>NC_046193.1:7367112-8028796 GCF_011004875.1 Balearica regulorum gibbericeps
ACAAAACACCCTGGGATATTCCCCAGACGAAGTCTGAACATGGCAGCATGGTGACAGTGCTTCAGCTGGCATTAGGCTGGCACCGACCCAACTGCCAAGCCACCCACGGCAGCTGCCTGCCGACACCAGCCCTAAGGACTCATTTCCCCCCACCAATAATTTCTACAACGTTTGGGTTCCTCACTGTTTACCCTAAACCCCAGCCATTTCTGCTAATCCAGTGAAGGCGTGGAAGACTCCTACAACTACCCGTTGATCAGCACAAGCTCGGCAACAGCCTCTCTGCAACTCCCTGCCTGGCACAAGCCTCCCCTTATCTGTGGGCCCTTGGCACACAGGGCACTGCTGGCTCTCCCAGGCTAGCCTTTGCCTCCACCACCTACCTCTCTGTTTATGTTACTTTCCCAACACACTTGCAAATATGATAAAGGTTAATCTGGTACAAAAGGTAAACAGGGTTACACAAAGCTGGATTTAGCAATTTAGTTTTATTGGCCACTAAGGAAGGCAATTCTTCGATGCAGGTAATGAGGAGATAGCCAAGCCAGATAAAGGATCTGTGCAATATAAACATCCTCCCAAAAGCCTTCTCCCCACTTGCATAAGTGCTGTAATCATGAAAGCAATTCTTAATGGAGCCACTTGGCAGAGGCCCTGGTACAGCAAGCTGTGAGCCTCTCCCTAGCTGATGGATCGGCTCCAAGAGCATGTTACTACAGTGCTGCCATGGGGGAGGAGGAGGAAGAGATTGAAAGCTGGATGGAGTCTGCAAGCAGTGGCACTGGAGCAGGGCCAGCTCTTCTCTAACCTGTCACTTGCATGGTTTGGAGCAGGCCAGTTATCAGTCTGTGCTCAACTCTCCGTCTATAAATTGAAATTGATGATTTTCCCTTTGTGCCCCATCTTTCCTAGTTAAACTCTTACGATAAAAAGCTGTTTCTTACATATAGGTAGGTGCTGCTGGCTGAAAGTGTTAATGTCACCCAAACTTGCAATAATATTCCTGCTAATAAGTGACTTCTCATTTTTCCTGACCTTCCAATATTTGTCCTTTGCCTTATGAAGTTAAAGAAGGAAAAATAAAATTAATCAAGATCCAAGTTTCCTGTGCCAGCCCTCTTCCACCTCTCTGTACCAAAACCTAGGACAATCCACAAGGCTAAACAGGAAACCTTTTGCACCCTGTGTTTTGTGCTGTTTGGTCTTGTTTTTTCCCTTTGCTATCAGATTTAGCACACACAGAAGCACCAGATCTGCCTTGTCTCTCAGCAGACAGATTGGCAGCGTTTTACACTTTCCCACTGCATGGCTTCCCATTGAGGCGATGGCTTGGGCACCGCACAGCAGGACACAACCTTCAGCAGGTTCAGCGTGTTGCACAGCTCTGGATTCCTGACAGTCCCAGGACTCATACATTCAAGGCAGGGGAAGCCTCAAGAGAGTTTCTGTGCCTATGTTTTCCATGGAAAGTAAAAAAGTAAAGTTTACTTCACCCCAAAAGTCACTATCCACAAGGTAAGTCTAGCAGTCATTTGCTCCTCTTGACATTGTTTTCTTACCAGGGCAAAAGGGACCTCGTTCCCATAACGAACAGTACCCATTTACCAGCTGCATGACTGAATCAGAGTCCAAGCATTCACTTAAATAGCCATTATGAGGCTTACCAATGCCATACAGTAAGAATTCCCTCTTGGCTGCACTCATTTAGCTTTAAGCAGGGATGATCTTCAGATTGACCTAGGAATTTTCCCTATCCTACACACTCTAAATAATTGTTGATAAATTACCATATTGGAAGTAACTGCGTGATCTATTGAGAAGTATTAGACTAGAACTAGCAAGAACTCTTTTCTAGCCCACAGTTTGCCACTGGCCAACTTCAGATGAGTAAGTGCACACTTTGTATGCCTTTTCTGCCCTCTGTAAAACACAATGACATGCACTTCTACGGAGTGCTTGAAGATCTATGAGCAGGAAGTGCTACATGACAATTCAGGGTTATTATGCAGAGCAGGACCCACACTCGTCTACATAACTGGCCATTCACCAGCTGTATCAGAGATGCCAGTAGTATTATATTGGCCAACAAAGAATTATCTCTAGCTGGCAGGCAGAATACATTTAGACTGACTATGCTTCTGGACTTTGAGATTTTTTTCAATAGGCAAGTTAAAACCGACCTTTTGCAGAAGTATGAATCATATCTGTAAGGATTATGGGTCTTTCCTTTTAATCTGGAGCTTGATCTTAAGCCTTCTGAAACTAATATAACTGTTTGCATCAACATCAATAAACTATCCAGCAAGAATTTACTCACCTAGGCAGCCCCACCGGCACAACAAAGACAACGGTCTGCCTTTATAGTACTGGGGCCCATAGGAAGACTGCAATTTTATTTGCCATTCCTTCAAAAAAAACCCCAGTACCTTAATCAGCATCCACATTTCAGCCAGGACACTGGGCTAAGGCAGTCACTCCAATTCATATACTGCAAGGATTTACTAGCAGAGGCGATAGCATAGATATCCTCATAGTGCAAAACCTGCTCAGATGTCCTTGTTTTTCTGATTCACTCTTTTGCAAACCACCTTCAAATGACTACATGCCACAGGCTGGGAACAGGCAGTTATTTCTTCACTGAAGGTAAGAGGAAGGCTGCCAGCACCTTGGGTTTGGGGTTTGGTTTTGGGGGGTTTTTTGTTTGGTTGGTGGGGGTTTTTTTTCAGTCATTCGTTCAGCATCAGTGTCTTGATATACTCCAAAGTGGTATTACTAAAGACAGATTTTTTTATTATTATTATTTTTGAGAGCTGTGATACTTCCCTACTTAATCAGCATCTTAAAGTATAGCTAACCTGCCTTCTTTCCTTTTCCTTATACCTGGAAAGTCTCTGACCTATGAGCTGGCTTTATTCAACTTTCAACTTCAAATCTTATCACTTACCACCTTTGACTACAGAAAAAGTAACCTTGTCTGAAGTTACAATTATTTTCTAGCTTCAGGACCAGAGCTGGTTTAAACTGACTAACCTTCACTGGAATTTAGTAATTTTTTTCTTATTTTCTTTTTTAAACCAAAAGATCTGTTCCTCTAGGTGGTATAACTTAATAATACCTGACACAAGAAAAACCTTATCACATCTGTTACTTAACCGAATGAGCAAAGGAGCAGCCCGGGCATTCTTCTGAGAAATCAAATAACAAGTGTTCTTCTGCTGATAATAAAGGCTAACTTAAGCCACCACAACTAATTCATAGTGCAGGCTTGACACTTGTTTATCTGGACAAACAATTATGAAATGTTCTTTTGTCCCTGTGAGTACTGCGTAGGCAAGAGTCATGACTTTCTGGGTTACTTTAAAGGGCCACTGTTTAGGTACCTATTCATTGCTCAGGAAACAAGAGGCACCTTGGGCAGACTCTGACCAAGCTCAAGAACCCCAGTTTCCTTCTGGCTCTCTTCATGGGACAGACTCCGATCTGCCCCAACTGGAGATTTAGGGCGAGATTTCCCAGAAAGGGCAGGGTGAAGCAAGAAAATTGTTTTCCCTGAGGGATTTAGTTCCCTAATGGCAAACTGTAATCAGGCATACAGGAGCTCTAAGTCGTTTTTGAAAACAGAACTTGGGACTCTAAACAATTTAATGTATTTTTTAATGCATATTGCTGAACTGGGGCTTTAAAACAATCTGCCATTTTTCTCATTTAGAAGTTTAGACCATGTTTCCCTCTAGACCAGCTGCATACAGCTATGACAATTACTTCTCAGCATCCTGCCTGGTAAACATGATTGCATCCCCCTTTTCTTGAAAAGGGAAACAACCTGCTTGCAGACCTCCACACCTCTGGCATCAGGCTGAACTGTGTAACCCCAATCATGGGGCCAAGGACAAAGGCTCCCAAGGCAGCTAAAAATCAACATGTTTTCCTGCTGTTTCAGGTTGAAGGTGCCCTATTGTCTGACTGCATGGGCCCAGGGTGGCTCAGTTCTGGTTACAACCTCTGCTGAGCAGGAGCAAGTTCCCAGGGTAATGCCTTAACAGGAAGAAGGAAAGAAAAATCCAAACCCAGCACAAAATGGCATCTTAACAGTTTTTTGGGGAAAACAAGGAAGAACAAGGACAGCCACATTGTTACATCCTTCCTGATGCGGTCATGGGAATGCCATTATCCCACATCTGTTTCAGTGCAAAAGTCCTCCAATAGAGACCTCTCTTTTGGTCACTGATGAGATAAGGAGGCCTTTGAAATTTATTTTGCATGTGAGAAATTGTGTATTTAAGTAAACAGAGCTGGTCAAATACAGCAGTGACTTACAAAACCCCTGCAATATACTTGCACATGGAAAAACCTTATCTGAATGTTCCTGCACTGCTAACTCATTCCCCTGCTTTCAAACACAACACTCTTAGCTGACATTGTGCATTTCACCTTTTTCTAACACAAAAGGAGAGAGAGTTGCCTATGAGGAGATTCAAGAACACAGGCTTTGCCAGAAAACTAGGCTGATTAAAGCTTTCAGAATAGGACCCAGCACAAAGTATCTCAGATGGCTTCAACCACAACCTATAAAACTGCTAATTGCCAGCAGATGCTGAGGATATCAAGAGCTTACCAGGGTTCAGAAAACAATTTGACAAATTCACAGTAAAGCCCATCGGAAGCTATTAAGTACAGGACACACCTCCCCTGGAGAGCAGGAGAGCACATCCCAGAAGGAAGTATCACCACACACTTGGTTTATGTGCTGTAGCCACTGTCAAGAGCCAATACAGGACTAGATGGGTCTCTCACGTGGCTCGGTATAGCCATGCTTCCCTTTTTAGGAAGGGAACAAGAGGGAACCAGAGGCAACAAGACCCAGAGTACAGAGCTCCTTCAGAAGCCTCACGCATGGATGAAGGGGCAAGAAGCAGCAAGCTCCACAATGTGCCATCACGAATGCAGTCAGCCTGTCAACATTCCCACATATAAAACCAGCTGATGGTACTTTCCAAATAGTCATGTCACTGTTTGCCCTTCCCTGACCTGCTGAACAGCACATCCCTGGAACAGGAGCACAGGAACAGCTCTCAAACTCAGTCTCATCCACTTCCTTGCCCCAGGCTAGATCAATTACAGCTGCATCTTTCCAGACAGATGCCTACCTACTCTGTTCCTTGTGAACATCCAGTGATACCAACATTACCCCTTGCCAGGTCACCTGCTCCACTGCTGAAAATCCCAAATCCACAGCAGAGAGTACAGCAGCTGACAAATGTATCTGTGCCAGGTTAATATGCCCCCAAATAAATTGCTCGCTACTATGAACCAAACAGACATTAAACATATTGTCTTTTTAAGGTTTATGCCAGTTCACAGCAACTGAGAAATTAACTTTGTCCTTTTTTTTCGCCTCCTTTTGTTTGTCTCAGCCTTATCCAAGGCATTTTGCAGGTGGGGAAAAGTGAACACCACAAGGTCAAGTTAAGGCAGGTTTAAGAGCATCCTCCATATCAAACCAAAAATCTATGGAGATACAACACTTCTCCCAAGGCAGGCAATTTATTGTAGCTGTGCTTTTCATTAGCAAAGTGGAAGATGATGAAGAAATGCCCTTCACTTTAGATACACATCTCACCATAAATAGACTGCCTAATTAAACCACTTGTTTTTAAAGGGGAACTAGAGAGATTTGGCTTGTTCATAAAAATAAGCCAGCTATGATCAAAGAGTCGCTATTGTCAGGACAACCTGCCAGCTTTTCCCATCAGGCTCAGTCCCTTATATAGTAGATAGCAAGAGCAGGGCTGCTTTAGCAGCTTGGTTTCACCCACCACTGAGACTTCACCCAGGGACAAGGGACTTAGCCAGGCAATGTCCCCTTGCTCTTGCTGAACGGTGCAGCTGCATAATTGTGGTGATTCATTAAAATAAACCCCGCATAATAAAAATGTTAAATACTTGGTATATGTTGGTAGAAGTAAAATAGCTTCTTTCCCTGATAAATAACACCTTGATAAAGATTTATGTCATGTACATCATTTTCAGGAGTACACCACTACCCAAGGTGACTATCCTGCAGGTTTTTGATCACTGTAATCTTATTTTTGAGCAAGAAGTGCTGGTACAGATTGAGAAATGAGCAATAAGGCCTTATCACAGAAATTAGCTCTCTTCAAGGCAGTGCTAATGTTGATAAGATGTCTGGTGATAGCATGTCATGCAGAGGGACGAGAAAAGCAAGTGACTACGTGGAACCTTGAGTGTAAAAGGGAGCAGGGCTCAGCTCCAAGAGCTGCCCTGGACCTGTGAACTACTGGCAAAAGCTTTGCCTAGGGAAACCAGCTCACGTGAGCCACTCGGAGTTGAAGGCACCATCCAGGCTGGCCATTTCATCTTTTCAGCTGAGGATACCTTCCAGCAGGGAGATGAAACAGGCACCATAAAGATCAGAGGGCAAGAACTGAAGACAGAGCCTCTAACCACAACATGAACATCCACTCAACAGCCCAAATGCAGGCAGCTGTACTGCTTTACCAAGTTTGTTTTGCTGCTCTTTCACATCTACAGCTCAGTCCTATTCTGCTGAACCCATGAAGTCAAAGTTCAGTCTCACATTTACTTTCACTAGCTGCTTTCTGAAGGCTTAAACTCATTAGGCAAATGAGCATGTGACAGCTGCACTGCTGCTGCACAGCTACCTTGGCCCCAAAATTGCAAGGTAGAGGCACTGAGAAACTGGCAGGCAACTCAAAGGCTACAATCCAAAATATCTTGTACTTTAGTACAGACTGAAGCTGTCTCCTCTCCTAAGGCAGGGCTGAAGATTCACAGAAATACGCTGATGCTGCATAGAAATAGCCCTGTCATCACACCCAGCCTCAGCACTAATCTACTGCCCTGTCTTATCAGGGACCAGATACCAGATTGTGGGTGTGTTTGGTAGCCCAGGCCACCAATGAAAATGAAAGAGCTCAGGCTAGAGCCACAGCTGGGATGGGCATGGATCCACCGCCCACACATAGCAGGTCGGGCGTGGGACACGTCCATCCTCCTGCTTTCAGATGTTCCTGTGTCAGGAGGCCTGCAGTGCCGTGGCAGGGAGCGGCACACACGCTTGCCTGAATCTGGGCCTATGGTCACTCATTCTGTTATCTTCCTTCTACGCTTTCTCTCATCTGCCCCGAGTTCCTGGCACTGTGATGCTACGTAACAGGATGAGCCAACTCTTTTGCAATAAGATTGGCTCACCCTCCTCTCTCAGCTGAGGGTCATTGCTCTGTTCACTTACTGTATTATCAACATGACACACTTTTATTTTTCCTTCCTGCTGTTTATTGCTGGAAATTGGTTTGATCAGAAGCAGTGAATCATGAAGCCAGCAATAAAAAAGTCACGAAGCCGAGAGGCTCAAATCTCACAGCACTTGTAGCTTTTCTGCATGAGGGGAGATGCAGGTCTGTCCCTCCCCTTGAAATGAAACTGCTTCCACAGCCTGTGCGGGACGGGACTGGGATCTACGTGTTCAAGTTAACAAGTAAAGTACACCCAGGAGGCCAAGGTGCAGAGGCCTACAGCACTGCAACATATTCTAGCTGACTATGTTGTAAGCAAGCTGTTAGAGATGGAAAAGGGAGGAATGGTCATTTTTTACCTACATTCTCAAACTGAAGCAGTATTCGACCCTTTACCTCTTTTCAAAACCCTAAGCACAATATTCAGAAAGCATACGTACTACACAACACATTTGGAGGGGGGAAAAAACCCACCAAAAACCAAAGAAAAAAACCCCACACCAAAACCCCAACAAGAGCACCAAGCAAACCAGCAGGAAGTCTGGTAACAAACCCATCTCCTTCCTGCATCCCAGCCCAATCAAGTATTTTGGTGCTACTTGCCCTCACCAAATTCTTTCTAATTTCTGAGTGTTTCTACAGTTCCTAATGTTTGCCTGGGATCAGAGAAGGCTGCCCTACCGCACTGAAAGCCATTCTTGCAACATGCCTGAAAAGCTCTGCCTTTGGCACATTACAGCTGACGTTAGATTTACTGCAGCTGCAACAGCATCGCATATAAATCTGCTATTTGGTGGCTGTAGATTTTGCCCAGATCCCCTCAAACGACAGGAAGTCTTACACTGGCCTGACGGTTTGTTTCAGCAGTCATTTCTCCAGGGCATGGTATCAATATATCTTCATTGTTAAGTCAAATACCACACTGGCCAGAGCACTCTGGCAGGAAAAATCCTCTCCCATAACACCACAAGCCTGAGTCCAAGATCAAAAAGTTTGCATTCCCAGAGAAATTGCGCTTTTGGGATGCCTAACCCATCTCAAGAGACTTTGAAAACACCGAAGGACTAAGAGTAGAAAGCTCAGAAGAATAGATTGCATCCTATAACCTGCTGCTCTCTGCCACCTCCAAAACACAGTGTTTTTTAAGAGAGCAAAAGAAAACAGCTGAGCAATTGATTTCATGACTGTTAATGCTGAATGGAACTTTTCTTCACTAATAGTTTGATGGGCAAATCAATGGCAAAGCCTGGCTGCCCGCCAACCCCAGTGGCCAGCACCAGGGAGCACACTTTCCCAAACCTTGTAGATACCATCTTACAACCCGAGGCATACAATTTGATTACCCTTATCTGAACTTGCATATTATTTGTATCAATAAAGTTGCCTGGATGCAGAAATCACCTCGATGACTTCCCGTAATGCTGAATTCCACGAAGCTTCAGATCCTAAAGATGCATTTTGGACACCTGCTCCAGGTTTGTTAGCAATGTGAAGAAATATTTGTCAGCCTAAATCTTAACATACAGTCCTACTCCCTGTGATACTTTTTCCATGTGAACTTTTTTTGATTTAGACAGTTTCTGATGCTCACTCTTTCGCCAGGACCCTTAGAGCATTAACTTTTTCTCAGAATCATAGCAAATGAAGCCATGTTATTTAAAAATAGCAGTGATCACTGCTACCCAGATCTCTTAAAAAAATTGATCCTGAAGTCTCAAACACCAGAATGCAAATAAAAGAGTTTCTATTCATTTGTTCAAACTATTATTGTTACAAAAAAAATATACTGAGGGTGGGAAAGTGCTGACCTATGATTTGCTAGACCCCTGAAACACACAATGAGGGGGAAAAAGTCTGGAGAGCAGGGAAAACAGCTAAAAATCATGAGCTCCAGCAGCCAACAGAAGAAGGCCTGACACCACAAAGATGATCAGGAATTTGGACTTGAGTTCAGCTTTAAGTGGAAATTAATGGGAATTCAGGTTCCCCTAATGCCAGGGCAGATAACTGTTGTACCTCTTTCTGGGCAAGATCTCAACCACCATAGCAAATGAGTTATCGATATCTCATGATATAGATGAAAAAAAATAACAACCTTGAAGAGCAACAAACGGAGGTTAGCAAGAGCAGAATCAGACATTTCAAGTATTGCTTTTGCCAGACAGACACTCCACAAAACAGAAAGATTGCAAATCCATCTCCCATTGGTTGTCTCAGGTTAGACAGCTAGCACAACAGCATGGCTGCGGATTAAACCAAAAACAAAGCCCCTAAGTCTCTGTCCACATAACCTCCCACATTTCTCCATTTCCAGATGGACTCTCATAGGCCAGAAAGCAGAGAGCTCGTTAGACCCACAACTTTAGCACAGTGTTTTTGTAACCCTCTTCTTGAAAACAGTTGATTATATATTGCTGTCATAAATTCAGCCTAGTAACAGCTGGGACAGATTTACAGGGGATGTGTTGGGTTTTTTTATGACTATCTATTATTCATGGTGTGTTAGCCCTTACAATGTGTTTAGCCAAGGAAAAAAAAGATAAGATATCCTCTGGTTGATTATTGACAGATACTTGGCAGCTTGTGTCTCCGGGACTGCCTGGTCACAAATAAAATGAATCCAGCCTCTAAAAGCACTGATTTGATAACTTGACCATGTCAGACTGGGAAATGATACAGACTGAAGAGGACAGGGACAATCATTCATAACAAACATTGTATTTTTGTCTCTTAAATCTCAGGCAAATTTTGTCAGAAGAGCTAAGCTGTCAGCGCAGGAAGTGTGCAGTAAACACTCTCCCAGAAACAGCCACAGCAAGATCTACTGACCCAGCAGCTTCCTCCACAGGAAAGCAATGTCTTCTCTGGAGGTTCCAAAGCCATATGCAGGAGGGTTTCAGGTGATAAGAGGGTATCCCAAGAGACTGACAGGTATCAATCATGGATGTCCTTTTAGGACATGAAGGAGGAACCAATCTCTCCTCAGCCCAAAGAACACCCTTGCTAACGCATACTGCTCTAGCTGTGTAGACAGCTACGTGGGCACGTACATTTAGCTAAGCTATAGCTAATACAGACCAGTGCCTGGCTGTTACGATTTACACCATGCCAGGCTTCAGGAGACATGGATATCAACTGCAAAGCCACTAAAAAGAGCAAAAGTCAAGAATCAGCCCCAGGCTGTTCAACACGCTGATGTCCCCAGAGACATCACTTTTCTTTCTAAGCAAGCCAGAAGATCCAAGGACATGACAGCAAACTGTGTTCCTCTTCAGCAGTGAAGCCTGGTTTCTCACCAAGTTGTGCCTCTTGAGCTTCCCTAGTTTTGAGTAGGCAGGAGCTTCCAAGGGGCAGGGGAATTCCCAGCGGCATTCCTGACACCAGCTTATCTTGCCTGTACCATTCCTTAGAAAGGGGTAACAGGGATGAGTTAGGTCCCTCACTTCACACATACACACACATGCACATCAAAGCACTAACCATACGTTTTTACCTTGCCTCCATCCTACAGAGTTCAGATGCCGCTCAGGAACGACATCCCTGTTGCACTCCAAGTATCTATAAGGCTTGATCCTAAAATCATGGCATCAGAGATTATATGTTTCAGAGGCTGAGCTTCCCAAAAGAAAAAAGCTAAGGGAGAAACCTGCAGCAATGTGGTGAGTTGGGCAGAGGTACCAACAAATACGGAAGACTGCCCTCAACCCCTTCGAATGCACTGCAATTACAGCAGCTGAATTCTCTTCATGTACAGGTTCACCTCCCACCCTCACAATGAACAAAAACATCCCAGCAGCTCAACACAATCCTCTCACTGGAATTTGAGTTTCCAGACTCTTTGCCTATGCACCACTTGCATCTCCCCTCAGGTTTACTTCACTCCACTCCAGGCCACCATTGTAGGTATTTAAGCACCAAGCTTTACAGAAGTAATTTCTTTAAAACTTGGCATTTGTATTGTGCTCTGAGCTGAGGATCTCTGCCAGCAACACAGGCAAGAGATTTTTTTGTTCGGCTGGGCAGGCTCCTTGTGGTGGAAATTACAAGGGATGATTTCAAGCCTGGGTTTATTTTAATCTTGGTCAAGTCACTTCATCCCTCCAGAGCTTTTCTTTCCAGACTCGCTTGTCTGCTGTTGACTATTAGATAAAGATGAACCTAGGTCAATTAAGTAACAGTTCTTTAATTAGCTTTTCCTTCTCAGCAGTCATGTGAAATACTGTTTGCTTGTGCAGCAGAAATAGCAAGATCCAAGGTGAATGCGTTTTATTATTGATCATGCACAGTTCATTGTGCTCACAATTCCCTCACAAATAGCAAGACAATCAGAGATTGGAGATAGCTTCTCTGAGGAGTTTCCCTTCTAGTTACATCCTGAAGTGTTGTTTTAACTCATTCATCATTTGTTTGCTTTGCCTGTTGATTAGGTACCTCACCCCTGCATATGACTTCTTCCTTTGGTTAACTCCATGCATGACTTGGCTTCTAAACTGCAGGAGGTCACCTGACATACAGCACTGTCAAACATTAACTCCACAAGCACCCTGGTTTCACCAGGGCACCGGCTGCTCGTACATCCTGACTCACCAGTCGCTGAGCTAGGTCATCCCACCTAGGACATTCATGTACTATGCCACTAACTGCTCTTACTACTCCATTAGCAGGAGCCTGTTGGAGAAAAGATAAACCATTAGCTACACGTTCATCGCTCCTGTGCACAAGTTCTGTGCAGCCTCCTGCCGCTGGTAGCGAAACCTTGAATCCCTCCCCCCGAACATTTAGGGAGGCCCCTGAAAGCGCACATCGGTTTCTGTTTGTATGTCTTTACTAGGCATTAGTGACAAAACCCTGAACTTAAAACAACAAATACCTTACTACAGTCAGCACTATTGTCATTGTGGGGGCTGTGTGGCCCCTAGAGATACACCAGGCAGCACGCCCTGACCTCGGAGGAGTGCTTGAGCTCAGAGGACAGAGCCCAGGTATTTGCCCATACCTGCCGTGGGAGAGCCCCTCGCCACAGGCAAGAAGCAGAGGCCACAGGAACCACAGAAAGCACAGCCCAGCAGGCAGGTCACAGCAGAAGAGCTGTGACCATCAGGGTGTTAGTTAAATGAAATAAAGCTCAGTTTGTGCATGGGAGGGAGAGACTCATCTTCGTTCCTGCTAAGACCTTCAGAAGGTGCTAATTGCTCTCTCTAGGAAACCACATTCCCCACGCTCCAGTTATTTTGAGACACATGGTTCAGCCATTTCATCTCTGGTTGTGATACCAGGTGAGTGAAACTGCAGCAGGGAAAGGAAAAAACCAGAGAAGGTCTTGTGTTGTGCGACAGAGGCAGTGACGCATATCAAACGGAAGACTTCAAAAGCTCTTATCCAGCGCAGGGCTGGGTGATGATGTGTCTCCTAAGAGAAAGCTGACAGCCTTGAGAGACAAAGGGCCCCCAAGAGCCTCCCCACCTGCCTTCATTAAAGCTTTGGGCCCGTTCCCAAAGAGCCATGTCTCAGCGCTGAGTCTGCTGCCAGGGTGGTAGATAAGAGCACAGAAGAAAGAGCCGCATCTGCAAACCCTTTCCCTCACTCCCCCTCACTGTGCCTGCCTGTTGCGCCAGCACATTAGCCTTTCCTGCTTCCCATCCTTTGTTTTTGCTTCTCACGCATCCCTTCTGCCATCACTACAGCCCCCAGGTACAGAGGCTGCACCAAAGCACAGCAGCTCCCAGGCCTTGGAAACTGTTCAGAAAGCACCACTGTGCCAGTCTTAGCCCTTGGTTTCACCCAGGACGTGCAAACCCAATGACCGCAGCTCACAGGGAAGGCACAGGCATCCCAAGGGCAGCTAGCCAGCTTCAGGCAGAGGCCTGCTGCAAAACTGAGGAGGAAGGAAGGAGATATACCAGACCCCACCAGGGCCCTGGGGAGGACTTTGGCAGGTAGGCTGCTCCTACTCGTTCTGTAAGTCATCTGGGAGAGAACTTCCTTTGCTTCCCATTGCACAATTATCACCACCACTTTTTCAAGCGCCTTAACCCATGCCTCAGATAACCTGGTGCTTTTAAAAGGAAAGGTTATTTTAAAATAACTTAGCTATGTCTCTTTATCAATACCACGACCAAAGAGTTCTTAAATGTGTGATTTGGCCTGGAACAGGGACACAGGAGAGTAAAGAAGCAATGCAGTAAGAGATGGGAAAGTAAACACCATCTTTATCTTGCACAGTTTTTCTTAGGAAACCCACCATTTTCTATTTCTATTACAGCCCAGGTTAAAAAGGTCACACATGACCTCACAATCCGAGGTGACGAGTTTTGAACTTAAGCTTGCATCAGCACAGGGCAAATTACAAAGGAGGCATGCTATGATGTTTGCGCCAGGTCACCCCTTCCTAATCATCCTCTCACCAGGGTGCACTTCTCTCTCAGGCACACACCGAGGTGTCACAGACAACTGCAGCACCGTTGGCAAACAACATGCAGGCACAACTTTTGGGCTCTGGCAAAGCCACATGCAGATACAGTGCATTCCTGCCCCGGTCCCCAACTCTGACACCCAGCTGACATTACACTTCAGCAACCTCAGGCTCTGTTCTCATCTGGGACTGGTGACTTCCTTTCCTTGCAGGCAGCAGCTTTGTAAAAACTTGAGTTACTCTCTGTAACCCTGTGAGAGGGACTGCCGATGCTCTCATGCCTCATGGGACCATGTTGCTTGTGACCTGTGCTTTCCTACACAAGCCAAGGCAGATCCCCATTCAGAGGTGCAAACAGGAGCAGATAAACTTCAAGGCTAACATGCTCAGTCGTCCACTGGTGGTGCTGGTTTTACCCTACGTGCTACATTTCAACTCCCAGTCTGAAGCACAACACACACGGGCTTAGATGGCAAGGAGCGTGCCTGCTGCAGATCTGCCTGCTACGCAGCACTGGGACTTTGGTCAGATTGAAACATCGGCTCTCCTTAACCAGCAAAGCCAAGTCTGCCCTGCCAGAGACTGCTTTAAGCGGCCAGAACACAATAATTCGCTCGATACTTGGGAAGAGCCAGAGGTCTTTTGGACTCTCTGGTGTTTGTTCATAAGCTACCTTCACTGCTCACGTAGCAGAGCTGTCACTCACTGTGCCTTGAAACAGTCAGGGAGACAAACCACCACACCACTGTTTCAAACACATGGGAGTACCCAGAATCAACTTCCAAACACGGAGAGGACTTGTCAAAGTCCATGGTCCTGTATAGTTCTTACTTCTCATTGCTTGCCAGGGTGAATCTTTCTCAAGGGCTCCTGAAAGCCCACGTGCTCCAAAGCAAGACAGTCAGGAAGATCTCGGAGCACAGCTACAGGAGGCAGCTTTCTCCTCTTCCTGAATTTTGGAGAAAGTATTTCAAAGAAAGTTGCTTAAAGCAGCCAAACTAGCAAACTCCCCTCATTAAAAGGGAGCTGCTGCTCCACCAGATACTGCTGACGTACTCCTGGCAAGCACCTTTTGCAGCATTGCCAGTACTAAGCTAGTGGTAATTAGTAACGTTATTAGACAGGTCACACTTTTGATGCATTTCACAACAAAAGGCAGAGAAGGATGACTGCCCAAAGCCCACGTACTTTGGGACTTACGAGGAGGCACTTTAGAAGGCCAGCTGCATAAGGTAACTCTGGATGCTGAGTTTTATACGAAAAGGGGACCAACTGTTCTCTGTGGGGATACCTACAAGCCCTTTCCATTAATTGCTTCGTTAGCATCTTGCAGGGAGAGTTCTGGGCACTTGAGTAGTAAAACCTAAGAAATGCACCCTGCTGGCAGGTGAAATTGCTAGCCAGAATCTGCTCTCTTTGCATTTGCTTCCAAACTTGAAGCTGTGCCCTAAAGAAACCACAAAGCAATCATTCTTCAAAGCAAACCTTGACAGGGGGACGGGATTGGTTTGGCTTTCCTTGTTGCTTTCCAAAGTCCCAGAAAAGAGATTATATTATTTGTCTACGGAAATCTCATAGGCAGTTACATCTGCAGAAAATAATAAAGAGAGCATTGATGATAGAAAAGCCAAGAAATAGCTAAGACTTGTGTGTTCATGAAAACACTACTATTTTTCTGGAGTGTAAACATATTTAAGGAACACGAACATGCAAAGAATCAGGTTACATTACAGATCTGTGATTACCCAGCTTATTTTACACACACAGACACACACCAGCCTTTCAAGTTACAGCTCAAATTCTGCAGTACTCTCAATAAAACTGTGAAACTTCAAAGTCTGAAAAACTCCTGGCTTTGACTTTGTACCCAATTGAAATCCTTGACAAGATTTTCTGACCAGAAAGCACGGCAGCTCAAAATTAACATGGATGCAACCTAGTAGTTTTGACAGAACTGATACAAGAATAGATTGGTAAGCACGTTTTTCATCTTTAAGTCTGAGGGTTTCTTTGAATCCAAAAATGCTACAGTTGTAAAAAGTCCCATAAGATGTTTTGAAGTGATTTGAAGGGCATCTTATAAGTCAAAACCTTTGAGTTTCTCAGAAGCCAAGCTGCTACCCCTTTCTGATGGTAACAGACAGGTCCTGAGCATAATAATTGAGGAAAAGCAGATTCTAGTTCTTCAAGCCAATGCCCAGAGCAGAAAAACACGCTACAAATTGATGGACACACTAAAGCACTGGAGAAGCCAACAGCAGAACAATTCAGAGCCACACCACCATCTCCTGCCACCCAGGCTTAGGAGGTTTTCTTAGCAAGAATGTTTTAGGAGGTTTCTAAGCTCACCTTTCAGGAGCATTGCATACCACAGACTGCCTACTTGCAGCCACCACATGCTCAGCAGCACTGCTATGACCTGGTCACGCGTAACGGCAGCAGAGACAAGCCTCCCGTGATGTGAGCTGCGCAGCCTGCTAACTCCAGTGGTGCAGGCTGGAATCCAGATGTTCAATTTCTGGCAAAATCAGGCTACTTTTTTTTTTCCCCCTTCTTTAAATACATAGGGCCTGGACATGGGACTTGTGAGGCTGAAAGGGAGAATGGCACGCTGAAGGAAGAGAGAACTCCATCTTCCTGTTCAGACAAAGCCCAACCCCACGTTCTTGTGGGAAGTGTCCACAACAAAAGTCTATTTTACATATTTAGAACAAAAAGCAGAAGTGAAAGTAATACCGACTATTAGGGAATACCAGCAGAGAGGGGAAAGGGTTCTAAGTTCTTGGTACAAGTCTTGCATCGTATCCATTGAAGGAACTGCTCAGAGGAACACAGATTACTCATATAAGAGACAGTTTCACCCTCTCAGCTCAAGGTGATTTTGAAGCACACAAAAAAGCACCAGTGGAACACGGCATCACCTATATTCTGCTTCAAGGAGCAAATGTTCAGCAAGAGGAGCTTTGAAACAAAGTGAATGGCTGCCAAGGCACAAGTTACCTGGGTATCCAAAATAAGAATACCTGCAAGATGCATTTTAGAAAGCAGACCTGGTACTGAGAGACACATTAAGAGGCAAGAAGTATTTCAACAGCAGTTTACCAGAGCTATCTGTTAGAAGCACTGCATTGAATATAGTCCATGTATATAGTACAGAGAATTTAGCTCTGTATCTCTCCTAGACATTATGTATTTTGATTTTTCCATCTCAGATCTTCTTTATTTGTATCCATTCATTCTCCCAGCATAATTAGACCCATCTGAGTGAGGCAAAATGCCTTAAAAATCCTTCAGCTTTGCCTGTGGGTTTTTCTGTTGTTGTTTGTCATTGTTTTGTTTTTTAAATATCCTGCTTAAAATTGTTTGCTTACATCGCAACCTTTTCGTATTTGGCATTTCTGCCGACACCAACAGGGAAATGAAGAAGAAAGGGTTTTGCTATTAGAGAACAGGGAAAGGATGCAGGTTCAATTACTGGCTGTCCTATGGGAGCCCTTTTGGGGGCAAATCAGTTTGACAGGGATTTTCAAAATGCTCCACATTTCAGAAATAGATCAATGATCAAGATAAAACTAATATTGCCAGCAACCTGAAATCAGTATTTGTTGTTGATAGGAACATTACACCTCACCATGCATCAGTCCCCAAACTCCGCTTGCAGACTGCATCTTACCCATGCTGCCTTCTTGTGGGGACCTCTAGGAGCACCCTTGGCACTGAGATCATTTTACCATTACTTATACATTAATTTGCGGCAATTTCCCCGAAGCTTACGACTTTGAAACTTGTAAACCCGTTGCACTTTCTGATACTTTCTGCAAGCTTACATGGACTCAGAGGGGACAGACTTTTACTTTCTCATTTCACGAACATCCCTAGAAGGCAAAGTTGAACTCTACAATCTTTGCACAAGGCTAAAACCCAAACTGGCACCTACACAATATGAAGATTGTTGAAATGCAAACTCTTATTCCTACTGAGGAGACTCCAAGAGGTGCAATAAAACTGTCCTACATCACCTCAAAAGGAGAAACAATACACCCCAACCAAGGAGCCACTACAGTAATACATGGAAGTCAGAAATCACCGCTCACCTATGGTGATGTGATTTGTTATGTGACAGACAAGGCAAAGACAGTAAAGCTAAAAGAGGAGCAATGAACGCTCTTCACATCAGCCAGAAACATGGCAACGGACTTGGGATGCTGGGGGAGACAGCACAGCCTGTCTCCCATCTCACCCTGCATGAGAGATCTTATATTAATAATTTCCATTTAAGAAAGGAGACTCAAAGGTGCATTTTTCACTCCCATGCAGAGTTAAAGAGGATGAAGATTGCAGCTTCGGGCTCTCCTGCTCTCTCCACCCCAGTTCCTTCACCTGACCGTAAGATGTCAGGTAAGTGCAAATGTCATATACGCACAGGCTTTTGCTCCAGTCACTTTAGCCAAATGACATTCCTGCTCTCTGTAGTTCTGGACCAGTGAGCAATATTTGCTTGGCGAGGCTTTTAAGACATCCCCTGCTGCATAGTCCTATTTACATTATATTCTGTACGTTTAGACATGAGCCTCAGCTCCTGACTTGTACACACAACTGGTTCCTTTTAGCCGTGGTGCATTTAACAGTGATCATTTCATGCTTTCCCAGTATGTTAGTTTAGCAAACACGGCGTGTTTGTCACTTAGCCACAGCACAAATCACAGCACACTGCTCACACTCTTTCCTTTCAGATGGGGAGATACAAGACTTGCCAGGAACCCAACAGACCGTGCTGGGCCGACAAGAGCTGCAGGGACAGGCTGCACCCCAGTCCTTCTGCAAAGCTGGAGGCTCTCCCTTTGGGATGCCTGAAAAATGCTTGTAGGTCCATCACAAAATAAAATAAGAATCATTTTCATACTAGCAACTGCATTGAAGGGGCTGGATAGTGAGCCGGATCGGATGCCCTCCCACAACAATTTGTGAGGTTTTAAATATCCCAGTTCAGAGAAATGAAAGTCAAAAAATCTCACAATTTCCCCTGAAATAAGAATGCTGGGGGAGGAAAAGAGGAAGAGAACATTTTGTTTCTATTCATTTTCAGGAATTTCAGTTCCAACATTTTTTTTAACCTTCAATTAATGCTAGCTATCAAAATGAAGCAGCATTTGGACCTAAAAACATTGAAACTTTGCCATTTAGAAAAGGTCAAACAGTTTTCAAAACATTTTTGTCCAATATTTTTCAGCAACTGAAATTCATCAAAACCAACGTTTTCCCACAAAATTGTTCTGTCTCAGACAACTGGCATTTTCTGAGGCACGATGCTTCTCAGGGGACCTCCTTGGCAGCCCAAGGGGCTGATCCTTCCCTTTTGTCACCAGCTAGCCTCTTCGGCAGGCAGCCCACGCTATCTGTACTTTTGGACCCTGGTAAGTCACCTAGGCCCCAGTTCAGAAGGTCAGGTCAATCAAAGTCAGACACCAGGCTGGGGTACGCACTTCTGCATGGTTCATTACATACTTCCCATCTCAATGTTTTATCTGCATTTTGTATCTCAGTTTCCTCACTGTTGTGGTTTAACCCCAGTCAGCAGCCAAGCACCACACAGCCACTTGCTCACTCCCCTGGTGGGATGGGGGAGAGAATCAGAAGGATAAAAGCGAGAAAACTGGTGGGTTGAGATAAAGGCAGTTTAACAGGTAAAGCAAAAGCTGCACACACAAGCAAAGCAATCCAAGGAATTCACTCCCCATTTCCCATCAGCAGGCAGGTGTTCAGCCATCTCTAGGAAAGCAGGGCTCCATCACACGTAACCATTACTTGGGAAGACAAATGCCATCACTCTGAATATCCCCCCCTTCCTCTCCTTCCCCCAGCTTTATATGCTGAGCATGACATCATACAGTATGGAATTTCCCTTTGGTCAGTTAGGGTCAGCTGTCCCAGCTGTGTCCCCTCCCAACTCCTTGTGCACCCCCAGCTACTCGCTGGTGGGGTGGTGTGAGGAGCAGAAAAGGCCTTGGCTCTGTGCAAGCACTGCTCAGCAATAACGAAAACTTCTATTATCAACACTGTTTTCAGCACAAATCCAAAACACAGCCCCATATCAGCTACTCTGAAGAAAATTAACTCTATCCCAGCCAAAACCAGCACACTTACCCAAAAACCAGTTACTGAGCAGAGGGGTAAGGAAAGGTGTCTCATCTTTGAGATACTTCTACTGTTTCTACAGTAAAAAGCTTGGTTTTCCTTAGCTAGGATCCAAATCCACACCCGCCTGGCTGAAGGTGATGCATGCACTAATAGCCCTTCCCTGTGCAGAATGACCTGTCTAGAACAACAATTCTGACCTAAAACTACAGCTGGCTTTTCCACCTTCTTCAGAAGATCTTAAATCCAAAGGCTGTCTTCTACTCTCCTACAAAAGGTTAGCCCTCTGGAGATACCACGTTTTACTGTGGAGTGAGGATACGCTCCAGGAGAGCATCTCCATTTTGCACCTGAGCCCTGAAAGCTACCCTGAGGAGCAGAGTTCACATGGCACCTGTTCCTGCTGCCCATGAGCATGCCGTGAGCCCGGAGACCTGCAAATCCCAAACACCTCCTTACTCTTGGATGGGATTTAATGACAAATGACTGCACGCAGGGAAGCTGCACAGCAAGGGGCTTCCCGGGGGCAGGCATGATGTGCAACAGGAATGCAACCATCTTCTCAGCTACAGAAGGTACTTGTATGGGTTGTGAGCAGAGCCTTTATATACAGAATGTATAAAGCCTGGCACACAGTTGTTTCTGCTCGACTCCATGCTAAGAGGTGTCTGGCTCACATTCAACTTCATCTTTGCATAGGCAGACAAGCTCAGGTTTGTCTATGCTCATCTGTGTAGACATGAGTAACACGCTGAGGCCAAAGTCACAATCTAGTCCGTAAACACAGTCTCCAGCAGAGCCGAGCAAACCACATCAATTAAAGCAGAGACTGAAGCCTTCACCAGGAACTTACAGGGGGCTGAGTCAACAGGAATGCAGACGTACACCTGCGCTGCTCGTGTTGGCTGGCATGGGAAGCAGGAATATCACCAAACAACAGCTGCAGACTTCCCCAAAGTTACACAGGATTGTTAAAAATAAATAAAACACCAAAATCCCATATTCTCTCCCCAATATACACTGTCTCTCCCCAACCCCATCCATTTTGAAAACCAGAGCAGTACTGAAGGAGCTCCTCCATACTTCAATAGAAACTAAACACACACACATTCTGTCCCCCCAAAAACTCTCAAGATCTGGGTCTGCAAATTCAGCTCTCTTCACTCCTCACTCTAACACAAGCTTCTTCCAAAAATACTCTTACAAACATGGCCCCAAGGAGCTATTACAAGTGAGCAGGGCTGGGAACTTGCAGGGTCATCACCTACTCATTGATACACAGACCCACAGCACTGTTCCCAATTAAAGCAGCATTGAGTTCAGTCTTGTTCTCCAGCTCTGGAGCCTTCTTGCCAGACATGTACAAAAGAGCTGGCTGTTGAAGGCTTTTTGGACTGTGCCAGTCACCATTGCCTGTAGGTGGGAAAAGTGTTGTGCAAGGAAGGTTTTCATCAAGGACCTGTTTCCAGTAAATCCAGCTCTAGCACAGAATGCCAGAGGGATTTCTCTCACAAACAAAATGCTGCTGGAGTCCTCACAGTGCTCCAGCCAGCGAGCTGAAAAGGGTCATGGCACAGTGCCCTCTCTTACAGTACCGCCATGGTGGCCTCGGCTCCGAGGGAGAGGCAATCAAGCATATGTGTTTTTCTTTCAACCTGGAAAGATGATAAAAAGGCAGCGTTGCAGGAACCCAGCATGATGGGAGCCAGGGCAGCACAGGGGAGCTGGAGAAACTGGACAGCACTAAGGTCACCTCTGTTTCCTTCAACAAAAACCCAAACAAGTCCCTCAAAAACCAGGCGCAGAACTGAGCGCACGGGTTGTACCATCACCGCTCTGTGCTTCAGCTGGATGGTTCATGTTACTGGGCAAACAACTGCTGCATCTACTAAGGGATGGGCGTTTTACGCTGCTGCAGGAAAATCACAATTCTTCTGTGACTTGAAAAAACCCATCTTAGGGTTTTTTCAAGTTTCCAAGTACTCCTTCAAGAGAGACCCACTTCTCAAATCTGGGTCAAAACTGCGTAAGGGCCAAAAAGGGACTTTGATCCCTAATCCCACTTTAGAGACTATACTCCTTGCAGAAACAGTATTTCCCATCTTCCTACCTGAGCCCTCGGGAAGCTCCCCAGCAGTAAAGGGGAAAGAGTCAAGGTCTTTTCTAATAGATATACAGCAGAAGCAATCAAACAACTTTGTGGGTTTTCCACTGAAGCAAGAGCTGCTTAAGCATTTTTCAACTAAAAACACGTGTGGCAAACATTGATCTATAGCCTTAGCCTCAGTTTCTTGAATGTTTCTAATGGTCTAGGTTTTTAAGCTGCACAGAACAATGCCCCAAATCTAAACTGCAGGATGGATTTAGAGAAAAAAAAAATTTCCAATATGAAGGATGGGCAGAGCTCTATTTCCAAAACCTGTGTTTCTACCAGTGGCAACCAGTAGTGGCTGGTTCTCCTGTACATCTGATCTGTCACATGCTGGTGGTGCTCCACCACTCCTGAGCCTTTACTAGCCACCTTGAAGAGGGGCACAAGAATTACCCAGTCCCAATTCTTCCTCGCGTACTTGTTTTCACAAGATCTGTGGAGCATGGGTATGATTAAGAGCTGGTTACTTCACACCCCACCTCTTCCCCTGTGACCAAACTAGCTGCTTTGGATCATATTTCTGCCTCAGCAAAGGTAAGAGCAACCCTTTTCCTGAGTACAGCAAGTCCATGAGGAGGCAGAGCTGGGTACAGGTCCACAGCACAGGGATGCTAGCAGGACAGACGGCAGAACTGGACCAGCCTGACACTGCCTGGCTCTGGCCAAGGCTATTGGCCTTGGTTTGCTATCAAACCACAGGTAGGAAGGAGGGGCAGCAAGAGAAGAGGGGAAAGAATTAATTTGGAAGAGCTCCTGGATCCCACATCTGCACCTTATACTTGACAGGATAGGGCTGGATGGAGAGAATGACTATGTTTATTCAGCATGTTTACACAGAGATGCTCTCTTTCTGGGAAACATTCAATATGTGATGCCACCCAAAAGTACCTGGCACCTGGAGACCTGCTAGGCTGGGCCGACACTCAGCTGCTCTTACACCAGATGGACACCAGTGTTTGTATAGGTGGTACTGGCCAATTGCCTGGCACATAGCAACTGCAGATAGAGATGATTTATTTCTCTTCAGATTATGCCCTTTTGCTGCTGCTGCGCCATGTTTCTCTCCCACCTGCTCAGGTAAGGAAGGTAAAGGGAAATTGTTTGAATACAAGAAAAGACTTAAGTCTGGGGCAAAATGAATTTTGATGAATTCTACAAAAGAATTATCCAGTCTTCCCCTCTCTCCCTGGCCAAACTTGCCTTCCTGGGAAGAGTTTTGGGCAAGTTGTTGGTTATTTTTGCAATTTCACACCTGAAGCCTCCTGCAAAAAAGGGAGATTTTCAGTTCCAAAATGAAAAACATCATTTAACCGCTTTGCTTTGACCCTCATACACACAAAGAACAGCAAAATACAGCACAACCATCATCCAGTTTTGTAAAACCAACAGAAGGTTGCACTGACAGCATTTTCCTCAAGCCTGCTTTACCTTTGGGACCTCTGTCAAGTCTCATTCCTTGCAAACATCGAAGTATGCCAGTGTAAACTGTTTGCTGAGGAGGTAAGAGTCTCCATTCAAGGAGATGTTACTGCTGGGAAGCTGGAAAAAAAGTTACATCCGTTGAGGTCTTGCTTCTCCTCTAATACTTGTTCCATGCAGATGAATTTAGCACTGCCGCACTGAAAAGACACCCAGCAATTGAGGTGAGGAGTGCTCAGGCTGAAGGGCAAAGTCAGCTTTGGGTGGAGGGCAACTGAGAGCCAATTAGATGAACATTTAAAACAGATTCATTATCTTAGATATTCCCTTGTTATGCATTGCTCAACCAAGCACAACTGGCCTTGGAAACTAGGAAGCAGTGGAAGGCTGAAGGCAGTGGTGCAGGGCCAGCTGCAGCCTCCTGACATGGGAAGATGGCCTGAGCCATCTACTCAAAAGTAGCATCTACTGGTTTGAGGTGTCTACGGCTCAATCTAATACATCAACCCGGTGCCACTGCATGGCACTGGCTGCTCTGGTACCAAACCACGCTGGTGGTTTGTGTGCCTTGGATCCCAGACCAAACAAGGGACAGACCCATGTGGCTCTGCTCCTTTGCCAGGTTCATCTCAGAGCCCATGTCACAAATGTCACACCCACACTGAGATGCAGCCAGTGAAAACTCCAAGCTTCTGTACTCATCAGAATTTTGTTTAAAAAAAAATCTTTACAGATATTTTACAGGGTACAAAAAAGAACGTTCCTTCCCATATGGTAGGAGGAGGTTTTTCAATATACAAACTATTCCCAGGAAGTTATAAAACCAAATACAGATTTCCTGAAGAAACCCTACAGCTCAAAATCAGTACATGCAGAACAGCCTCCACACAAGCATGCATCATTGTGCGCTGCAGGCAGCACACAGCCCTGCCGGGCAGGGAGCTGAATCCTGATGACCAAAACGCTTGTCCAGCTCTGCTCCTCGCAAGCAGAGCAACTTTGAGAAGTCTTTGGTCTCTGCTTCTTCATCAGCTAAAAGCGGTTCTGGACTGGGCTGAATCAGACAGACCAGGGAGGTGGAATTGCCACATCTGATCTTAGAGGCAGCCAAGCCAGGAGTCAAAGGCTTCTGGCCCTATGGCTGGGTTTTATTAGAACACTAAAAAGGTACAAACAGGACAAGATAACTCCAAATAGAGAAAAGGCAGGCATGCCACATGGGACAAATTAAATCAAAACCTCAAAAGTAAATCTCTCTCCCACTGTCTAATCCCTCCCAGGATGAATGCTGCTCTCCAGTTTATTCCAGCAACTTTCGGTGACCTTCTGAGCTACACAAGCCCCAACATCTTTTCTAGGAAAGGCTTTTCACCTGTCCTCTGTGCAGCTTGGTGGCCAGTCTATACCCTGCAGCCAAGAGGCTCTTCAGTGTTCAGAAGGGTGCAAGTACATATTTTGGCTCCTACACTCCTCCCTGGTGCCCCACACTCTCAGACAGCCCAGTATCCACCAACATTCTTGGGAGAGCAGCAATCTAGGGCTCAGCACAGTCAGGAGCACGTAAATGAGTGTGCTCTCACCCCAGACCCACTGTCTACATTCGTACTGGAGCATTTTTTTAATTTTTTTTTTTTTTTTTTTTTACAAGCTAGCAACAACATGAGGCAGGACTGGGCAGCAGGCAGATGTAGACCTGGGTGCACCAGCATGCCTCATACCTTTCCTTCTGCTTTACTGCTGCTGCTGCCCTGAGCAGGAACCCCCCTCAAGCATTACAGGGGTGATACTTGTTCACATTCTGAGGAATTTGGAGGATAAAAGGGATTTAGGATGGGACAGGGCTTTTCCCCATCCTTGGAGCTGTGAGCCACAACTGAGCTCCAGGACTGCAGCACTGAGGCTTTGATGTGTTGTCCTACGCAACCACAGTACTTGAGGAAGCTCCCGACTTAGTCAGCAAGTGATGCTGGGGTACAGCCTGGCAGGAATTTCCCAAGGAGTTTTCTCACACTGCTGATTCACTGAGGTCTAATCCAGCTATGGGAACAGACCAGTTTCACCAATCTCCCAGTTTAACATTTTGGGAGGGGGAGGCATTTTGGAACGGGCCAGAAATGTTCTTGTTTTAGAAGGTTTGGGTACCTTATGTGCCTCTTCTGCTGGTGCCAACCAGTTTGGATTTTTGCCAATTACCAGGAAACACAAAACTACAGTAAAACTCATTCCAGTTTCGAATGAAAATACTGAAAAAAAATCTTAAAAAAAAAATCTTACAGCATGAGAAAGCTTTCTCTTCCCTTCAAATCCATCCCTCTGATCCAAAAATGAAAATGAGACTGCCTGAACATTTGTAATTTCCAGAGAAACTGACTCTTTTCCAGCAAAACCAGAAGCTTCAGAAGTACCTACAGTCACGTGCTGAAACATGAAATGACAGAGGAGAGGAGGAAGGGTATCAAAGTAGGGAAATAAGGCTTTGAATTTTCTAAGCAGTTGCTTACATTGTTTAAGTAACTTGGCTGCTCCCAGACCAAGCAGTTACATTTTGGGTTGAAGCTGAGACGCTGGGTCAGAGTCTAGTCAAAGATCTGATCTCTTTGAGCAATTTGCTGGTGGCACGTGTTAGAATAAGGGAACAGCCCTGGGGCTGCTCTAGCTTAGTGTGGTTGCTGTGGTCTTGACTGAGGGATTAGGACAACACAAAGCCAAGCTTCAACCCAACGCAGGTAATTCCAGTCTGCGTCATCAGCAGGAGGAACAATGGTGCAACAGCCTCTCCCCGCACTTCTCTCTGCAGGGCAGATAAAGCCAGCTTTAAAAATTCCCACAGGAGGTTTAATGGCCTGTTACACTGGAGAGTCTGGCTTTTGTGGCTGCAATTTCCAAACAGGTCCAGCCTTCACCAGCAGCAGCTGATTTCCAAAGGAGTTCAGTGCATTCCATAGCAGGAAATAAGAACAAGGAACAAAAGAGGCAGCTGTAGAAGGAGAAGGAGATTGGAAGGGAAAGAGACAGACCACTGAAGCAGCTCAACTTTTCTCAAGTTTGAATGAGGGTAAAACTCAGAAATGGAGCATGAAGGAATCTGAAGATCAATACAGCTGGAAGAAAGGATGCTTCTACCATTAAGATGTAGGGCAGAGTCCTGCTTCTCTGCCACAGACTCCCTATACACTCTGGGCAAGCTCTTATTACTTTTGCCTCTGCCTCCTCCACAAATAATCTAGTTAGGCCCCTGTCTTGCTGGGCTGAGACTGCTCAATCTCCATCCCAATGCAAACCAGAGAGGCTGCGGCATTGCAAGGGAGCAAGTACCAAGACACCCAACAACACATCCAGGATGCACTGTAGTTAATGTCACTCTGCAGAAAACATTTGACTGCGATTTCTGACCCACTGCACATTTTTCCCATCCAGCAAAACTTCTGATTAGGAAAGTAAATCTGGATAGCCTGGATGGATGGTAACTCCACACCAGGCTGTTGTAAAGATACAAGAAATTAAACATGTCAATAGAAGGTACAACCACAACATGATACTTCAGTCTGATGGTTATCTAGAGCTACCTCCACTAGGTAAGACCTTCAAGGGACATTGTGCCCTTTCTGGCCCATAGCTGTCATATTGCTGAGCCTCCTTCACCCCTATGAGCATGGGCGTTTCAGATACTGATAGCCTTGCAGATTTGTGCTTGCCCATGAGAGGCAATTCTTTCTACTACTGTGAATAATTTGAACTCCCAAGGAAGCATAGGAAAAACAACCAGGGTACTTTTCTGGCCCTTTCTCAGACCTGCTGATGGAAGTATTTCAGTTTATACCAGCTAAAGAATTACCCCCAAACATTCATGTTAGACTCAAAGGAAAGAAGTGCTAGAGAGACCTGCTTTTAAGAAGAAAATACACATTCAAAGGTCCATGGTCAAAGCAATGAGGGTGCCTGAGTCCTGCCAGTCCCCTAAAACAAAAGCTTTGCTTACTGCTGGCAGATTTTCCCCTTTTTTCTGGGAACAATAAAGGTTAGCAAGCTGTGGAAAAGTCCCCAGGTGATGAGGGTCAAGGGGAGGTATTTCTCAGCAGGGACACAAAAACAACCTCAGTTTCTATTTGTTTGCTTGTTTTAAACAGGTTAGTTTGGCATAAGATCAGTAAGTAAAAAAGCTACCTCTACCATCCCATAAATTGCAATAAGCTAATTAAGTCATAATATTTGTAATTCAACAATGTATGCAGAGGGAGACATTAATGAAATTTACATAACAAGCAAAGAACATTACTTGTCAGATAGCCTCACAAGTTCATTAAATAGTCCTTTAAGAAACATGGTTCAAGTGCAGAGCTCTAAAATGATAACAAAACCTATTAAGGAGCCTATTTAATTAAGCACATACTCGCTGGCACATCTGACACTCATACCAAGGTGTTTGCGCTCATACAAATAAAGTCTTTCTTTTGCAGTACAGCCAAGGAGACTGTAGTCAAATCTATTCTTAAAACACAAAGATAACTCTGTGACTAAGCAGCCAAATACCACACTGTGGAAAATCTATACAAGCGCTAAGGGAATTGTACATCTTTTCTGGAAAGGCCTAAATGAGATTTGCATGTGCTCCCGAGACGGCTGACTGACACAGTTTGACTCAGAGTCATGCCAGAGATGTCTGCTACATCACGGAGGAGGATGGAAATAGCTCACACTGGGCTGCTCAAGTCTAGAAGGCTTCTCCTGAGGAACTTGTAAAACACCAGCAAACCCCTAGAGAGGTGGGGTGGGCCAGGCCAAGTAGAGTGGTCCTTGCACCATGCAGAAGTGACTGAGAAGCAGGGAGAAGCTGTGTCTCCCTAGGGCACGTGGTAGTCCTCCTCTGCATCTTTGTTTTCTCTCCTGCTTTTGTTGCATGAACTGCAATGCACTGGAACCTTGTGCACTTATCACAAGGAGATAAAACCTCGTGTGTGAGATTTATCATTTTAAGAGCAACGGACATGTTAAGGGTGGTTGGTAGATATATCTGTTACACAGCGATGCCTGTGAGGAACAAGCTGCCTAGCAGTATGGTACACCCATCGCTCACTCCCTCAGCCACGATAGGGACAGAACTCTAAACACGTTCAAGTCAAACCACCCACGTTCTCCACATGCTCTGCAAAAAACCAAAATACCATTTTACATTCTTCAGCAGAAACATTTCTCTTCCTGTCCTGCCTTTCTCCTGCTGCTTCTT
Source organism: Balearica regulorum gibbericeps (assembly GCF_011004875.1). Classification (NCBI taxonomy): domain Eukaryota; kingdom Metazoa; phylum Chordata; class Aves; order Gruiformes; family Gruidae; genus Balearica; species Balearica regulorum. The sequence goes on from NC_046193.1 coordinate 7,395,732, forward strand.
TTTGGTTTTGATCCATTACTTACCGCACACGCATGTTAGCTTAGTTACAAGCTACCGCTTAATCATCATCTCACCAGTACTTTGGGGATATTTTATCATAACTGACCCACCAACACTCAAGCCTATACAGTATTAGCAGAACATGCTCTAACTGATCACTGAAACAAGCCAGCTGAGCAAGTCAAACAGACCCAGGAACTCCAATTAAAAAATCAATCTAATCCCACCTCCTGCCCATGGGCACAGAGAGCCAGTCATCCGTCGGGGGAATCAACGTGGGTTGGAGATAGCTTCCAAACAACCAAATAAAGGGACTACAAACTCCCCTCGTGCTGCTGAGCTTCCTGCCCGATGCGGTTTTGGCCGCAGGGTTTTCCCGCAGGTTTAACAGATCTCAGTGCTGTAACTGCCTGTGCTTCTCTCCTAGTGCTCCTGGATTTGCGTACTGTGAGCCTGGGAGTCCTGAGTTTGCAATTCCCCTGCTGTCCTGGGCAGCCACCTCGTTGGAGACACGCGAGAAATAAAACAAAGGATATTACTTAGCCTCTGTAAATAGTCAACGAGGCGCGTCCCTGAGCAACAAGACGACACCATTAGCAAAAGAAAAGAAATAAGATAAACACAAGAGGAATTCTACTGCTGATAAAGTCAAAGAGCTGTCTGAACTCTGAATGAACTATCCTAATTAGCATGGTAAAACCACACCTCTAGAAGAGAAAAAGGCCCTCACTGAGCATGCTTAGTGAAAAGATGGGATGCTGTAGCTTTAAGCAGAGATGGGACATAGCAAGGATCAATAAAAACAAAGGTAACCAAGCGTAGATGCAAAAATACTGTTAACGGTTGCTTGAAATGTATAAATCCATGTGCTAACCAAGGTGTGCTAGCTTTGTAGAGTGACCACCTAGCACCCATCTCCGTGCAGACATGGAATAAACAAACATGTCGGCTCTGTGTGTCATTGGCTTTTTGCACACCGGGTAAAGAACCCCATTTTGGGACAACCACCTCTTCTCCTCTACCATCCTGGTTTCTTTATAGCCAGCACCTTACAGTGGGAGAGGACCACAAACCACCTGCAGAAATAACTCGTTTCCCTTTCTCAAAACTTCCCCAGAGGGCAACAATTTTCTCAGCTCTCAGTTCCTGCATTTTGAGAACTCCAGCTCCCTTACAGCTTAGCCAGCTGACCCCTGTGTCTCCAGGGTTTTTCACAATCCTACAGACTTGCATATCCTGTGAGCAAACAGCTACTCAAATAACTCACAGGTTAGGATGAGGACACTAGCGATGTGTTTGGGCAGGGGCTTGCACCATACTCCCTTGCTACCATGCGGCTTGCCTCCCCACCAGCAACATCCAACACTGCTCTCTTCAAGCCTATGTACACAAGCTAAAATTGTACAGTTTCCTGAAGCACTTCAAACAAAATCACGGTCAGAGAAGCTCTCATCTTCCATTAGCCTAAGGAAGCACTCAGGAACAAAAAGCCAGGAACAACAGACCTATTACTTGAACGACCAGGGCAAGAAGTCCCAAAGCAAGAATCAAAGAAATAGAACTGCATGTGGGAAAGGGCTGAGAACTGGATGGGAAGGTAGAGCTCTTTCCCCAGTTACACATAAGATAACCAGTCAATAAAACCCAGATCACTTGTTTAACTCAGAGCCACCTTTAACTCAGGAGCTCTCAGGTGATGCTCCTTCCAGACAGCGCCCAGCACAACATCACATGCCCCAAGGCAAGTCTCAACTCATTACTCAAGTTCTCAGTAAAAATACTCTTCCTTGGGAGATGCCTTCACAGCTTAGCCCCATCCTTTAAACACACACACAGACCCACAGATTCAGACTGTTTAGGGTCTGTCAGTCACCGAGACCAAAGGAAAACAAAAATAGTGGAAACTTACCACATATATGAGAAGTCAGGCATGTTCTCCCTCCTCTCACCTTCTTTCTCACACTTGCAGTGACCAAACTTCCCAAAGCAAACTCCAAACCTGCTCAACCAGCACAGCTCTAACATCAGAGAACCCTTCTTCCACCAGTCTGACTCGGATCCCAGTTCTTCCCCTGCTCCCCAAGCCACCAAATCAAAGGTAACAGTTACCACCTGCCACTGCAATTACTGGATCCCACCGCTGGCCTAGATGAGTCAACCCACCCTGACCCTGCCTTACACCAGGTGGCTGAGGCCACAAAATCATCTATCTGGTATGCCAGACTTTATTTCAAGCACAGCTTTATGGCTACTTCTATGTTGTTCTGTAACAGAGCAGAAACAGAGAGGAGGGTGGAAAGTCTGAATACAGCAGTAGTGACAGAATCACTGCATTTCAAAAGCCTTTATAAATAGTTATTTACAAAGCTAAGGGCTCTAAGTACCCTATTCATATGGATTTTAGACAACCCTATTTACAGGTACCTGGGTCTAGGGTCACCCCACAGGAGAGTGGGGGAAGCCTGACCCTCCCTGCCATTGCTGAAGCATGCAAACCTCTCCTGGCACGTGTAGCCCAGACCAAAAGCTAAACACTGGCAAGCAACCCCTGGCAGCACAAGAGGTGAAGATGTCTGCCCAAGCTTTTGCAAAGCAGCTCACCTATGGCTAGGCTCCTCTTGTGCCCTTCCTCCTGGCTGCGGGGCTGGCAAAGCCAGGCACAGTCATTGCTCGGGCTCACGTCTCCTAAGCCACGCACTGTTGCTGCTTCTCCCCACTCACTGTTCTGAAAGGATGGCAGCGTTCTGTGCAACGGCTTTGGAAACTACAGTGCAGGTGCAGCTGTAAGGAACCCCAGCTTGACCCCACTCAACTGGGGAGTAAAATGCTTTAAAAGTAACAGAACCTGGCAAGCAAAAAAGCCCAGATTAGGTTTGCCTAGGAGCTTGGAGAAACCTCTTTCCCAAGAGTTAGTTGCCGTCTTTCTTGAACCCAGCACTTGAAGGACTCCTACAATGATTCTGGTCTTCATTTCAGTACAGTTCTTTTATCAGGCAAGTCATCATAAAGTCCTGAAAGTCTTGAGGATTCCCCAGTAATAGTTCACTGCATTATCAGAACTCCCCATCTTCTCATCACCCACACTGGTGCAAAGTTAATTGAATAATTAAAGCAATTCAAATTGCCCACAGCTTGTTCCTATCTCTGCTTTCAATTTCCTTCTTCAAGGGCTGATTGAGGAATGTCTCACCTGTCTCCTAGTGCCAAACTTCATGCCAAGAATGAACTTTCCCTAGAAGACATTGTCCAAGGACAGCTGCACTTCACCTTTTCTTCTGCAGTGCGCAAGTGCTGGGTCTTCCCAGGACAGCAGGAAAGATTTTTCCTCCAGCACTCCCAGCCATTGGTGCTTTGCGTTTCTCCTGCTCCCTTTTGTCTTGCAGATTGCTCTTTCAGACTTTTTGCTCTAAAGGTTTTAAGGTAAATGAAGTGCTTTGAGGTAGGGCAGCTCAAAATGAATATTTTCTCCCCCTGCCAAGCTCACCTTTCCCTTACAATACAACCACTGGTTTCACTAAGAGCACAAGTCTATCAAAGTGTCCTTACATTGCAAGCCCGTGCTCAGCAGAGTTGGCAAAATACATTTCGGAAACCGAGATTTACAAATTCTGATGGTTTTCTCCACTTGAATCTTGGAGGGGGAAGAATAAATCATTCACCTATGGATGATCCAGGGACAGAAAAGCAGCTCCAGAGACAAGCAGGCTCCAGATGGTGCATGTTTTCCAGAGCCACTGTCCCTAGCTCACAGGAATTGTAGTTTAAGTTTCCCCTGAAACTCTGTTAACGTAATTCAACAGTACAAATTAGCTCTGAGCGTGTCATCATCAGTGATGCACTTAATGCTTTTGGGTCATTTGGGGTATATTTATAAATTTCAAGCTTTTGTACAGTCTTAGGGCTAGGCAGTCTTTATGACAAAGAAAAATCTAGCAGCTAGCTTCTCTGGTTTTGGAGCTAGAGGCAGGGTGATATGCCATGCAGCAACACCTTATGTATTTAATGCCTCTCATCATCTAGAAGCCCAGCTCTGGCAGAAATGCAATTGTAATTTTCAATTTGAACTATTACTTTCTAGCACATTGAGTAAAAAACAGCAAAAAGCCGCTCCAGAACATGTACACTTGTGTGTTTCTAATTAATACTGACAGAGCTGCTTGGGCTTCAAAGGTGAAATTGTATTTGGTTCTCAGAGCAAGTATCTCTTTGGCAAAGACATCTATGCTGCGGCCAGGATCAAGTAAGGACAATTTCACTGGACGCACAGTCCTAGGCTGGCTTATCTAGGGACTGGGTAGAGAAACAGGGCTCTCAGGTGCTTCTGAGGGCACGATGGCAATGGAACATCTCAGAACAGAGGAAAAAGTAAAGGTAAAAAGTGATAGACAAAAGTAATGCCGTTCTGATAAAAGCTACAGGGGAAAAAAATCCCTGACCTGAACAATTTGCATTCCAAACCATCCTTTCTAGGGAGGGAAGCTCTCCAGTGATCTCCAGGAGTTTGGAAAGGGACAAAGATCTCTCAGGTTGTCTTCAGAGGCAAGTCCTGCACAACAAAGAAGAACAAACAGACTCCCTGCTCACGATTTTGATCCATGTGGGGCAAACTTCCAAACAGGCAGTGCAGCTTTAAGAGATGAAACCCACAACATCTAGCTTTCCAAAACTCTTGATGACAAGAAAACAAATGCACTAAAAAAGAATGCGGGGGGATTTTGATATGGCATCATTTTTTTTCAAAGGCTGGTGCATAGATAAGACTGCTTTGCTCTTTCACAATAACCAAATGACATTCTTTCCCCATAAACCCTCAGAAACATGGTTTCTTGCCAATGATAAGTTTCATTCCTATTTGTGTTTTTTGACCCTGTTTTCCATGCCCCCCCAGTGGTGTTTCATTGGGAAAATAGTCTATAGGGTGCTAAAGAACAGAGGGTGCCTCTCCACGACCAAAACCACCAAGTGTAATCCTCAAGACATTTTGCCCATTTTCCCCTGCACCAAAACTTCAGCCCATTTGTCTCTCCTTGTTTAACAAAAAGCAACTGATCGATTATCTCTCACTTCCTCCTGTGGGTGATGGTTTGGGAATCTGATTTCTATTTCAATAGCTCCTGTGGACTTACACAAAGCCAAAAGGGAGCATTTCAGTCGTCTGCTCAGCCCTTCAACAGGTATAAATTTCTTGTGGGACAGAGGGAAATAAAGGATTAATAGCTCTACTACCACGTCTTGTTCAGCATCACAGGATACCGTAGTTCGTCTCTACCCAGAAGGAACCAGAGAAATAAATTACTATGAAACAGTTTTTATTTTATAAAAGATCAGCTTTCTCAGGGAAAAAAAAAACCAAACTGATTTTGCAGATTCAAGTTTTTTTCTGCAAAATTCAGAAGTTTTGAAAAATACAATTTTTTACACCAACATAATTGTTAAATTCTTAATGTCACCCCTTTTTTCACAATCTCTTAACAATCACTACATCCTGAGGTATCAACTGAAGATTTTGCTCAGCTTCCAAAAATACAGAAACTTTTTAACATTAATGAGACTGTCCCACACAGGAGGAGACCATGGCTGGGATGTGAGTGCCTATTTCTGCCAACACTCAACTCTGCAGGACTATCTACTCAGATGTGACCTTTTTACAAGAGAAAAGAAGCAGCAGCGTGCCTGATGGGTTTTGGCTTGGGGATGATAAGTTCAAAACATTCAAGAGGATCAATCCATTGTAATTATTTTTCATTAAATGACTGATGAGGAAGACAGAAACAAATATAATTTTCTGATCACATGTCTGGTTCTGGTTGAACATCTCAAAGCAGCAGCCCTTAGCCAATATTTGCCCTTTTTTTAGATAACAAGTCACAGCTCCTTCTCTCCTGCAATCACCTGGGCTGTTCAGCTGTTGCATTTGCTGCATATCTGACATATTGCATATTCCATTTTGTCAGGACTGTTTCTGAATGCATTCACCCCATGGGTCCTTTGGGTATAACTAAGCAAGAGCTTCAGAAATCACCTTGAAAGGGTGAGCTGTTGAGTCTTTTCTCAGATGGGGTAGGAAAGTTGAGTACACAGCCCATAGCAAGCAGGTTGTTCTCACTGCCTCTCAGCTACCTGCTTCTCCCACCTCAATATTACTGCAAGCTTCAGATTTACTAGAGGGCTTGGATAGCAGAAGAGATGGGAGCCATGAGCAAGGAAACACATAACTTCCTACTCAGGATCCACCCAAGGATGTGCAACAGCCATTTACACGCTTCACTTGTGTCTCGAGTTCACAGATGAGACACACTTGCCTCTCACATGCTCAGGTTACTTCAAGGGCCAAATGCCATGTACGATTCACCTCCTAGGGATAATGGAAGAAGTGCAGATGTTTCTGGATATTGACCCTTTGGCCTCTGGTGTAAGCTCTTAGTAAATCCTTTGATAATGACCTGATAAATAATAGGTCACTCCAGCAGAAGACAAGCTGATCCAGCTGCCTGAAGAAGCCATGGAAGGTCAGTGGAAAAGCTGACAACATATCTCAAAGATAAGAACAGAGATCAACCAGCCAGTCAGTTTCTGAGGAGCAGATTTTTCAACCCAGAGTTCATATAATTGTGCTGAAGACTAACGTTTCGTTCCCATTATCAATCTTAACATTATTCCTGACTAATTTTTTCCATACCCCAAGGTATTGGCCTCACAGCCTATTCCTACCGATGTTCTGAGGTGCAGAAGGAGATGCACCCTTACATATTCTGGGCTGAAGCCAGATACCCCATGTGAGCGCTGCTCACTCCTATGCAACACAAGGGTCCTGTAAAGCAACAGGCGCACACTGAGCTAACTTCGGTATTTCACTCTGCAGTACTGGCAGAATTCACCTTCTGTCAGACAGCAGAGAGAATCAGCCACCAGTCCCACCCTTCCTCTGGCACTGAAGAGGGGAAGGGGAGCAGCAAAGCACCAGTGTCAGCGATGGTGGAAGACTGTATCCACTCAGTTCAGAGATTGGAATAATTCCTCCAGTTACACCTTCCAGCTAGAGAGCAAACTTACCTGGACCACGTTTTGGAAAAGCCTGATTGTCACTTCTCAGCTGCAGTATTTTGCAGCATCTGCTATATTTTTGTGCTCAAGCTTCTTAAGCATGTAAAATTGCTTTTCCTTCTTCACCTTTCTCTTAAACCTCCAACATTTCACAGTATTCAGAAACATGGTTGCCATCTTAAAGTAAATCACTCAGAGCAATCCTTAACCAGTGATGACAATATTTTTCAAAAAGGAAGAGCTGCAAAGGATAGCTACACATAACTTTCCACAGCTCATTTTGGAGGACAGCTACCTGTTACTTTTTTCTGTACCAGATCCAGACTCGTAGCTAAGGATTGCTGTCTGAAGTTCAGTACACAAAAGTCTCCAGGTCAAGTCATGCATGCTGACACAAGAAGCAAGTTACTTCTACTAATTGCCTACTTCACAACTACAAGAAAGGAGACAAAAGAGTTTGCTAAGGCTCACACAAAATCAGTAGAAGAGAGGATTCCTACTCCTCATATTCTGATTATAGTTTATCCCAGGAAGAGAACAGGTATCAGGTTAATAGCATCATGCAGAATCAAATAAGGAAGAAAATAACTGCTTATGGCCACCACAGAGCTGCTAATTCCCAGCTCCCCTCCCAATGAACATGTTATCATGCATCCACGATGCATGGAAGGAAGCACCCACCATAAGAAGTATATTGAAGAAACAATTAGTTGAACACGTAGCTATTCTTAATTTAGGAAATGGGTGGATATGCTGAAGGGTAAACACCACTGTCAAGGGACATGAAATATAAAAGTAGCAGCCTTTCAACATCAGACCCACTGGGAATATAAGATTTGCCATAAAACCGTTTTGCATCTGGATCCTGCCTTTTACACAAGCCAGAATGAGTGTTTGAGGGAAAGCATTCTTATCCCACAGATCTTCCAGTGAGGTGGGAGGTAGGATTATGCAGGGATCCCTCCTAGCTGTTTCAGGTGATGGGCAGCTTGAGGTTACCATTACTCTAGATCAACACATGTAAAACCTTGCTCTCCTCTGGAGCTAGCAGCACTATCTCTCTCATTGTGAGATCCCAGCATAGGAGAGTCAGGATCTAATAGTCTCTTTGGTCAATCTGAAAGCAAGTCATCTCAGTCTTGGATAGAAAGATCTGCAAATTGGCATGCAGGTAAATTTGGCAAATCAGCACTACATAAGAAAATGTACCCTAAAGACATTTTTGAGTCATGATAATATATGCAACTCCTGGGTGGTAATCTAGATTTACCTCAAAATAGAATAAAAAATGTGTATGGAAGCAAGAGATTGTTACTACAGTCAGCTTTCCTCCAAGAAGCGTTGTGTATCTTCAGCTGATTCATGATTTTCAGAGGGAACCACATCCCCACCCATATGGTAAAGAGGAACAGGGGGAGATGGGTTCACCTAAAGCAACATCCAGTTCGGAGCAGAGCTTCTTCAAAAAGCCAACACCTGCCATAGTGGCTCAGGACAGCCTAGCAGAGGAGAACATCACACCTGAGTGGTTGTTAACTATTTCAAAAGAAATGCATATTCATGATTTCAGTAAGCAGGTACCAGGTGATATCTTGTACGTGCAAGAGTCCTGTATACACTTTAGCACGTCAATTTAGAGGTGACGGCAAGCTTAGGATCCACCTTGACCTGGTAGTACACATGCAAGTTAACACATACTAAGAGCCCATCTTTTCTCCCTGTGATGACACTGTGGACAGTCCAGGCTGTAGGAACAAGCCTTGAGAGAGGATGTCTGCAGTGCTTGAATGCCTGGAAATACTTTTCCAACACCAGGTCAGCTTCAATGCAGTCCTCACGTTAGAAGCCCAGACTTAGATAAGCTCGGGATAATTTTAAGATTTTATTTATAATTAGATCAGGGTTGTGTTACTTTACATTTTACTTGGGCAGAATAGTGACATTAATAATATAGACAAGATTTAAGACCTCCAAAGGAAGAAATTGCTCCATAAAATGCAAGAAAAAAGCAAATTAGTTTTAGGAGCAGGAACACATTCTGGTTTTACAATAATTAAGAGTCATGCAACACCCAGTATCTGCATAAGTGAATTATGTTTCACAAGGGATCACAGGAAGATTTTCTTCAGCTTTGATTCAAGTTATTTACATCTCCCCAGTTCCAGACTTCCAGTTTAATCCAGTGCCAAATCTCAAGCAACACAACAGCACTCTTCTGTGACTTTGTGTGAGAAAAACACAATTGTCTCTATTTTCTGTAACAATAAGATTCTTCAGCCTTGATTTGTCTCCACAATAGTCAGAAAAGCTTCAGAGGAACATGGTGTGAGTTATTACTTTGACAAGGACCCTCACAGAAAAGGGGAAAAATATGTTTTATTTGCCATCAGCATGAGACAAACTTAGCGAGAAAAAGAGAGGGGAAGCAGGAGGGATTTAGTACAAAACAGTTTTGAACTAAGAGTACACATCACAGGTGAGAAGAGGTTTCTTGCACTGCAAGCCTCATGCACACCTCTTTGGTAGAGCTAGTGCCCTCTCTACAGCTGTCTCCATCCCCCCGAGACAGCAAAAGCTGGCAGAAGCTGCCACACGCTTGCCTCTGTGTATTGACCTGCCCTTCGGGAGGAGATGCACAGCTGCCATCAGGAACACCAAGCAAGTGGGGTGAGGTGGCAGTGCCTCTCGCGAAGAAACCCCTGCTCCCTCCCTTGGACAGAATTCCCTAGGGCAGAATGCACGCCTTGCTCAGATGAGCCTGGTTTCCCATGGGACGATGCTGTAGCAATTCAGTTTATACTGCAGTCTTATCAGTGAGGAAGCTCTGCTTCACAGGTGGCCTCTTGACATGGTGCATCCCCTTCCCAGTGGCTGCTCCCCACCCCCTGTCCCTCCTTTACCACCCCCGCTTTCTTAGCATTTTCTCCTCCCCTTCTCATAAAACTTTCTTATCTAACCCAAGCATTTTTCTTGCCTTAGTCTGGCTCCTATTCTCAGAGGAACCGTTTCCTCCTGTCTATTGTTGATTGTTATTGTTTCTTCTCTGTAAATGCATCTGTCACAATCTTGCTTCCAAGGAGCGAGCAATCATGAGTTCCTCATATTTTTCAGGGAACCTGTTTAGCTAGGATTCTGCAAGAGAGTGGTTTCTCTTCTTGTCCTGGGAGGTTGCAAGCCCCATAGTACAGGCCAGATGCTGATCCCAGCAGAAAACACTAGAAGTATCAGCAGCATAAAAAGCAAACAAGAAACAAACCCCCAAATCCCCAAACATCCTTTCCTGAGGCTATAGAGAAGCTCTTGCCTGGCCAGCCTACTGGGTTAAGAACTACATCACATCCCAAAGCTAGAATGCTAATTAATTTTGCAACTAATGAGGAGCTGGTGAGAACCTATTGACCACACTGGAGATTTGAAGGAAGGCACAGCTTTGATGCACAGTGCCACCTTCCCCAGTGGGCAGACAGGACTTCCCCAAAGCCACATGGTCTTGTTTTGCTGCGCTGCTAGTTGAGGAAGTGTTTCATACCAAGATGAGTCTTTCCAAAGAATCACCCCTCCACAGAGACCTCTCAAGGGTCAGGGAGCAGCCAGGGCAAGCAGTTTCCTACAGGATGAGGAGTCAAGGAAGATAACTCAGCTGGCAGGGCAGGGCTCGCCAGCCAGGGCCCCGTAGCAAGACCAGCAGCCAAGCCAGGGGATGGCAGCCAGGGTCAACCAAGAGTCCAGATTATTCATGGTGATAAGGCAGGTTAAGCCAGGAACTCAAACTGCAGGTCAGAGTCAGCTCCAATGACAGTAACCAGGGTTGGACACAGTCCAGTGGTCACCAGGCAGGTCCGACATCAAACTAGAAAGTCAGTCCATAAGTCAGGGTCCCAGTCTGAAGTCCACGGCCATGCACAGGCATTGCTGTATGGTGTGGGAGACAGGTACACCTACACCATAGCTCAGGGAGCAATTGAAAGTCATGGACTGAGCTTAAAAGGAGCCCCTGAGCCCATGGGCAGGGGAGGGGGTGGAGGCCTCATGGCAGGCTCATCAGGGCAATTAAGTCATATTAGGCACACTCAGAGCCCTGACACTTTATTTCTGCAGCCTTGGCCAGTATCACAGCCAGCTACCATGATAGATGCCCACAGATCCCATGCCATCTAAGTAAAATGCTCACATCAGGTAACTGGGGACCAGCCCGCTCTGACTTGTATCTCCTCTGCCTCTCTGCACTAGCCCAGAGGTTACAGATGGGTTCTGCCACTGCCCCCCTTAGGTGCAAACTCCACAGTCTTCACAATAGACATAAAGGCTCCTTGTCCTCCCCTCTCAGAAATATGAGGGATGATATTGCATGTTACAGAGCAGACTCTGTCTAAGGCATCGAAAGAAGACAGCAATAACCAGGAACTGCTTTTCCTCCCCACATGCTGATTTGCCTGGGGGCAAAGAAAAGCAGCTGCAAGAGCAGTGTGGTACCTCCCAGACCATCAGCACAGCAGCACAGAGCCAAAGATGCAGGAAGTGATTATACCTTCAGATAACAGAGCTGCAAAGCTGGGTAAGCAGTTGGTTATTTGAGCTCATCACTAAGCGTGGGGCTTTCATGAGAGACAAACAACCTAAACCCAACAACACAACAGTGGCAGTTGTTCATATCAGCCACGGAAGTTAAATAACCTCCTTCAGTGGATACTGCAAAAGCAGAACATGTGGATAAGAGTGACAGTAGCATTAGAGAGGCTGGAAATTGGCCAAGACACAACTCACACACATGCACTCATTTCAGGAGGAGACGTTCAGTGTTTCAGGAGCATCATGGAATGCTCCTTTCTGGGTGATATGTAACTCAGTCTTTGTAACCCAGCCAGGAATACACTCTGCAATAACTGGCAATGTCCAGTAATTGAATAACGGGCAATGTCCAGTAATCAAAACCAGAAAAAGCTTTTCATTCTGTTGCTGAGTTTTGTCCCTGCCATGGCACTCTTTGACCCTGTGTCAGAACATACAAGCTTACATTCAGAAAGATTTAATGAAAAGCATGCAATGGCCAGAGATCCTGCTGCCAGAGGAGGTGGGGAAGAGAGAGAGAGAGAGAGAGAGAGGAAAAATATATCAAATAGCTTACAAAGAAAGAAGCATGTGCACTTCCCAGCAGAGGATACAGTCTTTTAAGCCATCCCATTTGGGGGAGCTTCCCCTAACTCTGACACTTCCTTGAAGACAAAAGATAAACAGATCATGAGGCCAGTATAAGGGCTGTGCAGCTGCAAAAGTCTCCTAGAAGGTCCCTTTTGTATTGCCTTGGCTTATTCTTCAAGCTCAGAAGGAAGGTTAAGTTGAAGTCACCTGCTCCCTGATTCCCTGTGTACGCAGAACTGGCTGCAAAAGCATACACCAGCCATCACAAAGGGAGAGGCAGGCTCTGCCAGACACAAAATTTATTAGTCTTCTTAAAGTGAAAAATAAAGGAGTAAGTCCTGCAGTTTTGCTTTCAGAAAAAGTTTTGCTTTCAATTCTGGTAATATGCATTTCCCTGACACAGGGTCCACGTAGACATTACATTAAGCAGTCCCTCAAACACCTCTCTGAGAAGTTGTCAGACCTGCTGATACTCATACCTGGGAAGAGAGAGTGTGGCTACCCATTCGGAGAAAACCTGCCGCCAGCATCGCTCCTTTGGATCGCTTGCGCTCAAGAGCAAATGGAGCAATGAGACGTGCCCACTACTTCCAGCTCTGAGCTTCTTTTTCACCACTTGTTCCTACTCCAGCCTAGTCCAGCTTGTGTGGACTCTTGCCCAGCTCTCCCGACCACCTATCACTTTGTAACCAGGTGAAACTTTCCAAGAACATACAGCTTGCCAAACATTATGTTTCCAAAGTCCCACTGTAGTGCCTTTACCCAGACCTCTCCTTTCTCTTCTGTCCCGTCTTGTGCCATGGCAGCCTTACTCCTCCTCAGAAGTCCTCATACCTCAGGGGATCCCTTCCCTGTGCAAGCTGAGTCCTCATTTACTGCTTGTGTGGTCAGGGAGGGCAATTAAAGAAATAATCACTGAGACTGCAAACAATTTAAAAATAGCCTGGAAACCATTTTTAAGGAGATCATCCATCCTGGAAAGCTTTCGTTGTGCAGATGCTTCCTTTGGGGGACAAAAAACCTTAACGATATTGTTTCCAGGTTTAATTGTCTCAGAACTCCTACATTATCCATATGGGTCCACGCCTAGGGTCCACCTAGCCCAGTACTATCTCCATCAAAGACTATGAGTTGACACCTCGGAAAGAGTAAGAACAGGCCAAAAATATATGGTACTTCCCTCCCCAGACCCAAATTATTTACTTAGCCTTCCATTATTTTCAGCTGAAGAGACTTTTTTGGGGTCTTAGAAGGCTTGTTTATTTAGTAATCCCAAACAAATCTTGCTTTCAAACACTATTGTCTTCCTTTGAACTCAAGTATACACCTTGCACCGACAACAGCCATTGAGGAGAAGTTCTCCAGGTCTATTACCTGGTACATCTGGAACTACCTCCCTTCATTTGTTTGAAATCTGACCCCACTGCCCACATTTGTTGCCCTCCAGTTCTTGCATGGGAAAAGCTAGGAACGGTCAGTCTGTATCCACTTTCTTCATGTCACTCCAGATTTTGTAGGTCTTTCACATTTGCCCCCAAAATCATCCCTTTTCCAGGCTGAAGTATCCCAGATGGCTCCTTATATGGAAATATCCCATTGCTCCTTATATGGAAGGTTCCAATTCGGAAGGTCACCCACAGCGGGATGACAGCAAGAGGTCACTTGCCAATATGAGGCCAAAATTCACTGTTGGGGTGGGAAAGCACCATTATCTCCCCCACCTCTTACCCCTCTTTCTCCAGAAGTGAATTTGATTTGTGCTTTCACAAGGCTTTTACAGAAAGGAGAGAAAGAAAACACAGACAAACATTCCTCTTTTACAGTTTTCCTACCTTTGAAATCAAAGGGAACACATCGAAAGCAAAGCTAATGCTCTTCTAAAAGCACAAAGATCCCCTTCTCAGAAGAGCAAAATAAGAGATCATGACTCAGACATGGGGCTGTAACTTCCTCATCCCATTACTCAAACCTTTGACCTCCAACATTTCTCCATTTCTTTGTGAGGGTGTCATCGGTCTAGCTGATCTCACAATCTATTGTATTGATCTCAGAGATCCTTAGCACTTTTCAAATACCATTTGCTCAACTCAACAGCGTACATAAGCAGCACCTAGGAATTCGAAAGTTTGACCTTGTAATTGTTAATTTCTTTTAATGCAGAAGAGATCTGGGAGAGCGGGGAGGAGATGGCAGGGCAACGACTGGGTGGAGAAGGTGGTGGTGTATTTACAGAATACAGCTTAACAGAAGCATTCATCATAACCTGCCCAGCAATCCACAGACTTCAGGGACCCCACTCCTTCAGGGCAGGCCAGAGGGGTTTCCTGGCTAATATCAGGTAAGGGAAGATATTTCTCCTACATAGATGCACATAGTTAAGTGGAGACGTGTTTTATCACCCTCCTGGTTAGCCTGGAGCAGTTCACTGGTTGTTGTGAGGATCAACACGTCCATAGTGCTGCGATACTTTGGTATTCGTTTACAACACTGACATCACCCTTAAGTTCAACAAGTCAAAGGAAATAGTTGGAGGGGTTTTTCTTTACTAAACCCAAAACAGGTAATAGGATTAGAGACGCATAAAATCAAATTTTAAAAAAAACTACAAATGAGCATTTAGAGTAATTTTGAAGGTTTCTCACACTTAGTAAGTATCCAGCAAACAAAAACTCAATTAGGAAACCAATTTTAATACAGTCCTTCACAGTAAGGCTGTGTTTGTGGCACAGGGCATTTCAGGAGGCCCAAACTTCCTTTCATAGCCTAAAGCCATTCAAGGATCACAAGGATTCAAAACCACTAATTTCCCAAATCTCAGGTCAAATCAAGAAAGTGTTTGGACCTTCCAGTCACTAGATCACTCTCTGCCCTACCTCCTTAAACATCAGCACCCCTCGCACAGTTACCCCTGGCCTAGGCAGTGAGTGCAGTGACGTTACCACTGCCCAGGGCCTTGGCTGAGGTCCCAGTTAATCTCTGGCCATGACCATTCTCTCCCACCCAGTGAAAGTCTTTGCAGCTGGAAGGAAATCACATTCTGACATATCATGGTGTTGGAAAGTTTATTTAAAAAAAAAAAAAAAAAAAAAGGAGCAGCAAACAAACAAGAAAGCAGACAAGGAGCAGGAGTGGAAGGAGAAGCTTCTGACCATACTGCTACCAAAAGGAATGCTCAGCAAGCCATGACCTCAGTATGAAACCTCTTTGTAGAGCAGCCCCTTTGTCACATCTGGGCATAAACTACCACTCCACATTATACAGACATACTGCAACATTTAATGAACACAGCTTATGGCCAGTTTTGATTACCATCCACCAGCTCAGAGTAACATGTTAGCAAAACAGCATTAAGGAGAGGGAAAGAGGAAATGTCACAGAACAGCAGTATTTGTTCTAAAGAGTGCCGACTGTCTTTAAAATTACTATTTTTAGATTTCTGGATTTTAAGAGGGCAGCAGGAATGTTCATATTGGTCTCCTGTGTAAAAATGTTCTTGAATTTCACCTGATGTTCCAAAATTCTTCTAGCTGAGATAGCAAGACATGGTTTCTTCAGAGGCTTTGAGTGGCAGAACCACCACTGTATCCCTTGGTAATTGGTGCCAACAGTTAAATAGTCACTGTTAAAGCCATGTACCTTATTTCTAGCTTACATTTATCTAACTTTAATTTCTAGCTGCTGGTTCACATTATGCTTTCATCTGGTTTTCATCCATACACAGGCATCATTTACCCAATGCAATTCACCCCTGCATTGAGGCTGACACAGCAAGTGATACCCAGCGGTTTGTGCCAGGAAGAACAGTATACTGCATCCAGCTGCATGTGTAAGGGTGCCACAGAATTCAATCAGGTCTAGAAGTAACATTTGCTTTGTAATTAAGGCTTGCTCATAGCAATAAAGCCTCAGCTTAGGACCAGCAACATTCCCCAAGCACCCTGTTTCTGGAGCTTTCTGAAACAGTGGCCCGAAGCAGCCAGCCACTTCACTGCTTGTAACATCACTCTTGAATTACTGCCATCATCAACCAAAGTTATGAATATAAAAGGGAGTGCAATAGAAGACAGCAAGTGCCATCAAAGTTGCAGAGAAACAGTTTTGTAACCATTCCCCAAGGGGAGACATATGTGGGCAGAGGTGAGGACATATACCCCCCCAGCAGCTCTGCACTACATGGTTGTGCTGCCATCCACAACCCTGAAATTGCCATTTACTGCTGTGTTTGAGAAACAAAGGCAGATTTACCCCTTACCTAAGGATCTGGGCCAAGCTTGAACAGTGACTGACTTCTCCAGCTGAAAGGTCTCTTGTCCCATGACACAGGCTTTCTGGAGGCTGATGCAGAGCACAACAGAGCCAGCTGGGACCAAACTGTAGATTGAGAATTTTGAGAATATAATTGAGAGTCCCATGGGCCTTGCAAGGGCATAAACAGGCAGAAAAAGAAAACCCCCAGATCTCTCTGTGAACTGTGGTACCATGGTCTACCTCCAGGACAGCAATACCATTCACAATCACAGTGGGAAACCATATTTGTAACAGCAGCATCATGAACAGGCTGTCACCCCACACAGTAACAACCCAAAGGAAGGAAGGAAGCAGCCAGTGCAGCCAAGCAGCACCAATTGGCATTATCTTAACACGCTGGGCTGTAAATTGTGTCAGAACTGCTTTCTTCGTGGTTCAGTCACTCCTTTGGTGAGGGCACGAGCGCCTGGGGCAGGGGAGGGCTGACAGCCCTGGCTAGGACCTGCCCAGAAGGCTCCTGCAGGTCCATGCCAGCACCCTGAAGCAGCAGCTCCACAGCGGATGCTGGGACACTGGCAAAGGATTGCTACAGTCTTAGAAAAATAGCTGCCAGGCTTTGCTCTCCACAGCCTCAACACAAGCCATGTTGGCAAGATGAGGCTTAGCAAAGAGGGCATGTCTAGGTGGTGAGATTAGGAATTTTCCCTCTCCGGGCCAGTGGGGAAATGAAGAGCAAAGGGGAACCAGCCCACTCCATTTAACTGTGTTGTTAGATCAAACAAATCTGCTTTCCTCATGTCTGTTGTCAAGATCTGGAGGACTTTTTTTCCATAAGAGAACTGATGGTGGGACCTCTGTGTCAGAAATAGGGAGCAGGTCTCTCTCGTTTCCTGTGCCAAATAGTGTCTCCCAAACTACACTCTCTCTTTTTAACACCAGGTACTTCTCAATGTAGAAGAGGTTCCAGAGAGGATGGATGCTTGGAGAGCTGGGACCTGCCCCTCCACTCCAGAGCCAGGACAAAGCCAGTCCTCCAGGTAGACTGTGCATCACAGCCTAGGAAAATTTCTGCTTTCTACTGTGTCAGAGGCATGCGCGCACACACATCTTCCAGATCCAGCTGCAAAAGTTAGAAAAACTGCTCTAGTTGGGGCTTGGAATTAGCAGGCACAGGAAAAAGGCTGAAACTTGACTCCAAATGTCCAGTTTTGATTTGGCCCAAGCATTCCTCTTTTCATGCCTGCAGACTTTTTCTCCTCCCTCACTCACATGCAGCCCTCTCAGCCATGCGATCACCAAGCACTATTCAACAACTTATCTAAATAAGCACACACACACACCATTTCCTAGCCTACCAGGATGGAAAACCTGTCTGACAGCCCAAGCTCCTGCAGGAAGCATGATGAGGTGCTAAGAACATAATTCTGCTTACAAATTCTTTGGGCTGAAACAGCTGCTTTTGTAACTAGATGGGGTTTTTGGCTGGCAGTCAGCTCTCCCTACAAGTCCTCTCTACAAGACACTCCATTTACTTCCTGTTCCCTAGCAAGTCCCTGCAGGAGAGCTGGGATTAAACATATATGACTGAGCCCGGCCAAGACACACAATCTGAATTCCCAGACAAAGTACAAGAGAAATATAAGCATCACAGAGGAACAAACATAATATAGGCTTAAGTCTAGCATGAGCCCTCTGTAAATGTGATTTGAACAGCAGGCTGCACCTTTCAGCCTGGCAGGTTCCATAAAAGTGAGGTTTGCAACACAGCAGATCTCAGGAAGAGAGACAGGAGGCACCAAGGATTTAGAAAGAGGCTTTAGGGATTCAACATCACCTTGAATGACACAGAAACACTACCTTCAAATGGCAGTTGGTGCACCGATGTAAAATGAATGGGTACTCTGAGTCCCAACCCACTCCTGCACAACTGGAGCTACAGGCTTCCAGCTTTTTGGTTAGGAAGGGAGGAAATTAAAAAACCTGTCTGAACTGTCCTCTCCCTGTATGTCCGAGACAGGCATCCAGTGGCCCGCCACACCATCAGAGCACCTGATGTCTGAGTGACACTATCAGTGTACCTCTGACTGTACTACCTGCCATAGGTGAGCCAACAGCAGATTGAAGAAGGAATAAAGGAGTGAAGCAACATTGCCCAGCCATGGCCAGATGGCCGATGTTATATTCTTAGTTTTCCCAAAACAGTTGTCTGGAGTCCCAGCACAATACTCCCTCCAAACACTAAATTTCTTTCGTAAGATTGACAAAACTAAAGGCTGCCTTCCACCCAGGAAGGATTTAAAATAATACCTGCTAGTAAAACCCTCAAGTGTGAAAACCTCAAATATTTAAGTAGAACGTGGTCTTCACAGATTCCTCTTCTACTCTGGAGGAGCCTGAGACTTCAGTTACCATGCAGCCACATCATGTCCCCCTCACCACGGGGGAAATCCCACCAAATCCGGCTGCATTGTCAACCCAGCAGGAAGCATAAATCTCACAGGAAAGGCTATTCTGGTGATCTTTCCAGGACAGTTTTGCAGATCAGAGACACTTCTGAACCAAAGCCAACGCAGAGCTGGCCAGCACCTCCAAGAAGGTGGCTAAGTGGAAAAATCTCCTCCAGAATGGTAGAAAAAGCAAGAGGTAGACACTTTTTCTGAAGTTTCGATTACTGATGAAAGCAATGGGAAGTTTTCCTCTCTCCCTAAAATGTTGCATTTCTTTTGGCAGTGGGGAAAAAAGAACCCTCTCTCCATCATACATTCATATTTCCCCACTACTAAGTGACAGAGTTTGCAAAAACTGAAAAGAACAAAAAATTCTGCCACCAGAGTCATGACTTTTAACAAGTATTTTTAGTATCCGCCATGAATAGGGAATATCAAAGCAACCAACTCCACTTCATACAGTTGACGCTTCTTCAGGAAACAACCATCAGTGCCACAAGGACACTTTCTGTCACGTTGGAGGGGGGAGGCAGTAAGCTTAGACAGCAGCTCAATGAACTCTATTGAAAAGCTTTGCTGAACTGGTGTCTAAGTGAGGAAATGCTAAGGGAAGCCTGGAGCCAGAGCATTTCCCATGAGACAGTGAATCAAGACCTTCCTCTCTCCTGTGACTCAGTGTCACAGGAGGCAAATTTCAGATGACTTCTGGCTGGTTAAAGCCGCAGCCATGGCATTGCAAGCAGACTGGCTCCTCCGGATGTGTGCACGGAGACGGAACAGAAGCAGGATGGGAGACCTGCTGGGGAGGCCCTATATTGCAGCTGCTTCTGTTTCAAAGCCTGGCTAGCATCATTCGTGCTGAGATGATGTCAAAGGGGTAGCAGGCACCTCTGGCCTGTGCTTCATGCACAAAGAGTAGAAGAGAACAAGAAAGAACAAATCAAAAGACTCAGAACAAAAAAAAAAAGCTAAGGGCTGGGAAGAGAAACACATTTTGGGTCACAAAGAACAAGGAAAGCACACACAAAACATGCAATTACCTCCTGCAGAAAAGGTGGCAGGATCATCTCATTTCATGCGATTCACAGATCCCCAGAGAAAACGCAGCCTTTCTGTCACTCCATCCTGTTTCAGAGGCTTTCTTTCATGCCTGTGGCTCTCCTTAGCCTCATGACAGATTCTCTCCACCCAGGTCTCCTCTGTCCGTATGCAGAGGAGGGACACTGCTGAAGACCAGATCAGCTTGTGTGCTCCCGAGAAGCCTACATTCCTCTCTAGTCACTAAAACAGTCCAAACCAACGAGAAATGAAAGAAAACAAGAGGGGAAAAAAGGAAGATGGTTTCTAAAGCCAACCAAATATTAGAAAGTCAAGTCATTGCATTCACATATAACACAAAGCCTCTGGTTCAGTGTGACCACATCAGAGCCCGCAAGGATTACTAACAGCTTCTGCACGGGTTTGCTGCCCATGCCCATTCAGCAAAGGGGACCCACAGCTAAGAGAACATGTGTCGTCATCTTGCTTGCTTATTTGGAAGCTCAAACCCAGAATACCAAGAGCAGCTATTTCCAAATAGTTCTTAGGTGGTTATTCACACAATTGCAATATTCCATAAGCATTTGTCATTGCTGATTATCTAAGCAAGCACTGTTTGCAAAGCAGAGGTAAAGGAATGGTGCAAAGACAAGCAGTTCGCATCTCATCTTAAAACAGCCGTGTGTAGCATGGCTGAAGCGTATAGCCAACCTCTTCCTAAAAGCTTCCAAGGACAACACCATAAGCTCCTCAGGCAATCTACCCATCACTTCCTAATCCTTAACTACTTTACAAAGCCTTCCTCCTGCAAAGTTTCATGCTGTATCAGCCTGCCTGAAAGCAGGGAGATGTGATGAAACGTCAGAAAGAAAAAAAAAGTGTGGAAGGAAACCCTGCAATTTCAATCCACCTCCTGCTGTTAGCCTGAAGAACAGGAGGTGAAACCCTAGCTCTAGCAAGAACTGCATGAGTCTGGCAAACAATTTAAGAGCTGCCTCAGGTACTGTGCTGAGGAGGTGCTGCAATCTCAGCCCCAGGATGGAGAGAGCATACACTGGATTAAAAAACCCAGGCTGAAGCCCACTCCTCATCCATGATAGAAAATAAACCCATGAAGGACTTTAAGTCTTCATCAATTCTCACTGCAGGGCCATCTTCTGTGAAGCAGCCCTCAAACACACATTAAACATTCCTTGTTTTCCTCTCTCTCACTTTGGGAGTCCCCCTCCAGCTGTGAGCTACCCACCTGCTTGCATGCTTTCATGCAGACAGTTTCAGCAGTGGCAAACAGTGCCGCATGGATTGCGCTGGAAAGCATGGCCTCTACTTCTTCACTCACCAGGGAGAACTGTTGCAAATTCAGGGATCCCAGGGACCCACCTGTGAAGGGAAGAAGAGGCACGAGGAGTGTGTAAAACCAGGGTGGCTGGCTTAATGTAACAGCTGTCAGAAGGGCTGGTTGTGATTCCACTGTTAACTCTGCACACTGATGTTTCTGGCACTGGAGGTGCTTCCATGAGCCAATTCAGTTCACTGAGCTGGCAGAAAACTAACAGAACAAAAAACCACTGTGGCAATGATGAGCTCAGCCATCTTCTCTGGCTGCATCTGCTGCATGCATGTGAGACTATTGCAATGATGTGCCAAAACCAGATATTTTGAGACAAAGGAGCACTGGACACTTATTCTCTTAAGAAACTCATTTTGTGCACGCTGAACTGACTTTGCTGGGCCCGTGTGCTACTAGTCCACCAAAAGGATGTGGGACAGTCAATGATCCTCTACAGCTTTCCCCTTATCTATTTTAACATTTTTTGTGATTTAGAACAATCTCTTTCAATCTGTGCATGCCTAGCACAAGAGGATCCCATCTCTGATGGGAGGGTTTTGCACATCACGACAAACAGCAGCAGCCAAAGCCCTGCCCTCCACTGAAAAGCCCCATCTCTACGTAAAAGTGGTCACTCCTACTTCACTGCTGGATGAAGAAATTTTCTTTCTCCCACATGAGATAAGCAGCAGGATCTGTGCGAGTCACACTTCCTGCAAGACAAAGCAGCAGCAGGTAAGGCCAGTGTGTGCTCCTTAGAAGGAAGTGTCTAACACTCCCTTGGTCACGCACTGGAAACAACCACAACCACCCTAAAGGGTGGGGGAGAGAGAGTGCTGTGAGGCAGCACAAGGAGATAACAGAGAAAACCAAGAAATACATGGATTCGTTATGTTATTCAGGCTTGAGTTCCCAGAAAAGATTTTTTTTTCCAGTCTCAGGCAGCATGAAACATCCTTCAGATGACAGTAGCATTTCTAATACCCTACGGCATCACTCCCAGCACTTGGGGAGAATTGGCAGAGTGAGTCCTGTCTGCTTGCAGCCCCTCACTTCTGCAAGGCACCTCTCACCCCTCAGCTGCTGCGCTGCAGGTCCCATCTGACCATAAGGGAACTGGGTCATTCATTTGGTTTTACAGAAAACAGTAAATTCATGGAAAAATGCATGAAGCTATTCAAATCCCCAAATAATTCTGGCAGTAAAAAGTCTGAGGGTTACAAACTCCCAACTCTTTCGAAGCAGCCATTTTAAACTTAACTTGATGGTTTTAGTTGACAAGATTACTTGGACATAATATATTACCAGTTGAACAAAGGCAAAATCTGGAGTTAAATCTTTTCTTCCTCATTTGCCATCTCTTAAAGAGGGGATGCCTGCCCTTTCTTACTTAATTTTCAGTTTGTCCACCAAACTGCACATCTGCTCTCCCTGTCTCAGCCAGGAGGCTGAGGAGCCCAGGAAGACCAACCAGGCCATGACTTTCACAGGGCTGGGCCAGCTCTAGTTTTTATCAGCTCTACACCACTGGGGAAAGGAGTTATTAACTGCCTTCTGACCTTACTGAGGAGGCGTCAAAGCCAACTTTCCCCTGCTGAACCTGGCAGATCTTCCAGTAGCACAAACAGGCAAAGGTTTGTTCATCCTGTGGTTACACCAGTTCATACCACCCATAGCTGATGACTCTGATCACATTTACGGGTGCAGAGCAAGGCAGTTCATTACAGACCCATTCCAAGCAGACAGGAGATAAAACCTATCCAGATGTCTTTTGCAATAACTGGGTGTCCCAGAGAATTCCGTATCAAGGCTCCCCAGGATCGAGCAGCTCTGCTCAAACAACCCCATCCCGCTCACTCAGAACTTTGTCTCCTCTGGGGGGTTCTAACAAGATCTGCACTTCTGCTGCAAATTGGTGTGAAGAAGTAATTAGATCTCATTTCCTAGCTACTGTTTATTTCCACAAATTAAAAAAAAAGTGGAAGTTAATATCTTTGAGTTCTCTTCCACTTTGCCAAATCTGGCTGAAATCTGCATGTGGGCAGCAATGACACAGGATGTATTTTTTTGCAAACCAGACTCAAAAGGACAGCGGGTAGGTGTTTCTACTGATGCACCTACAAAGGCAACTGAAAGAAGTGATGGAAAGCCATAGCAAGCATCAGTCCCTGCTCCCAACAGTCTTCCCAAAAACTTACACCGAGAGATAGAAGTCATACCTCTTGGCTCCCAAACCACTATTGAACTATTAGGCCCTACTGTCCCTGACCTCTGGATGAAAAGCATTTCTAGGTAAAAGCAAGGATACTGCTAAGTCTTCCTACGTTAAAATGAGGAAGGCCGCTCAAGGTCCTTGTCACAACTGTGAGTTACTGCAGAATTACTTCAGCCACGATGGTACAATTCCAATGACAGGCTGGCATAAAAGCTAAATAACCTGTGATCAAACCTGTGATGCTCCCAAAAGATATCCTGAAGCTTGATTTAAAAAAAAAGAAAGAGGGGAAAAAAAAAAAAAAAAAAAAAAAAAAAAAGAAGTGCTCTACTCCTTTCTGTAGTTATTTTTAATCTAGGGTGGACTGTGTCATCCTGGAACTGAGTCAAATGAAAATGAGAGATTTAAAGCACTTCACTCTCCCCCTGCTGCCCCTCTGCTCTGCATCAGTCATCACTTCTTGGTTTGTAAACGCTTAGTGGGATTTGCACAGGGCCAGGCAAATCAGGCTCCTCCATTTACTGCTATACAACAAATGTATTCCGGTAACAGGCTGTTCTCCTGCCAATGCCTTCTGTTTTCCAACTCATTTCATTTTCTTTAGTGACTGTCTCTCAGACAAGTGGATAACCAGAGCCTTGGGTTGACTCCATGTGGATTCTGCCCCTCAGCAGTGCCAGTTATTTCTTTGTAGAAATCCTGCTCATGTAGGAAGCAGGTACAAAAAAATCTCTCCTCACCATGCCGGACCCAGTTTATTTGCTTCTGTTTCCGCTCCCTTTTCACCATCAGTCAGCTCACAAAGCACTGACTGCTGCTCTGCCCGGGGTTCTCCCCGGCTGCCTCCCCTGCCTTTCCTGCCAGGCTCTCCCAAGCCGATAGCCAAGGAAACCTGCCCACACCTATGCAGGCTGGGGCTGTGCCTTTGTTTTGGGCAGTGACGTGCGCTTGGGGTGGAGGCCACCATTGTTTCAGCTCCCTGATTCCACAAAGGAGCGTTAATAATTTCTTACAACTGCAGTAAATTAAAGGTGGCAGTTACACCCAACCTATAACATTATACATCATTGTTTCTCCTGTTACCTGTTAAAAAGGGGGGTTCTTCCTTTTGCCGTGGGAAGGTGGCTGAGGTGGCAATGTCACCTAGGCAGAAGCCACTAACTTAACAGGATTTCTGTCAAACACATGGACCATACTGACACAGACAGGGTCACCCTGCCCTCAGCCAGGCATAAGACCTCCGAGGACCGTTTGGATCAGAAATCAGAGCTGGGGTCCTTCTCTCACATGCCATCGTGTCTCCCCTCATAAGGAAGGGATGCAGTGGATAACGCAGCTGCCATCTGTGGTTTTCCAGCAAAGCAGTTTGACAGTGCCTACAGAAAAATACAACTGTGCTGTGGAAAGCAGATGCTTTTTCACAAAAATAAAACGAGTCTCATTTAGCCCATGAAAGGTATTTCTTGCAGAGAAGTTGCACAAGAGCCAGTCTGAAATCCTCTAATTTGTCTCAAGAGGTACCCAGCTCTTCAGGTGTTCTCTGACTTGAAGAGTGCAATCACACACCAACCCTTGGCTTCTTCAAGCATCATAGAAGAATAAAAAACAGTAGGAAACATCCCCACCCACCCCCCACCTTGCATAGCATGAAGGTTACATACAAGAACTAAAACGTTACAGCCAGAAGCCTTATTTTGCAGAAGATAACCTCATTTTTCATATTCAGTGCAACATTAAATCCGTCCTCCCAAAACTCAGCTGTGCCAAGGCTTGTGAGCATAGAGTGAAATTATCTCCAACAGAAAAGTTACACTGCCCCAGAACAAAATGAGGAGTAGTGGAAAACACAAACAAAATTACACAAGTGGTGAAAAGTAAAAGAAGGTCGTTTAGACATATCCCACCTTGATATGTAATGCTTCAGTAACCAGGGTGAGGAAATGGGTTTTCCTTTTAAGCAAGGGTGGGCCAGATCCTTGGCTGGAATAAATCAGTGCTGCCCTGCTGAAATCAATGGATTGTTGCTGATTCACAGCAGCTGAGGGTCTGGCATGTGGTTTTCTCCTGACAGTATCACAGTTTTTTAATTCTAAATTAACATCATGTGGAGATGTTGTTTTGATACAATATTGTTAAATACCAAATATACCAAAACTGAGCTGAACTAAAATTAACCTAAAATGAGAGACAGTAAAGGGATGCCTCTCTACTGTAATGTGGACTCAGAGGCTAGAAAGAATCACAGGACAATTTGATGAAATCCCTTGAAGCATTCTTACTAATTAGTCTCCTTATTCTGGAATGAGGCCATTGGTGGTGTGAAGGTTTCGGGGTTTAACACGTTTCCTCATGCTCACTAAGAGCTCGGCATAACTCCTGAAGTCAAAAGCACCAAGGATGTAAAGAACAGCTAGATGACCTGGCATGAAAGGTGACTTTAACAGTGATTCTCTCTCACTAGCCCCCAACAGCACAGGTGGCCAAGAGGGGCCTGTGGGCACGCTAGGCTTGAAGCCAGTGAGTCCTGCAGAGCACCCAACTGCCAACTGAACTGCTGCAACCAGCTGAGAGAAACTAAAGGATATTCTTCAGCTGCAGAGGCAGAAGCAGCACCCTGGGAACCCCATGAGCATCACAGCAAACAGGCAGGGGAGAGGCACACCCCATTGCAACCGCTTGTGCAATTCTGTCTAATTTATTCACACGGTGGACGTGAGCAGGACTATTGCAGCCATGCACCAAGCAGGGAGTGATGGCCTTCACACAGAGCACCCCCAGGCACTCTCCTCCTTCCCTCCTCCTAGATCTGTCCTCCCCGCTATGGCAGTGACCTAGCTATCAGCCTTGCCCTGTCTGGCCAAAGCCCAATTCCCCCGATCCCAAGCAACCAGACCTCCAGCAAGCGCCCAGCCTCTTTCAGGATCAGCAAGGACAATGCCAATTCACTCCTGGAGTGGGTGGCAGTCTTTACTATGTTTCAGGCCTGAGAAATCTCACCAGTGCACCCAGAACCACAGGGCTCCTTCCTAATTACACAGCAGAGCACCGCATGATTCATGTCAGCAGCTCCCCGGCCCCCTCACCTCAATCCTTGCTGGTGTGACACAACAAATCCGAGTGGAAGTGATTAGCAGGTTGCAACCGCAGCCGCCTGCTCCCCAGCACTATTAACAAATAAGGCGCCATGAATGAGCTGTCGGATGGCAGTCAGAGGCCTGTTGAATCATGCTCTTCTGCATTGCAACATCGGAAGTTGCACTTTAAAACCTATTGCCTGGGTTGCTCTCAGATTTCCCAATGAAGGCTGGAGGAGGATGGAGAACCCAGGCTGAGAACATTATCTATTCATTTTTAAATTCCCAGGGGAGGTTCAAAAATTAGAACTAGCTCTGGGGCCTTTTGTTTTTGTTTTTCCCTTCCCTCCTCTCTTTCCTTTTGGTCTGATTAACTTTGGCGACTGCTTGCACAATTTTATCAGGTTGGGCCTGATGAATCATTCATCTTCAGTGAGAGATTGCAGGCCAGGCAGGGTTTGTGTTTCAGTAACCAAAACCGGAAAAAAAACCCACCAAACCCACCAAGAGAGAGGGAATGGGGGCAGGGAAAAAGAAACAGTGGGCCAACAGCACTCATGGACAGCTTTCTGATGTCTGGTCTCAGACAACTAGCAGCACATTCATTTGTAAGACTGCCAGACCTCCTAGGAAACCTAAAAGGCTGCTGTTATTTATAAAGCTAGATGTAGCTATTCTGCGTACAAGACTAGCTCATTATATTTATAGGTACCTGTGCCATTCACCCACTTCAGGGCTTTCGTTCCCATAAATCTACAAGTCTTGCAGGATCTGCCTTCAAAAACTAAGATACCTCTCCTTTCTGAGCAGGCCCATTTGGAAGCATCTATCACTGCTGCAGGGCTCAGCGGCACGTACATGTAAATATGTACCTGAAAGCCCCACATTTCTGTCAACGCACAGGAAGCCACATTCAAGAATTTGTCTTCCACGTGGAGAGCACCAGATTTTGCATTTCATTTGTGAAAAGTTCCCAGTAAATCTTAACCACAAAGGTTTGATTTAAAGATGGTTTAAAACTGTCAGCTGGCTTCAGGAGAGAAGATATACAAGTCAGTCCAATCAATTCTGGCAGACTGGACTCCCAGCCACCCTTAAGAAGAAAAAGCAAAATAAAATCAACCCTCCTAGGTTTTATGCCTGAACTTCAAACAATCTGTGTATAAATCCAACTCAGAGCTTGGCTGGTCAGACACGAAGAGTTTTGCAAACACAGTCCTTTAGCAAAGCTGAGGATGTGGGCAAGCAAAGGCAGCTCCCTACAAATCGCAGCAGGGACAGGAAAAGAGATTTAGCCTTTCCAGTTTGTAGGTGTTAACATACAAATACAAGAGAGCTTTTCTATTTTGGAGGTGAAAGACTTATTTCTCAACAAAAAAAGTAAAAATGGCACATACAGCTCTTACCTCCTACAGATAAAACAGGCAAGATTTCACTGCTGACACCAAATGGGCTCACTCCTGTCAACCAGAAGCCTTGCCCAAATGCGGATACAGGAATTGAGGCAAACTGCTGCTTCCAGTTGCCCATATGTTAGCAGACATTCAAGCAGAACCATGCTCCACCAGTCTCAATCCCAGCTTTCTTAGGGGCTTCAATTCGTGCCATGATTTTGGGCACTGGTTACCAATTGCTGAATCAGATCTAAAACCTCATGCAGCTGCCCAGGGCTGGCTCCCTCAAGCAGCCACACAATCATGGAGAGAAGCATTCTGGCTCACTCCAATTTACAATAGTGGGCAGGTCTTGAGAGAAGTCTCAAAGAGCCCCCTCAGAGGCTAAAACTTTCACAATCCAAGGGCAAATAACATTTTTCCTGCTTAATCTCTTGGAAGGATTCCCTCTCAGTCATGAATTAAAAGTCACCCTGAGAAAAATATTTCCCCTTTTACAATGTATTCCAGGGACTGGTTATTTAACTATTTGATGTATCATAAATTCAAACCCTTTAAAAAAAACAAAACTGAAGGAAAAAGAAAGAGGTTCCCACTGCTTAGAGCATACCCAATCTAAAGAAGAGACAACAGTCCAAAGCTGAGAGGGACAGAGGCTGAAGATCTGTGGGGCTAGATCTGGAAGCAGGAGCTTTCATGTCTTAGCTTGAGTGTCTGATCCTGGGCTGTACTAGTGTGAGGTGTCTCTGTATACAAAGAGGTAGCCACAAAAATTTTAACCAAAATTTACATTTCTCTATTAAAAGTCATCATCTACATAACACAGCATTTACTAACAAATAATAAACTCAAAAGATTCCCAACCAGTTCTACTAGGAACCTAAACAATGCAGCTTTGGGTTAAGGGTGTGAGAGAGATGAAGCAAAGCTGACTCAAGCTGCTTCCAGTGGCTAAGCTGAGTAAAATGCAATAAATACAGAGCAAACCCAATTTTTCCCTTGCTGTTGCACACAATGTTTGTAAGCAATTACACTGGCTGCGGCAGTTTAACATGCAGGAGAATAGTCAAGATACTTCGTGCGTTATTTACATATCTAGTTATGAAAGTTCAGGCCATGAACTGAAAAGGAAGCTGGATTTTTAAAATAATTTTGTGTCTTAAGACATCAGTTAAATGGGAGACAGATAAATACATTTAGGCTTTTTTCTCTATGGTCTTCCATCTCACACATTCCTTTGCTGCTCTGCTAGAATTAACAGTAGCTCACAGTTCACTCCTGTATGATGCATCATAGATTTTCATGATGAATCCATGTTCTCTGGTAGGTTAAGGCCACAATCAGTTGACCTTGGAGGAATGAAATGCCACCATGTGTGCTAGGACAATGAAAAGGCAACAGCCCCTCTAGGAAAGGATGAAGAAAATATCCATGCAGAGGTTATTTTGTTAACCTAACCTGACCATCTCTCAGGTGCCTTAGAGGATACCTGAGGGCTTCTCTAGCAAAAGACAGGGCCATGCTGTAGGGCTCAGCTGACTGGTAACAAGATGGGTACTGTGCACCCACAATCCAGAGCTCAGATTTAGTTGAGGTAAGTAGTGGCCTACAGCCACCATTAGCTGAAGGCTGATCAGTGACCTGACAGTCATAGTTCAGCTCCTAGAAGACAGCCATACCTTCCCCATCTCAGCAGGAAATCAAGCCTGGCAGCTAACCAGCCCCCTCCATCTAAAAGGTACTTCCCCTCAGTATGAACATCCATGATCTACATTGATACAATGTGTGGGTAGCTTCACTGGGTCTGTGCTCAGGGGACACAAGATCCTTAGGATGCCTGACCTCTAGGTATTCCCTGACCTTCTGCTCACATGCTTTTAGGGAGTTGGAGACCAGGCTACAGGAAACACCCAACATCTAGTGTCTCTGTAGGTCACCTCCCCATCTCCAGATCTTCTCTGGTGTCCCCAAAAGGTCAACTCCCTGTCTCCAAAGCAAGCACAGATTTTCCAAGAATCCTCTTTCAAGGGGAAACCTTCTTCTCTCCCCCCTACCCCCATCCTTGAACACTAAACAGCCTCTAGAGTCTGCTAATATGGATGTATCAGGGTTCGCTTTGCAGGAGAACTTTTAACATCCTCACCAGGACACCTTATTTTTCAGTTCTGAAGTGCTACACGAAGAGACATCCAAAAAAAAAAAAAGTTGACTTCCTAACTTCTGACCAACACTGAGCTCTGATGAAGGTAAAACTAAAGCACCAGAAACAAACCCTTCCATTTCTGGAGTCTTGGGAAGAGAGAGGAAAGAGACAGACCTTGAAGGAGGAGGCGGCTCAGATACCACCTTCTCTCTCTCTGTATGGCCTTGTCAGGGTCCCAGCAACAGAGCTGAGCAGTGGATGATAGAGACAGCAGCTCTCCAAGCTGTTGTTGGAACATCCCACAGAGTCTGAAAGCAGCATTTACAATGCTGTTTTGCAACTGGGAGAAGAATCACAGTATAATCCAGTAATCAAGGAAAGCAGTCGGACTGATAGAACATTTTTTAATCCATAATAAATAATAGTTTCCTAAACTTTATTGCGGTCACAAAGTCAGAACAAAATTTGATAAAAAATACAATTATTGTGCACAGAAAATTTTGAAAAATGTCACTAAATCCTCAGGGGAAAACCAATGAGTGGCTTTTTAATGAAAAACTAGCTTACAGATTGCTGATTTCTGAAAGCAGCCTGGTAAATGTTTTTGTTTTCCAATAAGTAAAATAAATACTGGAACAGACCCACAGTCCTTTCCCTTCCACTGCTCCAAACCTCTCCATTTTTCGAAGTTGAATAAAGGATGCCTGCCTCTGATTTTAAACCCAGGAACTGGTTCCCCAATGTACTAGGAGCTGAGGTGGGTAGGGTAGTGGAGGAAGGCCAGGAGACCCTGATGTACACTGGGGATTGCAATGAACGGACAACAAGAAGCAGAACCTGCTTCTGACAAACTAGATTGGGAAAGTGCCTGGAGATGGAGCTTATCATGCCACAACTTGAACCTCCCCAAGCAATTCACACACCCATGTCTCTACATGAAAGCAATGAGATGGGAAGGAAGCACAGTTAAGGTTTGGTGCTGCTCAAGCCCCATGCAATTACAGGCAAGAGTAAACATCTTATTCAAGGATGAGCAATCGTCCCTCAAGGGAAAACCTTGGGGCTTCTAGCCCTCCCAAGAAGGTCACAAATGGGTACAGGAAACAAGAGGAGACTTGCATAAAGGGAAGGAGCTAAACCTCACTGCCCATGAGTGAGGAACTGAACAGACAGGTCCGTGTGCTCCAGCACTGGGCACAGATTTCAGAACAAACGCATGGGAAGCTGTGGTGTTACTGAACCTTTTGTTTCTGAAGCTCCAAGAGCATTACGTAGTGTTTCTTCCCAATACAGCAATTGCCATAAAATCTCCAGCTTGGCAGAAGCACCGAATTTAGTGCTCTTGACAAAAGTCTTTCCTCCGTGGCAGGAAGAGAGGGCATCGTGAAGTTGGCACCAGAGCTGCTGTTCTGGATGCAGGGGATCCTGAAATTGTACCCAAACTCGGTGTCAATCCTCCTGTAACACACCTACATGCCCATCACACAAGCTTCAACATCTCCAAATCAAGCCATAGCTTGAAATAGTCTTCAAAACTATTTTTTACATTCAGTACCATCTGCTTAGTACAGCCAAGTTTAGAGCCTTTCTGAATGCCATTTCTCTTTCATTAAGGCCCAACAAGGCATGAGCTGTACAGCACCTGACCCAAGAAATTCACACTCTAAAGACTTACTTACTGGTAGCTATTGAGAGTGCTTCTGCAGAGCTGTGGTGGCTCCCAGGAGACAAGTATATGCACTTCTCTGTAGTCACTCACATCCCTGCCACTGTCCCATGTGACTGGGCAACTCGGCAGGCTCAGAAGTCTTTCCTCCATAGAGGAAGAGGGAATATCATGAAGTTGGCAGCAGAGCTGTTCCTCACAGATGCAGTGAATCCTGAAAATATACCAAATCTCTGGTCAATCCTCCCTTAACACACCTACATGCCCATCACACAAGCTTCAACAGACACCTCAAGAACCAAGACAGGTAACATATGTCAGCACACAACATCTAGGTACCAAGGGCCTGAGGAAAAGCCCATTGAACTCCTTCAGCAGGCTCAGGAGGGGACAACTGACAGCTCATTTGTTGCCCTAAGTACTTGTTTCTCAGATGCTGGGGCTGGTCCAGTTGATGCTAGCTCATTAATCTCCCTGAAAAAACCAAAACCATCTGGCTGCACAGTAACTACTCTTCCTGCCTGGGCTCAGAAGCCCACATGGCAGATCGTGGAGAGGCCATATCAAATGAGCAAGTATGGTAACAACATACTCTTTGCTGCTGTCACACAGCCCAAGTAACTGCTTGGGAAGTCCAGGCAGCCACCCAGCCTGCAGACATTTCCTTCCTTTGCTCAGTGTC
This sequence comes from Balearica regulorum gibbericeps, assembly GCF_011004875.1. NCBI lineage: Eukaryota > Metazoa > Chordata > Aves > Gruiformes > Gruidae > Balearica > Balearica regulorum. The sequence continues at coordinate 7,428,152 of NC_046193.1, forward strand.
TTGCTGCACAGAGAGACCTCCCTTGCCCAAACATGCAGCTGGCAACAAGGAGCCTAACAGCCATGGTGGTCTGGGCCAGACCGGGGGTTCTTTGGCTAGGAAGCCAGAGCAGGCCCTTTCCAGCACACCCCTCTGGCTGCAGCCTGCAGGCCAGCAAGCTTATGCAGCTCTGGTCAAAAAGAGCAGGGCTGACAGCACTGAGGTGGACAGGGGCAGCCCAGCTGCCTCCCAGCCCACCTACTCATGCTGATCCTTGTCTGAGTGCCGACTTCTCTTCCTCTGCTGGTTTCCTGACCTCTTGGGGAGAAGGAAGAGGGAGTTTCCTGCTCTGCAGAGCCACAGTTTGACAGAAGCATCTGCAGCCTTCACGGCCCTGGGATGGCCGTCATGAGTCCTTGGCTCTGGCTCCTGCATGATCGTATCACGTACAATCCCCAAGCCAAGGTGCAGCCCTAGAATCAGGCTCACAGGAATGATAGATAATTACCAGTAATCACTCCAGCTGCTCCCTGCTCTCCCACCACTGCTATGGGCAGAGGCAGGAAAAACAGTGGAGGAAATAAGCCTGTCCTGGGAATGCCCCAGCTAAATTGAATCAGCAGCAAGTTTTGGAGGATGTTCAGACTAGCGGCCACTGAGGGGCCTTCAGAAATGCTACTGCGTCCCTTATGTTGCTGGATATATCCACACATACAAAGGCTTTACATATTGGTCATATAAACAACATTTCAGAGCAGTAATGAGACAATCAAGCCAATGGTTCATTAATAACATGGCATTCAGTGTAAGCTTTTCCTTCACCAACAAAAGCACAGCCCATTACCAAGGCAGGCTCAGAGTTGTTCTTTATTGATTTTTTTTCATCACTAATGATGACAAAACCAAAGTGAGGGTTCTAAGTAACCAGCACATGTAAATTTCAAAAATTCCCTGAAGGAACCACAAATTATACTCCACAAAAATCTGGTAGGATAAGCAGAGCTATAATTCAGGGGCCACACGCTTTCTCCAGCAGCACCATGCAGGCAGCCCATGCCAGCTGCCTGGACAACCTTGTCATGGACAGCTTGCAAAGGACTTCCCCAAAAATGGGTCTTTGTACAGGGCTCATGTCACAGTCTGACTGGGAAGAGAGAAATGAAGAGCCTGCCACAAGCTTCCTCCCATACCTCCTCCTGTTTAGGGGAGCTGGACCTTTCCCTTCAGTTTCCACCAAATGGCAGAGTTAAATTCAGCTCAAGGTAGGTAGAAACAGGCAGAGCTTTATTTCAAACATGCTTCAGCTGCTCAATGCAGTACAACTGCAAGGATGGGAGGAAAGGAGGAAAAAAAAGGCTTTGTAGTTAATTATGAGTACGCTAACACGGTAAGGAATAAGGCAGTGAGGATGGCAGAGGTAATTACTCTATGAGCTGTATTTCCCTTTTGGACAGGAGATAATGAGACATCCTTTGCTACGCAGAAGAATCTCCTAGCAGAGCAAAGGCAAAGGCTCGCAAAGGGTGAGCAGGTTGGAGCTGCAGAAACCCTCTGCCCCTTACCAGTGCTGGCCAACAGGGCCAAGCTTTCTTAGCAGTGGGAGGACAGAAAAAATGAACTGACTCTTGAGAAAGTAGTTCTCCCTTCTCTTTGGGCACTACCCAGCCACTTCTCAGGATCCCCGACCTGCGCAGCTGCCCCACAGATGTGACAGATGTGTCCTGCTTGGCAGGACCTTCGGCCCAGGGAGTGATGCAGAGGGGACAAGCACACTCTGCGGCACTTGTTGAAGCCTGGGCAGGCAGAAACGAACTGCTTGTGTTGGGAATCCCCAGCAGACCCCAGGGAAATGCACAGAATTGCACAAAGCTGTTTGGAAAGAGCCGCAGCAAAGCAGCCTGCAGCCCAGCGCAGATTATCCTAAATCCCTTGGCTTCAGTGAGCCAGGGACTGCTCCATACCTGTCCCCTCTGAGAGAGGGCTGCTTTTCAGTACTCAGCCCCCCCAGGAGCACTTACAAGTGCCGCAGCCTTGCAAGGCCTGCAGAGTACTCGGCCCATGGAAGAGGTTCAGCGTGGGAACATTAAACTATACCCCCAAAACTACGTGAGTGAAATCATCACGGTTGCGTCAGCCAGCAAGGATGGAGAAGCCTCCTTTCGCAGAGAGCCACAGACAGAAAGCATTGCTGGTGTGTTGCCTTGCAGGTCCCAGTTAGTCCTGGAGCTGGCAGGGCAGCAGGATGGAGTTTCCTCTTGTTTGTTTACGTCTTGAGTCCATCCCAGTACCTCTTCCCCAAGAGCTCCTTTGCTGATCAAGCAAAGTTTCGGCTAATGAGACTATTTTTAGCACCAATTGCTAGGAGAAGCTGAACCTTTTAACAAAGCCTCCTCAACACTGTAACGAGCACATTATTGCTGAGGGGAAAGAAAAAAGCTGGGGGTGGGCCTGTATCTAGGTCAGCATCAATCTCTCTATGTCACCTATAGCCTTGTTTTATGGGAAGCGTGCGGATAATAAATGGCGATTATGGAAAGCAGAGGGGAAGAGGCAATCCTGAGAAATTTATAGATAGGAGAGAAATGACGTTAATAGGAGGTAATACAGAGCTGCAAAACTGTTATAAAAAAGGCATTAGAAGAGCTCCGTAATTGGGGTTATTAGACACAACTACACCAGGCTTTTTTTTTTTCCTTTTTGGGTGCATGTCACTGTGATGGATGTCACTTTCGATAGTGATAATAACAGTAAAATATCCATGTTAAAGCTAAGTACATTAACTTTTATATTGGTGTAATTTACTGCATTATGAATTCCCATCATTCAGGAGTGAAAGACAAAATGCTCTTCCTTACGATGTCGATAACCATGCATACACTTTACAGGAAGAAGTGTTTCTTTAAATATCCATTATATGTTAAATAATTCTTTTAACTTTCTATTACTTTTTTCAGGAGAGACGAGAAGCAGGAGAAAGGGGTAAGCTCTTCATATTGCTAACATACATCATCAGCTGGATTTGCCATTGCTCTGTATCTGGTGAAGTCATTCACAGCTGCTTTTCTGGCCACATATATAAGAGATTAGTTTGCTATGCAGGAAGGGGCAGAATAGACTGGACAGTAGCTACTATTTTTTAAAAACTACACATGCATCAGTATGATATTGAAGGTACCATTAAGTGTCATTCACTTGCCAAAAGAAAAAAAAAAAGATTCTCCAGTAAGGAATTTGCTGTGCTGATTTACAGTGTGGTTCGATAATGGGAAGCTGAAGTCCCCATCCCTCAAAGTTGAAACGATGCTGTACCTGCTACAGCATTACAGCAACGTGCACTTTAGATGCTTAAAGTTATAAATGGAACACGTCAATCCTCAACTTGTTTCTATCCGTTCTCCATTGCAGAAGCTAAACAGCTGCTAAAGGAACAAACTTGGTCATTCCCAGGCTGTAAGTAGAAATCATAGTGGTATCGACAACTCAAGTGCTAGGTCACAAGGAAGCAGGGAGGAAGCTGGCCCATGGCAGAGCCTTTGGCTCCAGCAACTCTCACGCTGCCTCCTCAAGCACCTCAGTGCCCTTGGGCAAGTTGCTCCTTTGACTACTCTTTCCAAGAAGTGAACGCCTCTGGCTAAGCACCGTGATTGTACAGGGACAAGCACAAAGAGGCCTTGAGGGACTGCAGCAACAATCCTTCCTGCTGCAAGATAAACTAGTTTTGAGATGGCGCAGAGCGCTAAAGCAGACCAAACTACCCATATCAAGAGCAAAAGCACTCTTCAAGAATCTACTTCAAAATTGCATAGAAAATTACTTCATACTACTGTGACTTCACAACCAGGGCCAGCATCCAGGGGCTGAGCTATAGCAAGTTTTAATACTATCCAAAAATTGCAAAAGGAGGAAAATTTTCTTCTTCCTGCAAGTCGGACCGTATATGCACTACAACGCAAGCATCGCTATTTAGATGAGCTCCTGCCTTCACACAGTCACTCCCAGTCTCTCTTAGCCAAGAGCCCATGTCCGTAACAGCAAGGAGACCCAACAGCTCCCTCCAACCACTGTATTCCCCAGACGTAGGGCACTGAACATGAAGATAGTTCTGCTCGTATTCAGTTTTGTTTGCGAAATCAATCAGTTCAGTTGCCTCCAAAAGGCAGACCTTCCCACCAGCTCTCACAGCGTGAACACAAAAAACCCACACAGGGTTGTGTGTAGCACAAGGAACAGGCACTGAGAAATGCAATCAGCTCCCCCAAGCTGCACTTTCAAATTGCAAATTACAGAATAGCTTCAATGTTAAGAAAGGATTAAAGGACTCTGATTTGTTTCCAAAACAAAACACTGCAGTGTGGCATTGCTGAATGCCCTCCCACCCAAATGGAATTTGACACTTCATTCAAGCCCAAACATTTTTCTTCCATGTGTTCAGCTGATTAATTGAGGATTCAACTGTTTGTGCCCTACTATGTGCTGGTTTGGGGTCGGTGTTTTTTTCCTTGTAACAATAACTGCATTTGACCAAAATGACTCTTGCCTACACACATAAAAAAAGGCTTTAGCTGGTACCTCAGAACTGAGGCAAGGCAAACAGGGGGATTCTCTCCTTCCTTCACCTCTGAGCTAGATGAGCTCACACCTATGGAAGACCCTGACTTTATTCTTGTTCCTCACTTTGAGCCAGACTCTGCTCTCCCCACCTCTGCACAGACGGCACTGTGGCCTCTCTAAAAGGTAGAGAGGTCTCTTCTTGCTGGCTTCACTGGTGTTATCCACCCTAGCTCTGCAGTACTGGACCCAAGATATCTAAAGATACCTGCCATCTCCCTGCCTTCTACTGATTCTTTCACAATGGTTAGTCTGCTGAGAAAATATTTACTTTGCATTTGAGAAAAGGTCATTGACTGGTGGTGTAAACCACTCCCCCCAAAACAGCAGGAATGGGAGTCAGATCTTAAAAGAGAAAATCAGCCTGGAGTCTTTTTCCTCCTCCCCTGCTTCCTCCTACATCCCATTCGGATGGCACGAAAAGGCTCTCAGTGGCTCCAAGCCCCAAGAAAAAAGGACATATTTCATGTTCCTCATGAAATCTACCTCCATTGGTCCCTTGTTCAGCTCTCAACAGGAAGCAGGGCTCACCCTAAATAGAACCGAGGTGGGTAACAAAACAGGAAGATTCATTTCCTGTAGCACCACGAGGCTGGCTGGAGCGGTTCCTTGTCCTCGGTGTGCTTTCCAAGGACGGTCCTCCAAGGTGGCAAACACATGAACTGGAGCAGGGGCCAGTTGCACTTGGCTGGCCTCGCCTTTGAAATACACTTTGTTAGGTGTGCTCCTTATCCCAGCTGTAGAAGCAGTGACACAAGAGCACATCAGCTGCACCACAGTGCTGCAGCACAGCAGGGGATGCAGGATACAAAATGAGTTTGGCAGCGTAACACTCAGTCAAAGGAAGCAATGCACTTTCCTGTGCACAACACAGTGTTTTGTGTTGATTTCAAGTTCGCTTTTTACCAGCAACTTGGTGGTTCCTATGCCATTTCATGTACACAAAGAACAAAAGGGCATAAATTTTATAATTTCAATGAAAAAAAAATCTCCCAAATGCAAGGAACAATAAAGTTGTTAAACTATGTAATTACGGTCCCAGAGTACACATCTGTCTGTACAAAATACCCCCTAGCAGAGTGTGATGAGCCACCCAGAAAACCTGTATCCTGCAAATGCAACTCCCTGAGTAACATCAAGCCTAATTCAAAGGCCATTAAACAGAATGTGAGCCTGGCTGTTGGTTTCAGTAGCTCTGGACCAAGTCACTTCAGCACATGAGTAGTTTCACCATCTCTTTGCTTGCATAGGGATATATCTGTCCATTCAGAGCAGCAACAGCTGTTTAACATGAAGCAGCCACTGGAAAGAGCAAACATATCAGGGAGGAGGGTGGCTGAAAGAATATACGCTTGGGGAAAGGAGCAGGGGGGAAAAAAGGGGAATTTTAACAAGGATGAAGATCGCTGGTGTATAGATCCTTATCTGGCTTTAAACGACCTAGCTCCCATGCTGTAACAGCACAGCTGCAGCAGCATAGCTTCAGCATGTGCAGTTCTTCCTGCCTCAGATCCTAAAGATGAGATTTCACAAGATGGTTGGTTCAAACTAAGACCTCATTTCATTTCACCCGCCATCCTGTCCCCTGCTCCCCACAGCACCACCTCACTCTTCCCCTGGGCCAGCCACAACATCGGTCTGATCCCCTGCAGAACTGCTGCATCTCAAAAAGACAGCAGCAAATAAGCTGTTAGGGAAAGAAACAGTTGTAGTTTTTGGCTGAGTGTGAGCAAAGTCAATCCACAGACAGGTAGCTGAATAAACAAGTTGTTTGCTTTTTGCAAGGTAAAGCAGAGTTCTGCAGAAAACACCAAACTTCATTCATTAACTTCCACAGTCATCCATCCTCCCTGCTGCTCGCAGAGTGTTTTGCACGCACACACACACACACTCTCTGTCTCTCAAAGGAAGGGATACTATCGATAACAATCTGCAGAGGAAAACATCATGCACTGACTTCAAACACAAACAAAAAGCGAATTGTGGCTGGGTCAGGACTTCCAATTACTTTGACACCTTCATGGTCACCAAACACACCATTTCAGGCAGGTCATATTCCCTGCTCAGTGCTCAAGTCAGTCCCTGTCTCCTTCCAAGAGGCTCACAGTCACTAACGGTTATTCCTTTCCATAGAACACTTACCGGCAACTCGGAGAGACCCCACCACTGCCTTGCAAGGGTCCCACCAGGTTTTGCTTGCAGCCGGCTCTGTTGTACATGAGAAGGATGGAAAGGTGGGCTGGCCAGGGGCCTGCAAGACAAAGAGGTCAGCGAGTGCAGAGAAAGGACAGCTGGGGAAGTTGCCAGAATTAAAGGATTAAGGAAACAGAGTTGCCACTACAATCATTTGTTGCAAGGTAGAGCCCCCCCCCCCCCAGCTGCCTCTGTGCAACAGGAGCACATGGGATACAGGAAGGCAAGTACTTGGCCCTTGCTTTGCTTCAGTTCCCTAATCCAGCACAAATGCATTTGGGGATTTATGGGTTTTTGGAAGCTTCCAGCAAAGCTCAGGGCCTGTTCCTTGGGTTATTGCTTTCCCATCTGTTTCTCTTCATTTTATTCCATCACAGAGGCCCCATCGTGGGACACAAGAATGTGACCGGAACAATAGGCAGAACTTGCTGCCTCCAGGACTGCAGCGAGGGCAGAGCCGCCATTGCAGGACGGGAGCCAGCAGCTTCTATATTTAGCCCTTTCTTGCTTATTCCAGATCACATTCGCATCCTGCACTCAAGAAGTCGGGAGGCTTTCACCACACCACTGTCCCCAAGCACTGCACATCCAGCAGGGCCCCTGAACATGAAACATTCATTTCCCTTCTAATAAATGAAGCAGGAAGACTTCCTGCTCCCTCCTCCCCTTTCCAAATCCCTATTTTGACAGACTTTTTTCTTCATATAAGCAAACTAAACAAAACCATCTTCTCCTCTGCAGGACTGGCAGCCTTGGAGCAGCACCAGGACTCCGGAGCTCGGACAGCACAGCACTGCCTGTCACAGCAGGGCCCTGGAAAGAGGCAGGAAGCTCGCTTCCCCTCTGTTTGAACCTGAGCTAAACTCACCAACTCACCAAGACTTGCCCCAGCCCACACCCCAACACCTGAGGGCAGGGCAGGGGAAGGAGAACCAGGTCTGAGCACCCATCTGGCCTCAATCACTGCTGTAACATGTGCATACACCTCTCAAACACGGCGAGTAGGGGACTGCTGAGCAAAAGCTCCAGTCTTACTGCAAAGCCCTCCCCACCATGTCCCAAGGCACCTCTCTACCACTTTGAAGGCTGAGAGGGATCCTGTCCTGCAGGAAGCCAAGCTGACTGTGGCACTGATGGCAATGCCATTTAGCAATTAACTCATTTACATCATCAAGGCAAGGGGATCCTGCAGAGCAAGAGGAAAACCCATCATGTTTCCAGAAACACTTACCTAAGAGCTGTGCCACTTGAAAATAGGTCAGTGATGGACAAGTCCTCTTTCTGCTGCTTCCACAAGGGTTGATAGATTAGGACCGCTCTGCACTTCCTCTCTCCAGTTCTACCAGAGGCTGCTGGAGTCCCAGTGAGAGGTTTGAGATGCAGATGCCCTCCTAGGCACCTTGTTGTGACCCGTGTTACTCCCCTTGTGTAGCAACATGTTTCCACACCCTGCCTTTTCTCCTGTAGGCATTCCCACCACTGCCAGCTCCCCATTCTTTTGAAAGCCCTCCCACTGTAAGTGGTTATATCAAGGAGAAAAGGCTGATGCTGGATGGGATGTAAGAATATATATTTTTTTTCCCTTTAAAGTATGTCTGTTCCCAGAACATTAGTGGTACCCAGCAGTGCCCAAGCATGGATGGAGAAATTACACCTTCTGGTGGGATCACAAACCATGCCACTAATTTGCATTGTGGGCTCAAACTCATTGCAGGTTAAATTTTCCTCCCTGAGGTATTTGCTTCTGAGGGCTGCTCTGAGGTAGGGGTGTCTGATGAGTGTTTGGAGGGGCCTGGACAAAAGGAGCATAGTTACGAGGCTGAGCAGATTGTCTGCCTGCAGCTTGGGATCAGCCCTGTTCCTGTTGTGCTCACTGAACACCTTTGCACTGCCAGCACAGGCATGTCAGCCGCGTTCATCTGCTACGCAAATCCCTTCTCCTTGACTTCTTTTGTGTCCTGGAGCCTGGCTTCCCTCCGCTCGTGCCGAGGAGACAGTGCCCGGTCAGCTCTCTGAACAACTAGCAGATGCCAGCAAGCTGTAAACGAGTCCTGTGTGCCCAGCAAGTCTGAAAGGAAGGGAACGCTTTCCATCTGGCATTCCTGCAGGTCTTGAGACAGCGGTTGTTTATCCAAGGTAGAGGAGAGAAGGGAGCTGGAGTTTCCAATGGAAGAAGCTGACAGAGAAGCAATAGCAGCACTTGGGGCCTTGCTTGGCCACCAAAGCACTGAATAAAAAAATCATGCTGCTCCATCTTGCAGCCAAAACTTTCCCTCACATCTTCCCCTCCCAGATGAGACAAAGCTCGGACCCTTTGGAAGCTTTAGCTTCTGCAAAGGCTTTGAGTTGTTATCACCTCAAAACCAGGGCTGTGCTCAGGCTGAGGAGAGAACTGATCCCACCAAGGAGAGAAGAGGGAAGACCTGAGGCACACACAGGTAACAGTGAGTTTCCTGAAGGTCACACAACAGGTTTTAGGGTAGGACTGGAAAATTACCTGAAGCCCTGATAAATCCTACTCCTTAGACACAAGCACTAATTCTAATTCTAATGCTATCCCCCAACATTGTTACTCTGCAGCTGATTAACAAATGGCTGCATCAGTTACCTGTGACACATCCCTTTAAAAGACACAGATACCCCAAAAGAGTTGTTCCGCAGATAAGAGGACACCTTTCCACCCATCAGTCCCATGGCACATGAGGCAATACTTTTGTATTGACGCAGTATTTCCTCTACATGCAGACCCAAACGGCTTTCCAGTCACCAAACAGACCCTGAGAATCACAGTGTACAGGCAGACACACACACCAGGAAGGACTTCCCAGGACACGGGGTGAAAGCCCTGTCAGCAGACAGCATCATTTCATAACCAGCCCTCTTTGAAAACCAGTAAAACTCTCTCCACCAAGCAACTTGAGCTCATCCTGCCCCTACAGGAAGATGTTCCATGTCTTAGCACCACAGTAATCGGGAAACATCTTTAATTTCAAACATACATTAATATCAGGTCCTTACCAGTCTTATACCACCCTCATCTTATAATTCTCAGAGCTCCTCCTCTTTCCTCATCTGATCTTTCTCCCACCCATTTAGAAGAAAAGGGAGTAAAAAAGTTGTTCTGCTAGAAGTCAGATCTAGTCTATCTCCCTGCAGATACAGACCATATAACATCCTTTTAGGGAGCAATAGAAAAATCATGATCCCTTCTGGACCCCAAAGGGAAGGTCTGGGTTCCCTAACTCTACATGGTGTTCCACCACCATGAGCCACCAGAACCCGAGGAAATCCTTTATTTCCCACAAGCGCAGCTGGGCAGCAAGGCCCAGTGACGCAGCTGCTTTCCAACTGGGTGCAAGGCACATGATGACAAAGACAAGCATGCAGCAGGGAAGGAGTGGTAACAGGCTTAACAGAGCCTTGCAGAGCACAGACAGAGAATAACAAGCAGACGTATAATGCCAGAAGCTTTGACTGAGCAAGGATTATAACTTTACAGATAAGTGCAATCAACGCACATGCATGAATATTTGTGGTCAACAGTGCAATTTCATCCCTAGCTGAACGATCCACTGGGTACACATGTTCAAATGTGCACAGCACCATTACTGCACAACTAAAAATCCTTTCCCATAAAGCCACACAGACTCCCTTGGGCAGAGGCCAAGCAGTTAAATAAAAAAAAGTCTATCCAGAGTGAGAATTCTTCAGAGACATTTCACCATCTGGAAAGATGAGGGGGTCTTACTCTGAGAACACTTGGAGATCCTGACCTACCGCAGTTAAACACGTGCTTTGTCCAATGTTAACTCCTGGGGAAGAACATCACATCATTCCCACCACTTTATGCAGCAGGACCTGCAGCGAGCAAATGGGCCTGATTCTGCTCTGCTCCCCAGACAAGAGCATACAGCCAGAGCCCAAGATGGGATGGCAGCTGGCCATTCAGCATTTGCTTTTTAGTAAGGCCAGACTCGCAGTATTGTTGGTGACAAACAAAAGCCATTGCTGTTAGTGTGGGCTTCTTTATTTCCTTTTATTATATCCCCACCCATGTCGTGTAAATAAAGCTTCCTTCGAAGCACTTGGGCAATGAAGATTATACCGAGCTCCAGGAAGAAGCACAGCCACAGCCAAGGCAAGGGCACTACCTCCTTCCACCATTCCCTGAAGAGACTGAGCACTCCCAACAAACACGAGCAAGCACTTAGGGCAAAGAGAGATCACAGGACCGTGCTCTCAAAAGGCCTTTGATATGCGAGCTGGACTAGGACAGCAGTGGTCCGAAGAAATTAAGCAGGACATAGGACTTGGCTCCATTCACAGGTCTGCCCCAGGAGGCTGTGTCCTGGTAAAGAGTAGCATTTTAGATGGCCATATAAAATCTCTGTATTTCAGTCACATGAGCTCTGTCTCCTGGTGGGCTTCCAAGAGCTCAGCTAGGCAGAGACACCACCCACATGGATGCAATTGCAAAGGAATGACCTTGGAGAGATATAGCCCAGGAGAATTTAACACATCCAGTGGGAGCTCTCATCCTATTCCCTTTCTGCCAAGGAGCCCAGGCAACATGGAGGAGCACAGAAAGTCTCATTTGGCAGAACTCAACCTGTATCAGGGCTCTGATCCCTACTCTTTCACTCAAGGCTGGCCCAAGTAAGTCTTGGTACCCCCATTCGTCTCTTGTGGTGGCAAATCAGAAAGAGAAACATCTCTCTAGAGGTGAGAAAAGAGGCCAAAACCCACTGCCTTAAAGCTCAGAGCACATCATCAGTGTCCTCAGTCCCTTAAGAGGAGGGCCCCAGAAGGGGCTCAGCCTTAAGAAGCATCAACCCAGTGGAAGGTCCCAGAGATAGAGGAAGGACAACAGGGCACATCTCTCATCTCTGTAGGACAGCATACAGCTAGACACAGGCAGCCAATGGACCAAGCGTTATTCAGCACAAACAAAAAAAGCTCTTTCCAGCCTCTGCCTCACAGTTGCTCATCTGTATTCCAACCCTTTGACCCTGATAATGCTTCTGGCTGAGAGAGATGGGGCCCATCATTTCATCTGCTCCCTCCCATCACTCTCCTGTTCCAACATCCTTAGCCCACCCACCCCCACTTGCTATAAAGCTGACTGCTTCCTTCTCAGGGTCACCTCCCTACAAAAGAAAGAACTTCTTGTCTGGACACCGAGTTTCCTGAATGACATCTGACCAGGACAGGGAAAGAGGAGAGTAAGGTCTTACTCCAGAACAGAGATGGAACTGGTTGAAGCAGCTCAAATCATTTGGGCTGCAGTATCTGAGATGGTATTTTGATTCCAGTCCTACAGCAAGAGACAGCACAAGGCCAGGCAAGGGCAGATTACATGATCTCTCAAAGCCGCCTTTCACTACAGCACAACACGTCCTCTGTGTTATTAGAGGGCTTTTTCGGACTAAATGAAATAACACTCTACAGCTCTTGATTCCTACCTCAAGGCAGCAACAGCATCTCTCCTGCCCATCTTTCTCCAGGGAGGAGATTAAATATCAGAGGTGAATCAAAATGCAGTCAATCAGGCAAGGCAATCTGCCAAAGTAGCAAAAAGGAAGGGCGGGGGGGAGAGAAGGTACCTCAGTACTGAAGTGACCTGTTTAAATGCTGCTGCTGAATGCCGAGCTGCTGGATCTCTCCAAGACTCCGAGAGACAGAGGAAGAGAACACAGAAGTGGGAACCTTCCTCCTTCCCTGGAGGATAGGGATGAACACATGTCACTTCTCAAGCATCAGCTGCACTTGAGGAAAGGGGCAGACTCAACTGGAAGACCTGAAGACACAGTACAAGACTAATCCAGCCTGGTTCTGGGAACTCAGATCTGGCAATGATCTAGAGAGGAGAATGAGATTCGAACGTGTGCACTATTTCAGGAACTGAGGAAAATTCACCCCTCTCAGCCTGAGAGATTACCCAAAGCCCCTTGGAACTGTGAAGTCCAAGCCCACAAGACCCTCTCAGAGCAGAGGTGCTCCCCTCCCAAGCCTTGATAGGTGTCTCCACACAGGGTATTTCCACTTTCCAACAGCAGTAAGATAGCTGGAGCCAGATCCTTTGGCCACAAAAGCACAAGCTGCTGGGGTCTGGAAGCAAGAGAGCCTGGTTTAGTGTCTCTCTGTATTTTAGCCATGTTAGGCCAAAGACAGCTGGAGTCTGGGAATGATTCACATTGTGCTACCGTGTCAGAGTCCTGCTGCTCTGAATCAGAGCTCTGCTGTGCTACAGTACTTTGCACAGACACACAGAGAGGGCTTTCCTCTCCTACCAGCATCTGCCTGCACTGGGCATCTGGGTAACCTGCAAGCCACAGCATCCACACTGCAGAGGGAAATTGCCAATGCTCAAAGAACAGGCTGATTTCAGAAATCACTGCAATGTCTTTTCAGGGGTGCCTGAAACGCTAACCACCTCAGAAATCCCGTGCCATCAGGGTGGAAGGCCAGAGAGCACAGGTCAAGGTTCTCAGAAATGGGTTGTTCTCTATCACCTGTATCTTCATGTCAAGCAGTAGCAGGTAAACCACAGCAGGAGGGGATATGGGAAGGTGAAGCAGAGCAGCACCAGAAACTATGACGGAAGGATAGAAAAACCACACCAAGAACTGTGGCTCTGTGAAAGGCGTACATGGACTCACACACAGGCGCAGTTTCTTGGACCGTTTATCAAGCTCAGGAAGGAAGAGGGATCAGTCTGCCAGAAAGATCAGAGATGCTGGGCCTGTCATATGACGCTCCCTCTAAGAAACAAAACCCACAGTGTGCACACACAGACAGAGAGGAAGCTACAAGGAAAGCCTTGAAAACAGTAGAGGAAACCCTAACTCCACCCCAGAGGTGCTACCTTTAACTAAACCGCATCCTAAAAGCTAATGAAAAGCACAGCTAAACTTGCATTATTTTAGGCAGGTAGGGAACAATTTTCTGTACTCCCCTGGCCCCTCCTGCCCTTACAACATAGCAATTGGAAAAAACCTTTCTCAGCCTGGCTATGTGAAGGACAGGGAGCTCTGCTCAGTGCCAAACCTCTCCTAAGGGTGCTCAGCTCCCTTTGGAAAAAACCACTTACTATGCAAGTGCACAGACATGCCAAATATCCCTTCCTCATTCCCAGGAGGGCAGGCTATTTCACTCCAGCTGGTGTAAAAATCAGTAGAGTCAATAAAGCCACTGGCTGTGGACCCAGCTAGAAATGGAGGAAGGTTTGGCCAGCATAATGATTGTACCTGGGCCTAGGCAAGAGAGGTTGCCTCTTACCCCTGTCAGTAAAGCCCTACGCAAACTCCTCATACAACCCTACTCTGTTTACAACCACTGCAGAAAAAGGGATGAAAACCCTCAGCGGGTTGTTAAGAGGACATCAGGGCATGGATAAGACTCCCATGCCTGCAAATGCAGGGACACCCATGGAGGGGGGCCAGAGTGGGAAATACATCACAAGAGCCATACAGCATCAGATGCTCTCCTGCTCCGGTTTTTAACCACTCACACATGAAGCCCAGATGGTTTCCAGAGTGAGGGAGAAGGGTGTGTTGCTTACACAAGCAATGCCATATTTCAGTAAATATCATATGCCATCCAGACATTCTGGACTGAATCCAATTTCCGTTAGGCTTTGCTCAACTGGGGACCTGGCTCCTCCAGCAGACAGCAAACTCCATTCGTGCTCAATGCATGTCTAAGGCAGACACACATTTTTACCAGATGATCCTTGTTACACCTGGCATGAAGAGAGGATTTCCAATGTTCAGCCAACCAACCTCTACTTCCAGACTCAGCTCAGACAGAAGTGAGTTAACTCTTCCTCACCAGCACCATGTAGGATTATGTGGGCCACAGCAACCTGCTTCTCCCACTCACCTCCCCAGGGATCCTAAGACCCTCCTCAGGTTCATTTCACGTGCTTTATCTCAGAACATCATGTGTGTACCTGCAGCACGAGGAAGCATCTAGTCTATTTGTTTGATAACTGTCACAAAAGACCGGTACCCACCCAATTTGTAGTCCCCTGAGATGAGGTGTTGAAGTCTCTTTGTAACATCAGATGGAAAAGAATATTTTCAGTTCTTTCCTTAGGTCCTTTTCCAGTGATAATTGTTAAACTTGTCTCTAAACTAACAGGGAAGAGTGGAGGTAGGAGACATTTCAGCAACCACCTCTTTAACATAGTAAGTTTAAAGAAACGAGGGAATTCTCCAGTATATGTAGTTCCAGGGACAGACTTGTCCTTGATATGAAACTCTAAACACGATTTTAAAAGATGATCTCCCCAGTCCTGATTACTGCTTGCTGCACTAGGATGTTGGAGGTGTCTGCACAACCTCTGCCTAGTAGCCTATCTGGCTTCAGGATCTTACACTAGCCAAGGCAAACAAGACCTCACCTGAAGAATTCTTGCAGATACGCTCTTTAGCCGAACGCACTGTTTCAGGACACAGTACTGCAAATACACACATCCCTCAATCGGCCAAGGAGCAAATGCGACCATGAAAGAACAGCAGTAGCAGAAATCAACAAAACAAGGCAGGAATCATTCTCCCAAAGAACCAACCTGTTTTCTATGACCATAATTTCAATGCCTACTTCTCTTTCAGAAAGCGCGGCACATCTTCCAGGCAGCTTTACTCACACCCTCCCTTTAAAAATCAAGCAAAACTCTTGTAGGCTTGGCAGAGGGAGACTAGATGTCTGACTCGCTGGCAAAGGTGACAAAAGCAGGGCTCCCCTCCTACAGCCCATATGCATAAGACACACTAGAACGGACAACGATTTTGTTGAAGCCAAACCAGAGACGTGACAGATTTTCTGGCATTTATTTTGGACACTGAAGCCAAAAAAATGCACACACTCACGAACCAGGATGGTGTGGGTTTACACAAAACAGTGAGCAAGTTTTGCTCCACTTGAGCTACGGGTTTAGTTGGGGTTTGCCAGCATTAATGTACTGGTCACAGTGCAAGAGCTGGAGCAGCTGCGCAGCTGCTTCCTCCCTGTGCACATCTAACGGGGCGAAGCAGGAGGTGGGCATTGATAAAGGCACAGCATGAGGCACTGCTGAAGCTTTTCTTGCATTCTCAAGCAGCACTAACATCAAGTCTGCGGAGCCTCTCTAGCTCATTTCTTTGCTCTTCTGTGACTTCCCAGCTCACGGCTGAGAGCCTTTCCTCTTCCCAGCCCTCCCAGACCCTGTGTAGTAGATAACCCCTGCCTTCTCCCTGGTGCTGCATCTAAGCTCCCAAATGAAAGGAGACACATCATTCAGAGCAAAGCCTCAAATAAACTTCTCTCTAGGAGCAAAGAAGTTTATTTTAAAACCCCAAACCATATATATAAAGCAGCTCTCTCAGATCAGAGCTCCAGGCAGGTTAGGCTCAGCCCATGAGCACAGGCTCTGTGAGCCCCATCTTCAGCTGTTACACTGCTGAGAATACATGACCATCCCTACAACAAGGAGGAACAAACAAAAAAAAAACCCTCTTAAATCAGACCGGCTGGCGACATATTCCTCAAAAATTCTGACAAGTTGTAACCATGAGTTTTACAGCACGCGCACACACACACACTAGCATGCTGCAGGGCACCTCTCCAGTTACTTCCATGGCTTCCTCAGCACCCTGGAAGCTTGTGGTGGCCTTGTTTGGACACTTCGCTCAATCTTTTTGCAAGCTCTATGTCTCTGTCTATGTCTCCCACGTCTACTCCCTCTGTGGGACTCATGCTGTAAATCTTGGTATTGCTACAGCAATTTCCCAGTCTAATCACATGCCTTGTTGCATTACCACAGCAGCGATAGCTGGTTGAACCACACACCACATCCTTGCAATTGTTTCTATTACTCACAATTGACTTATTTATTAATTTTCAGCTTGCTGAGCCTTGCCAGAAGATGAGCAAGATCCCCGTCACCCCTCCTTGCTGTTGATCAGAGTGGCAGAGGGCAGGTGAGTAGGCTGCGAGTTTGAGCTGTGAAACAGTCCCAGCAATTTTGTAAGGATGTGCTTTCTCCAGCAGCCAAGCTCCCTTGCATCTAAACACCAGGGCTTGAGTCCTGGGAAGTAAACTCTTGAATTGCAACAGAAATCAAAAGGGAAAGTAGATGCAAACAAAGCCTAAATGAATTTGTGATTTTAGAGCAGACAAGTATTTCCACAGACTTGCTTTAGCATGGCACCAGCTGTAGATCCTGCATGCGGGTCTATCTCTGCACCCACCCTCACTTGCAGATGTACCTAAGAGCAATCCTTAGCAAAAAAAAGTGAATGCCTCTAGATGCAAGTAACTCTGGTGGGGGATTTCCTAGGCGTGGAACAAACAGCCTGGTGGCTCCTGGCTGCTTCGGAGGCCCAACCCACCATCTTGTGCCTCACAAACACTCCTCTGACAAAAGACTTTGACTCCTTGCTTTCAAAGGGGAACAAACAGAAGGCAAGTTCAGACAAGGCTCATGGCTGCTTGCCCAGCCAGGCCTCAGCTAGTCCTTCATAGTAAATATTTGTTCTTAATTACAGTGTCGTTTGCCCCGGGAGCTTGCCTGCAATCTGTAGGAGGGAGGGGGATTATGTTGTTGATAGGTAAATAATAGCTCTTTCATCCAGAGAACCCAGTGCATTTTCCAAAGATGAAAGCCTCATGAATACTTTCCCCATAGGTTAGGGTAAGGATTTTAAATCTTTGTCCCACTCAGGGACATGCCAAAAACTCCCACAGTAGGTTCAGAGGGAGATTGGAGCTTCACTGTGACAGCTCCCCCTCCAGCCTTGCTGTGAGCAGGACTCAAGTGGGACAGATTCAGCATCAGCAACTGGCAAAGCAGGTGTTAGGCAGGATCTGGTCTGCCATCGTCACGTGAAGTGAGGACAGAGTCTGCTGCTGACCAGCAGCATCAAGCACATGTTGCTCTGCCATGCTCTGTCATCCCTGGCCATCACACCAAGACACTGAAGCCAGGTGGCTGAAGTTCGATGGAGCCAGGAACAAACTCCATCTGTCCTGGTCCCCAGGTCCTGCTTCTGCCCAGCAGACAGCCATGCTCCTTCATGCCCAGCTCCTGTACGGAAAGTTCCCAAGGGCCTGGAGCACCTTCTAGGGAAGGGCGAGGCACTGCCCAAGCACAGAGCAGCCATGTGAAGCAATTCCACAGACAACACCTGGGAAGCAGCCAGTTCTCATTCTCCCCAAAAGCTGACAAGTGTGAGTTTTGATCTTCCTGCACTCAGCTTCCAAAACATCAAAAATACAAATATTTATCAGCAAGACTAAGGGAAATGGAAGCGAGACGGCTGACCTCTGCTCTGTCTGAGGAAAAGGCAAGAAGTGACTTCCACCCACCCACCACAGGAAACCCATCTGACCCTCTGGGAGGCAGTGAAGGAACACAAGCATTCCCTTTCTCCCCAAGCCACCTAAGCTAATGTCACTGCCAAGGCATCTGGTATCTCAGAGTCAGAGGTCAGAGCCAAGCTAGCTCCAGCCCCAGAACACATTACCCATTCCTTTCGTAAAGAGAAAAAAACCCAAACAAAACCAACAACAACCCCCCCCCCACCATAGGCAATCGAAACCAGTATCTACCCATGCTACAGCTCCTACATTCCTAATCCATTCCCAGTAACCAAGCCCAACACAGAGAGCAGGGGATAAATGCCTGTTAACACCAGAAATTAAACGAGCCTTCAAAGAGAAGGTCCTGAGCTTTCAGGGGAGACCCAGACACACAGAAGTCTGACACTATAATATTTAAAAATCCAAGATAAACTGCACTCCTTTCCTCCCATGTTCAGCCCATCACTCAAGAGGTTTTTTGCATGTCCCAGCTAGGCATGAGCAGTCACAGAGATGATATTGTGCTTTTAATGCCCAGGAAAGCAATACAAACCCTCCAGCACTACCTCTGCTGCTCTCCGCCTCCTTGTCTTATCATTTACAAGCAGATTTGCTGGGCTTGGTTTTGTTCCTCTTTACAAACATCACCCAAGCCTTTTATTTTTTTCTTTCTCTAAATGCTGCTTAAAAAAATTAAAAAATAGTGCCATTCCCTCCCCTGTAATGGACTGGCCTGAAATCTGTTGCCAGCATACAAAGGAACTGTACAAATATTTATTGTAACTTCATCTCTCTCTACTGCAACACTTGAATAATTTAGCATTTTTCCCCTCTTACCTAAGGTCTTCAAGTTCCTAGACAGAGATTTGATTAAGCCTCTGAACCCTCCCAGTCCAATATCCTCTACTAACACCCTCACAGTGAGCTGGAGTTTTTCAGCTTGACCCATATACGAAATTAGCTATGGTGTGAGCAGTGGGAAAGAGAAAGATTTGCTCCATGCATCCTCTGTTCCTCAGTAATACCCCCATAGTTGGGGGACAGCCACTCCCAGGCCTTACATCTGTGCTTTTACAGAAGCCCCAGCCCCACGAGCAGTTAAGACAAATGGTTCATTGCATTATGTCCAGTAAAGGACTGCACTGGAGCTATAGGACCAGAAATGTGGCTGGTGTCAAGTCTTTCTGATGGTATGTTGCTACATCCTACCCACCTGAATCTCTTTATTACATCCTTTAGATGTTTACTTAGCTTCCTGCCACTAAATTCGTCAGACAGGCTTCCTTGCTATTATGGTAGTTATAAGGTACATGGTTAGAGGCACATTGTATAGTGTGCCTAAACAAGGAGTTAATCCTATAAATCTATGTAAGAAACATGATACATTTAGAAATCAACAAGGAGGGAAGTTTGGAAAGGCCACATTCAAATGATCCTTTGCTTATCCCTGACTGAGGCTGAACCTTTAACAGCCTGCCAACAAGCACCAAACTATCTAGACCCTCCACCTGTAAAAGAAAAAGGCACCTTGAAACCAAAAGCACTATTGGGTCCCTGTTGCTTGCCCAGAGTCCTACTCCTGAGCAATCCTGAGCCTTCCAAACGCAGACCACCAGCTTACAACCTTGTCAAAAATGGAAGAACTTGGATTTGGGGTTAAAGAGCTTTTGTTTTTTGGGGTTTTTTTTGGTGGAGGAGGCAGCCAGTGAGCATAAGCAAGTTCACATACGAAGGGTTGAAAGAGAAAGAAAAAGCAGTGCAACAAAACAAATTACTTTCAGATTAATGTTTTTTTCCTTTCCTGATGCAAGACAAACTACATTAAAATGCTGGCAAGGAGGAAGTGTGTTTCTCCTAACTCTGTTCTCTCACATAGATGCAGACTGCTACAGGTGAGGCAGAGAACAGAGCTGAACAGATTTCTCACCAAAACTTGTAAGCCTGTGTGGTGGGTTGAAAAGAGCTATCAGGCAGCAGCAACTGCTGGTGACTTCTTGAATGAACTCACTTTGAGACCAAAGCAAAAAGCCCAGGCTCTTGATCCTTACAGTCCCTTGAAATAATGAGAGGAAGGATGCACATACATTTAAGTTAATTCATTCAAAGTTTAGGCACACACCTCCTTACCTTTGGCAATACAGAGCATAAACATTCACCAGGGAATGGAGCAGGGCAGGGGAGACCAGAAGAAACACTACACATCTTGTGAGTCACAGCAAGCCATAACAGAGGATTCATTAACTGGATTCAGGTGATCCTATTAGCTTTGCAATTGCTGCACATCAGGCTGCAGAGTAATTAGGACTGCAATTCAGAAGGATTTACCAGAACATTTTTTTATTAAAACACAGTTGTTAATCAGTCTGACTAAAGTCTTCAGAGCTATTAGCCTGCTGCACAGAAGTCATAATTACTTCATCCACTGGGGAAGAAGGCATCAAAGAAACTGCCTGGGATCATCTGCAGGTTTAGAGGACCAAAGGAAAGCCAGGGAATTCAATGGGACATCTCCCTTTGGCATCACCACAGGCTTTTGATCAGGTTTCCAAGTGGAGCACTTGGGAGGCCAGCAGAGAATGTAAGAACATCAAGCCTACACAGGAAGGATTTGCCATCGGAAGTATGCCAAGGCAACACCCAGATGTATTAGTTGACTCAGAGTTACTGCATAAGTCCTAATTGCTGCCTAAAAGTTTAGTGGTCTGCCTGAATTACATGATTTCTATCTGCTGAGGATGTTTGGCCACCCTGCAGCACCTCACAGAAGCAGGGCCCATATTCTTCTGGAGGGAAAGCATTTTTCAGTGCAGACCAACTCAACTACTCCAGAGAGGGGCAAATGGCAAATATCTCCTACCAGAGCAGCAGAGTGTGATCAGGTCCTGCGTTTCTCAGTGCATGGCTAGCTATAGGAACAGGAGGATGCATGCCAGCTCCAGTCCCTGACCTCACTTCCACCAGGTTAAGGCTTGATTCAGGTGACAGAGAACTGGGCTCAACAAGTCTGGCCATAGGACTGAGAAAGAACGAGGCATCCAGGCACCTGCTGTCCTGCCCTTCTCCGCTTCCACGGACACTACACACACAGCCCTGTATGAGAGCAGGAGGGCAGAGATACCAACAGAAGCGAGAGAAGTAATTTCTCCAGCCTCTCAAACCAGACTTGGTGAGTGTAGGACAAGGGCTCTGTGAGTCAGGCTGTCCCTCCTCTGCCACCAGCACTGCCCGTTCCCCTTCCTAGCCCCCTTTGCTCAGAAGTTAACTACCAGTACACAGAATATCCTTTCCCAGTTTCATCCCTCCCCGCCATAACAGCTGGCACCTGCGGTGAGAGCTCACTCGCGCCAGGAGGGAACTGGCAGGGTACACTGCCCGACTGTCAGACCGTGAGACCACACTTTAACAGTTCCTGTGCATCCAGATACTCCGTAAGAAACCCTGCCAGAACCCCCTGAAACACAACACCCTCACCCATATTAAGCAATACCGACAGTTTATCAACCGTCTAAAGGGAAGCTCAGAAAGGAGAACATGATAAAAGAGCAAGTGGAAATATGCATGTACACACAGGCTGTGAGGATGCGGAAATAACATTAGGGCAACAATGAGTAGCCAACCCTCACCACAGGCTCTGGAAGGTAGGAGGTCTGCCTGTAATTACCAGGCACCTTCAGAAGAGATACTTTGACTTTTATGCTCTGGAGAGCCAAAACTGATGCATTCAGCTCTGCCCAAGGTCTGATGCGCCCCTGAACTGACTGTCCCGGTGCCTGGCCTGGGCTTGCTCCAGTGGGAAGAGCACAGTGGACTTCTGACCGGGTATTCCTCAGAAATGTCCTGCTCAGATACACAGCACAGGAAGCATAAAGGAGATTCTAACTAGTGCAGGGATGTACTGAAGAAGAAGAATATTCTCTTTTAATAAGCAGGCTAAGTGAACGTGTTAAATATCTTACTATTCCAAGGGGAGGGGATAAGGGAGATTTTGCGAGCTTCCCCTTCTTCAGCATTTCAAACACTGCAGCACATACTCCCCACAGGGAAGCCTGTACAGTGTCTAAACCTAGTGCAGGTTTTACATCATTAGCCTCGTACAACACCTAGTACAGGACTAATGATGTAATGCAAATAATTAAACATCAAATCATGGTTGACAGAAAGAGGGAGTTGGTCGGAACAACTCATAGTGACAGTTTGTCCTTCCTTTGCCCCAGTTCAAATCGCAGAGGTGAAAAGTGCTGTCCTGCCTGGCAGGATCACAGAACAGCAGAGATGAGGACCTCCCCAAATTTTCAGACCATATAAAATCCTTGTTAACTGTCTGAGCAACTGCAGAGGGGATAACTGTCTGGTTCTAACCTGCTAGCATCCTGCCAAAAAGGGTTTAAAAAATAAAAAAAAAGACACTCCCAAAGACTTCTGAAGTCTTTTCCAAATATAGCGATAAAAATAGATCTGATCTTCATAAACCATCAATACTGAGCTTAACTAAACATTTTGCTCTTTTGCAGCTGGACACTAGAGCTAGGTGTACAACTTGGAACCAAATACCCATGATTTAGCTCCTTTGTCAGGTCACAAAGTAGCCATGAACAGACTTCAGTTTTGATGACTTTACTCATTATGTTCAATTACTCAGTGTACGGTTTATGTGAGCATATTTCAGCTAATAGATAATTCACAAACTATTCCTTTGGTTGCCCAAACCACATGGTGACTTTCAAACATAAGGTCACCTAAATCACCTATTAAATTTGGATTCAGAGTGGAGACAGCCTTAAGGGACCTGGTTTTCTAGACAGTGTTTATGGGCTATCTCACCACTGGTTTGGGGGGAACCTCCACAGTCAGTTTTTAAAATCTAGGCCAGATTTCTCTTTTATTTTAAATTTGAAAGTCATGTAAAAAGTTTCCAAATTACAGACTCGCATTCCACGGACACTGCTGAGAATAAACTATTAACATTCTCACGAAACTCTTTAAAACTGCTGCGCACACAGCCGGAAGCCCTACGTGCTGTTTCCCCTTGAATCCTTCTCGGTTGTTTTTTTTTCCCCCCCCCCCTCTGAAGACTTCATTGAGCTCTACTGGACATAAATATAAAAGTTAAACATTTCCTTTTCTGGTACATCATACCAATTGATACTTGACTCAAAGACCTTCCAGGCCTAGAAGGTTTTGCATTCTTACGGGAAAATGTCTCCAAAATAAAGCCTTTTTTGTATGTTTTCCTGTTTACACATCCATTGTGTTGCACTTTACTTTTTTTTTTTTTCCTTATACAAAGCAAGAAGTAGTTTCAATTAACAAGTTACAGATTCCTGTAAATATTCTCTATTTGGGGAAGGTAAAGGAGAGATTTCCAGGGCAGAGGGTGAATTAAAAAAAAAAAAGCAGAATAAGGGTTATAAAACTGAAAAGTAAACAGGCTAAGCAGCTTCTTAAAATCCCTTGCACAGAAGACACCTGTATTTCAGCAGGCACAGCAGAAGTGGTGACGTGAAGCAGCAAAGGGGATATACTGAGACCCAAGAGCAACTTAAGAGCCAGGAGGCTTGCTAAAAGCCATTGGCCTTTATCAGAAAGGCATGCCAACAGCAGAACCACCCATTCCTCTCAGTCCGCATCTGCAGGAAACATGATAAAAACCTTCACCAAAATATAAATAAGGAGTCAGGACTTGCCAGCTTGCTATTTCGCATGACAGCCATGCCACAGGGGTGCTGCCTGGGATCACGTCCCTGCTGACTGGAGAACTGAATAAAGCGGAAGGCAAAAGACAGCACCCATGCTAAACTGGCTCTCACTGCTTGTTTGGGAGCCACACACCTGAAGTCAAGTTTAAAGCCAGGAAGGAGTAAGACACATAGACTAGAGGTAGGCTGTGCTCTCTGTTCAAAACTTTGCTCTCTGCTCACCAAGAGTATCTGATTGCAGGCAATTAAAACTGGCTCGCCGCTCTTTGGTGGTGGTTGTTGCTCCGTATTCTTGTCTGCAGTCACTGGTAATGGAGCACACAACAAAACTCCCCACTTTCCCCACCCTGCTCTTCCAAATTCAGCAGTTCACCCAAACCCCAAGACTGGGTGCTCATTCAGGAAAGGCCTCCACTTTCAGGAAACTGGTTACTTCCACCAAAGCTGCCTTGGTAGCAAGTTTAATGAATGAAGAATGCCTTAAGGAGAAAGGAGACAAGCGAGAGTTTGGCACAGAGCATCCACCCCGCCCTGCTCACTGAACACCACTCCCTCCCAGTGCCATGAAGAGCATTTACCAGGACTGCCCCAGAGCTGGACCTGGAAGTCAGCCTGAAACCCCACCCCAAGATCCTCCTGTGTGCTCTGCACCTCCTCCTGGCCAAGCCTTCTCTTCTTCAGGACTTCCCACATAGCAGGATGCTGCTGCCTGCATTTCTCCAGGGGACACCTTCTCAGGTGGGGATGGCTACAGATCAGGACTCCAGCAGTTGGTACTCTGGCATGACACCTTACACCTATGCTTAGAGCAGCCCTCGGAGAAGAAGGCTGGGCCATGAGGTTCTGGCGAAAGCTGGTTTGTTAAAAGCTCAGGGCTCAATCCCTGCTCTGCCACCAGCTTTCTCTTGGTGGCTCGGTCCAGGGGCCGCTCACAGCCTGCACAGGACATTCCTCTCCCTCTGACTCCTGCCTAGCTGAGCACCCTGTGGCTGGCATGTGCCTTCCACAGCCAGCCTGCAGCACAGGGCCTCCCCTTCCTGCAGCAGACCAGATCCCAACAGCACACACAAAACAAGAGTTCTTGAATCTCTCTTCTTTCTGCAGCAAGTCTAAACTCTCCCTCCAGTCCTTCCACCTTCCCAAACTTCAGTGCCTCATCAGGCCACTCAGGGCTTTGCAGGAATGCTGGCCCCTTCAGCCTCACAGCTCCTTCTCTGCAGGGTATCTGCCATATGTAAAGAAGGAAATATCACCTACCAAAACCTTGCTGTGCAAACTCAATACAAGCACCTGGCTAGCAAAGAATCAACATTCAAACATCCATGCTACAGGAGGTCTTGGGGAGAAAACTAATAGATAAGGGTGGGCTTCGACCTACATGAAGGAGTGGAGAATTTTGCAAGGAGGAGAAGGCAGCAAAATCCAGTGAGCTCAGTGAGCAGGCACAGCATTTTAGCAGAGACCATGGAGCGCCACAGTCGATGTTTCCAGACCTGACTGGCAACTAGGCAGGATTAAAGCTCCACTTAAAAAATTACAAGGTTAATAGATGTTACAAGCACGTTACCAGGTGTCGTGACTTGCTGGAAGCACATCCCCAAAGATAGCAGAAGCAATTACAAGCACTCTGTTCACTATCCAGCTGCATCAACCACCCGTAGGCACTACTTAGCAACCTTTTATCAAAGTAAACTTAGCACAAAGGAGGATCTGGTGTGCCCACACCACTGTGTATGTCCTCTGAGCCAGCCCTGCTCCCTGACAGAGTTCATCTTCAACAGAGACCAAATGCATCAGTCATTTTAAAATTTAAAAAAAAGAAAAAGAAACCAAAA
The DNA here is from genome assembly GCF_011004875.1 of Balearica regulorum gibbericeps. Taxonomy (NCBI): domain Eukaryota; kingdom Metazoa; phylum Chordata; class Aves; order Gruiformes; family Gruidae; genus Balearica; species Balearica regulorum. The sequence continues at coordinate 7,453,806 of NC_046193.1, forward strand.
AACAAACACAAAACACACCAAACAAAAAAAACCCAAACCAGCCATTGGAGCCAAACTCTGCACTGTTTATAATAGAGCCCTTAGATCTCATAACCTGCTATGGTGAAAACAATGAAGAAAACCACCTGGGGAAGGAATGAAAGTCCACACGGCATGACTCTTCTGCTGACTTACAGACAAAAATCAACTATCCTGGGAGAGCCAGAAATGATAGGAAGTGGGAAACTAAGATACAGATGGCCTGTGGATGGCTGAAAGATCTTGTCCTAACTCATACAGGAAGCCTGGGACAACTTCGGTATCACAACAGTACCTACTGTATCACTCATCTTAGGCCAAGCCTAGTAAGATCTCCTGTCCAGGCTGGACTCTCTAAAAGGGACAGAAAGTTTCTAGGAAGCAGCAGGGGTTTTGTGCGTCACCACAGTTTCACAAACTTGGTCCATGACAAGGCCTGTAAAGCTTCTGAAGGAAGAAACAGTGATGAGCCCAGAGCTGGCCAATAAATAAAACACCAACAAGCACCTGTGAGCTGGATGGATAGTAAAAAGCCAAACGAGTCCAAACCCGCAAGGACATGACGGCATTTTCCAGGAACTTGCAACACTGCCTTCAGGGTGGGGATGAGCAACCAGTGCCCACACCTTGTTGCATTGTAGTCATTTGTATGGTTATGGAATCATGCTAGTATACCAGCTGCACATGAATATGTGGTTAAGGACCCTCACACACCCCTGTAAAGGCAATTTCTCACAAACATGCACATGCTCTCACCCTGCTTGCAAGTGAAACACACAGAGGCATCCAGGTTCTGCGCACAGTGCCATGATGTGGGTGGGAGAGGGACAGGTAGGAGGCAACTCTTCATTTTAACAGGTTGTCTAAAAAGGTTCATAAATGCAGCTGTCTGTAGAGAACTCCCCACCACAAAGAGCTTCAGCACACTCCACCCAGCCCACATGAAAGGTGAGCATGAGGGACAGGCCACATCTCTGACTGGTACAGGCTCCAGCTATGAGTCTAGGTAGAGGAAAGAAACACCCCATCCCACCAACCCACTTATGCTAGAAGTAAAGATTTGTGGTTTTCTGCATTTTCAGCAATGCTGTGCAACATTAAATACCCAATGGGTATATTAGCATGTCTGCTTCAGGAAAAATCACACGGCTTTATTTCCTCCTTATTTAGTGTTTTATCCAAATCAAAACTGAGAAATAAAGCACTCCATCCATGCACTGCAGCTTGAATTAGTACACAAGTGACAAAACATTTGCTTTTAAAGATACTTTTCCCTGTTCTTTTCTCAGGCTACTCCTCTGGTGACACAAAGCAGAATCTGTCTCTTCCCCTCTGCTGAAGCTGAGATCAAACGGCAACTTTACCACATCATAAGTTACAATTAAGGCTATTCCTGGCAAAAGAAGATCCTTCCCTAACTAAATGCTAAAGCTCTTCTGGCATTTCTCTTCCTATTGTCTGTATCCAGCCCTGTATTTATAAGATTAGCCTCAAATTAGGACAGTTTCCTCATTCTTCCTTCACTCTTACTACAGCCTGGTTCCTGGGAATCTGATCCTATCTTCCACGGAGGTTACTCCCTGTTGATAGGAAATATCTAGTGTATGTGGGCAGGAAGCGACAACAGAGGATAATGAGGATTAAGAGAGAGTCCTTGATATGACTTATCACCACAGCAGATCAGGAGGCTCCGTGGGCCACTTGATCAACAGGAACATTAGGAACTTGTCTCACGCTCCCACACAGTGTCTCACCACACTGCCGTGTGGGTTAAAGTAGCACATGGGGGCTTTGAGGGTAGGGTGAGTTGCTCTGGCCCATCCAGCTACTTCCATGTCATCCAGTTCTTCCTAACCAGAAACACGGTATTTAAGAAGTGATGGGAGAAGACACGTCGAAGAAAGTGAATCCTTTTGGAGTAGGTTTCTTGCCCAAACGTTCCTCAGAGGAGATAAGAGGTGGGTTTGTTGACCCGGGCAAGGGCTTTCCATCACCCAAGGAAACTGTTCATTTCAGAGTGACGGGTGCTGGTGAAGAAGAAAACATGTCTGTTGGTACAAAGTCTCTCTCCCTGCTTTGGCTGTCCTATACTATATTGCAATGTCTCTTTGATAACAGACGTGCAATAACCTCAGGAGTTTTCTCCTCCAGCCATGCACTTTGGCAGCTCTCTTCACTGAACAGAGAGAAAGAAAGCACAGTATCTCCAACCTCCATAAAAGCTCCTCCTCCACACACTATCACAGTGTGCCACACATGGCTTACTCCAGGACAGTATCTTCTTGGAAAAGCAGAGGAATCAGAGCCACTAGCTGTGGTTGGATTTAGCTTCATCCTGCCCTATGTCTTGTCTTCAATGGTACATGATAGCAGCACCTTGGGAAGAGCATAAGAACAGGCCAAACATGTAGTTGTGTTTCATTACAAATGCCTTCCCAGGTTCCAGGTATTTGCAGCTGCAGGACTTTATCATCAAGAGCCTATGTATTCATATTTAAAAGCACTCAATGAATTTTCCTTGCATTAGTTACTCCAGTCTCCCCCAAATCTATATAAATGCTTTTGTTCACCACAGATTCATACGGTGCATTTATAGAGTTTGTTCTCAGCTCTTTTCCTAGAAGTCAATTGTTTTCAGTTTTTTTGACCATACTCAGAATCAAGTATGCTCCTATAGCCCAGTTCATTGCACTTCTGAGATCTCTCTCCCAAGTGACATTATCCCATTCTGAGCCCATTGCACTGCATTTTAGATTAAGATGGCTCCCTCTTTCCCCTGGATTGCTTTGCTTTTCTCAGCATCATACGCTGCAACACCACCACTCCACATTGCAAGGACTTCCTACAGTTATTCAGTGCAGCTTTTGGGTTTTGCTACTTCATCATCTGCCACTTACTCCTCTTTATCGTTAACAGACTCATTCAAAAGCTCTGGCCTTCGACAGGCCCTTGTCACATTTGACTGATGTCAGTTCTCCACTGGGAAATATGGCCCTTTACCTCTCAGTCTTTGTTTCCCATCTTTCAGCTTATTATTTACCTATCAGAGGCCCCCATGAGATATCTCAAAACCCTGAGAGCACAATAGGACCTCTGGCTGGCCAGGGTCCAGCCACCCATGGAGTATCTTAGAAAAGACGAATTTTCCCATCTGCTCTCTTAGCCCAACGCCTCAGCTTGCAGGCCTCAATACCCTCCCCCAGGAAGGCTCCCAGTTGTGTCAGCGAGGAAAGGAGAATAGCTGCACCCCAGGCACAGCGCAGTTGGTACCATTTAGTACGGACTGACACAATGTAATGGCAGCAGCCAGGCACCAAGGAGGCTGAGCATCCTTGACTCTGCTGAACTCAAGCTATGCCAGACCACTGCAAGAAATTCCTGGAGATCAATCTTTTTTTTCCTGGGGGAGAGCCTGAACAGGTCCCCACAGAAACACCACCAGGACTTCCTCCTCCAGCGCCCTGGGCTTGGAGCAGCAACAAAGAGAACTGTCATTACTCAACAACCCAGCTTGCTCCCAAACTGGAAAACATCTGGAGAGGAAAAAAAAAAAAAAAGGTCTCTCCCTAATGTCTCTTTGCTGGATACTATTCCTCAATCCTAGGGACACAAACAGAGTGCAGCCGTTTGTTCCTAGTGACAATCTTCCATCCTGCCACTCACCCCCAGCACCCCTCCCCCTGATTGTCCCTGTGGACTTCAGTCTTCACCTCCCTGCCACACCACACTTTTGCAAAGCACTCCCTTCAGCCTCCTCCACCCCAGAGCTACCTGCATTTCAGCACCCAGAGTACAAGCCTCAGGAAAAGCACCTTCCTCTTCTTTCACAAGGAACAGCCGATTGCTTCAGATAATGGTATTAAGTGAACAAGTCGGACACTGAGCAGCAAGATTTGTTCCCACAAAGACTGGGGAGTAATGAGAGTGGTTAAAGACAGGTAATGAGTGGGTGGCATTTGTCAGCTTCATAATGTAGATCATAATTTGTTTATTACTCTTGCTACTGCTTTCGCTGCTGTTGGAATGCAATTAAATAATAGCACCTATGAGTCCTGCTGAGTATCTGTCATCCCTGACCTACAAACATCCCTGAGCCTCCACTGCACATGCAGTAGCACTGGACACCTGGTGGCATCGCATGGCCCGTAGGAAGTATCCCATGGCTCAGGAAGAAAAGTGAAGAACTCTATACACAAAACCAAACGTATCTTCACAAGGAACAGGCTCACAGAAGCTTTGGAGATTCAAGAAAACTGACCATCATCCAGAGTTTCATTCATAGTTATTTCAGGACAGTGACGTCTGGGAGATACCCTGTACTGCCAGAGATCAGAGCTTGATTTTAACACTGAGGCAGGGAAAATGTTCCTGCGTGTAGCTCACCACTAGTCCCATCCCCAAGGTCAAGTGCTTCGTCTCTCGGTGGCCAATCAACGCAAGCTGCAGGGGCCCACCATTTTCCAGGGGAGCCAGCACATATGATCCAGAAGCACTCTTCACAAGACAGATGTCCCTCTCCTAAGAGGATCTGTCTTCTCCCTTCCCACCTGAGAGGGGCCCGGCTAGCCCAGTCTGGGGGATGAGGCTGCAGGCACCAGACTGACACAGACGCTCTGAGAGGAGCATGGACAGGGGATGAGATGGGGCTTTCCTGGCTACTGCTAGTTCGGGTCACAGATAGGAAGTGGCAGTCCCATCATGTTGACTGGAAACTGTATCTCAGTGGAAGCATTGATTTTGTATCAGGAATGAACACTGGCAGGCAGCAGCTTCAAACATGACTGGATTTGTTTTATTAAAAATACTGACATTTGTAAATCTTGCTTCATGCACACACACGCATTTCTCTCCACTTTTACCAGATTTAAAACTAGACTGGGAATTTCTCTAAGACTGCTTGAGCAGCCAGCAATACAGGAAAGCAACAAGCTGGCTGCTCTGGGCTTTTTCAGACACGGTTTTTGTGCCTCTTATTTGGACCCCCATCAGTGTGGCACCCCTCAACACTAGTGCCTTCTCCATGGTCTGCTGCAGGACTCACTGGACAGAGGCAGACAGGGTCAGCGGAGAACCTCTGCTTCACTAACTTTCAATAACAACCCTCCTGCCCCTCCCCAAAACACTTAAGCCCTTCCCCTCGCAAACAAAAACATGCTGCAGGGACATAAATAAAAGTCAGCGGTGAATCTCAGCACTGAGCTGCACTATCAGTGCGTGTTTGGGCACAAGCTAGCGCCCACTGAAGTCAGCAGAAGTTTGGGAAGACAAAACACCTCCCACACAAAGGAGAGACAGAGGAAGCAGTCAGAGCTGCAAGGCAGATAAGTCGCCTGTCAGAACAGGCTTGGACTGTCCTGGCAGGAAGATGTTGTCCAATGAGAGGGAAAGCTATTTGGGGAATGAATGAATAGTGAAGCTTCTTGTTAAAAAAAAAAAAAAAAAAAACCAAACAAAAAACCCCACAACACTTTCCCAAACATCTCTCTCTCAGCTTTCTGCCAAGTGGATGTAAGGCCAAGACATGCAGGAGCCTGCTTGAACCTCTAGCGCAGGATCATTCGAAGGCAACGGCCTAAATGGGGGCAGAGGGATGGTGATGAATGGCAGACAGGACACGGAGATGGAGCTCACCACAGATCTGACCCTTGTTCTGTCAGAGGAGAGGGCAGCTTTCTGTGGGCTCAGCACCCTGAATCCCCTCAAACTCCAGCATCTCGCTTTGCACAGCTCCGAGAGGATCCTGCCTGGACCGCTGCCTGCTCCAAGAAGCAGAGGGAAATCGGCCATCCAGGGAGAAGAAGTGGCAAATTTAGAGTAAGAACCAAACAAATGGCATTACTGGAGCAGAGCTGTAAATCTTCCACCAGGCACTGAGCGCTTCACTGCCGGGATTGCATGGTAAAATGACGGGTCCAATTCAGAGCCACACTAGCGAGAGGAAGGAGAGTGCTTACCCCAAATCCAAAGTCACAGCCCCTCTAACTGCACCCCCCCAAGCACATTTCAATTCAAAATCTCCCATACAGAAAAATGCTGTGCTTCTAGGGTGTTGTATCTGCAATCAAACCTCGGAGCTCAGCTTCTCGCTGGCACAGGGCTTTCCCCAATGCTGTATCAGTGACCAGGGTCTCGCCAACGCACCAGTCTGCTCCCTCCCACTTTGTGCAGGGTTTATCACAACAATTCACCTCTCAGAAGAAAACAAGGCAAAACCACAAGCCAAACTAGAACGGTCCTTTACAAGGAAAGGAAAGAAAAAAGACAACAAAGACCAGAAACAAAGAGTAAACTTCATAAAAGCAAAACCCCAAATCATGAAGAATCTGCCCCTGAGGCAGTGACGGGAGATGAGGCGAGCAGGTTGATGAGATGAGCAGAGTGCCTGAATGCAGAGACTTTCAAAATAAAGCACTGAGAAATCCAGCAAATGGCTTTACATAAGCCAGATGTTTCTCTAGGGAAAGAAAGTAGGAAAATAAATAAATCTGTCTGGATTCCCCTTCCTCCACTCACACTTGGTTCCCTCACCAGATACTTCTTAAGGCTCTACGTGGTCTTGGATCGCTTGCACCACTGAACAGCACAGAACTAACACACATCCCCCCTAAATCTCCCCATAGCACAGCTGGTCTCCATTTCCAACATGCCCCAACATCTCTGAGAGAAAGCCAGGGCTCCTGCAGAAAAACTGCAGCTTTGCAGGAGCAGCTGCCAGGTGAGAGCACCCCAAATCCCAGCTCTCTGAAGAAACAGAAAGCAGTGGAGTAACCAGGGAAAGCAAATAAGGATAATGCAGAACAAATGCAAGTTCAGCTACGAACACAACCAGAAGGGAGAAAGAAAGGCCAGAGCGCTGGTGGTCTCACCATGCACCAGGCAGAGAAGGAGGGTCCATGTGGCCCACAGAGGCTGGGTACCTGGGGCTGTACAGCCAGCCTGGGTGTTTGCGCCTGCTGCATGATTAATTCCCAACCCATCATTAATCCCCAACCCTTGACTGAGCCATCAAAGCTGAACCGCAGCTTCCGCCCTGACCCAGCTCCCAACCCAAAAACACAATCACAACATGGCTGAGCAGGGCAGCGTGGAGGTGTCGGGGAGGAGCCCGGAGGCACCAGAAACTTACAATTCCATTGCAAGCAGCTCATCATCTCTGACTGCCGGTGCCAGCGCCATCATGGCTGCTCAGGACCACTGCCGCCATCACAGGCTGAGGGGTTCAGCTGCGGCCAGCCGCACAGAGCCTTACTCCCCTGGTTGTTCGTCCTCCCACACCTCCTTCGCAGGACACAGCCATGTTTCTGTACCATCATGATGGCCACGAGTCTTTTGAGCCTTCCCAGGCCACCAGTCAGAGTCCCCTCAGGTGCCACTCGAGATGTCACAGCAGCTCCTCAGGTGTTTTGGAGAGCAAAAAGGTGAGAGCAGACACATAGCCAGGCTAGGAGAAGGAGATGGTGCTTACCGAGGTAATTTTTCCCCCCACTACCAGCCCTGCTGGCCCAGGAAGGGGGTGCTAGTGAAGCCCCCTCAAGGCAGCAGCCCCCATGACAGGAAGGGGTGTGCTGTGGAGAGGAGGGACAAGAAATGGCTGCCACTGTCCAGCCAGGGGAGAGTACTGCCCTGAGGTCCAACACTGTATTGCTCCTTGCCTCACAATTCATGCCAATTCAAGGCAGATACCACACAGATGCCACACAAACAGCCATTTAAACTCGAGCATGGCCCCCAGCAAACAGCCATGTTTGCTGCTAAACCCGCCATGTCACCACCTGAACCACGGGTGGCTGCCCAGACCCCTCTCCACCAGCCGGCCGGACAAGGCAGCCCCCAGCACCTGCTTGCCTCTTCCCGGCGTGGTGAGCCTCCTCAAGGCAATAAAACCACCAGCACACAGCACAGCCATTTCCCTCACGCCATACTCTTGCAGCAGTGTCTCCCACCCAAAGCTCAGGCACCGCCCAGGCCGGGGATCCATCAGTGACCTGGTGGCAGCCCTGGGCAGCCTTGCTGCAGCCTCTCCTTCGGGCCCATGCTGCTGGGCAACACTGCAAAAAAGTCAAAAGACAGACAGCAAAAGGGGAACTTCACAAGCGAACAGAGAAACTCGCAGGAACAGGATGTGGAGGCTGGATGGGACGCCCGGGAGTTGCTCTCCCTACCTGCTGAACGCTTCCTCACCCGCCCTCTCATCCCAAATTACATTTAGCCAGCCCAGCACTCTGACCTCAAGCACAATTAAGAAAAAGATTGGAGGAAGCAAAGGAGCAAATGGGATAAAATCCAGAAGAAAGCTCACTTTCACACACTTTCTGAGCAGCCCAGAGCATGACTATCACAGCCTGTGCCAGTCAGCTGTAAATACAGGGACGTGTTGATTAGCTGAACTATTTACATGCCTTTGCAACACTGCAAATAGCCTGATTTGCTCACATAAAGGATAAAAAAAGAAAACAACAACCCACAAATAACCTGGTTACCTTGGAAATGTGAGCACCCAAATTCAGATGGTGGCAGGAAGAGTCTGCTTTCCCACATGCGTCTCTGGGTGACGCAACAGCAGGCAAGTTCAGAGCTGCAGAGGTTGACTTGCATCATGCTCAGAGCGCGTTTGATGGCACACCACGAAATAAGGGCCTAGGAGAGGGGTAAGGGTAGACACAAGTAAGGGAAAGAAAGTTACAAGTAACCCCAAAGCCCCTTCCCTGAGCTCACGTCCTGCTCGTTGGGCTCCTGATGGAAGTGAAACCAGGCACCTGGGCTTCCTGGTGGGGAACTGCCGAAGTCTAGCTCTTGCTTTTGCCATGACTTGAAACAGAGGGAGAAACTTTTTGAAAGCACCTGGGACCTGTGGTCCTTCTAACTGTTCACGTCAGAGGGGTAAGACAAAGTCATCCATTAAAAAAACAAAAATTAAAAAAATTCCCATATTGCCTGAGGGCTTGTGGCATCACAAGTGAAAACTCAGGGACAACAGATCTCTCTGCCTGTGCAGGAGATTACCTGGTTCTGCACAGCAGAGCACCACAGAGCATCATGCAAGCGGCTTGTCTGGAATCAATGGGTTAACCGAGGAGCTTCTCCCTGCTGCGTGTGGGAAGTGGTATCTCCTTGCCAAATTCCACTGATCTGAACATAACCAGCTTTCTCACTCAGCTCGCGCTCCTACGCTCAGCTAGTGCTCGTGCCCGCCTCTGCAAGGGAGTGTAGACAGACCCCACGCTCTCTTTTCTCTCCATAACTATTTCTCCAGCGTTGCCCCTTTCCTGATGTCAGTTCTTGTCTCCTCACTATGTTACAGGACATCAGGTCTCCAAGGAAAACCCTCCAAGCCAAGAAGCACAGTGCAAGACATCTGTAAAACTCTGATGGCTGAGGACCAGCCAGGCTGGCTGCTCCCTGCTGTCGAGGCCAGGAAGCTTGGAAAAGGTTCCTTTGGGTCCTGGAGAAAAGAGCACTTGCAGATGGCAGGATGGTTTTCAGACAAGCCATCTCCTTCCTTTGGTAACTTTGAGTGCAGCGGTGGTAGGACACTCACCACAGACTTGCATCTCCCAGGATCAGGTACCCTGAGGGAGCTGCCTGCTGAGAAGCAGCCTGGCAGCTGCCTGCACACCAGCTCTTCCACTGAGACCATCGCAAATAGCAGCCGTACTGTTCCAGCCAGCCACAACTCTGCTACCATTCAAATGTGCTTACAGAACTAATGCTAACTGCTAATATCCTATTCCACACCTTAGCAGAAAATCATAAGAGGAAATTAGATGGAAGCAAATATAGCCATACACCTGACAAGCTGTTCTGCACTCCTTCAGTGCACAGCCAGCCTCCAGCATGGTTTCATATCTTCCTCAAGAGCTACTCTACCATGTAATTACAGAGGAACACCTAAAGGTCTTCCTTTCCCTGTATACCAGGTAGATTTTCATTTGTTGAGCCACAAACAGGCCTCTAAATCAATATGTAGATTTCCATCGTACAGACAAGGAGTAAACAAACAAATTCTCACGCACACACACGCTCCCTCGGCTCCTGCTTCAGCCTCCGACCACCTACCCTGCTCCGCAACCGACCCCGTGCTCGTCAGCCTGAGCTCCTTCTGGAGCAAAACTAGCTGTCTGGCACTCAGGCCCTAGGATTAGAACAAAAACCACCCATGCACACACGCTCACTTTGAGGAGAGCAATTGAATAGATAGTAATTTAATTTCTTGCCATTTAAGTTAAAACAAGGAATGCCGGGGCAGGGGGGAACCCACTCCTGCTCAGTCCTGCCCAGGTGCGAGCAGAGGCATGGGGAGGCACAGCTCCCTTAGCTGGGCTGCCCTGATGCTTGGAGCCACGTTTCACCCTAAAGCATCCTCACCAGCCCCTCCAGGCTTCCCACAAACTCCTTGCACCCGCAGCCGGGGAGCACGGGACAGCACAGCCCACAGGCGACACCGCGGCAGGGGCTTGGCCCCCCACCGAGGATGCGGGGGGGGGGGGGGGGGGGGGCTCCCGCTCTCCCTGAGACCCAGAAGTCATCAGGTGGCTGCCCGCAAGGCCACAACCTTTTTCTTTCCTATCGAAATAAAGTCTGCTATCACAACAGTTGTGGGCAAGGCCTTTGCCATGCCTTCGTAGGCCACACTTAAACAGCGAACAAAAGTGTCTTTAATTTATCTATCTGTTTATTTTTGGCGCAGAGGAATGGCTGGGGTCAAAGCCGGTCCCATTCTCAAGCTGTTCTTTGTTCTGCGCTTTATCCAATACCCCATATCCCTCTCCTCGCCCTCCCACCTCCCCCTCTCTGTTTTACCACAGGTCTTAAAAATTAAGCTGTGCATGAAACCAAACACCACACATGAGCACTGCCCAGCAAATGCTCTTCATGGTCACAGAAGAATACTAATCGACCATAAAAAAACGGATAAGAGCAGCGTGCCCTTATATGGACAGAGGCTAGACAAGTATCTGACACAAACATCATTTTTAAAGAAAAAATAATATTTATTTGCAATATAAACAAAGTCCCAATATTGGATCAGTATATATAGGGTCACCAATTTTCCTTCATAACTCAGAAAGCAGAACCATTCCTCACTAACAAGCTCTCATTTGTACTAATCAGAAGATGCATCTTTTTTTTTTTCCTTTAAAGAAGAAAGACCACTAACAGCACAAGAAGCCTTTACAAACCAGCTTAGCTGTAATGCAATACAGATGCACTGTCAAAAAAATCCCTGAAAAAATAAATTCCTCCATGAGGTAAGATGCAATTAGGATATTCTCAATTTTCTCACTCACAACCATACTTATGCCCATTCTCCCTTCCAATGACCCATGATCCCAACATTGTTGCAAACAAAACCCAAACAAACAAACAAAAAACAACCAGAAAACAAGAAGAAGCTCATTCCAACATTCTGGTAACACCTTTAACAAAAAGAACGGTTTCAGGATGTGACAGCATCAAACATTCCTCCAGATGGAGATTTTTTTTTATTATTTTTTTCTTTTCTTGAAAAAAGTACAAAAAACTGGATATTTAGAAAAAATCCGTGGCTTTTTTTTTTTTTTTTTTTCAGTTACATGAGAGTTAAAGTGGACAGGGAGGGGGGAGAAAGGAGGGACTACATTGCAGCCAATAAAGAAATCTCCAAATCCGTTCTGCCCTCCTCCCAGAAATTATTACCACTTCCTCCCCCTCCCGGCTCGGCATAAGGTGTTTGCCAAACACTAGCCAGAAATATAAACAAGTCTTCTCAGAATAGAAGGCACAGCATAAAGTTATTCGAAAGAGGAAGAAAAAAAAAAAAAATCAGAACCTCTGTTGAAAGCTCCAATCATCTCAGAATTTGCCAGTTAATATATATATTCATATATATATATAAAAATTCTCTGTTACAACACTCTTGTCATCATTTCCACATCTCTTCACTCCCCTCACACACTCCGTGCGTGACGATTCAGTCCCGTCCCGCTACGCAATCCTCGCTCTGCTCCAGGCGCTTGCCGTGTTACCCCCTCCACCCCGCACACGTGGGAAAGAATTGAGTGTGCACGAGAAACGCCAACATCACAACTACCTTCTGTACTCGGGAAGCTGGAATAGTTTCAGGCCAGCTGGATGACGTTACGTCAGTCAACAGGCAGCAGAGAACGAAGCTGGGCTCAGACATGCTTCTACCAACTCTGGAGGCTACAAGAGTTTTACCTCTGGCAATAGCAAACAGTGTTTTTGGCAGGGGTGGCATTAAAAAAAAAAAAGCTTGCGGCTTAGTCACCTTGGCTGAAATCAGTGCAGAGTTTGTGATTGTGAGTGCAGGAGTGGTGAAGGGGTTGCGTTTAAGCCCAACTGGCCTTCACACATAACAAAGCTTCCTACCAGATGCTAACAACAACAGCAGCAGCATGTATCTCTCTCTGGAGTACCCAGTAATATGCCAGGACATACCAAGGCTTCACAAAGTGTGCAAAATGCATTTGGTCAATATAAACATTTGATTAAAAAAAATAATAAATGATCAAACAAGAAACAGAATAAAATACTGGTTTTGCAACCTTGTCTGTACAAACAGTCAGGAACTTACATATTTAAAAAGAGTTTGAACCCAAAGCTCGAGTGAGATCTACCTTTTCTTTTTTTAAAATCAAAAAAAAAGTAAACTTGGGTTTTAAAACAGTCTTGGCCCAACACCTTTTGTTCAAGGTTTCCAAGTGCATAAATCTCCTCACTTTCCACAGCAAGCTAACCCCCGGTAGCTCTTCACATGTGTGCGTGCTCTGACAGTCCCAATGCACCCAGGAAAGCGGTTATTGCCGGTAACAGCTGCGTTCAAAACGCTGTAACATCGCCCGTATTAAATAACCCCCTGTAAAAAGACTACCTCTTCAAACCACTTTGATCAGGATACTAACGAACGGCATTAGCCTTCTTAAAGCAGCGATCAGGCACCTCTGCCCAGAGAAGCTAGTCGTTTCAGAGCTGCCTGGCAAGACAGATATTTTTGTAAGAGTTGAAATGCTCAAGAGAAGCGATTCGATGCTCGAGTTCCCGACCAGGCGGCATCCCCTTCATGTGGACTCCAGAGTGTTCAGCTGAAACAGGTTGTGGTTGGTGGGGGTGGTGAAGTAGAGCTGTTCGCTGGGCGAGCGGTTGTCGCAAGGGCTGTTGAGTCCCAGAGTCCTCTCAAAGTCCAGGAGCTGGCCCATGAAGTTAAAGTTTGGGGAAATGTTGGATTTTTTCCTTTTCACAAAGTCATAGGCATCATTCAGGGACAAGTTGAGTTTTTGCATCAAGTAGGCGACAGTGACTGTCACAGACCGGCTGATGCCGGCGAGGCAGTGAACAAGGATCCCACACTTCTTGGAACGGGCCTCATCTGAAACAAGACAAGGGGAAGGGGGAGTCTATTATTCTGCACCAAAAACGCATGGCTTTGGAGTAGGGCCAGGTGGCAGCTGCAAGCTCCCAGAACCAGGACGACTGCCAGAACTGGATCCCCTGCTCCTAGCGACACCATCTCGTGTCCCTCTGACGCCCACATCTCTCCCCAAAGGGCTCCCGAGATATTCCCACCGCACAGCGAAGCCGCGTATCCCAGCTCCGCACAGCGAGGCCAAGCATCTCGCGTGCTTGAGAAGTATCAATCGAGCCTGGCGACGCATCCCTTGCCTGGGTAGCGGTGGGACCCTCTATTCAAACACAGAAATGGGGTAACCAACAAAAGGCAGGTGAGGCTGGAGACAAGAGCTCCAGGGAGATGCTGGTGGTCAGGCACCGGACGCCCACCTCACCACCAACTAACTGGGGAAGGCTGCGCCCTTGATGCGAGGCTACAGCCCAGCACCACGCAAGCTATTCTCTTCTGCTGTTCTTGTCCTCCTTCCACTAGAAAGTTATCTGAATGTAGTCGAAGCTAATTTAAGCGGAGTCTGAAGTGCAGGAACTTCCCTTATTGTGAAATTGTTCTTTAGGATCGACAGAAACGCACTTCACTACAAACAAACGCTTGTGTTGGAGGAGACTCTCAGGATGAATGGTAGCAGGGAGCAGGAATGCAGGCTGGACCAAAAAAATGGCGAGAGAACAGCGACGAAATTTCCCCTCCCTTGCCACTGATTCAAAAGCACACACACACTCATTGTCTCTCGCACAGCCGGAACAGCGTGATCCCTTTATGAATTGACATCTTAGTGCTGAAAGAGGGACATGCCACTGAGAGCGCTGAATGCACGCAAGTACCCAGCACTGCTTACTTCTGGGCAGCCCTATTTGAAGTCAGTCATTTGACTGAGAGCTTGGCGGGGAGGGAGAAGGTGGCAGGAGAAAGAGGATCCTCAGGCAAAGCCAGAGGTAAGAGACACTGGCACCACAAGTGCGGGGAAGGGCAAAGAAGATGCAGGCAAAACAAAACCCAGATCCAAGCCACAACAGGTTTTCTGCCCCAGCCTCCAAAACCAGGCAAGAATTTCCAGTACAGTGGGCAATCGCCCCTCAGCACATCCAGCCCTCCCCCCAGTCTCTCCCTGTTGAACATTTTTCTGAGACATTTTTGCCTTTCATCTGACCTGTGCCGCATTTCTTGGTGTTTTGTTTTAGAGTGAGGTAATCCTCCATTTCCTGTCATTAACTGGAAAGCACAAGCGTGGTGTTCAGAGAGACATCGTCTGACTAGAGCAGACGGATCCCAAATGCCAGCAGGGACCCCCTACCTCACCCCTGACGTTTAATACCACGCTCTGTGTGGGAAATGCAGATGGGACATCAGACAGGTCCTTGCTGCCACACTGAAGCAGCGGCTTCTGACCACAATCGTGTTACTAGGGGACAGAAGCTGGGGGCAAAGGAGAGCGCCTGGGAACCAGGGCTTCCGACGGCTGAAACACAGACAAGGACCTACCACTGCCCTGCTCTGCTTCACGCCTTACGGCACAGCGAGCAAGCGCACGCAGCAGGGTCTAAAATGGGGGGGGGGGCAACAAGGCAGCATCAAAACTGGCTGCACAGATTTCAGTCTGAAGGTAAAGGCCCCCCCTTGCCTGTACCTACACCCATGTCTTTAACCAGGGCTTTTAACAGTTAATGGTGGTAATGACTACCTGTGCCAGTCAGCCCCCATAAATCAGAACCGATTAGGCTAACAACCGTCACCAGCAGACAGCACAGGTCATGCTGGAAGTGTACATCCCTATTCAGCCCGACAGACACTCTTCACAGCACAAGAAGCAATTTTCAAAGTCAATGCTAACTTGGGAGAAGAGATCTGCTCCCCTGCACCCCTCCCCACAACCAGCCAAAGCCGTCCAGGGGCTGTATGCACAGCAGTTTTTCCAGCTGAGCTCTGCAGTGTAATTATAATCACTAACTCATTGTGTTGACACTTACCTTAGGAGAAGTATCCATACAAGGAGTTAGTTATGCTAGGGCGACTTACAGCGGGATCGCAACTAGACTAGCAAATCCCCTCGGGAAAAGAAAACATCCTCCCCCCCTAGATTTTAACCACGCTTGGGGCTAAGGAATTGCTGGCACCAGTCACGTTAATGCAACTCCCATCAACACTCATTCCTCCGAGCAAAGCAGGCAAAGGAGCTCCCCACCGCCTCGGTTCAGGCACTTCACACAAGCAAAAATCCCCATACAAGGGCAAGAGACAGCGGGGCCGGGGCCAGTCCTACCCCTTGCAGGTAACCTGGCTGAGGTGCTGCAAGAGGGCTGAATTTTGGAAGAGGAGGCCTCCCTGAACCCAGCCAGGGTGACACGCACCAGAAGCGTCACCTCGGCAGCGTGACACTCAGCTGCTAACATAGCACGGATGCTGTGCCCCGGAGAGGTGAGGGCAGAGACGAGCAACAGCCTTGGGAAGCAGCTTGCCACATTCCCAAGCGGTGAGTATGAAGAGAGATGTTCTGCCAACTACCTACCAATGAAAGCAATGGCCTCAGGAAAGAACTGTGAGAGGTTCTGGCTCCAGTGATCTGAGATGGGGATCTGCTTGTACTTGAACTCTCCGTCGTGCTCAAACATGTTTGGCAGGTTGGGAGTCACATTCAGGATGTATTTAATGCCGTATTTGCCCAGGACGTCCAAGTTGGTTGAATCTTTGGCACAGCCCAGGTACAGGTAAGGTAGGATCTGGACCGGAAAGGCAGGCTGATTGTTAGGGATGGGGCTCCCGTCCGACTCCGTGGCGCTGCTGGGTTCCCGGTCGGACTCGCCATCCGAGCAGTCAGAGCTTATCCGCAGCCCTCCCAGGCCAAGGACCGATGCTGGGGGAGAGTTGCTGGGCGAGGAGCTGTCAAGGTTCGTCTCGCAGTGTTCCGAATATTCAGTCTGAAACTTGTTAAAGCCACCTGGGAAGGGGGAAAGGAGAGAGAGAAGGGGAGAGGCAAAGAGAAAAAGATGGTTTATTCTTCAGAATGGGAAATCCTTCTACCTGGACACATGCATGTGCTACTTAGCAAGTCTTTGCCAGCAAAAAGTTGGTATACCTTCAACTTCACACCAGGAAAGGCATCTCCCTGCTCCCTCATTTTCCCTGGGTAGACTGCTACTGAGCTAACAGGTCCCAGGAAAGCAAAGAGTGTTCCTTACAGAGGTCATTATTGCTTGTGATAAATAGGGGCCAAATCTCAATCGCAAAAGAAACAAACATCGAAAAATAAAATCAATGGCAAGAGACAATCTTGCCTTGTTTAGCTTCTCAGAAATATGAGTCTGGGGCAGTTTAGGAAAGAGCTATTATGCCACCTAGACAGAAAAGCACAGAAGTATTTGTGTCTGAAAAGACAGCGCAACAACAACAACCACATACCCAGCCCAGGCACGAAAACCCAATAAAATAATTCACCTTTAAGCAGGAAAAAAGGCCGTAAGTTTTGCCAAAGGGCGATCCTCACACCTATTTTATCACTACAGGCGTGTTTTGCGACAGAGCAGTGTCACAGGTTTGTGCTTCACCCAAACGGCAGCAGGCGCGAGGAGGGATGGGACCCCTCACGCCTGCTCCTAAGGCCTTTTCTCTGGCTCCTTGGCTCAACAGTTTGGGAAGGAAGGCAGAGAAGCAAAAAAACCCACCAATCTACCTCCTTTCCAGGCAATATTAAACCAGAGCTCAGCCATCGGTATCTGACACTGACAAATGGTTTAATTAGAAAGGCCTCCTGGAAACTTTGTTAGTGGGTTCAGCGGTTGTGGTGGGGTCACTGAGCAGGACAGACAGCTCCTGCCACATCCATTCATGAAAAAGGCTCGTCCTCCTCCTCCTCCTTCCCCCGTGCCGCCAGACAGCGCCGAGGAGCCATTTTGGAATTTTAATTGGAAACATTTCCCACCGAGGCTCCCGGAAAAAGGCAGAGAAAGGGGCTCAACTCCTCCCCTGCCCAACAGGGAGAGCTTAGGAGTAACTTCAAAGCTGCTCCTTCCTGCTAGGAACGAGGACAACAGGGAGAGGAACGGGAAGACAAAGCGAAGGAGCAACAGAGCCCATTGGGAAACCCCAAATCGGGATGGGATGGGGGATTCACCCACCAGCGCAGGCGGGGAGTGGAGGGAAAGTGGGACCATCCCCTGTGCTTGCCCCCCCCCCCCCCCATCACCGCTGAAGGAGGCTTGTGCGGGCAGCGCAGCCTTGAAGGCTGGTCCCCAAATACCTGCCTGTCCCCCTGCCACCCCAACCCCTTACCAGGGGCTCCCCCGGCTACCCAAAAAGGGTCTATCAAGCAGCAGCAGTGTTTTTTAAAGGGCTGCAAGCGGCAACTTTCTTCACCACTCTCCCCCTCTCCTCCACTCCTCCGCTCTCCTGTTATTTCTGCCTCAAACCCGCCACCCAGCGACCGGACTGGGAGGATGGGAAGGGTCCCAGCAGCCCAGCTGTGGGCTCTGTTCAGACCGCTGCGAAGGCCTACTGGGATCTTTCAAAATGGCCAACCCCCCCCCCCCCCCAAAAAAAAAACCAACCCAAAAACCAACCACCCAAAAAACCCCCCAAACCCCCCGCAGCCCTCGCGAAAGGGCATGTGCGGGGCTCGGCTCCCCCGCAACAGGGCTCCCCGCTCCTCCACCGCCCTGCCCCGCAGGAGCCGCCGGGCTGCCCCCTCCCAGCCCCGCCGGCATTTCCAGGGAAAGGGGGAGGAAAAAACAAGCGCTCGCTTTTCGGAGATGGCAGGGAGAAAACAAAAAGAAAAGAGGGGGGGCTCTTCTGCCTCTTCCTCCCCTCCCTCCCCCCCCCCCCAAAAAAAATATATCTGGCCATCCCTTCCGGAGGGGCTGGAGGGGAGCCTGGCGCCGGGGCGGGGAGCCCCCAAAGGCCCCCTGCGGGGAGCGGAGGCACCCCGGGAGGCGGCAGCGGTGCCCAGCCGGGGGGTCGGCTTGGGACGGGGCAGCGCTGGCGGGGACACCCCGGCGGCGGGGTTGGGGGGGGTCCCTCCGCCGCTGCCGGGGAGGAGACGCAGGAAGATGCGAGGCGCTCCCGGCCGTTTCCAGCCTGCGACCATTTTGTGCGGGGTATTAAAGCGGGATGCAGAGGGGAAAAAAATAAGTATATAAAAAAAATTTAAAATAAATCAGGCGGAGGGAGGTGGGGGAGAAGAAGCAAAACAACCCGGCCACCTCCGGCCGGCCAGGGGATGGGCGCCCGGCGATGCAGAGGCCAGCCGAGGGCTGCGGCGGGGAGGACGGACAAGGGCTGCGGGAGCCGGACGGGGCCGCAGGAAGGAAGGACGGAGGGGGGGGAAGCACCTCACCTTTCAGGTAATAGGCTTTGCAGCCGTCATCGCGCAGCTTCTGGAGCAGGAGCCCCAGGACGGAGGTGGCGGCGCCGCCGTCCTGCCAGTCGGCGGTGGCCTCGTCGTAGAGCAGCACGGTGTCGGCCTTGCAGCGCTTGACGAAGCGCTCCTTGTCCTCGTGGTTGGGGATGATGGAGCGGATGGGCAGGTTGCCCTTCTTGAGGCGGCGGAGCATGAGCCCGGGGATGGCCAGGTTGATGGCCGTCTCGATGTGCGAGCTCTCGAAGAGCTCGTGGGGGCGGCAGTCGAGCAGCAGCAGCGAGCGGCCGCCGCCCGACTCCAGCTCCTCCTGCAGCCACTCCGCGCTCTTGCACGGCATCGCCGCAGCCATGGGCGCCCGCGGGGAGCTCCCCCAGACCTGCGTTTTCATGGGGCTCGGCAGCGGCGGCCGCCAGCGCCCGGCCCGGCGGCCACCCACGCGGCGGCCGGACGCGGCCCCGCTCGCCCGCTTCTTCCCCCTCCCCTCCCCCGCCCGGACCGGGACTAGCGTTCGCGCTGCACCGGACGCGGCTCACGCTCCGCACGGCCGTGGGTACGCGCTGCCTGCGGCCCGGAGCGCGACGGCCCCCGCTCTGCGCTACGCGGTGCGCCCCATCCCGGCGGCCTCAATTAAAGCGGGGCTTCGCCGGCGGCTCGGCGTGTCATGCCTCGGGGGGCGGGGCGGGCAGCGGGGCCGGCCGAGCGGCAGCACGCCCCGCCCGGCGCGGATCGGCCCGGCTCGGCTCGGCTCGGCTCGGCTCGGCACGGCCCCGCGCCACACGCACCGGGCGGCGCGGGCTCCCCCGCCCCGGCCCCGGGCGGAGACCCCGCCCACCGCCGCGCGTCACCGCCTCCCGCCACGCCCCCAGCGCCAATGAGGCGCGGCGGGGGAAAGCGGGCGAGCCCGATATGGGCAGGGGGCGGGGCCCGCGCGGCGCCGGTGGCGGGGGGAGAGCGCGGGAGGGCGCGCGGGGGGGCCGCGGGCCCGGGGACACCGTCCCGGGGTGCCGGGAGCTCCGCGCTGCTGCGGGGCACAGCCAGCCCGCCGGGCCGGGGCGCCGCCCCCGTGCCCCCCTCCCGGGGTTCTCAGCCAAAAGTTTCAGAAAAAGTTACCGGAGTGCAGTGACACGGTCCGCGGGCCGGCGGGCGCGCAGGTCTGCGCGGGTTTAGAGTGAGTCGTGCCCTGCCCTGCCGCGCTCCTTGGCAGCCACGAACGGTTCCGAAATAAAATTGATCGAGACTCATTAAGCCTCCAGATTCCCTTTCGCTCTCAGAATGAGCCTCGAAATAGATGATTTTATCTGTGCAGCCTCATTTATTTTTAGAGCATCTTCCCTATCGGTATCCACCACTATAAATACAAACGTTTTGTGCTGCAATACTGAAATTTCAAGACAGGAATGTAACTGGAGGTATCCTGCTGGTTTCCTTCCATTTTTTCACCTGCCTTTTCCTGTGAATCTGTCCTCTCGTACCAGAAGTTTTCCATGCCTCACATAAACCGTTCCTGTTACAAAATAGATTTGATCTTTCCCTTTGTCGTGAGCAGGATAATGCTGAAACCGTGCTCTTGTACGAGCTGCTTCTATTGCAGTCTGCTGTCACCATGCGGGCAGTCAAACGTTGATGGTTGCTCAGAGAGGTTGTGCAACCTCCGTCCTCGTTGGTTTTCAAGATTGAGCTCGGCACAGCCTGGAGTAACCTGGGCTGACCGCAGGGCTGACCCAGCTTTGAGCAGGAGGTTTGACTAGAGCCCTCCTGTGGTCCCTTCATCCCTGGGTTATCCTACAAGCCCGCGCTCTTCAAATTCCCATGGGCACCAGCCCCCCAAGAGGGGGAACGGCTCTTCCTCCCCAGTCTGGGACAGATGCACCATTCCTTTTTGACCCTAACTTCTGTCCTCTTTAGCCTCGTACTATAAACTTCCTCAGCAAATATAGTTACAAAGGGTAGAGTCAGGATCTGTCTCACCAGCAGATTCCCAGGCTCAGCGACCTGACTGCATCTCGACAGGGTTTTTTCCCAGCTGGCTGAATTTCAAGACCTGGGCTGTATTTTGTGTAACAGGAAAGATATTGTTCTTTAAAAAGAAAAAAAAAAAAACCACCCCACACGCAAACAAACACGTGCGTGCGTACACACACACACACACACTTGGTCGTAACAGTGTTTAAAACTGTGCTGTTCAAATGACGTCGTCTCAAGGCCAAAAATACAAATCGGATTGTATTTGAGGACACTTCTCGTCCAGTCAAGATCTGCTTGTCTCAAAGCCAAGATCTACTACTGAAACCGTAACAGAGCCACCGTCTCCCCAGTGGTCTTTTATATACCCTCGGCACATAAAAGATCCCAAGGAGGCCCTTTTCCTCTGTCTCGTACCAAAGCAGCGCTCAGCTGCGCTGCGGTCCCTATCTCCTTTTAGTCTAATTCATACGTTTGGATCCAGTGAAAAATACAGACTCGACACAGCACTTGAGCACGTGCTTAACCTTGAGCACGCTGAGCATCCCGTTGCAAAACGCTCCGTGATTTCAGTGGGACCGTGCTCCGAACCGTTCGTGGATTTCGTCGTCATCAGCAAAATAACCGGCTCGTTCTACACGGCTTTTTTTGTGACTCAAGTGTGCCCAAGAAAGCGGAAGAGCACAAGTCCACTTCTCCTTGCCCAGTTTATTTTTACTGCTGGTTGCTGTGGGAAGCTATTGTGATTCAGTGTTGCAGTAGGAAGTTACTAACGCTGCTCTTGCAGCAGAGGATGTTGAGGTTCTTATGCAAGCCACAGTGAAAATAGCTGACCTTTCAGTACGTTTATCAAAGCACCTTCAATTCATAAGGGGGACAGCAGAGGATCGTGCAAAGAACGCACATCTGGACCTAAAGCCCTTGCTGTAGTGAAAAGAGTGCCCAGAAATCTTACGGGGACTCCTTGGCTCCTCCTGGGCGGCGCGGGGGAGGCAGGTGTAACCGCCGGCGTGCGGTGGCTGTGAAACCAGAAGAGAAATGTTTCACCTCCATTTCGCGGTCGCATTAGCAACCACGTAAGTTTCGGGACAGGCTTCGGGCGCATCACCTGCAGAGGCAAGACCAGATTCCGCCCTGAGAAGGGCGAAAGCAAAATAATGTCACCAAACCCCGGTGCGGCATCCTCTGCCTGCCCAGCCAGGAGCTGAAGGGCATGGGGAGGGGGAGCAGAGATTCCCCTCGCTTCTCCCATCTCCGGGCCCTCAGGAGTACGGCTCATCCCGGTGAACTCTCCCTGCGAGCCAGCAGGCAGGCGCGGGCAGGGCTGGCAGCTGCAGGCCGGGCAGCGCAGCGGGCAGCGGCTGGTGCCAGCCTGTCGGCATGCTGCCCTCTTGAGTCAGCCGCTCCAAAATGCACCGCAGCCAAAAACCAGACCCAGTTATCGTCCTCCAGCGCCAGGCTCCCTTTCCCTGGCCTTGCGCGCTCCCCGCAGCAGCCGGGACTGCCGTCCGGGGGGATTTCTTCCATGAAAGAAGAGATCTCTGCTCTGCACCCCCCCCTCAAATCCCCTCCCAAGGAGAAGGCAGCTCACGCCCGCGAGGTTTCCCGAAACGTGGCAGATCAAAAGCACGCAGGCTGGGGCCAGGGTGCTGTGCGCCAGCGCGCAGAGGGGCTGGCGGGGGCTCGAGGGTCTTGGTGGTGTTTGTCTGACCATGTGCGTGGCTTTGCTGACAGCTTGGAAGATCAGCTTTCGGCTCAACTCCAGAGTCCCAAGCGCTTGCGACAAGGACAGCGCAAAGCGATGACTGCTCTACACGTGGATTGCTGTCGTCTCTGCGCCGTACCGACACAACTGGCCTCGGGTTTCTAAGACACGGGGTTGTGCGCGTCTTTCTGGTTGCTGTTCTGCTGTGGAAAGACCCCCTCCTCCAACAGTCTTTCTACTCGATGCCTAGCACGGTGGCTAGCAACTTCCCCATGCCCACAGCCATGTCTTGCTGGCTTGGCTTCAGATTGCTTTTGTCCTCATCCATTCCGGTCTCCCATGATGCCGATGCAGCTGCCATCTCAGGTTCCTCACTTCCATCGCCACCAGCTCTCTGTTCGCAGGTTCTCTGACTGCCGAACCCACGGGCTGTGTTTTGATCTCTCTTTTCCACCAGGGTCTTTGTCTTGTGTTTTAGAAACAAAGACCATAACCATGAGTCACGGCAGAACATGAGGTAAATGCATCGTTGGCAGGTGTCTCCCAAAACTCACTCCAGGTCCCGACTTAGCCCCCGCGGTGGCATAGCTCCCAAGGATGTGACAGGCACTACTTTGAGCCGAGGGAGCAGCCAAAGTGTGAATAAAGGCAGAAGGTGTCACACCACGAGGGGACTCATGGTACTGACTACAGCTTAGGTGAGGGCTAGGGTTCATGAGGATTTGCAAAAGCAAAAGTATTTGCAATCAGAAGCTAGTCAGAAGTCAAACTACGTTTTCTTCTTAAAAGTGAACCTTGAAAAGCATGTCTGGTTTTTGGGTTTTTGGTTGGTTTTTGTTTTTTTTTCTTTTGAACAGGCACTGTCTCAACAACATTGCACCCCAAAAGGATTTTCCTTCCAGTCTCAGCTGTCAAAGCAGCCCTTCCCCCAACAACTCTTGGGCTGGAACAGCTAAACCTTCCTAGGACTTATCTTCTCATTGCTCAGTCAGCTGTTTGCAACATCTAATAACAAGTAGCAGGTATGATTCATGGCCCAGATACCAATCCATAAAGCTATTAAACTCCTTCTAGCAGGAGTCTTCACCTGTCTCAGGTGCCTGTGGTTAAATATCCATCAGTACCAAGAGAGGATGCTCCTTCCCGGCAGTTGAACGATGGACTGGCAGCTCCAAGCGGTATTTTGCGAGCTGTATTTCAGCTGGGAATCTGCTCAGGTCACCTGGGCTCTCAGGGTGGCTCCTGGTTTGCTCTGTGACGTTGAGCGAAATCACAATTTTCTGTACTGCAGTCTTCCCATCTGTAGAATGGGGCAGGTGCCTCTGCATCACCTTTGCAAGCGTTTGGGTGCTAGGGAACCAGGCAGGTGGGCTGGTGTGATGTTAACATCCTCTTGCAGTGCTGAATTTCTTGGATTGGATCACTTTTTTCTATCTTAAAAAAAAAAAAAAGCTTTTTATTTAACTTCAGCTTTCCTTCCTAATTACTTAAATGAGGTAGGAGTTATTTTGTCAGGGAAGGGCACTTCCTGATGGTTTACCCCGTGTTTCATTAATGCATGTAAGAGGTTAACTCCTGGTAGAGAAATAGATGCATGGTTTTAACAGGGGGAGGAAAAAAAAAAAAAAATCCCCAAATTTGCTTTCTACTCCTGCACTAATTTGTGACTATTTTTATCAACGTTAACACTGAGCCAGGGTAAAAATACTCCCTAGAAAGTTTAGAATTTACATTTGTCTTCATATATATTCAGCAGAAATCTAGCTCCCCAGCCTCCGCACTGCCTAATCTGGATTCATTAGCTTCACCCGCCCCCGAGAAAAATGTCAGATGACTTTGGCCTGGTGAAGCGCTTCACCCACAAATGCTCAGCGGGAGGATCTAGGTGCAATGCTCTCCTTTCTGCAGCAAGCTGTCCCCGTGGAGCACCAGCTCTGGCACTGCAGGCATCTAACTCGGCGATGGGAACAGAATCACCCTTCCTAATGCGGTCCGACTTCAGGGCAAATTCTCCGGTGGGCTCCATCCTGCGAGGATGCTGAGCCCTGGCAAGCATCTTCCCCTCCTGCTGCCCCAGCAAGGGCAGGTAGATGTAGGCTGGGGAAGAACCACCATGAGGAGAAGCCTTTGTGGAGCATCTTGTGAAGCACGAGTCAGCCACAAACACGTGCAACCTGCACCACCAGGTCCTCGGGTGTTGCCATTTTTCCTCTGTTATATGGGCACAGCATCATTTGCCTCTCCGAGATGCACTTTCGCTGCAGAGCTGGAGACTTTCAAACATGTCAATGAATTCTGGTCCAAATACAACAAAATTGCTCTCTGGAGTGTTCTGGCAGAAGCAGCAAACCGACCCCTCCTGTGCAAAAGCCAGACGGCGTGTGCGGCGCTGGGCAGCTCAGCGCAGTTGTCCCATCTTTGTGTTTGTGCAGCCTGACCCGATGTAGGAGCCTTCTCCTCGGTCAGGCTGGTTCCCACCTTTCCACCGTGCAGGTCTCCAGGTAGATCTAGAAGCTCTGTAGCAACCAGAGGGAAGCAAAGCTGTGTGCAGAGTGCTGCAGGCTGTGGGGAATGGGGACATTTGCTTTCTTTTAAACATCTCCGCAGCAAAAATCAAGGCTCCAAGAACCCGACTTTTCTGTTTTCTGTGATCATCTCTTAGTAGCCACGGAAGCCCAGAAGGGCCGAGGCTAGAGGTCCCTCTAAGGAGCGTCTGGTCCAACCCTGTCTCACAGCAGCATCTGTCAGAGCAGGTACTGCATCCCAGCTGGATATCCCAATATTTCCAAGGATGGAATCTCCACATCTCTGGACAACCTGATGCAGTGTTTGGCCACCCTCACAGTGAAAAAGTGTTTTCTTATGCTTAACTCTCATGTCCCATGCTTCACTTTGTTCCCATTTCCTCTCATCCTTTCACTGGGCACCCAAGAAAAATCTGGCTCCATCTTCAGGGTTTGAGGAAACCTCTGCATTTTTACAGAAAGGGGTGTGCTTCTGCCCTGGTGCAAAAAATCCAATCTGCAGAGCCAGAAGTAATTTTTCTGGGAAATATTTGCCCAGCTTTTCTTACAATGCTTTGGCTGGGATATCTGGTAACGTGAAAACTCGGGAGATCCCCACACTTTCTGTGAAACCCAGGAGAGAAAGGAGGCTCATGTTTGAGCAGGATCCAAGACTCCCCAGGGGCTCCACCAGCAAGGGAGGGCAGCTCTAATCTCATTAAATTTGGAAAACATCATTGAGCAACAACCGCTTCCTTTCTTCCCTGCCTCTGCTTCCTGGGCTCCAGGCCCCTTCCAGAGGAAGAACTGGAGAATATTTAAGGGCATTTATCCTTTTAGCAACGGGCCTTAAATGACCAGGTATGGAAGCCGTGTGCCACCACCCTTACAAAATCCTCCCCTGTGGAGGATTAGAGGAGGGGGAAGCTCCGATGCTCCCTTTGGCATTAGACCTTTCAGAATCTGTCACTGCAATGATGGAGCAGGACAGGATATCCTCGTGACTTAAAAAGCCAATAGCATCTACTCTCAAGCCTGTCTCATACACGTATTGGACACAGACTGCACAGCGTGTATTTGAATATACACCTACATACCCCATTTATAATCATTCCTCCTTTTGTATGCCAAAAAAGCCCTTCCTCTTTAGAAAACAGTCAGGCAAGAGAGGAACGGCCCAAGACAGCGAGTGCAGGACCTCTTGGTGCTATCTGAGCACATCCCCTCTGATCTGCTTGCATCTCCATCACCTCCCCGGCTCCACAGTTTCAGCATCCTCGGTTGCCTGCCCTGCACACACGTCAGTTCCTCAGCAGCTTCTCCCAGGCGGCCGAGCTGTTTTCAAGAAGCAATTTCCTGCAGAGAAATATTTCTTTCTCGAGGAGGCTAAGTGGCAAGCTTCCTGGAGCAGGCTTTTCACGGGAAACAATTGCGAAAGCAGCTTCACCACCCACCAGGAAGGGCTGCAAATGAGCAGGGTGGGTGCAGGCTGCACCCAGATCTGTGTCCCTAACCCAGCTCCCCGCTGTACGGGGGGTGAGGTTTGTGCCCCTTGCCCACCTCTTTCAAGCTGCTGCTGGGATGTTGGCTTGGGGCAGGGGAAGCAGCTGGAAGGGGGAAACCTGGGATGGGTGCGGGCAGTACAGAGCCTCCCAGGAAAGGTGCTGTGTGGCCCCTCCAGCTCCCAACCCGTCCCTCCGGTGGGAGAAGGCGAGAGAAGCTGAAAGAAGACATGATGATTTTGCCAGGCTTTGGCTCACCAGCCTTTGCACTCTCCTTCCTCGCTGCGTTGCTGGGTCTGATTTCAAGCAGGGCCACCAAAATACCAGGACAGACTTGTCTCCCCACCCTGCGCTGGGACGGTCGTTGCTCCTCAGCCTGGTCCTGCGAGGCAGCTGGGTTTCTGGGCGCTCCTCTGAAATGCAAACCCTGCCAGGACTTCTCCCCGCTGCTGAAAGGGTGAGGCAGCCCAGCTCAGCTCCGTGCAGCAGATCCGAGACAGTCCCGGTGCTTCGGCAGCGCTGTCTGGAATTTACACCGCGACAAGATCAGAGGCAGACTCAGCAACGTGGCGGTGCACCGCATCCCTGCCTGTCCACGAAACCCCAGACTGCACCAATTAAGCCCTTAGCCGATGCAGAGGTACCGGGGAAGGAGGCTGCACCGTGCTCCCACTTCTCCACGCGTGGCTTTGAAGTCAATTATTGTTCGTATCCTGGCAGGTCTCCAAGCCGGTGCATGTCCCACCACAATGCTGTTTTTCATTCATGTAGTTGTTCTGGTTTGGATGTATTTGGTGGCTACTAATGGACAGGCAACCCAGGCTCCTGCCCCGCTTTGAGGGCTCACCACCTCTGCTGTGGCAACACTGCTTTTTCATTGAGAAGTTTTGCTGGCCATCTGTGAAGATGCTCCAGTTCCTGAGGTTTTTTTTCTTGCACCAAGTCCTCTGGTTTTGCAACCACTCGTTGCAATTAAAATCAACCTGAACACGACCCAAGAAGCCATTTCGGTGAAGCGTTTCGCGAACAAGGGCCTGGTTCCCCTTTCAGAACATCGGAAAAATGACTTCTGTTTTCCTCCTAGTGTTAGTAATGTTCAGCTGAACCCCGCTCTTTTTCCCCAAGAAGTTTAGTTTCCAGGAAATAAAGCTTTATTTTGAATACAAACTGCCTCTTGGGACAGTCTCTTTTTTGCTTGTTCTTTTTTTATTCTTTATTTAATGTATTTAACAAAATTCCAATTTTCTGTGAAATTGGTCAGCAGTCCCTGCCCATCACTGTTGCAGCGTGTTTGACACTCTTGGGTACACTCTCAGCTTTCAGATACACATATATGACCTGCAAGAACGTGACCCAGCACAGAGGGAACTGGCCCAGGTCTCAGGGAAGAGACTGGTCCCTTCCCAACTCACCACTGGCCTAACTGGGTGATGCTGGACAGGTCCCTTCCCTCTGTCTGTGTCCTGCTTCCCAGCCCTTGTAATGGGGTTAAAGCCCCTTCATGCAGTACTTTGCTGGACCTAAGAGTTGGGAAGGAACACCTGAAACAGCTACAGGTGCAATTCCAGTTTCCACCAGTGGCAGCAGTGCTTGGTGACAAAGGAGGAATCAAAACCTTCTTCCTTCTTCTCCCTTGGCCTGCTGGCAATGCTCTTCCTAATGCAGCCCATGACGTTGTTGGCTTATGGTCAACTTGTTGTCCACCAGGACCTCCCAGGTCTTCACGTGCAAAGCTGCTTTCCAGCTGGTTCCCCCAGTGTGTACTGGTGTGTCGGGTTATTCCTTCCCAGGGACAGGAGTTCATGCTTCCTTTTGTTGGACCTCATGAAGCTCCTCTTTGGCCATCGAGGTCCCTCTGAATGGCATCACCACCCTCTGATGGATCAGCCGCTCCTCCCGGTTTTGTATCTTCTAAAAGCTGGTGCACTCGGTCCCATCATCCAGGTCATTAATAAAGAAGTTAAACAACATTGGGCCCAGTGCCGACCCTCGGGGCATACCCCTGGCCTCCAGCTGGACTTTGAGCTGCTAACCACAACCCTCTGAGCATGGCCATTCAGCCTGGGTTCAGTTCATCTCACTGTGTGCCAGAAAGTACACACCAGCGTGGTCTGGAGAAGGAGACCTGCCCTCTGAGGGCTGCGGGCCTGTCTTGCTGTGCCTGCCTGGCTCCTGAGCCATGGCAAAGATGTCCTGGCTGCAGCTCCTGCTCCTCCTCTGCGCAGCTTTGCAGCCAGTCCCGTGGTTCCTTCAATTCCTCGCTGTGCTGTAGGCTGGGGAGGAAGATGCCACAATTTTCCCAGATGTCCTCCAAGCCCCTCAGTGCGCCATCAAGCAATCTATCTGTTTCACAACAGCCAAGACCTGGAAACTTTGCTGGACCCTCAGCCCAGTCTGCTGCCCCAGCAAGCACAGTAGACAAGACGCTGGATAGTATTGGCACAAGGAAGCAATGCACAAGTGGTCATCATTGAGGGCACTTTCTAGATCCCGCCCGAGATCCCATGTGCATTGCTGTGCCCACTGACAGAAACTTCTCTGAAGGGTCCTGGAGGGTCTGGAGCTTGCTCGAGCATGGCGTGGAAGGGCTGGCTTTGGTGGCCAAAGGGGACTTAGGGAAAACCTTCCCAGCTGTAATAACAGCCCAGCTTTCTCAGGCAGCTGCTGTAGCTGGGATGGTCCCAGGACATGCATGAAGTCGGGGCGGGGGGGGGGGCAGGCAGAGTTCACATAATTTAATGGCTCAAGTGGTGGAGCAGGAAGAAAAGGATGGGCTTCGAGACATGTGCTCAACAGGGGAGGACACGTGGCTTGGGGCCACAAAGAACGGGGGATCCTGTGAGCAAGCTTGTGCCATTGCAGCACACATGTGCGGTGTGCCTGTGTGTCACCATTTCTTCACTCCCAGTTTGAAAAGCGAGGAAGCAGTGATGAGAGAAAGAGGTGACCACGCAACTTTTAAGCAAATGCATCCTGGGGAATGAGTCACCGGCTTTGCGTAAGAAGCCAGACTCATCTCTGGAGGGAGAGGGGCAGGCAGGACATCAGGCAAGGCGAACGCTCTGGGGAAGATGCCTGCAGCATGATTAAAAGGCAACTTGGACCTTGTGTTAGGACACCCATCTAAGACAGGTGATCAAAACCGAGCGGGCTCTGGGTGCACCAACGCAGCTCAGCACGCAGCGAGCCAGCCCCGCAAACCGGCTGGCCGCCATGACACGGTGGTGGGAGCACAGCTCATCGGGGTAGGAGCTGGAGAAATCACAGCATCCACCTAACCTGAGCTTTTCTCAGGAAAGCTAGGGAAGGCTTGGGTCTGGGTGTTGGCATTTCTCACAGGGAACACTATTTCCTTGAAAACCATGGGTATTCAGTTCAAGTAAAAGCCATTAGCAAAGTGGCATCAGACGCAGTGAGCTGGTTGAGTCAGAAGGTAATTTCCAACGGCATGTAAGGTAATTTCCGAGGACCAGGAGTGTTTCATCACCATGTTTTCCTGATGACATCTTCAGCTGTTTTGCTTTTAAGAATTAGCCTTTTGTTTACTATTTTAGCTTATTTCTCCATGGAAATCCTTTCATTTACTCCCCAACATTACCTGTAGCTTTTCATCTGAGTGGGTGAAGGAGGAGGTGGAAGAGGAACAGCTCTTCAGCAGTGTGGCCAGTGTGCCAGAAATTATACTATTTTTTTAAGCCATTCATAAAGATAACAAGAGATGAAAAGGTTGTGTCAGGAGGTGGATCTTGTCTAGTTGGAAAACATGAAATACAAGAGTGCTGCTGTCTTTTCTGCTGGGGCACTGGCATTTCTGATGTTATCTCCTCTCCCAGGGTTTGCCCTATGGGGCAGGTGCCCCAAAAGGGCAGCCAAGGTGGATGGATGGAGATGAGCCTGCCAAGGGACTCACACCCATCTTACAGAGGCTGCAAGGCCTCAAAGAGAGAAGAAAATCTGGCTGGAAAAAAAAATAAATAAATCTCAGAGCCCAAACTTGTTGTGTGAAAGGTGTTGGAAATGCAAATTATTAATTTAAATAACTGGGACAGGAACCAGGGGTGCCAGGCTGAGCTGTTATATGCTGCATCAGCTGCGAGTCTGGCTCAGTATTTCAAAATAAAATTAGACTTGCAGTATATGTCTTTAAATATTTAAATTACTTTCAGTAATTCGTATGGTGACATTTAAACAAAGTACACCAAGCAAAGGGCTCCCAGTGCTAAAAGGAAATGTTTGCAGGTAATAATATTTAATTTAAGAGGGAACAGCTGATATCAAGGCAAAATCTTCATGCTGAATTCAACCTACATTCTTCTCTGAACCAAGAAAGGAAGAGTAAATCCCTGGGCCGGTGAATGGTTAAACACACAGAGTGATGTGATTGAAGTGCTGGTCCCGGGCCCTCCAACAGAGCTGTGAATTACTCGCGTGCCAAAATATTTGCAGGATTGGGGCCTCTGTGCAGAGTTGCTTCATGGGCTCCCAACGATGGAGATGGGCAGGTCCATGTCAGGAGCTGAGGACCACCAGGCTCAGTGATGCCAACCCCTCCTGCCCCTCTCTGCGGCACCTTCACCACCCCCTGCCCACCCGCATCCTTCTTGGCCCCTTCCGCGTGAGTCTGGTTTAGTAACTAAAGGTGAAATCCAGCCTGGGTACAAACAAGCAAAACTCAGTGAAGGTCTCTTACACACAGGCTGTGCTTCGCTCTTGGTGCTCCAGGACAACTTGGAGAGCTTAGCCGGGTCTGTTACATCAGTCACGCTGGTTTTCATAACATTAGACATTTCAATGAGGGTGACTCATTCTCTCTTGAAGTGTATTGTATGTATGAGCAAAGATGATTAACTTTTGCTGAATGGTATGATTTCTGGGATGGGAACTGCTATTAATTAGGAACGGATCTCAGATGTTCACAAACCCTGTTTTCATGGCCTACTTTGTATATTTTTTTTTTTCTCCATTCTACTTGTTTTTTTAGCTCAGGATTAATATTAAAGTGAGCTTCCCTGCTATCTGCTGCTAAAGCAGCCAGACGTCCAGCGAAGGCATCTGACTTTCACGGCCAGGCACAGCCCAGGGCTGTCGGTTCCTGTGACCAAGCTTTAGCTACCTGGCCCAAAAATCTCTAGTTTTGTATTAACGGCAAATGAAACAAAAGGGACCTTCCAGCCATTGCAAGTGCAACAGATAAAGCAGCAAGGGAAGTAAAATAAGCTTAAATGGCTCAGAATGTAAAATACAAAGAATTACCCTTTCCCATCCTTCCCCAAAATTTTCTTTATCAAAAGAAATTCCGTCGGGGCTTCTGCTAATCTCATGCTTCTGACTGCTGAGGGTTGAGCTTTTGGGGTTAGCGACACCAGGGACTCTTGGGATAAAGAGTGTCCCAGGTTTGGGCAGAAGTGCCCTTTCAGCTGTACTGGCTGAAAGCTGCAATTTGCCAGCACAAAGGTCAGGGTGCTCAGTGGCTTCAAATGCATCCACAGCACCCAACACCATGGTTCCTTCACAAAGGACCTTCTCTGCCCAAAGAGCCTGGAGGTATTAAGACCAGCCTGCTTGCAAAAGCCAAAGGAGGCAGGCATGGGATGGAGTCCTCCTTCCCCACCCGGCCACGGGCGGCCCCAGGCAGTACCCAGGGGACGCTGAGGACCAGCCAGGGCTGAAGTGAGGACCCAGCAGGCCAGGGCATTTGAGGTTTCTTGCCACCACCTTGTGACTCCCAGCAACCCTGTTTTGATGACAAGGTCCCCTCCCAGCTCCAGCCTGTGAGCTCCCAGCAGTGATCAACACACCATCCCACAGAGCCAAATGCTCCGTCCTGCTCCGGCTCCATTGCTGGTGTAGGCAGCAAAATGTTCTTGGGAATAGCCAAACTGTCTGCCTGGCCAGCGAGGAGCTGCAGGGCAGGTTTCTTCCCCTTGGTTCCTGGTGAGACACCACCATACAAGTCAATCAGAACTTTCAGAGAGAGGAAGGACCGGCCACAGCTCAGCCTGGTACTCTGCCAGCAAGGATAAGGTTCATCTGCTTGGCTCAGCAGCCCCATCACCATGCTCCCCCCCCGGCACTTACGGTCATTCCTCAAATGTCAGGCAGGGACTTGGACAGCAGTTATGCAAACAAAGGTCACCGGGTCCACGCTTTTCCCTTTCATCAGCTGAGGCTGCACAAAGCTCCTGGGCGCAGGCTGGAGGTCTGGTCCTGCTCCGTCGCAGGCAGCGATGACGAGCACAGGCAAAGCCCAAGAGAAGCAAGTCTTGCCTATCTTTTTAACCAATCAAGACCAGAATTGCTGAATTTTTTTGTTAAAACTGAGATGGGAGGGCTGGACAAACGAGGGGTGAGCAGCAGAACCGCCTGTGCGGCTGGCCAGCCCTAACCCGGGGTGTTCTGGAAACCGCTGAGGTAATGACTTACTTGCTCTCCTCCGCTCCTCCTGCGTGCCACCCGGCAGCGGGCAGAGCCAGCCCCTCTTCTCCGGCAGCTCGGGGCGACTCGCTCTGGCTCAGGCACCGCAGCCAGGCTGGTGGCAGCAGACCTGGAAGCACCTGCTGCCCAAGCTTCCCCGTAACCACCACAGCTCCCAGGCTTGCCCTCAAGAAGCTGGGAGGTGTGGGAGCATTGAAAGGCTTCTCCTTTTAGACTCAACAGTGATGAATCTGCATTCAAAACGGAGATAGGGCTAGTTTCTCTCAAGCTCATGGGAGGACATCACTTCTGCACAGCAATCTAACAGTGAGTGTCTTTGAGATAAGGAGGCATCTAGGGGTAGGAAAACCCCACAATTGGTTTAAAATGGGGCTGTTTACACTAGTGAAATGCCACTGGCAGATGGAAGTATGGATGTATGATTCAGGCACAAGCCTGGGACACAAGCCACTGCCCAAACTCCAGCCGCATGGCAAAGGCTGAGCCTTGCAGCCCCAAGGGTTTCCTTGGACACTGACGCAGAAGGGGCTTCTCCTCCAGAGGCTCTTTCTCTCTGCCTTATCAGGCAAAGGAACACCCTAAATCCCATCCCTACCCATAGAGACAGCGAGGCTCCACCGTGCCACTGGAGGAAGGGGCAGCACTGGGAGCCTGGCAGGTGGTTTTCCTCCCCTTGGAGCAGTTTTCCTGCTGCACAGCTCACTCGTGCTTCTAAAAATGTACGCCAGAGCAACTGTCTCTAAGGCAATTTCCATAACAATGGGCGCAGAAGAACAATCCATGCTGCTGGTGTGCCTTGCTCTCTCACACGCACGCTGAGGAACAGGCACGCTGCGATTTCAGTAGTGAGATGCCCATACGAACACAAGAAAAAGAATATTTAACCAAGTCACTCTTGATGGCTGCTAGAAAGCTCCCCAGGACACCTGCTGTCCATCACCCAGCCAAGGGGCACGGGCAGGGGTCCCCCCGCCCTGTCCCAAGCAGGCCCCAGGTTACTGCCAGACCCCTTGAGCCTGTAGGCATAAAAACACCCAGCACCAAAGGTACCAAACCACAGAAAGCGGCTTACTGGTGCCCCACCACTGCCCAGTAACCACGCACCAGTGCAGGCAGACAGAGGGGAAGGACCAGCGCCAGGGGCAAGGTGCTTCAGCTGCAGCACTCGTAACGTCAGCCAAAAGAGCTCACGCTTCATCCGAGGCCTCGGTCTTTGAAAGGCTCGAGTTACACAGAGCCCCCAAGTGTTGTCCCCCTCTCTGTTCTGGGTGCTCAGCTCTCGCCAAACCCGCCCAGGTTTGCTTCTTCCCCGCATCTTTTCTGGTTGACCCATTAAAGTCAACACTCAGCCACTGCCTCCGGTTTGAATCACTCGCATCCTGCCATTACAGCTTTGTTTAAATCCGTGCAGAGCTCAACCTGTTGTCAGACATACACTAATTTATGTGTTTCTAATTATTTGTTTCCATCTTAAAACCTGTTTTTCAACAGATTGCAGCTTTATTTTAATACATGTTTGGCTAGAGCTCGAGGTACTGGTTGCCAGTAGCCTAGACACAAATGGGCTTGCGTTGCATAGGGGGAGCAGGGGGAGAAGAGACCAAGTTAAACTGAATTAAAAGCCTGTTCGTAAAAATTAATTAAGCAAAACCGTGAAACAAGCAGGAGTTTTGCATCACAGAAGATTCTGCTTCTATATTCCTCTGTTTCTACCCCTTGAAATAAGATGACTCTCAGCACTCGCAAAAGGGCATTTGAAATATCTCCTTATGTCGTGCGCCATCTCATCCTTGCAGTGGAGCATCTCGTCCAGACACATCTGCCTCCACCCGCCAGCTGAGCCAGTGAGACATGGAGGGTCCCATCACCTCTTTGTAGACCTTCCCTATTTCTGCCTGAAGACGTTTCTGGTGAACTTCTGCTCTTTTTTTTTTTTTTTTTTGCTAAAAAGGAAAGAAAAAGGGAAGAGACGCACTTGATGTTACGGAAATCTAACAGAGCATGCAGCAATCCAACTGCTCAGACACATATGCCGCCTTCCTTCTGCTCTGTACCAGCGAGGCTGTGCCGTATTTAGATCTGGCTCCATCTCTCACAAACTTGACCAACTGTTCCTCCACAGTGTCATCTTCACTTGTTTACCCCCAAACTGTTCATCGAAATCCTCAATTTGGTGAGGGGAAAAAAAAAAAGTAGGGTTTTATTTTTAATGACAGGAAAAGCACTAAATACCAACAAAGGCAGATCGCCACACTGCCAGGTAGACAGGTGAAAAGATCCCTTGGTCGTCTTCATCAGTGTCCACCAGCGTGTGCAGGCAGATGTGCTTCCCAGAAATTGCTTTGCTGCGGCAGCGGGGCCAGCCCCACGCTGACTGCCAGGGCAGCGTCCAGCTGCCCAGTCATCAGCCCACGGGATGCTCCTACAGCCAGCGTGCTCCCAGATGAGCAGCAAGTTTACCTGCCTTCATGAGGGGTTGCTAAAGACCTGTGGTTACGTTTTCCTGGGGTGTAACCCCCCGCAAGGAGCCACCCCAAGCAGACCACTGCACATCTGCAAAGCAAATGTGTAGCAGCCTCCCCAAGGAAAAAGCTGGAAAGTGCAGCTTTATCACAAGTAGGAAGGATGGGAAAGGACAGAGGACATTTCCCTACCTGCTCCATTGTGCTAAACCTCTACAAGTTCACCCCAGTGTTTGGGCACTGGCTTTAGGATCAGCAGCCAGGCAGAGATAGTCCTGCCCAGCTGACCCATGATAATGTCATGCACAAGGCAGAGGCGAGCCCTTGCCCTCCTGCACACGGTGGGGAGTCTTGGAGGCTTCTCACTGAACATCCACATCTCTTCCTGGCTTGCCTTTGATGCCAAGATACTGCTGGCTACTGGAGGATCTGGTGACATGTCTTGCAGCCTTGCAGGACGCTGCAGCATGCGGCATCGCAACCCTCCCACCAGCTCTGGGGCTTGCATAGGAACCTTTCTTATGCTTGAGGCAGATCTTACGGAGTTAAGAGCATTTTCTTGGCTTGTTGTGCCAGTGGAAGAGCGACTTACAGCACAGCAGATGGATGAAATTCTAATTTGGGTTTCACATGATTTATATAAATAGGCTTAGACGAGGTTGCGCATAGATGGCGCAGTCATCTGCCAGCTTCGCTCTGTTTACCTTAAGACCCTCTCCTCCCTTCCCGTTAATCTTAGAGAGCGCCCCAGTAATGTCTCGTGCGTTCACGGTAACAAGTCATCTCAGCCTGTGTCATCCTCCTGCAACTGCACAGCTCAGACCTGGCCTCCCAGTAACGTGAAGCAGCCCCCCGGCCACCCCAGTTACCCGGGAACAGCATTTACGCTCATCCCTTGAAACAAAAGACAACTTGCCAAGGAGTACCCAGAGCCACGACACCCCCGGCTGGCTCAGGGGGTTGGGGACGGGGGTATGTACCGTGCTGCTCCCTGCCCAGCTGTGCGGGGACCAGAACGGGGCTCCCTCATCTCCCCCCACTCGCTCACAGGACACCAATTTCTGCCAGGACTTCTCCCCACTGGTGGGTATGTGGAGTAAGGGGATACCAGTGGCCCCCACTGCCACCCTCAGGAAAATGACACACCGGGTCCCTCCTCCTCCTCCTCCCCACCAGCGTGTCAGGAAGGAGCCTCCATCAAACCCCGACGAGGAACAAATCAACAAGCATGTCCTTGCTGGGTTTAATTTGAAGCCCCTACCTCATCCCCACTGCTCCTCTGTCCCTTGCAGGGTGGCATGGGCTGGCACCGCTGCCAAGAAGGGCCTTGCGACAAACAGACGAAGGTCTGGCTGCCATGGGGCTCCAGCACGCACCCGTTGAACATCTCCATCACACAGATCTTTTCTCCTAGAAAACAAGCGGGACACGATCACAGCAGAAAAAAATATAGACAACTGAGCTGCTGTTTTCCTTTACCTGTCCACCAGAAGCTGGTTACGTGACAGCTGCATCTCCCCTGTGCTGCGTACAGCTCAGAGGGTTACTCCACACGTGGTGCGGAGGAAGGCGGCAGGGCTCTGCTTTTAGCATCCATCAACCCCCGGACATACCTAGGTCCAAGCCACAGGGGGGGTCAATGCCGAAAATGTTGAGTCTAGGCTGAAGTAGGAAGTTGGACACAGGTTTCCACAGTTCGAATGCCAAAAGCCAGGCTGCTGAACAGAATGTCACCTCCACTCACCTGTGGGTAAAGGTGGACCCGAAGCACCCCAGCCCAACGCTTTGTCACACAGCACCTCTGCCTTTCGAGGCTCCAGCAAAACGAGCAATGTCACAAAGCAAATCCATAGTTTGGGGCAGAAACTGGCGGAAACATCATTAAACTTCCCCAGAGGTTGCTCTGCCTGCATCCTTCATTTTACAACCTGATTTTTATAGAAACGAGGTTTACACAGCCATACCATCCATGCACCCCTCCTCTCCTTTTTTTTTTTTTTTGGACACTTTCAGCCACACCATACAGGGGCTCCTGGTTATTACGGGAATGTAAATTTTGTGAAGTTTGGTGGCTGACGAGAAGCTGATGAGCACACGTTTAGCTTTTACCAGCCGGTGAGAGCCCATGCGCATCCTTTACCCTGAGACACAAAACCATTGGAAACCAGGCTTTGCTGGTTTCCGCTGCTCATGGAACAAGATGTATTATTTGTATTATTGTATCCTAGGAGCCCTAGTTTCTGTCCTGCACTTAGTCCCTGGCATGAGCAGTATTTTCCATGGTCACAGCCTAGAAGCAGGGAGCAGACTTTAACCCCTTCAGTGTAAAGACCAGATTCCCGCATCAGGCTATTTCCATGCAACCCTCCCCATGAGAAAACCATCCCTCCTAGGACCAAGGCGCACGCAGAGAAATCCCGACGCCAGCACGGGGTTGCCTCTAGGAGAGGCACAAACAGCTCGGGAGCAGCTGGGGAGGGTGCTGGGGGGCTGCTTGAGCCTTCGCAGCTCCTGCAGCTGGTACCATGCTCAAATCCCACCTTTAGCCCAGCCGCTGCCAAAATTCTCTGGTTCAGCCTCTCTTTTCTAACCACGCATTGTGAAATAGCTCTTCCCCAGCTGGGCTAAGGCACAGGTCACCAAACAAATTAAGAAAGAGAGATTTCTCAAGGGACAAAGCAGATAAAAGCCCATGCTTTGGCCTAGCTTCCCTGCTTGTGCACCTCTGGTGGAGCAGAAAAGCACTGCTTAGGCTGGCAGTTGGAGCTGCCTCTACCCAGGAAGACACAAGCAGAGCCAGGGTCCCTGTTCTGGACCCCTGTGGAAGATAACAGGACCTTCATCAGGCGTCTCTGGCTTGAGATGGGCAGGTCAAGGCTTTGGAGAAATGGCATGTGACTTGGAGCTTCTGGGGATCAGAGTCTGGTACATGCTGAAGGGCTCTGAGTTGAGAAGGCAAGGATTCAGGGAGGTCTTTGGGGAGATCACACCCATCCCAGAGTACAGCTACCCTGGTCCCTGTGGATTTCAGTCCATTACTGAAGTCTTCCTCAACCAGCCTAAGCCACATCAACTACCATTCCCACTCCTGCATGGGTCCACTGTCTGAGATCTGCCCCTAGTTGTGGGCAGCAAAGAGAAGAAGGGAAGCACCAAAGGGCCAGAGATTCAGGTCAAGGAGTGGTGGGGCCCTGGGACACCAGCAAGCCCTGAGGGGGCTGCAACTGTGCTGCAGATGGGGGCTAGGAGAGATGCAAGGTGCAGGGGCCATGTGGTCCACAGACCCCCCGCTGTCAGCACCTCCGAGGGCACCAAGCCGAGCCGGGCTCTTTGCAGTGTGGGTCGTGGCAGGCGTGGGCCTCAAAAGCTGGACCATGAAACTTCCGTCAAGCTTAGAGACTTGGTTTCTGCCCTGGGAAAGAAGAGCAAGCGGCAGATTCAGGGTAAAGTCAGCAGAGCAAAGTTTACAACGGCTGTTAGACAACAACTCTTGCATTTCCCCAGTGCCCACGACAGTGGCGGATGAGATGCGTGTCATCCGGAAAATATTCGGGCTTTTCTTCTAACAGTTGCTGCCTTTGTGCTGAGGACACGCAAGAAAAAGGGCTGGATCTTCTGTCAAAACCATTTCCCATTATTGCAATGTTTTTAAGCAAAAACCCAAGCATTCCAAAAAAGACCGAGGAAGACACCCATAAACCAGTGAAAATAACTCAGCGGATGCAAAGCACCTCGTGGGTTTGGGCGTCATGTGCTCATGGGAGGAGCGGGAGCCTCTGCCCCGGCACCACGCAGAGAGGAGGAGAGAGGGAGCGCTGGGCTCAGGACCCGGCATCCCCTCCTGCGGCCACGCTGGGTGGTGCGTACAGGGAGGTACGGCGTCTCCAGCCATCCCATCGCCTAATACGTCTCACTGTCAGAAAGGCTTTCGGCAGAGCTGGGGAGCTGTTAACTGGGAAAGCCGCAGTCCCCGTGGAACATCATTTGGAGGGAAGGGGCAGCCTGAGCACCACCAGGGCAGAGCGGCGAAGGCAGCAGGAATACCGAGCGGGGACGATCCCTGCCCCAGAACCCAATTTTGAGCTGAAAGGCAATCCCTTCACCTGGCAGGACGTCTCTGCTCATGGAAATTCAGCCCCTGCTGAAGCTGCACGTGTTTCTCACCCAAGACACAAATGATTTGCGGCTGGACTCGAGTCAGAAGAGTCAATACACATCCCTCGCAATGTTTCAAACAAATTTCTCCAAAAAAGGTTTAGAATCAATTTCAGAACTGGATTATTTGATTATTCCTCGATTTCATTTCAGCCTTCATTTTTCTAATCCTTTTAAAAAGTACCTACTTAGTAGTAATGGCAAAGATATTCCCTTGGAGAAGTCTGAGTAGCTTGTAGAGGCGACACTTGAAAAATAATAAAAAAATAATAAAAATTTGCTAGCTCCCAAGAGCAAAGAAAAAAACAAACCCATTTGTCTAGAAACATACTTACACCAGCAGGATTTTACTAGCGCGTGAACCAGTGGTTAGTACGGACACAGTCTGAGGCTTTCCCTGGTTATTAACAATAAAGTGACATTATTTCAGTAGAATTTCTTAGAACATCTTCAACAAATATCCTGTGACCAAGCTGAAAGCTTTGATGAACAGGACAGCTGATTCCCACAACAGATTGCAAATCACTGCTTCCCTTTGTAAGGGGTGAGTTAAGCACGGCTTTCAGTGTGAAGCACAAATTGTAAAGACCTCGATCCAGGCCAGCAGAAAAGCTTGGATGAAGCATCTATCAAAGCCTCTTCTTGAGGGACTTTCCTGAGCCGGGTACTCGGGGTCTCTGCCTGTCCCCAGGGACACAAGGGCATTGCCTCGGCTATTTCGGTCTCACGCCCAGTGAAGTCACAACCGTCACGGCACTGCGCAGACAGAGCCGTTCCCATTCACAACTCCTGTTCATTCACTCCGAAGCATTCCCGTTGGGCAGATATTTATCATTCTTGTATCACCCTCCAACTATTTTGCAGGGGTGGTAGGAGTGGCTTTTGGAAGACATTTGACCACATACACAAATACAGGCTTGGGCTGCTGTGTGTTTGGACAAATAAATAAGTGCAACTTAAGAAGAAATGTTTTTATGGTAGGCTAGCTACGAGCAGGAAGAGAGTATCCCAGCTCTGCCAGGAAAAAATCCCCGCGGGGATTTCTGAGTGCGCCCAAAACCAACTGGACTAAGACCCTGCCTGTTCACCCCACTGATTTGTGTAGGCGAGGAATTCCAGAAAATAGGAAGTTTTTAAAAAACAAAACTAAGCAAAAAAGATAATCCCCTTACCTTCATAAACACGGTCTAAACTGCCTGAAAAGCAGCATGTGAGCCAGGCAATACAGCCTCCCGGCCAGGTCTCTCCAGCCACAAGCACCTGGGAAGCAGGAGCCGGGCACAGGCACTGATGGTGGTGGCTGCTCCCACAGCTCCCAGCATCTGGGGACCAGCAGCTTCTGTCCAAAACAGCCACTGATATATATATATATTCAAATTTTTTTTTTTTTTCCTTTGCCATTTATAACGCACCTAGGAAGGTCAGCCTGTCTGGGAGTGCTTTTCCTGGCCCCACAGCACAGCAGCAGCAGGCAAGTGGCAGCCCTGGTGCAATGCTGGTGGTGGTCCAAAACAGATGTCAGGATCTGATGGTCACACTGGTTACAGACAACAGCGAGCTGTTTCTGTGTCAGGAGATGGTTTCAAGGCAGCAGCTGAATAATTAGCAGCCACTGGTTGATGAGGTTCCACAGGTGGCTTAAACAGACCAAGGTGGGCTTGGTCTCAAGCCAGGACCTGCACAGGTGAGAGAAAGCACAGCCAGGGCACCCGCTGCCATCCTAAGTGCTCTGCAAGCATCGCACCACCCAGGAACAGGATCCCAGCCGTGCACTTACCCGGGCAGGGCAGCCTGTCCTGCGGAGGTCAGTAGGGCAGATGTGCTTAACACCTGGCAGCAGGTCCCAGCCCTGATCCCTCTGAAACCAGCAGCTAAAGCTCCCACTTAACTTCAGTGGGGCCAGGATTTGGCCTGGATCTCAAATAAATCCATGACAATCAATGGCATTGCTTGGGATTTAATTCCCTGGATTAAAGGGGACTTGCCCCTCAGTCCCCCAGAGAGCCCCAGCTCCCTGGGCAGAGCTCAGCGCCTGTGTCCCACCACCGCTCCATCATGGCCAACGCAAGCAAACCAACACGAGATCCCTGGCTTTTAAACAAACAGCGAAAAGAGAAAGAAAGAAAGAAAAAAAGAAGAGGAGCATTTATTTTCCCCACAGCTGTGCTCTCCCAGACAGAGGATTTCTGTCGTAGGACAATGATGCTTTATACAGCGAGGTTAAGTTTCAGTTACTTGAAACTATCAGCTCTTGTGTTCGAATCATCTTATTACCTCCACAATCAAACAAGGCTTCCCCGTCGGCAAGTATTCGCTCATGCTGTTTAAATTGGACACAGAGGCCGAGCAAGGCTGGATTTAAAGTGATCTAATGCGAGCTGCCATCCTCAAAGCTGAGGATGCTTTGGGGGGATGGAGGGCACAGCCATTGTGTTATTCACCCTGTTGGGCTGTCCAGCCCCTTTCCTGCAGGGGAGAGACAGGTCCCATGTGCTGGGCCCCGTTCCTAAGAGGCATCCAAAATCAAGCTCTAGAGTTGGGCTTTTGGTTCCCAAATATCCCCTCTGGCAGCGATGGGCAACCATCTGGCATCAGTTTTGGTCCTCTCCAAAATACTTAAGGCATCTTCAGGCCCAGTGAGACATCTCCAGTAGACTTGCGCTTTATCTTTCTTCAGGCAAACTTCCAACACAGTTCCCTCCTGGCCATTGACTCTCTCACCAGCAGGTTGCAGAGGGCAGCATCTCTTCTACTTACCTATCCAAATGCTCTCCGTGACACCAGTGGAAAGAAACAGTCCTAAATCCCATCAGTCCGAGCTACCCCCCAGCCTGGGAAGTTATTTAATATTTGGGCACGTCCCACAGTCAGCACTGCTAAACATGTGATGAAGCCAACGTGTGTTTCAGAGCTGTAAAGCTAAAGATAGCAGATGCTACAGCCCAAGAGGCGCTTCTGAGCTACGACTGCAAGGAGACAGCAGGAGCACAGGGAAACGCGTGCCGAACGTCGCCTGGAGAGGCAGTGGGTGACCAAGCGTTTGCATTTGTCCCCATGCAGGACACAGGGATTTAGAGACTAACCTGGTGCCACGCAGGTGTGCGGAGACAAGGGGAAAAATCCCAGCCTGACATCTCACTACACAGGCGCGTAAGGCAACCTGCAGTGAAACAGGAGGAAAACAAGTTGCCTGCGTCTCATTTATTCATACTGAAAAGCCCTGCTCCTCCACCCAGCCTCACCCTGCCGCCTTCCCTCTGCCCCAGCCCAGCGAGTGCCTCAGAGCAGCGGTTACAGGGAGGAGAAGCTGCTGGTAAAAAAAAAAATCAATGATGCTACAGCCATAAGCAGCAACCAGTTACTGACTGCTGCCGGTACCTTCTGCAGGCAGCGAAGCGGTCTGCCGACTGATCCAGGTGAGCTCCTCGTGGCTTAGCAGACACCGCATAATTGCATTTGGGTTTCAGACGCAGCACGACAGCCCTTCCACCGGGCACCCCGCGTACCGCCCGAAGCCCTGCTGATGCTGCGCCAGCGTCGGCTCCGTCTATCTCCTAGGTAAGATGCAGACGTGAGTTAGCAACAAGCTACGTGGAGGGAGCAGGCAGTGCCAAAGGAAACTGCCTTACGAAACACACTCATGGGCTGGAGATACTTTACCCATCAAGGTACCGTGGCTTGTCCCCCACAGCTACCCCAAACAGATGCTCCAAGCTGAAATTGCTCCCATAACATCCACTTTTGAACCCATTCTGCTCTTCCTCACTAGTAAATAGTCTCTGGCCTGTCTCTGCACCAGAGTAGACAGCTCCTCTGAAAGAGGCAACAGAGCTGGTCTCGCAGCAGGATCCTGCAGCCTTTGTAGCCTCTGCGGCCTGGCTGGCTGCTTCTGCCGGCCAAAACCTGGATGCTCCATCAGCCCCTGTCCCAGTGCAGCCTGGCATGGAGCAGGCACCAAGCCTGGGAGCTGTGCTTGGAGCTGCACCAGCTCTGCACAAATCTCCAAGGGAAAACTGTGCCTCCCCTGATCTGATCCACCCCCTCGCCCCAAGGTAAGACATGTCATTCTCCACTGAGGAGCCGCAGGATGAACACGTGGCCTGAAATCTCCCCTGCAATTAGGTTGCTACCCTGCAGTCTTCACTACCACAGGATGTTGCACTATCAGACCCCAGTGCATGGTCCTGGCTCTCAGGAGTTATTTCACATCCTGGGAAGGGAAGGTGAGGGAGAAACACAGAAACCCCTGGGGAGCAGCAAGCTGCTTGGAGCAGCCTTCTGGGCTGCATGTAGCAATGTGCTAAGGAAGTTCCCCAATGCATGAGGCTGGGGCATGTGTCAACTCACCCTATGGCTCCTTACAAACGAAAAGGCTTTTTCTCCCACCCAGCTTCCTTCCCAATTCCTTGGGCCAGGAGGAGGAAGCATAAACACAGAAGAGTTAAGCAGAGCCTTTCTAAAAACGGCATGAACATTTCCACAAAGCAGGACTGACTCTGCCTCAAGACCAGCCCCGGGCTCTGCGTCCCAGATTCGCACGCCTCTCCTAGATGTTCCTTAGGTCCTGTCCTAACAGGCACCGCCAACCTGAGCTCACTGGCTGGCTCCTCAATCCGAGGTGACATCCTGGCCTTTTCAGGTGAGCTCCAACCTCTCTGCAAAGACAGAGCGGAAGCTTAG
This sequence comes from Balearica regulorum gibbericeps, assembly GCF_011004875.1. Lineage (NCBI taxonomy): Eukaryota > Metazoa > Chordata > Aves > Gruiformes > Gruidae > Balearica > Balearica regulorum. Next base: position 7,497,984 of record NC_046193.1, read on the forward strand.
CTGGGCTTTCTGCATGAGCAAGCTCTCCCTGTCCCTCCAGGGGCACACGCCAAGAGCCAGAGCCACTGCAAACAGCAGCTCTGTTCAAGGCAGGCAGACGCTCAGGGGATCGTCTAGACACGATCACCATTTCATATGCCTGATTTCACATCTTCAAGTAGCTCTTAAGTTACTTGATTTAATGATCCAACGCATTTCCACCCAAGCCCCAGGCTATGGGGAAATTTGCACAGGTGTGGCAGTGTTTCATTACACAGCAAGATGCAACAGCTCCCAGCCGCGCACCGGAGCTTCCCAGGGCTCCCAGAGTGCTCCAGACACTCCCGCTGTGTTATCTCCTGCTCGAGATGCTCAGCGCCTGGACAACATAAACCTCGACACCTCTGAGCTCGCTGTCATTGGGCAGAAGAGCCGGCGCAGGTCCGAGGCACAGCCATGTCCCGTGGCAGTGGTGGAGCTGGGCATGGAATCCACCTCCCCCCAGTTGCTTTCTCTTGTACTTGATATCACTTGGTCACCCTGGGTGTGAAAAAGTGCAGGCTAAGTGAGCTAAATCACATAATTATTTAATATAATTAACCACAGGATTGAAATGGGCTCATTACCTAGAAGACAGGCTGCTAGAAATCTTCCCCATTCTTCTTAGAGCACTAACCTGACCACAGGAAAGGCTTTGCCACATCTTGCCCATCAAGGGAGCAGAGAGGAGAAGATCCTGCTTCCATCCCCCCCTTTTCTTTTCCTTTTTTTCTTTTCACAGATTATTGATCCTGACTCAAAGAGAAGCCATCTCTCTTCTCAGGCCCTGGCACTGCAGGATGCCAGCACAACCTCGGGTTTCTGGATGGCCAGCATGCATGCTCACACTGGTTTGGATCAAAGCAAGGGAGGCAGCTGCCTTCCACAGCCCCATCAGCCCCTTTCCCAGGGCCATGGCCAGCACCCTTCCAATGGGGCTAGTGAAATTAATTAACAAATTTGGTGTTCCACATGAGACAGCATACCAGAACCACCCATTCTGCACTTGTCCCCTTTCCCAATGCAAAACAGATAATTTTAAAGCATTTTTGGCACTCCAGTGGAGATACCTTTCTTCTACCTGCTTCTCACCCTTGCAAGAGCAGCCCTGTGTGGGAGCGGGGGCAGGATGGGGCTCCTTCCTGCACAACACACAAGCTCTGGCCACGTGCAGCCCTTGCACCAGGATTGGAGCATTTCTGCAACATTGTCCTGTTGCGATCACGGGTTGCAGGGACATCTCACAGCATGCTGAGGACTGGGTTCATTTCACCAGTGATTGATTCAGCCCAAGGGAGCTGAGCTGCATTAGGGCATCCCCCCTTGTGCTTCAGGTGCAGCAGGTGAACATCACTAAACCTGTAAATGGGGAAATCCTCATCTTGCAGGGCTGTGGGCTCCAGAAACAGCCATACCAGGTGACCCAAGAGCCACAACAGTGAAGCTCTTGGGGCTTTGAGCAGAGCCACCAAAAGCTCCGTTATCGGCCTAGCTGGCTGGCTCCTCGCTGATCAGCATCGCCCGAGCGTTTGCAAACACTGCCTGTAACGGGGTACGAGGATGAAGACATCATTGGCAGCGCTTCGCCTGGGCTCCTTTCCAGCAGCCCTCGCTGCGAGGAGGGGGTGACCAATTCCCGGAGCAGCTCCGTGAACTCATTGTCTCCCAACACGCCTTCTCCTCCCTGACATCATCAGCTGGGAAAAGCAGGCACAACAGCGGTCCCCGGCTGCAGGATTTGCTTCCAAAAGCACCAGCAAACGATGCCTCGCTGCTCACAGAGAGTTGGCCAGCACCCCAGGGAGCGCAGCCGGGTGTGCCCAACACCTTTGCCTTCAAGAAGTGGCCCCAGACAGCTTGATGTTTGGTGAGCTGGGTGACACTGGTGGGAAAAGGCTCAGGAAAGGCAGGAAGGAAACAACTCACCCAGGGCAGTGCTGAACCTGGCTCGGGAGCACCCTCATGCCACAGATAACCAGGAGTTCACAGGCTCAGCAAAGCCTCCATCTACCCTCAGGTCAAGGTCCTCACTTGTGAGGTCCAGAGCAGGGATACATGTGGATGCAGAAACCTTCATTTCAATGAGAGAAACATGGTATTAGTGATTAACATCTTCCAGGGGGGCTCTGATCGGAAAGGAGGGCACACACCTCTCATTGCAGCTGGGTTTTTCCTCCAGTCCCTTTGATGCCCAGCAAAACACGCAGGCAGAGAGGGCAAGGAGCCATACTGGAGGATACCGGGTGCCCAGGCTGCTGACCTGGGGAGAGGGGGATCCCGCAGACCCAGAGAGAGCAGCTGGGAGTAGCTCCCAAATTAACAGGAGTGGGGGCTGTGCTCCTGTGCTACAAGTATTTAAAGATTTTCTGGTCTGGCATCTTCACCTCCTCATCCACCCCAGCAGCACCCGCCATGGCTTTACCCAAAAAGAGTCCCAGTATAGCTCATCCTGCAGTGCTGGGGCTGCCCTTCCAAAAGCTTTTATCTGCTCAGGATGCCTCTGCCAACACACCCACAAACACTCACCTCCTGCCCCAGTTTCCAAATAAAACATTTTAAGTTAAGGCAGGATGAATTATTTCAACTGAGGGGGGGATCACATGCCAAAAGTGAATTTTCTCTTCCTTTTTCCAGAAACTAGCATGAGGCAGTTCTTTACTCTTTAAAGTTCTTAAGAGATTAACCAGAAAATTAAACATTTGGCCTTTTCATTACTTCTCTCCTTTTTTTCCTTTCTTTTTTTCTCTAACAAAATGAAAAGAAAATGTTGAAACCATTGGAAATCATTTACAAAACAGAAGAAACTTTCATTTCTCAACCACAACACAAGCAAGATTCATAGTCTTTTCAGCATCTTCACTCTCTACTCTCTTACTCCTAGAATTTAGCAGAAGGGAGAGACTTCTTGAAAAGATTTGGGAAAAAAATAAACCCTGGATTCCAGAGATCCTGGCTGCTTGTACTCTAGAGTAGTTGCCAAAACTTACTGATACTTGAAGACCATATATTAGCACTGGAACCATGTTGGTGGTGGAAGTAGCCAAGAACTGATTTTAAATCAGTGGGTTTGATGGTGTTTGTACCTTCCTATGTTCACTTTCATGCTGTCAGGGTTCAATAGCAGGCTGAAACGCATCCCTTAGGCTTATAACTCCCAAGTATCAGGTTTAGCTGGAGATGGGGAGGAGAGAGGCTAACAGAGGCAGTGACATTCCTCCAGGCTAGGGACAGCAGCAAAGCCACATAATTGGCCACGGGAAAGCTGCGTAACGGTGATTTGCTCATTTGACTTCCAACCGAGCAAAGACAAAATGCAATTTGAGAATCAGCTTCTCCTGAGCAACTTTCCGTTGTGACAAAGTCCGAAATAATCATGGATCTGTTTGTGGATGCTCTGCCAGCAAGGGAGGATGCACTCATGATCGATGGGATCTGTTCCAACTGCTGGTGGTCAGCTGTCCAGTTTATTCAGATGTCCAGGGGATACCAGTTTGGGAATGAGGTCTCCTTGCATGCCCCAGACCTACAGAGAAAAAACACATAATGTCAAAGTTGTGTGTAGCTCAGCGTGCTCTGTAGCACTGAGGTCTGTAGCTCAGAGATGCTCTCCATGGGGCCTCCAAGCTCCTGCAAAACAAACGCACCTAAATACCAAATGGATTTCAACCTAATTCCAGAGGTAACACCACCTACCCACATGCCAAAGCAGGGAGCAGACAGCTTGCTAATTAACGTATCTCCTTCATGAATATTACACTTCCCGAAGAAGAATTTGGTGCTTGAGCGAAAGACTGCTGAAAGCAAGCCAAGCTCCGTTGAGCAGAGAGGATGCTTTGAAACTGCCGAGATCCCTCCGGCAGGGCTGGTGCCAAAGCCAGCCCCTGGTTTTCACACCCACCCGGTGAGTTGGTGGGTGCTACCCAGGTGACACCTCCAAAACACACACACAGCTCACAGCCACACCACAGGGGACACAGCAAAGGTGATGGCAGGGACAAGGTGGGGACACACGCAGTAAACCACAGGGTGTTTGTGGTCCTGAACCTCTGTGACATTTGACAGGACCTGGGGCCTGACTTTTCTTAACCCACACCCAAATCCTTCCCTAAAACCTTCTGGGAGCTTCCTTGGGCCACGATACCCCACTGGTGCTTGCAGTAAGCAGCTGCCCCGGGCAGTTGCCAACAGTCCCATCCTCCGACAGTAATTCCCATCCCAGGGAAAGGCGAGCACAGCCACACACTTTGCGCTGGGAAGAGCCAGCTTTGCAGGCCCGATTGGAGCCGGGCAGGCGGGTTTCCCTTGGCCAAGGCTCCCGAGGCTCTCCCGTGACGAGGTGTTGCCTCGGTCTCTGTTTCCACTGGCAGCCTCCTTTGATGTTACCCATTGAGACTGAGCGGGGAGAGACCAAAGAAACCTTGCCGAGGTGCATCTGGTGTTCTCAGAAAGCAGCAAGTTCCCGCGGTGTCCTCCCCACCGCAGCATCCCCACTCCCACTTCAGGGCAGCCGAGATGCCTGGTCCTCCAAAAGCCACGAAGCACCTAAAACCCGTTGGTTTTGTGTACGTTTTAGATATTTAAGTAGAAATTGTGCTCCTAACCCCCTCCAGGAATCTTACTTTACTGGTTGCAATTGAACTGGACAGGGAAAGCCAGGTCTGACCACATTAAAAGGGATCCTGCTGGAAGTTCTGCACTGGGGTTGAAGGACTTGTCATTTTGGATGGTTGCAAACTCAGCTGCAGTGCTGACCGTGCCAGACAGCAACCAACAGTCCCATCAACAACCTCCACCAAGAGTCCCATCATGGCCTCATGTGGAAGAGGCTTCCAGAGATACCAAACGGACACCCTTGGCCTACAACACATGCTCCAGACAAGGAGACAACGTCAGAGTGTTGCAAAGGCATCATCTGCCAAGCCATGTAGCCCCTGGGATCAGCTGCAGCCCTACCAGCATAACACGTGCCACAGGCTTTGCTGCTCACACCTAACCCCACAGGAGGTTGGCAGGTGTGCTGCAGAGGGAACAGGGACTGTGCAAGTTCTTTGGCCCAAGAATCCTTAGATCACCTACCATGAGAGAGGGTGGCACCTTGATTACGCCAGCAGAGAGATGATAGGAGGGTGATGGGAGAGCAGGATGGACCAGGGTTTGCAGAACAAAAGAACCTTTCCATTTTCCTCCCAGGTCAACTTGAAGGATGCTGGTAACCCTGCTGAGAGCTAACAGAGCTGCTCTGTCCTCCTGGCCAGCCATGGCGAGAGAGCAAGTACGGTCTCATCTTCACCACTGGCCAAGCCAAAACACAGTCCTGCCCAGCTCTTGCTCTTAGGAGATCAAATTCAAGGCCTGTGTGCAAGCTCTCCCACAGCCTGGCTGTTGGCATTTGGCCTGTGACGAACAGCCATCCCAGCAGCAGACTCCAAGCTGAGACTGGATCCCACAGCAACCATTAAAGCCACTTCTAAGAAAATATGCAGCCCATATTATTGCCCTATGGGACAGGTAGGGACTTCACAGACCTGCTCTGTAGCCCATTCTGGACAATCACTCTTTAAATTTAGCTCCTACTACAAGTGTGCATAAAATCTATTTGGCAGACCAAAAAAAAAAATCCCAGAAAACTCAGTCTTTGCTAGCATTTCTAGCACTGTACAAACAGCCTCCCTAGCTGCTAGAAACTCTGCCTTTCCCCAGCCAAAATGCTCCTCTGCAAGTCACTTGAGCTCTTACCTCAGAAAACTCCTTTCCTGCACGCACACACAGGGAAGCAGCTGTAATCTGACTTTATTACGGCCGTGCACATGCTGTTGCCATGGAAATGGCCACGATGCTACTGGGGCTGACTGCGGCACAGCCGGGCACAGGCAGGGACCACAGCCAGGCTCCCCAAGGCAGTGCTGCCGGAGAACCCCCCGCCTTGGCCAAGTCGTTAAAAAAACCACCCAACCAGCAACAGTAAACCCCTTTCAAACTGGGGACAAGAGGGTTTCACGGCTGCTGAAGCCCTTGCGGTAGCACCAACAGCGCATACACCAGGAGAGCATTGGAAACCATTGATGTTTATCTTGGTAGCGATGCAGCTCTTGCTATGTCATTGTCAACACACCTGCTTAATTGGCTCCACTGAAAAGTCATTAACAACCCTTAGGTAAACCAAGGAACAAACATCCCCAAATTTTTCTTGTTCTTCAGATAACTATTCTCAAGGACTTGGTCTCTTCAACAGTGGATTTGGTCTTTTCAATGGTTTGGCCAGTCAGGTCAGCCCCGTGAGGATACAGATCAGCCACCACGTGGAAGCAGGGAAAAGCCCTTGCCACTGAAGAGCAGGACATCTACCAGCACAACACATCCTCCTCCTCAGTCTTGAACCTGCAAGGTGAGAGAGCAGGAACAAACCTACACCACTCATCTCGGTGGAGACGACATTGCCTGGATCCCGATCCACAGGGTGTAGAGCAACCCCTCAGGAAACTAATAGCAGCCTTGATGATGGGGACACTTCCACAGAGCCTGGAGGACAAGCTTAAAAATTGTGATAAAAAGGAGGAGAAGCAGCCGTCCTCTCTTAAGCATGATGGATTGGAAACCATCTATGCTGGGGAAGCAGAGCTTAAACCATGGCTTGCCAAGGGCTGCCCATCAGGGAAGGACGGGTCTACATGCACCCCTAATTCTTCTTTTAACTCCATGACATCCTTCACAGTTGCTGCTGGAAACAGGAGATGCTTCCAGTCAGACCCACAAAGGCTGTACTTATCTCCTCCTTCAGGCCTGTGCTCAAGCCCCATGCTGGGGAGAAGCCCAAATCCAAGGCTCGGGCCAGCTGAAAGGCACCACACACAGTCCCACGCCAGCCTCCCCAGGAGGGCAGGATGGAGGATGGCTGCCTGGCAGCTGCACAGCAGCAAGGGCTTCGTAAGCACGGAGAGATGCAGAGACAGACAAGTCCTGCGAGTTCAAGAGTTACCAGGGTGTCAAGCAGAAGGAGCTTTAGGGCATCTGAAGCAGATTGCAAAGGAAAGCAGAATAAAAATTTGATTGACTGAAAACAGAGAGAGGATAAAGCTTCAGCTGTCATGTCTGGGGCTTGAGGAAGCAAGAATGCTCCTCTAAGGTAGAAGGAACGAAGGAAATGCATCATAGCACCAACCCGCCCATTGATGTCCAACTGCTCTGTCACGGTGGGGTGCGCGAGGGAGCATCAGCGCTCCAAACCCCTCACCCTTGAGCTGCGATGCAAATGCCCGGAGGTGCACCCGGCGCCACGTCACCGAGGTTCATCTCTTCATCTGGGCAGGAACGCTGTTAGCATCCTGCCATCCCGGAGCCAGCACGAGTTATCTTCCAGGCTGGTGTTTGGCAGGTAGAAACCGTGGCGAAGGAAGATCCCACATCAAGCGCATGCCTCCCTGCTGCACCTCGGCGCTCGGGCTCCCAGACCGCATGGCTGAGCGCCCCACTTGCAATTACAGATCTTCCAGTTTCTTTGGCCCTTTCATCATCCCAGACGTGCAATACCAGGCAAAGCTGGCAACTGCTTCTCGTTTACCTTCAGAAGAGTTGAAAGAACCTGGCCAATATTTATAGCAGCAAATCAAGCTAGTAGTGCACCGTCTGCTTTGAGAAAAATAGCTGAGGCTTTTCTGAGCCCAAGATTATTTACATTCATCAAATTGGATTCCACCTTCCCCCTTCGATTTTATATGTTTTTTTCCTAAAATACAGATTTTTCTTTATGTTGAGGTTTTGCTTAAGAATTAAAAAGGAGGACATAGAAAAGGAAAAGAGGAGAAAAGGATAAAAAACCCCATCATTTTGTAAAAACAACAACATTTTCAGCTAACAAAATTTACCCTCACAGAAGCCTGCAGAGGAGAGGACATCAACAAAAGGCACAATGCACATTTTCATGGACTACTTCTTACGAACTACTCAACGTATCGAGAGCCCAGTTTACACCAACACCTCCACCAGGACCAAACCGATATGGCTGATAGACAACGGTGTCTCAAATTGGCTGCGGGAACAAGTGCCCCCCGCAAACCAGGAGGATCCCTCTGGGAGGGCTGGAGCGGGGCAGGAGGTGCAGGAGCGGGCACTCGGCTGATGCAAGGCTCCTGCTCGGACGACCTCACTCCTCCATCAGCTACCCAGAGCACATCTGACAAAGCCAGTTGACCACAGGGCCGTGAGAAAAGGACGGGATCTGCAAGTGAATTACCACATCTGTTTTCTTCAGGGCTTGCCCAGGAGTGAGTCACATCAAGAGGAGGCTTTGAGCACGGTCTGGACCTGGGCAGATAAAAGCGGCGTTATTTGTGTGTGTTTGCTTGAATTAGCCAGAGAGAAAAGTGCACAACGCATCAGTCCTGCAAAATAAATATTGCACCGTGGAGGCTTATCCAGAGGAGACTTCCTGGGAAACGCTCTACTTCGTTTATCATCTGCTCAGGGAGGAGAGAGCACAAAGCAAGAACCAGCCATGGCCGGAGAAGTGCCAAGGCACGGGACGCCCTGTGCCCACCCCAACCCCGCGGTGGCAGCTGGGGCTACCCCTGCAGAGGCAGGTAGTGCCCGACATCAAGCGGGGCTGGGAGCAGAACAACAGGATCAGCTCTTGCAGGGATTGCTCCTCCTGGCTCTTCCCCTTTTCCCTCAGGGACAGACGGCCCCAAAGCAGAATACAACATCTGCCTCAGAGGTGGGAGAGCAATGGATGATCCCCCCTCGGCACCAAAAGCAAAGCAAAACCGACCACAATTAGTTCCAACTTAACACCTCCCCATGCCACGTGTCAGGCTGCCTTTCCCGTCCGTTACGGGATTCCATCAGGACAAGCTCTCCAGTCCCTGGGGCTTGAGCAAATGCAAGTCAGAGAGGCATAGCCTGAGTGTGTGTCTTCCACACAAAGGGGAAGGACAGACAGAAAGAACCACTTGGACAAGGAAAAACAAGTTCACAAGAGGGGTACTGCTTCAGGGATCAAATCCACTATGAAAAATCAAACCCAAACCCAAGATACCAGTATGCTGGTAGCAAGAAGGCTACGGAGCAGGCTTAGGATGGAAAACTGGGGAGAGGGAGAAGCAGCACCTGCAGCAGGGACCATGAGTGGAAGGAGAACCACCAGGCTGAGGAAGACACCAGGAAAGGCAAGAGACACTTCCACAGCAAGGAACAGATGGTCCAAAATGACAGGCAGGTCCTCACACATCACATCAGGCACCATCGGTAAACGTTCACTGCTGACATTTCACACCTACACAGGAGCGCATTGTCACATCTCAACACCCAGAAGGTGAGACAACATCCTCGCTGTGCTTGTCCCCAAGTGCCAGGTCCTCCAGCCCAAATCTCTGGAATTAGAGTCCAGGTCTATTCCCCCAAGAGTCTAAACAGAAGGACCGCGTGTGATGGGAAGGGAGTCTAGTTCGAGCGGTCTGATGATCTGAATTAGCCGCTATGCCCAAGACATCTCTGCTCCAGAGGTCTCTAATTTGTTTGGTCACTTTTCCCTTGCTGTTCAGTCATGGGCAAGAATTTGCGAGAGTTTTCCAGGAACAGGAAAGCCCCTGCCTGAATTTCCTTTGATTTTCTCACCAACCCAAAGGTCACAGCAGCCTTCCAACACTTGTGGCGAAGGGCCACATCACTTGGAAGGGGACACCACTAACATCAACAAGTCGTTTCGACATCCAAGCCCAGAGGGTTTCACTTGGCTAAACAAATGCTGGGAAAAAAAGGATGATTAGGATTTTAGGAACTGGGCAAAACAGATTCAGATCTTGTCAGAAGCAAGAGCAAGCTGCACCTGGATGCAAGCCCAGGAGAGTGCTCTGAGCACAGGGGAACAGCAACAGCCCCAGCACTGCCCTGACCAAAGCCAGGCCGAATCTGGAATGGTTTCAGGATAAAGGAAGTGACATTTTTCTGCAAATTTGCTGTTCACCAAAGTCTTTCACCCAATTTCACTCTACTCAGAGCAAGTCAGTAGATGCTGGCTGGCAGCAGATGCCACCTTGACAACCTTGCAGAATGACTCCCACTGAAACACTTAGCAGACTCCCAAAACTTCCTTCCACCTTTGGAAATCAAAGTTTTCCCCAATGTTACAACAAACACAACATTTGGCCTTTCGGAAGGCTAAGAACAACTAAAAAGCAAGGTAAGAAAGCAAGCAATTTCAAAAAAAAAGACAATAAATTTTCTCTGTAATAAAAAAAATATTCGTCATTTTTTCTCCCAAAGACCCCCAGAGGTCTCTACACAGGGAGCGAACAGCAGAAAATCGCTGCTCGGTGCCTCCTCCGCAGCACGACTCCCCAGTGTGTGAACACACATATAACATCTATGTAACACAAAGGAGGGAGATCATAGTTACCTCGAAAAGAGCAATAAGGCTCTAACGCCCAATTGTGCACATTACACCTTATACTTGCATTCCAAAATTAGTCTGCACTAAGGGTGACTGATTACTCCCCACCCCAAAACATTTCAATCGGATCTAGAGTCAGCTGGAAAATGAAGGCACTTTTTATGGCAAAAGATTTGCAGTGCTCTTCTGTCCACACACATCAAAATTTGGGGAAAATTAGGAAAGACTAAATCAGGGAATGCAATAGCGTAACTATTTCCACCAAGGTACTTGCTCTTCCTACCCAGCGGGGCTGCGTGCCCCAGCACTGCTCACAACCCGCCCAGGTCCAGGGCAGAGGGAAAGTTTTGTGTGTAACCTGAACTTTGAACACTGCCTTAACACCTACAACAGGTCTGACACATTTCCAAGAGCTGTCAGCTCTACTTGTTTCTCAAGCACCTATCAGTCGGCGTTTCTTTTCGACCCACCTCAGTTCCTGATGGAGCGTACCGTGACTGTGGCACGCTCAGCGCTGCTTCCAGTGACACCAGCTCCTTCAGCCTGGGAGCTGAGAAACAGTTTTATTGATCTGGGTCATAATATTCAATAACAGAAACTGCTAGAGCTCTGAAACATCCCACCCAAAATGAGATTATATAGAAACGCTGGATGGGCTTTGAGCAAAGCAAACATCTGCCCCAGACCAAGGCAGCTGGAGAGGACGTGCTTGCTGCAGTGAAACCGGGATCCTTCAGAGAGCTTAGACAACTTGAGTAAATGTTTCCTAACGCTGCAGAGGATGTCTTCCAGAAAAATCAGGATGAAAAGAGGGCCGCACTCCTTTCCCTTTGTTCACCATATTCTCACTGCCATTTTCTGCTCCCCAGCGTGAAATCACGTGCTCCAGGGCGGTGCAGAGACCCAAAGCGCGGGGTCCAGGGGAAGCAAATGGTTAAAATCAGCCGGCCCAGAGGTTTTCCACAAGAACCACGCACCCAAGACAAGTTACTGCAAGCTTCTCTTCACAGCCAGGCATCTGCTGCTCACCCATCCACACCGCAACAGCCACCTGGTAAGCTTGTTTCTACTCAAACCTGGAAGCTTTTGTTGCTGAGACAAAGACACAACTGAGGACATTTAGATCAGAGAAGGTACAATCATCTCCCAATTTTGCCTCCCATGCAGCCTAATCTGCCCTCACAACCTGCACACTGGCCTGACCACAGAGACCACCAAAGCCCTGCTCCCACTCCACGCTGGATGCCCCAGGCACCGTGCTCGAGGCAGGAACCAAAGGAGTGCTGCACGACGAAGGGCAGACACGTGTGCACGCTGCTTGACCAGTGTCATCTGCCTTTGATTTGCAGCTTATTGTCTTGGGAATGGTTCAGCGAACTAATTCTTCCCCGTGGCTGGGGAGCAGACACGCCGACCTCGGGGCTTCCCTCCAGCTGTGCAGCCCCACACAGTGATAGGGCGTGGGGGGAACTGAGCTGCTGGTTTGTCTGTTGACAGGTCAAGCTCACAGGCTCAGGGAAAGCATTGAGTGCATCCAAGTTTTGTAGACTCCCCATTAAAAGCACCTCTGGAATCCTTCCACTCCACAGCAGCCAGCCTGAGCAACAGGAGCCTCGTCTCCTGGCTATCACGCTGGCCTCTCCTCATGCCTCAAGCCACCCCAAGAAATGGTGAAAGTGTGGGTGTCACCCCAAACATATTAGAGGAGGAAGTACCACCACCACCTGAGCAATCCACTTTGTGCAACACGGGCGTAACACAACCAACCAGGGCAGATCCCATCCAGCACACACTTATTTCATCAGCACCAGCTCTGTGGGTCAGGTTTGAGAGATGATTTCCCACTGCACGAGATCAGGAACACACCACACAGCAGCTCTTGTTGGGCAATGGGAGACGGTGTCTCTTCCACCAGATGAGCCAAGTCACCGAGCCACGCGGCACTGACCGCAGAAGACCTTGCTGCCTGCCCTGCTCCCAGCCTCCTGCTCAGGATGGTCAGTCCCACCAGGTTTGGCTGAACACAGTGATGGGAGAGTGGCAAGAGTCTGGGAAGGGGAATTAAGTTTGGGCTTTGTGCCTGAAGCCTGCCACCAAGGAAACGGGTCTCAAAGCGGTAGCAGCAGCCTGTTCCACACCAAATGCTCGAGAAAAAGGGTGGTTGTGAGGAACTACAAACCCTGATAACAAATTCTGAGCATCTTCAGGGTGAGCCAGGAAAATGGACTTGGAGAAAGGACATACACCTGGTCATTTGGCATGAGTGGGGAGAAAGGCCTTGTATCAAGGGAAGCAATCTTCAGGGAAGAAAAAGGAGAGATGGATCCATCCTTTCTCAGAAGTCTCCAGTGAACCCACCAGGCAGCATCAAACCCTTAAGAGAAAAAGGGGAAGGGAATAAGTCAGAAAACCAGAGTGTAGAAACCAGCTTGCGGAGAGTCAACAAGGGAGGAGGTTTGGTGTGGGAGACAAGAATGCCTCTTGAGAAAGCGCTTGAGAGATGAACCCCAAGATGCACAGGAAATCCAACAGCACCCACAGCTCTCCACCTGGGCTGTGACCCAACCAAACACATTTCAACACAGCCACAAGTTGTTTCCTCAACCAAACATGGACACTGGTGAGGGATGCAGGCAGTTGTGGGGACCTGTCTTTAGGATGCTGTTCTGCAGCCTCCAAAGAGGCTGGCTCAACCTCAGCAACCCCTGTTCTGACTGACATTTCTGCCTCCTGGACTGTATTAGTGGAGAGGAGAACATCAGAGTGTGGACTTCTTGTAGCTTTCCAACACCTGAAGGTCTTTCAGCATTACCTCTGCACACTTGGCTTTGACTTTCGCACCACCCCATTAACAGAAATATTATCTGTATCTCTGGGAGGAAAAGGCCTAAGTCTTCAGGACTCTGCTTGCCAGCCCCAGCTCAGGACAAGGAGTCCAGAGCCAAACCAAACTCTCCCTGCACCGCTGTGTCTCCATCCAGCGCCCAAACGCTGGGGCGCCTTCCAGAAGGCAAAGCCACAAGTGTCCTACAGGATGGCCTAGCCAAAAGAAACAAGAACGCAGGTGCTGATCTTGGCTCAGCCTCTCGCTGGCTCAGATGCTGTAGCTGCAGAAGCTGAGCTCCACACAGGCCGCAGAAGTCAGCTGAGACAGCGGCAAAGCAGCTGGATGGTCCAGCCACACTGCACTTCCACTGCCAGCAGCACCCTAGCCAGCCAGCTTAAATGAAGATCGCAGTGTGACCACATGCAGGCAAGTTACACAGTCTTAAGCAAGTCACTCCATCTTCCAATGGGTCAGGATCCCTGTCCACAAGGGGTGGTTCGAGTACGACCTCTTCCATCTCACAGGGGTCCAGCAAAGATCTCAAGGATGCTTGCACAACGCTGTGATTACATGACACATCATCTACGTGACGGTTTTCATCAGACAGGAGGGCTGAGAAACCTATCAGCAGGGACATGGTGGGGCTCTGTGAAGGATGCCCCGCTGGAGAAAAGGACCATTTCTGGCACCATCCAAGACTTTGGGGGTAGGTTGACTCACTGACAAGACCCACATCCCCGCACACAGAACTAGTGTGTGTTGCTCCCTCCAGCCCTGCTTTGTCAGGTCCAGCTCACAGAACTGGCCCTGAAAGCCTTTTGCAGGGGCTTTGCAAAAGCCTCTCCATTCCTATCCCATGAACAGCCCCTTCCCTCCACGGGGGAACTCTAGCAGACAAAGCCTGCCTAGAAAGGATAAGAAGTTCTGATCTGTTGGCACAGGAAAGTAAAGGAAGAGAGATTTACCTTGCACAGCTGCACGTGAGACATGGATGTCCCCGATGGCAGTGAGAGGACCTGGAAAGACAAGGTGCCCACATCTTTGGAATGGGGTCCCCCCCCTCTACATGCTGACCACCCTGCACCCATCAACAGGCTTCAACCTCCAGGCAAGGACCTCAGCCGTGGTGCCTGCAGAAGCCCACGACTGCCAGGGTGTGATGAGAAACACAGCGCACGCAGTTCTGGTAATGTGATTTAAGGCCAGGCTTCTTAGCAGAGGCCACAGGCAAGTGGGAGCAAACAAAAAAAAACAGGAGTTGGTCCATCAGGCAAACCTCAGAGAGTGAGTCTGCTGACCTTCCCGCTGCTCGGTGGGCTACGACCACGTTTTTTCTCTTCAGGTTTTCGAGTTAGCGCCTTCCCTAGCATTCCTGACATCAGTTTTCTGGCTTTACCTGGTTGTCACGCTAGAGGGTGATGAGAAGTTTCCAAGCACATGCCACCACTGAGAGACATGGTGGCCTGTCAACGTGCTACACCAGCGGATGGACTTCATCCCTGCACAGCATGAGAACAAAGACCACAAAATTAAACGCGACCCCACAACAAAGCCTCCTGGAAACACTATCTCCCACACTTTGCACAGGCCCACCACCAGCCCATCTGTTGCTTAGATGTGACAGGACCCATTTGAACACCACCAGCTGCAGGGACAGTTTGCAACTCACCCTGGAAGGCCATGAAGCAGCTTTATGTCCAGCCAGGACACAAACTCAAGGAAAGAAAAGGCTCAGGAAAAAAGGAGAAATCAGCGCTGTGGCTCAGAGGAAAGGAGGCATTAAAGTCTCTCTAGCACAACTGTGCTGTAAGTGGTTGCAAAGATGCTACGTTGAGTCAAAAACAGTTTTGCTGTCAGTTAAATCCCTTGCAAAACCCCTTTCATTTAGGCATCAGGGGCTAGTTTTAACTAACCTCAGGGATTTCAACTGAGTTATTGTTTAAACTGGTGCAGATAGATGTGGATGGATTGTCGCAGTCTTGCTTACACTGCCAAGGAATCGACTTCAGCTGAATTAATGTAAACCTTTGTTAAGAACAATTTCCACGCAGCCTGAGAGTGAGCAAGAAGGAAAAAACCTTAATTGGATAGTTAAATCACAAAATTTCTCACTGGATGAAAACAAGGAGTGTTCAGTGGGAAAGAGGTGGCAAAAAGGCAAAGGGATCCTAAGAAGAGGTGTGGCCAGCGCAGGCTACAGCTCTCCACCGCCCACAAGCCAGGGTTTACCAAGAGCCCTGGTGCGATGCACACCTTGGGGAAAGCAAAAGATGCCTGGGGAGGAGGTGGAGCCTGGGTCCAGCATCTCCCCTCCGGCAGGAAAGTTTTGCACTGGCCTGTGCAGGCAGGCGGGTTTCAGGAGGATGGAGGCAGGTTCTGGGCACCAGAGAGGTAAATACACCACACACCAGGAATAAAGCCGGTTTGCTGTCCAAAGCCCCTGCTCTGGCTGCAGGTGCTGCCTGCAGTGAGTGGCATTTGGTCCAGGGCGGTGGAAAGTTTGACACAGCCTCCAGCAAGTAATCGAGCCACCGCTTCACCCTGGGGACAACAAACCTGCTGCAGCACGAGGGCCAGCCCTTGTGACAGGGTCACCCACCGCCATCCTCCCTGCCTTGCCTGCATCCTTTCATCTCCTGTCTCAAGGCAGACGACAGCCTCTCTGGGGTCAGCTGCCATTTCAGATTAGCACAGCCGCTAGCACAAAGATGAGGGTGAGCTTCACAGCAAGTATAACCTGTTACTGCAGCTGGCTCATGGCAGGGACAAACCCTACTCACACCCTTGTTTCTTGTCTCCTTCCACCCCATTGCAGACCACCCAGGGAACGTGACACATTTCTGTGCTGCCCGATACATGAATTGGAAGGAAAAGCCTCCCTTCTCTCTGGGTTGAAGCTTTGTTAGCAGCCACCTAGGAAATCTTGATGATGGAAGTCTACTGGTCAACAAGCGCCTTGCCATGGGCTGTCTCACTCTTTCCTGTCCATTCAGGGATCCTTCAGCAGCAATGGAGCTCTCTGCTCACACCTGAGCTCCATCCTCTCCTTGCTGGCAAAGGAGCTGGCCTGGCAAGAGGAAAGGGAAGCCAACAATGTCCTTGGATGAAGGGAAAGTAGGGGACTGAGCCTAATAGTTGTCTCCATGGGTAAATCACGGTTTAACTTGAGGAGGGGACGTTAAACAAACACTGGGCTAAGAACCACATTCATGCTTTTAAAGAGGTTCCTGCCAAGGCCACAGCATGCACTTACCCCTGGGCTTTGTGGTCACACCACACCAGCGGCTTGGCCGCTCGCTCCACTGGAAACAGACACACTGGCTCCGCCGGTGGTACCACAGTCCCCGTCCCTTTGTCACTCACTCAGCCATCGGGCTCTCCAAACGCCTTATATGCCACGGGGTCCATTTCACATCAATATTCCAGATGGTGAGAAGCTTTTGCAGTGTCTGCTGGGGACTTACCCATCAGCATTTCGCCACCTCTCCACCTCCAACAACCTTCTCCCAGTGTACCCCGAGCAGCTACTGTGGCTTTTTGGCTGCAGCACCTCTCCCAAAGCCTGGGACCCCAAGACAGGGCCAGAGCAGCTTGCTGCCAGACGAGGGGCAGCTGACCCCACCACTCTCCAAGCGAGCCTGTGAAATGCCAGGGTGGATTAGGGAAAGATGGCTTTAGCTGACTTTTGTTTAGCTTTCTGCTGCTCCTTCCCATCATTGTAAATTAGGAAGGTATTTGAATCTAAAAGGCAGGCAAACCAATCCACCCGGGACCAGGGCAGCGTGCACTTGTAGGACGGGACAAAGGGACTTTTCATTTAAAAGAGGAGAGAGAAAAAAAAAAGCTACTTTCCCAACTACTGGGGCCAGGCTGGAAAGCCCAGACAACATGGATGTACGTAAAGCATGCTGCTGGCTTTCCCCTCCTCTCCAGTGCTGCGGTGGAGCCCGGCACGGTCGTGGTGAGATGACCACGTGCAGTTTCAAAGCTGCCTCCCAACTTCAATAGGTGGGAGAAAGGGAAGGAAAGTGGCCCCCAGTCACCGCGCCAATTTTCATTGCTATTAAATATAATCATCTCTGCTCTCTTTCATCTTTGCTTCTCCTCTGAGAGCCAGCAACAAAGGCAGCACAGTAAGGAGAGGCAGGAGAGTGGGGTAATTGCAGCAAAGAATGTAACCTCCGAAACGCACCGCTGAGCCGCAGGGCGGGGAGCGCAGGGAAACCGGCCGGCCGCAGGGACCCGAGCAGGCCCATCACTATCGGAGGGATGGGAAAAGGGAAAGGGAGGAGAGACAGGGACTTGTTCAACTTTGTTCCTTGAAGCAAAGCAGGTGACTGATTCCCGGAGCCGGGAACGACTCAGCACCAAACCCAAGCTCTAGGCCTCGCTCAAGCAAGTTTTGCTCCGTTGAAACGCCGCTGGGCAAGCGGGCGGCAAGGTTGGCTCTCGGCACAGGCCGAGCAGGCAGTCACTTCAGGCAGCAAATTGCCAGAGGGGGCAAAAATCACCCGAGGCGTGCCGCAGGCTGGGGCCATGCCAGAGCCGGCTGCTGCAGCCGTGCCCTCACCCACAGCCTGGGGACAGCAAACCGATCGCTGAGTTCGACAGCATCCAACTTCCCTGCCGGCTGCTGCCTTCTGCAGTGCCGGGGAGGCGATGGAGGTAACTCCCAGCAGGAATCGCTGCTGAGGAGCCAGGTGCCAGAGGGGCTGTTGGCCCAGCTCTTGTGTTCCGTCCCGAGATGTTATCACAGAGAAGTCCCACGGAGGGGAGCAGCAAGGGGCCAGAGCTTCACTCGGGCGCTTGCTCCTGACCCCACAAGCAGGTATGGCAGCACGGGAGAGTTCCCTGTCCCCTGGGAGCAGGGCCTACACGTGCACCCTGCAGCTGCGTTCCCCATCCCACCCTTGGTCCCTCCCCATGCTGCCCCACACGTGAAGATAAGAATAGTTTCTTGTCTGGTGCCCAGGTTACCTCATTTGCTACCTGGTAGCAGCGAGGGGCAGTTTATCCCCAAGCTCCCCCTGGTCCTGCTGCCTGGTTTCTCCATGACTCTTCTTCCTTCCCAGGGCCACTCCTGCAGCCCCCCAGTCCCTGTTCCAGCTCTGGCACATCCTCCAAGGACTTACTCTGCTGGGACTCAGACTAGCTTTGACTTGAGGGGAGCAGACACTCACTTGCAACAGGAAGAACATAGAAGCAGTGAGGGGGAAATAAGCACTTTCTCTTAGCTTCGCTGTTTGCGGAAGATGCCTCTGCCCACAGCCCCAGCTGGTTATCCTGGTGGCTTTGGTCCCTCTAAAAAAGCCACGTCAGTGCTAGGCCACTAACGCCTGGAGCCATGGGCTCTTTGATCACACCAGCTTGTGACCATACCTGAGCCAGGCTGAAGGTCGAGGCTCCTTCTCCAGCCTGCACAGATGCTCCTGGGCCACACCTCCGACATCTCTGGCTATCCAGGAGCCCCTTCACCAGTGGATCCTGTTGCAAAACATGGCTATGAGATACATATATCCCCCGCCAGCTAGGTCAGCTGAGACTGCTCACTGCTGCCTCCTGACACGCAGAATTTGGCTTTTCCTGTCTGCACGGGAAGGCTGGCAAAGCTACAGCTTGGAAAGCAGGCGGCCAGTTTGGGGTACGGGACCCTAGAGGCAAAGGAACACGTGGCACCTTGCCAGGCAAAAACCGGGGCTGTTGCAGGTGCATTAGTAACAGCAGTCTGCGCAGTCTCGGCACAGGATAGCTCTGTACCGTCTTGTGCGGGGTGCTGCACAGCAACAACAGATCTGCCCTCTAAAAACGAGATGAAGCAGCCCCGTGGACTGCTGCAAAGTCTCTGAGCCTGGTCAATGCCACCACAACAGCCCCATTAAAGGTATCTAAAGAATTTCAGCATCCTCTGCAGCACGTAGCCTGGATCATGCCTCCCCTCTCCCACCTGGGCTGCCAAATTTAGGTGACTGATCCCATGGCCCACCCTTAGTCCTGCCCGTGCTTTGCTGCCTGACCTGCAGGTACTCAGGCAGGAATTTCTGCTTTTGCCCCCCATCACCTGGGCTACTGTCAAGGCATTTTCATGGACAAACCACCCCTTTGTGCTCAGGTGAGCTCCTCTCCCCCTCTCTGGCAAAGACACTTGGTTGATGGGAAAGGCCGTGCTGGCAGGCAGGTTTTTGCATTCTCCTCCAGCACACCTTGCTCCAGACACTTTGCAGCAAATGTTCCTTTTAAAGATCTATTGATTTCATAAATAATAGAGTAAAGGAAAGAAATACATCACACAAATACACAGGTCAAATAAGCTCTCCCTTAGGAAACAAACAAAAACTACCAAAAAATAACCCAGCAGGCATGCATTGATCTTTAAGCAAAAGATCAAGTGGCATTAAAGCTATTTGTTAATCGACAGCATATAGATATGGCTGTATTCAAACAGGTCACCTTCAGGGGTCTCGCTCCACAAACCTGCAACTTGAAGCCTGCTTTTCTCACTCCTGAAGCTGTGGAAGCACACATAGTATTTTGTCATACTGAAGACCAAGCCCTTGAAGAAGAGAACCACTTCACAGCAAGGCAGCTGTGTCCCTCCCAAATCACCCCTCCCCATCACACATGCAGGACTTTAGTCTCTGCTGCAGAACATCAACTCGAGCTTTTATTCCAGTTCATCCCTCCCATTCTACAGTTTTCTTTTAGACAGCAGCTGTCCAGCTGTGCCACCACTGCTGCAGGGCACAACAGGAGCTGCCTGGTGAGCAGCAGGTTTTGAGAACACCTTTCCTGGGCAGCATCAGCACCGAGAACAGTCAGGCCCCACCATTCCCCATCTGTACTCTTGGACCTGAAGCCTGGGGTCAGCCACTTCCCAGCTGAACTCCTTTCCACTCCATTTCCACTCCAGCCCTTTGCCTCACACCACCTCCACTGTCAGAAGTCACCACCCCAACACAGACTTCACCTGCAGCCCAAGGCAGACAGTGGCAGAAATGAAGAAACAGCAAGTGGAGCAGCTTGTCACAGCCTTGCTTTGCAAAGCTTCTCCACGTTAAGTGCCCTCTTCCCCTATGACCTCAAAAGCAGAACCCAAACACCATCTTGATCTCGCTGCATTGACCAAGTTTGAAACTGCTTTGGGGAAGGGTTTCTTAAACTCTACCACCACCACAGGCGGACACAAGATGGGATGAAACGTCGCAGAGGCAAAGCTGCAAACCCAAAGCCTGCCCTCCCTCTCCCAGAGTCTCTCCAAGGATCTGCAATTAAGCCAGATGCAATTTTAAACCAAGCTACCACCAATGGCACATGCTCCAGCTCTTGGAATAAGTGGGATCAGCCTTTGTAGCACTCCTCACTGGACATTTGCAGAAAAACCATTGTGCCGCACAGAGCACCACCATATCCTCAGCTTGAGCGGCATCCGGAAGGTGGCAGTGAGTTATTAGCTGCGTGGAAGATGCCTGCAGGGATCAGAAACAGCAGAGGAGAACTGAGGTGACAGGTTTTTGGCACTGGGTCATGGCACTGATTCAGCCTGTTTTGTGACAACAGAACAGTGGGTTTCCAGCTGCATTGCATTATCAGGGAGGAAGGGCTGGAGTGAGTATAAAGGAATCTAAGGGCAGCCACTGGGGAAAGACCTCCTTGCAGATGGCAAATTCATGGCCTCACATAGTGGTCACCTGGCCTGCCTCAGCTGCAGCTAAGCAGACAATGAGTTACCCTCGGCCAGAACATCCCACTGGTCCACAGTGCTCATCCTCCACCAGAAACCAACCCACAGCACCCTCTCCCAACACGCCATAAGCACATACCGATCTTTGCTCAGGAGCAATACCCGTTAACTTCAAACTCCACCTGAAGCCCTAGGCAATGGCCATCGCTGGTGCTGAACAGCTCAGCACACCCCCCCCCAGCACCGCTGGCTGCTGTGCTGGAGGAGAGGGAGCAAATAAAGGATGCTGGAGACCCATGCCATGGAAGCAAGCCCACCTCTCTCTTCCCTGACACCCTGCATTCAAATCTCTAACGAGCTCTTCATCCACAGAACCTGTACCTCAACAGAGGAAGTCATTTATATGCATCTCCCCTGGGGAGGAGAACAGGGGATTGAAAAGGGATGTTTGCCTGCAACAGCAGTTCTGGTGCAGAGCTGGAAATAGATCCCAGCTTTCCCAGAGACACACATAAAGCTTCCTACAGCAGGCTAAATCCAGGTTAAATATGCAGATGAACATCAGTAAGAAAAATCTTCTTTCCCATCACATTTCCTTCCCAAAACTACAGCTGATCAGGTCATACCATTTGAGCAGCACTTGGAGACAAACCATTTCTAAAAGCAAGAGAAGAAACACAGCCCCGCTCTCACGTCATGAGTGACAAACCTTTGCAAAACAATTTGCTTCCCTCCCCTCCTACTCGCTCATGTTTCAAAAAACATTTCGTTCAAAAGCAGCTCTTTAAAGTTGTTATATAACAAGCGATTTGTACCACGAGGCCAGCTAGTTTTAGCCCAGCTACTTAGATCATAGTTGGATTTTATTTTCTAGTTAGCTGGCGGACTCATGTCCAGGGATGACCCTATAGGCAGAGGATGCTCCTGGCTCTCTCACTTCCCAGCCAGAAGAGTCAATACCAGAGCGCTGGTGGTTTTGCCTATTCAGTTATGAGCTCAGCTGTGGTATCCGTCCAATTCCAGCTCCCAGACAGGAAGGAAAGTGGGCAGTGCTTGAAGATTCTTACTTTTTCACAGATCACGGTTATGTTTAACATGCTCCATACTCATAGCAGCCAAAAAGCCATTTGCAGCAGCGCTGGGCTCCCCAGGGGCCAATCTCAGCACAAAGAACTGCTGCTAAAAGTTTAGTGAGGTCATACGTCTGGCAAATGTAACGGCAACAAATTAAACTACTTTTTTAAGAACTTGGCTTCAAGCATGCCTTGGCGATCCAAAACAAAGTCCTTAACTCTTCATAGCCTCCCTGTCCACAGAGTTCACTGCAAACAGTTTTCAAGGTCGGGTATATCCTCACACGGCGTAGAGGCTATGTCAGCCCAAGTACAATGCGCTCCTTGCTTGGCTGTTCCACTGCTCCCCGAGTCAAAAGCTTCACAAATCAGTCACTGCAGTTGTTCCCAAGTCAAAAAAAAAAAGATTGTGAGCGTAAAAGGAAAAGTGAATTTAACTTACTCCAGGGGCTACTCCCTCCTCAGCCCTCAAAATCCATGGTGCTTAAGTGGATAGAGTTAAGCATGGAGCCGAGCCTAGGGACAAGAGAGGCAATAGCATTTGGGCTCCTCAGATGTGTTTTTGAGGTTACTGCTCCATGTTTAAGCACAGTGATTATAATTTAAATCTTGTATTTCCCACACCTTGTCTGCCTCTCAAGCAATAGCCACCCTTTAGAAGTGCTGGCACATTTTAAGTCCTGATATCCTACTCCAGGTAAGAGGTATTGATCAAATGAGTGCTTTTAAGAAGTGGAGTCCAGAAAAGCAGCTTTCTGTACATCCCACTGGCTTGCCCTTCAGCACCTGAGCATCTCATCTGTTTTAGAACCACAGTTAAATCTTTCAAATGGAGTCAGAACATCTGAAATGAAAAAAGTATCTATAACAGATGTGCCCAAGTCATTTGTATTGCCCTTCTCTCTAAAATACTATATACAAATTGCTTCTGTGGTCTCTAAGACATTAGAAACTACACATTAAAAGGAAACAAAGGCTATTTTTAAAGCAAAACTACCCCAGATTGATGAGTGTTGGAATAGCTTAAGTTTTCTTCTCCCCCTCCACACCCCCACTCCAAAGGCCAGTCCATAACACTGCAGATCAAGTGAATAAATTAGGCTCTAGCAACTCATTTTTGTCATCGCTTCAGCAGCAGCAGATCAGGGCAGGAACAGCCTTCTCCTAGCAGCAAATTAGCCACAAGTACCTTTGAGTCCCCTCCTCCCCACCCACATCACAACATAAGCTCATTTCAATGAAAATGATGTCAGTCTCTCAGCAGAAAGCCACTGAAAGCTTATAGCAAGAGCACAGAAGAATATCGCTGAATTGATTCCATTAGCGTAATCTAAGAGAAAATAATGATTTATGAGACTTGGAGCTTAGAAACAGAAAACAAACAGTCTGTGGCAGAGCAAAGAGAAACTCAGATTTATAATCAACCCAATAAACATGGAAACAAGAAAGCTCTCAGCCTCCTGCAAATGAAAGAGTGAAATATTGTGATAATACCAACGAGTGGTTCTCAGGGATGTACAAAGGACCAGGAGGAAAAGGAGACCAGGAGGAAAAGGAGACCAGGAGGAAAAGGAGACCAGGAGGAAAAGGAGACCAGGAGGAAAAGGAGACCAGGAGGAAAAGGAGACCAGGAGGAAAAGGAGACCAGGAGGAAAAGGAGACCAGGAGGAAAAGGAGACCAGGAGGAAAAGGAGACCAGGAGGAAAAGGAGACCAGGAGGAAAAGGAGACCAGGAGGAAAAGGAGACCAGGAGGAAAAGGAGACCAGGAGGAAAAGGAGACCAGGAGGAAAAGGAGACCAGGAGGAAAAGGAGACCAGGAGGAAAAGGAGACCAGGAGGAAAAGGAGACCAGGAGGAAAAGGAGACCAGGAGGAAAAGGAGACCAGGAGGAAAAGGAGACCAGGAGGAAAAGGAGACCAGGAGGAAAAGGAGACCAGGAGGAAAAGGAGACCAGGAGGAAAAGGAGACCAGGAGGAAAAGGAGACCAGGAGGAAAAGGAGACCAGGAGGAAAAGGAGACCAGGAGGAAAAGGAGACCAGGAGGAAAAGGAGACCAGGAGGAAAAGGAGACCAGGAGGAAAAGGAGACCAGGAGGAAAAGGAGACCAGGAGGAAAAGGAGACCAGGAGGAAAAGGAGACCAGGAGGAAAAGGAGACCAGGAGGAAAAGGAGACCAGGAGGAAAAGGAGACCAGGAGGAAAAGGAGACCAGGAGGAAAAGGAGACCAGGAGGAAAAGGAGACCAGGAGGAAAAGGAGACCAGGAGGAAAAGGAGACCAGGAGGAAAAGGAGACCAGGAGGAAAAGGAGACCAGGAGGAAAAGGAGACCAGGAGGAAAAGGAGACCAGGAGGAAAAGGAGACCAGGAGGAAAAGGAGACCAGGAGGAAAAGGAGACCAGGAGGAAAAGGAGACCAGGAGGAAAAGGAGACCAGGAGGAAAAGGAGACCAGGAGGAAAAGGAGACCAGGAGGAAAAGGAGACCAGGAGGAAAAGGAGACCAGGAGGAAAAGGAGACCAGGAGGAAAAGGAGACCAGGAGGAAAAGGAGACCAGGAGGAAAAGGAGACCAGGAGGAAAAGGAGACCAGGAGCTTCCTGGTGAGGCAGAGGAAGGTAAACAGCTTCACTCAGATGAGATGAGGAATATTAACACAATCAAGATGCTGTAGCAGCAGCACACACAGGTGCAAAAAAATCCCCCAAAATAAAAACACATAGGCTGGCTTTAGGATCTGCTAAGCCTCACATGAAATAAAGATGCCAGCAAGTCCTTGGGCAAGCATCCAGAATGCCCACAGCACATCTGGAGATGGTGGAAACTGTGCGAGGTTTGCAGGCAGTGGCAGCCAGAGGGACCACCAAGGGCAGGGATTGAGGCAGCCTCCCTGTTTGAAGACATCAGGCAGTGGTGAGGAGGGTTTCATTAACCCAGAGGTGCTCAAGTTCCCGCTGCTCATTTCTCCAGGAATGCAGGTAATAGTTTATTGCAAGAAAGGAGACCTCCAGTGTGTCAGCAGAAGAGCTGTTGGAGAACAGGATCTCCCAGAAGTCCAAATTCTTGTGCAGCTACATATTAAACACCTGCTAAACCCTGAAAAATTCAGGAGGAATGAGGGGAGCAGGGTAAGAGCATAGGTGTGAAAACATCTGCAAAATGACTGAAAATTAAAGGCAGTCCAGTGCAAGAAGAGGGAAGTTCCACGATGGAGCAAGTGTTCTGCTGTTTGGTTCCCTTTCCTCTCCCTCTACCCTGCCTTTAATTTAAAAAGCAGATTAAGACAAAAGCAAAATCCCCTTGCAATCCACCCTGCACCTGACCCATCGGCGCCTCTATTCAAGCCTCAAGCAACTGTTTTTCACATGGCGCAGAAGGGAGCAAGTTAATTCCCACCATTGGATTTAATCACCTCTGCACAAATACTATCCAGGGTCTGAACTGCTCTTTGTCAGATTTGCCAGGCAAGACAGACCCTTCTCCAGGTGGCAGCTGTGTGGGGAGCTCATCTGCTCGCTATGGTCTGAGAACAGAGGTTCACTGCCCAAAATATCCTGGGACTTCTTTGCTTGTCACCTAGAGCCAGCACACACCTCAGCAACAAGCCTAATACAGCACCTTTGCCAGACATTTGGCAACTCTAAGACACTTAAACATCTTAAAATTAACCCAGCAGCACCAAAGGTGGGGGAGATGCAACCTTCCTAGTTAGTACTCAGACCACACACTGGCTGCTTTATCTCTGGAAAACAAACACAGGAGATCACAGTCATTATCCGCACTTATGAATAAAATATTCCTTTTATTTTAGTAAAGTAACAAAGCTTATTTACAGATACAATAACTGTACATTCCAATTGAAAAATAGATTGCGCTCAAAATCATTAAAGCAAGTCACACACAGTCTGTTAGGAACACAACCAACCTCAAACCTCCCAGCGCCTTCAGCTCCCATCTTCTCTCAGGAAATCAGCTCGTTTTGTTCTGAATGATTTTCTGCTGATTCTCAAGACATTCCTTCAGCTTGTCTTCAGTGAGCGTCAGCCTCTGCTCCAGGATGGAAACAGTCTGCAAAACAAAATGAAAGCTGCTCAGAAAGACAAGCTACATACTCTCCTCTCAGTGGGTAACAAAATGCCAAATTCACAGTATTTTTTTTTTTTTTGAGGTATTTCAGGGCTGTAGCTCCAACATCAGCATTTTAGCAGGGCTGAGCCCCACACAACTTCAGAGAGAAGAGAGGATGGTGGGGACGGAGCTCTCCTGCATACACAGCGCCCTCCTGCATACACAGCGCCAAGCACCCATTTCAGTACTCTGTGCTTTCAAATTGGACTCTGCATTTCCTTTCACAGGCAGGTTCTGTCCTTCCATGTGTATAATCCACCAGACACTGGAGAGCTCATCAGAAACTCTTCTGATAATGAGACACAGAGGTTTTGAGTAGTTCTGCCCAGTTTTAGCTGTGATTTTGCCTCTTTGCTTCCAACTCTTTCCTCCCTTCCCTGAACATCATCAGTTTGCTGCAATTAAAACATGCAAAACTTGGTGGACAAGCACAATGTCAAGCAAGAAATCCCTCCCAGCGTACGGCAATGCAACAGGCAACGGAGGAGAATTGAAACCCAAAGTGGCAATATCTACCTCAACATAATGCCTAAATACTTTTGTGTAATCCAGTTAGCCCACAAAGGATTGTTATATCTTTGTCCTCAAGCTGAAGTCATCATGTACAGGATGCACAGGAAGAACCTTTTAACCACGTGGCAATAAAAGCCTCTGCTGAAAACCTTTTATTGATCACTCCGAGGTAATGAAGGGACCTAGCTATGCAAAGCCGCTTTCAGCTTCCAAAGACACCGGAATGGCTGGTAATAGGTAGTCATGATTTAATGCTTTAATATCCATAAACTTATCAGCAACAATCAATAGCTTCACATTTTGAGAATTTTTACTGCATAAATAACATCCTCTGTTAAAAACAAAGGATGTTCAGAACCTTGGACTTTAATAAAGTAATTCAAATAAACTTGGACAACCACTGTTTGTATAGAAGTTATACATAGAAAGCCTTTTAATAGCACATTTCATAAGCACATCTAAGTGCCTGACAAAAGAAAGCAGGTCTTGTTATCCCTGTTTTACAGCTGGGGAAACTAAAGCACAAAGAGAGGAAATAGCTTGGCTAAGGCCATTTGAGTGACTAGGAAAAGTCTCCCGTAAAATGATTTGGGGAACAAGACAAGGGGTGTGGTAGAAAAAAAAGACATTGTAAAAACAACACCAAGCACTATGGCAAAGCCATCTTGCAAGACTATCAGCAGAATGAGAAAGGGCTGTGCATCATGGCATTTGCCATAACACACCCTTTTTTCCTCTCCCCAAACATAGTTCAAAGCTTACTGCTACTACACATGCACCACTGACCTGTGACAAGGCAGAGAGAACTCCTGCTGCCTAATGCAGCATTGCTGCAACTGTAGAAAGCTTCACTTGAAAGAAAAAAACCCCTGCATTGCTTAAATATTCCCCTGGGCTACAGCACTAGCTTCATTTAAGTTTTTTCCTCTTCTATTGCCAGCCCTCTGAGGCACACGAACTGCAGTACGCAGAGAACCAGAAAGAAGTTGTGGAGCCAGCAGGTAACATCCCAGGCGCCCCAGGGCCAGCAGCAGCCCTCACGTCTATTCAAAGGAGAGAGGATTTCATCTTTTTTTGTATCCAGCCTTGCTATTGCCTAGCAGCTGTCTTACAGAGGTCAGGAGTAAAGCTGCTCAGGGCAGAACACAGCAGGCTGAACATCTACCAGGGATTTACAGCAAAGATCTTCCCCTGCAAGCAACCAGACAGAGAATGAAAAGCTGGGATCCTGGCTTTTCCATTTAAAAAAGAACTAGTAACTCAAGACTTGGTTAAAAAAAAAAAAAGGAGGAGGGAGGTGTGAAACATTGCATCAAATTTCCTTTAGAAAGATCATCTACTAAATTAATGCCCTGGTCACACTACCCCACTAGAAGCAAAGCCCCTGATTACTTGTGGTTCCTGCATCCCGTGATTTACTGCCACCACGATCCTGCCGATAGGAGTTAAGTGCCATTTCGTGCACCATGAGGCTCAGCACAAATAAAGCAGATTTCAGAAAGCGTTCAATTTGTGAAAAAGCTGTAAGGAAAATGTTTATTGGAATGGAAATTGCATGTAAGTATAAGCAGAAAGCTTGTAACAAGTATTTTTTGGAAACTGAAAGTGGAAAAGTAGCAGTCAGAAATGAAATCCAGGAAGTCCAAAGTAGGAACTGGTGACTACAGTCCATTTAGACTTGAATATATGATGCCTGAAATACACAGGGCACCTGACATCCTAGGAAGAATGGGAGAGCACAAATACTGCTATTGCTGCTATATTGTAACTTACACATAGAATAAAAGTTCCTTTATAAGCAGCTGACAGTTTTACAATATTTTCATGTTGCTATTTATAAAGCACATCCTTGTGGTAGGTAAATTAAACTGCACATATTCAACTGCTGCAAGTTTTTGCTATTGCTTTTCAGAAGATCATGAACCAACAATTAAGCTAAGAAGGAAAATACCATTAGCCAGATTGAGTGAGGCTTTGCTGGAGCCAGGTTCACACTTGAGCCCCTTCCCTGTGGCAAGATCCCGGCTTCTGTTATGTCAGGAGCACAGTACATGTCTCCATTACGCACCAGGGAGTTAAAAGCTGGATAATTTATTAAAGTCTTGGCTCAAATTGGCAGAGGAATAACAGCTAAGGTTTAAACAAGAAGAAAGATCAACCTATTTATTTTTTTAAGAAGTATTTCTGACATTACAGTAATATACTAAGCATTACTATGGACACCAGAGCAGAATACAGATTTTTTCATACAAAAGAAAGCTTACTTAAATCACTTTTACCAACACTTCCTGCAACATTTGTCTTCATCTTCACAGACTTGGCCTACAAAAAACCCCCAGCTCTTCTCTTTGGAAACATTAATAAGAAACTATGTAGGAAAAAAAAGTTGCCTCCTATTTAAGTTCTGAGGAATATTCAGGACACCTGAACTGAAGCACCCAGCACTCACACTTGCTTACATGATGACAAGCCTCCTATGCTAATCCTCCATGTTATTTTTACTCCCTCAACCTAAATAATAGTGATTTGTGATGCTGTTCCAGGATGCTTTCATCAGTGTCATTTCCTTAGTCCATGTTAAGCATTCCCCTGTCTGATTAAGTAGCAGAGACAGTTTAAGAACCACTAGCCTCGAGGTTGAGGCTTTTGCAGCAGCCTGGGGGGGGGGGGGGGGGGGGGGCAATCAGTCCTGCTTCTTCTGAGGGCTACAGATAAGGGGAACCAGGTGCTAATTGAATGCCAACAGAAACCAGTTCTACAGCTGCCAAAGGAAACCTGAAAAGCAGAGTCCAGAGCAAGCAAGCAGAGGCAGTCAGCAGCCCTCTCCTGCAGTGGTGGGAGTCCCTGCCAGGAGAGAGACACCCACCTAGACAGATGCTGCTCATTAACTAAATCAGTACTTAACCTGGAGCTGGGGGCAAAGCAGGCAAGAGCACAGGAGCAGTGGAGTAAGGTTAGGCTCACCCACTAAGGGCGGACTGCCCTGCAAGCAGCACATAGGTTTTCCAGGTTGCCACTCACACCAGTTTTGAGTTAGCACTCATAATAGTACAGGGGACATAACACTGCTCCAGTTGATCACCAGTAATTATGGGACCCCCAAAAAATCATGTATTGATACAACAGTTACTCAGATTAGGTAACTACAGCTTGGCTGAGCCTACAAGGTATACGATCCTGCACACTGACCACAAAGTAGATCTGCTTTTAGCTGTGTGCATAGTATTACACTTGCACTTTTATTCCTCATTTAATAACATAATTCATCATTCCATAACAAAATCCCTCTCTCCATTGATCTCAAAGAAGGTAGAAGTACTTTCCTAGCTTTACTCAACTAAAAAGATTCTTAAAAGTTCACTTCACCATAAGCATAAGCATATGCTAAAAGAGATTTTGCAGGACACTAACACATCAAATACCCCAAGAAAAAACATTACTTCTACTCCTGCAGATTTTTCTTTTTCTGACATGTTAATTTATGAAGACAGCATTCTCTTTTCAATATATATGAAAAAAATGCACCTCCAAAAGAACACGCAACAAAAGCACAAGTTTCTAAGTTTCCGTGCACTCAGTTTCCCCACTACACTGTGCTGGTACACAGAGAGACTTAGGGATGCCTTTCCATGAAGACTACAGACGGCTCATGGATTTGCAGAATGAAACTTGTCAAGTTTGACCTGGAGTTGCAGACTTATGAACTCTGCCTTCTGTAACAAGCAAGGCCAAGGCTAGTTTGTTTTCAAAGAGCTAGGTGCCCTGCTATAACTTATGGTTTCCCCTAAAAATGGTCATTTCAAAGCCAACTTCAGTCCCAAACATGGCCAAGAAGTACACAGCAAGGAAACTGCACCATAGAAATGCTGCCTCAGCATCCAAGGGTCCCTCCTTGGCAAGTGCCATGAGTGGGTTCAGAGGTACCTATACACCTCTAGGGCACAAACTTGTGACATCTGGACCATGGACTGCTGCACAGCGTTGAGGAGACCTGTTGGCACTATACCGGGAAGCAAAATCAGCCTTGCAAGAAAGGAGCACAGTTGCCAACCTTCCAATGCACCAGTTAAACTGAGCAATATTAACAAGAGAGCCCAGCTATTGTATGCTGATCACTAAAATGGCACCTCCACACTTAATGCTGCCTGGAACATCTCCGCATTGAACTGTATGTATAGACATCAGCAAGTTTCCAGGTAAATTAAGCTTGGGAGCCCTTTCCCTAAACTAATCCAATGAGTGAAATGAAGTACCACAGGAAGGGTTTGTACCAGGGTAGCCCAACCTACCTTTTACAGAAAAAATAATTACCTCCTTCCACCAACAATTGTTTAAAATACCAAACTTCAGCTGCAAGATTAAAAGGCTCATGAGAGAATCTGTGCAGCAAAAGTCACTCTGAAGTTCAAGCATGAACCTGCGTGGTGAGAAGCAGCCTTTCCTCCCATCATACTAAGTTCTGCCCTGACTTGCTGTCAGCCTCCCTCCGATCTCAGCAACTGCATTTAGTGAAGCTCAGAACAGACCCCTGCTATTAGTAAGCATGCTTTAAGAAAGCTAGGCTGCCCTCCTCCTGTGCAAGTTGTATCTTAACGCAGTTTTGAGATGGGACCAGAAACAGCTACCGACATTCAGTATGCTCTGAAGCATTTTCAGCAAAATCTGGCAGTTTAGACTGAGGAAGTTAAGCATCATATCTGGGAGTATACAAGGTATGAAGCCTTCACAGTTATTAACACTTTATGTAGCAAACAAATGCACACAAGGCTCTTTGCATGCCAGGACCAGCCTTACTCTAGCGGTCAAAGCCTTAATCTCAGATCAAATGTACAATTAAGGCTTTTTTTTTTTTAATGTGAAATGGTTTCTGAAGAAATGATAGCTCCTCATCTGCTTGGACTAAAACAAGATCTGCCGAGTTCTGTAGCTCCTCAACATCTCAATTGCTTTGAATGCAAACTCTAAGATGAATTCTCACAAAGCCTATTTGCACAGAATATTTCACACCAGGCTGATTTACAGATAACATATTGATTATTTCAAAATTAGGAAGATAGTTCATGTAGTGCTTTAGTCTTCCCCTCAATCTTTCTTTAATGCAACTTCATGAAATTTCCTGGGTTTACTCTGTAACATGCTTCAAATTCCACAAACTCTTACATTTGTTACTCAAAATGCTTTGCTCCAGTGTGGCTAGACAGGAACATACGGGTCAGTGCTGCTGTCAAGCTCTGGGTTAGGAAGTCCCACAAGCCCCCTCGACACAGGTTTTGCACATTCATGCAGTATCACTGTTGTGTCATGTGGATCAGGAAAATATGACTATGCCTGCAGACATGCAAATGCTAGCACATCCTCATCAGGATCTCTACGCAGAGCTCCAGACCTGCTCAAGAAGCTGTGTGGCTAAGCCACCTCAATATCTGTTCTCCAGTGCAGGGTGCAAGAGCTTATAGTCCCACCAGCTCTTCAGCCAGCCAGACGTGCGCTACTAACAATACTTGAAAAGTAAAGAATTTTTTATATTTAGCAGCCCAATGCACTACAAGGAAATTGGTAGTTATAAAATTCAGAACCAGTATTGCTCAACTATCCATTCCTCATCCTTACAGTGAGAGTGGTGAGGCACTGGCACAGGTTGCCCAGAGATGTTGTGGAGGCCCCATCCCTGGCAGCGTTCAAGGCCAGGCTGGATAGAGCTTTGGGCAACCTGGTCTGGTGGAAGGTGTCCCTGCCTGTGGCAGGAGGGGGTGGAACTAGATGGGCTTTGAGGTCCCTTCTAACCAGATGATTCTATGATTAACAGCTGCCATATC
Organism: Balearica regulorum gibbericeps; assembly: GCF_011004875.1. Classification (NCBI taxonomy): domain Eukaryota; kingdom Metazoa; phylum Chordata; class Aves; order Gruiformes; family Gruidae; genus Balearica; species Balearica regulorum. The sequence continues at coordinate 7,530,411 of NC_046193.1, forward strand.
TCCTTCCACCTCCTAATACATTCTACTTTCCTTGGATCACAGTTCACCAACCCTTTAACTAAATTCTGGGAGCAGGTTTGGTCTACTGCACAAGTCTACTCATACAGTAGACTCAGCATGGTGACAAGTTATCACTCAGTGCTCATTGTGCTTTTTACAGTAGGAAAACCATACAAGAGTAGCTGAAAATTCTAGTATTGTCCAATTTGCCAGACCATGCAGCATATATCACAGTGACTAAAGAGACCTTGGAGGACAAAAAAGGTAATCTCCTTTGTATTAAATCAATCCTAGCCATGAAGATAAGCCACAGGCTCTGCCAGTTTCCTCTGTGCAGCGTGGGGACAGAAGGCACACAAGTTATCTGTAACCAAGTCTTTCCATTTACAGAACTCATACTAAAAATGTTTCATCACACATTGCTGGCGCTTCAGCCTTGACAGCTGATCAGCCAAAGCTAAACTGATAGCACATGCATCAGATGCTGCAAGTTTCTGGAAGGGAACGGCTGCACATTCTGCACAGGTACAGAAAGCCTCCCTGGTGCAGAGCTTCCAGACCTCTGGGGTTACAGCACAAGGAGTCAGGAGACTTCAAGTTTCCCCACAGAGCACGAACACACAGCAAGTTATGAGCAGCTACAACAAAATATCCAACCATGTACCATGAGAGCAACTGCATAATACAGAGTTTAGTGACCCCAAAAGACTAGAGGTCTCCCCCAACCACAAGGTCTTCAAGGACTTTCCATAGCCTTCCCCTGCCACACAACCTACCTCTTGAAAGGATGCAAATCACTTAGCTAAGTTAATCCAGCTGCTGGTACCCAACGGCTGAATAACAATTTATATTAATCCTCAAGGTCTGCTAGTGAAAACAAATTAGTGGGAGGTGTTTAGTATTCCTCCCCACTGAAGGATATTGGAAGGTAAAAGTCCAGTGGACCTCCAGGGAGATGATCAACACTTGAGAAGCCAGCCTTTGGGCAGTGCCCTGCTAATACAGCAATATCCCTAGCAGTGCATTTAATTTAGTCTTACAAAGAAAAAGATCCATTTGCATCTAAACACAGATTTTGTAACAAGCATATTTTGGAAGTGAATTTCAGGAGAAAGTAGCTCCGATGACACCATACAGAGGACTGGCAACAATCAGGGTACTTCATTTGCTTTCTTTGAGTGAAAGATCAGAGTTGCTGCATCTCCAAGAGACAGTTCTGACTCATGAGAAATAGCCTCTATGTCCCTTAAATTAAGATTTAAAAGCCAAACTCATCTGGTATTTCACAGATTTTTCAGCTGGGAACTTTTTTTATTAGTGTTTTGAATTTCAAACTATTTCTTTTGGAATAAAGACTGCTTGCAGTTTTCCTCCTATGTGTTGGGTCCACCTGCAGCCAGTGGGTGTTCACATGTTGAGAGCAACATAGAAACAGAGACATTTGTGCAAGGTAGAGCTAGCAGCACTTATGACCAAAAGAAAAAAATCTTGACTTTTAAAAACTTGAAGTTTTACTAAACCAGTTGTTTAATCTACATTCAATACCTCTCACGAGAGGAGCCATTCATTCTTCACCAACACAGGCTTTGGAGACCTCATCTCAAAAAAAAAAAGTAACAAATTTGATTTTACTTGTTTTCATTATAAGCATTGCATAGACAAACATTTTCCAATTAAAAAGCAACCCACTTGTCCAAGTCTTTTTTTATGCTAAAGAATTTCATTTTAAAAATTCTCTTCTCTCCCTCTGTAATCTTTTCTGGAGTGAAATAATCCTTTAATCTCACATGAGCTAGATTGTCCTTCCGTTCAGGCTTGAATTATTTTATTGATTTAGCAAGTCTTCTCCATTTCACTGTGGTGTTTTCTCCCAGCTTCAATGCAAGATTAGTTTGGGGAAGTATATAAAGCTGTTTCCTGTGGGTGGATTATTGCAGCTATTTATGAATTTTTATGCTAACCTGATTCTGAACTCTTCATTTGGAGCAGACATCCTCCTTCCCACGTAAAACCAGCAGCTTTTCCCTCAATGCCCGCTGCCCACCAGTGCTACAGATTAACAGAGGGAACATGGCAGCTGCAGGTGTTTGGAGGGAAATTGTATACAAACTCTTAGATGATCATTGCAAATGCAAGTTTTCCACTGCAGCCAAGATGGTTATTCACAGATGATAATCTTTCACAAGTGCAGTTCCACTGCAAGTGTGAAAAATTCATTCCTTTGCCAGATTTGAACTGCCTGCTTTCCTACAAAGGGCAACAGGGTATCTTAAAGTAATCCAAAACTACTGGAAACAATTGGTTTATGCCTGGATCTCAACTTCACTCCATCCTTCAAGGCAGCAGAATTATTAAGCATGTGCTACTCTTCTGAAAAAGGCAGTCAAACATTCACATGCAAATAAAGAAGTTAAGTTATGGCCAAAGACAAACCACGTTCAGAAAAAAATATGAAGACCCTGTCAGGTCACATTAGACTACTTTCTTACAAGTAAAACAAAAGATATCCTGGCAGAGTTCTGGTGAGGAAGAAGGGAGCAAGGTTCCATTGAATCAAAGACCAGTTTAAAGAAAGTTGCCAAAGCCTTAATGAATAAAATCACAGCACAAAGTCACCAACATAAAAATGAAGCTTTGTAAATCTGAGGGGGCTATACCTACTCACTATAGTGGTCACTGCTAGATGTGGTATACAACAGCCACTAGTTTCTTCTGATCCATCTTTCTCTAATGAGAACTGAGATGGCTAACTGAAGGAGCAAGTCTGCTCAAGCGTATCCTGCTGCATGGGGCACACCACCTCTACAGCCTCAGTGCTTCTACTTGCGATTGGTGTCTAACAGGAAGAGAACTCTTAACAGAACAAAAACAATCCCGCTATCTCCAAGTACATGGCACCTCACTTCATCTGGAAGTCTACTGTCAACAGAGGGAAGGTACTGATAATTGGCAAGCAGATGACAACGCAGCTTCAAGCATGCAGCTCAGAACAAAGCTGTGCATTGGCAAGAGGTGACAGCCTTTGGCTGATGTCTTATATTACCTCTTTCAGCAGAAATTCAAAGGTTTTTTTTCTCCTTCCCACTTTTACATGATACTAAGTTTAACATGATAAACTTTGAAGTGATAGCTAAGAAAAAATATTAGGAAAATAAATTAATTTTATATTTGCATAAGCTCAAGTAGTTTATCACACGTAAGCTTTCCCCTGGTATGTTACACTATGTTAACACAGTGTTGGAAACTACGATGAGCACAAAGAGCACAGGAACTCAAGGTACCACATTAGAAATATAACCAAGCTCCCACAGAGCTAACAATTATAAATCCCTGGAAAACCTGTGGATGGCTATGTCAATAGAGGGTTTCTGGAAATATCACAGGGACTCTATCCTTTCTCTTTAACTGTATGGCCCTGCCTATACCATTAGTGTTCTCTTTAAACAAGCACCACTCAGGAATTATGAACTGATGATTTATAACAGAGCACCAGGAGATTATTGGTACATCCTCAGCCCTTCTTCAAGGAGGGAAAAATACTGCCACATATTATGCATTATTTATGAAAGATTTTTGTTCTGTTTTTGAAGTAGCTCCTTTCAAAGAGGAGCCTGCACGTCCAAAGCTGCCATATAAAACACACAGCATTGTTCTGAATCTGCTAGGCACAAGGAGCAGTGCCCAGTTGTGCTTTGGCAGAAATGGCTAGGAAAGACAACCAACCCACCACCACCTGTTTCCATTCACTCTGATCTCTGCAAGCAGTCAGGACACCTCAGCTCTTCCCAGTCAGCATGTGATTGCAGGAAAGAGGGGTAACAGTGGCTCTGCCAGAACTGCCTTCCCTTCTGTTACAGGCCATTGGCACTGGGAAAACCAAAGTTGAGCTATGCAAGCCGGTGCCCTCCAGAGTTACCTTCCGCAGCTCTGCCTTGCTACCTGCCTGCATCCCTCCTCTTGGAGGAACCTCCTCCCTTACTCTAGGAATGAGGACTTCTTCCATTCTCATTTGCATAAGTTTGTTTGGTTTTGTGTTTTTTCACTACTAAATATCAAAACCTTGGCATGAAAATGAATAATTATTAAACCATTTCAACAGTGTGTCAGGCTCATCTACTTGTACATATGCATTAAAGTGATGTTGATACAAAATACAACATCAAAGTTTAGAACCAATGGGAAATTAAATACTTCAAGGATGGCAAAAAAGCTACAAAAAAGGTAAAAGGTTGCTGAATACAGAGTTATTCAAGGCAGCTTTTTGGGTTTTTTACTATAATTCCAGGCCTATTTCCAATTTTATCCTCTAACCTACTAATTTATTCCTCCCCCACTAATCTCAGATTCTCTTTCTGCTAGGTTTAAAACAACATTTGGAAATTTCTTCGGTTACACAATATCTTCGAGAGAGATGTCTGCATTGCTTATATCTAGTTTAAATCCCACACATACTGTTTACTGCAATATTTGCCTCCTCTAAACACCTATGAAGTTGAAAAGGAGCCATTACATGTCCATCATCAGAAGTGTGGATCTGATTTATGTAATGAGAGATAAAGATCACATTCCAAGCTTACTAGGGAGACATAAAACCAGTAACAAAATATTTTGTGTGTATGCTGGGTTGCATTTCACTCACAAGCATAAGAGCCCTACGTCATACAAGATTTCTTCCTCCCCTCCAGTGTTCAGCGTTTTAGACATCACAGGAAAAAGTACTTTCTTGCATTTCTGCCAAACTTAAATAGCTTTTGGTTTTCACCCTACACTATTTAAGGCTGTTGGTAGTCCTGGAATGCTTTTTATCCCTAAATTAGCCCTACTTCAATCTCCTAATGGGCCTTGCAACCCAACATCTTACACTTTTTGACAAGTGTTTCTTCTCAAGAGCAGAGAACAAACTTGGACTAGTAATCAGTATGTTCAATACCAAGTGTTAAAGACCTGCTTGTTCTTCCCCAGAAACACTCAAACTCACAGAAAAACCCTCCCACACAGATATTTTTCAATCCTACAACCATACTCTCATCTACAGGAGATCACCTATGTTTACTATCCCATGCTTTCTCCCTGCTGCTCACATACCTCAAAAAATACACCATGAAATTCAGCCCCAGGCAATGATGGGAAGTGATATTTCTTAACAGGACAACTGAGCAGCTGTTCAGTTAAACAAAAAACCCCCAGCTCTATCCCCAAATTCTTACTGAATAAGCGCACACTGTGATGATCACCATTAACGGCTGGTACTGTTCAAAAATTACTTAGCGACTCTGAGGAAGAACTGTATGTTAATGCTTTAGCAAGGGATTAGTTGTTTGCTAGCTGTGGGTGAGAAGCATGCTTCAGAGAAGAGGCACAGAAAGGCCCAGACTTGTCGACAGGAGGAGAATACTGCAGAAATTGGACTGTGTAGGTGAATGTTGGGTGGGGGAAAGGAGTGGGATCTGAACAGAGTTTACCTATAGACTGCGGTATATAATAGGGGGAGGGAAGAGAGACATAGATTATTCACTAAAGCAGAGTCCTAATGCCAACCACTCCTTTAGGCATCACCTTAGATAAACCTTTGCTAACAGCTCAGGGTACCAGAGCCGGCTCAAGTAATGCTCTGCTACACCACAGCATAAAGGAATTAGGGGAAGAGTGGGGCCTAAGCTGGAACTCAATGCAAGCGAACTGACAGAGATAAGATGACTAACAGATGAAGACAGATTTATCAAAAAGCTACTGAAAAGCAGAGGGGTTTTGAGCTAGCCACACTTTTATTCTATGAAACTATTGCAAAATATTCTCAATTCTTCTAGTCAGAGGTACCTTTTTCATTACAAAATTAAAGAGCAAGCCATACCTGAGTCAGAACATCCAGCTGTGCCATAATATGCTCCAAGGTGTTTGCAAGACTGGCCTCCTCCTCTTGCTGCTCATGGTTCCTACCAGAATCTCGAGTTTTTGTTTTCTTAAGATGAACACCACAATCCATTTCTGATTGCTAGAAAAATAAACAGACATAATGTGCTATTGCAATGCAAACAACTGGAGAAGGATTTCTGTTTCATGGAGGGTAAACAGTAAAGAACAGTTTGTGTTGAGACAGTCTATGCTATTAAAAATGGGCACAGGAGAAGAGGAATTGTTTGTTCTTGCTACAGCTGGAAAAGGAAAAGTTGCTGCAGACTTGTCTGCCTTCCCCAGGTGGAGAGGTTTTTTGTTGTTTTCTTGGAGGGAGTGTGTGTGCATGTTTATCTAAGGTTTGCTTTTCCTGATGAAGGTTTAAAAAAAAAAAACCAGTCTTGAAGCAAACCTGCAAGATTCAAGTTTTATATGTGCAAAGACCTCTGGCCATGCTCACGTGGTACACAGACACAGACTCTACAGGTAAACGAAGACTTACTGGAGCCATATGGAAGTACTACACCCAAATTACAAGAATTAAGCAAGCTACCCTGAGAGGAGTTCAATTATTTCACTATTTCAGTGCAGTAAAAGCCTCTGTCTGTGTTTGGAAGTTGTAAGAAGGTAAGGATGTAGTACTGTAGTTAAGTTCAGCAAAAGCAAGATGTTCCAATATGCATTAAAACAGACAGTTTTGATTTAGTCATTTTAATATTGTTTATATCTTGAACTGGTTTTCTCTCCCCAATGAGGTTAAGAACAAGTTTACTTTGAAGTTTTAATTTCAACTGGTTTAGTTATGCAAGCTTAAATATTTCATTCAGAATAAATTAAGTTTCAAAAGCACAAACAGATCTCTACTAGAGAACTTACTCTTATTTCTTTCTCTTTCAAAATGGTATCTTTCTTCTAGAACAAACCCTATTTGCATTATTTATCTGCATTACCACCAGTAGAAGTTTAGAGAAGTCTAACTAAAGGTAGCCAACTGATTAAGCAATTGGAGACTTAACTTTCTCAATTTACACTAACAGACAAGATTTGAATCTAAAACCAAGATCACAGCACTGAAAATTTAGTTCTCCATGGCCTGATGCCTGGTGCAGCTCCATCCCATGCACTTATTACTCACATAAATGACTGAAGCTTGCAAATCAACAAAGCAGCAAGGAATTCTTACAGACTGAAAAATAGTCTCTAAGTTCTCTCACATGTACTTTTTCTAAGCAAGAAATGAAGAGTTGCTTCCATCTCTTCTCTCACACGCACTACTATGCATGCATTTCTCCTCAACGCTGCTCATCTCCATATTTGATGCCAGGTGCATGAGGATGTGCAACTAAGCTGCAACAAGAGCTTAGATCAGCTCATATAACTTTAAACCCAGAACTGTTTAGTCTTATGAAGATATGTACACACATACGTATACATACACAATATATATATTTAAAAAATAAGTATGTTCAAAAACCACTTGTGCTGCTGGGAGTCACTGATTTAAGCCACAGAAAGGCTCCCAAGGCTGAGGTCGAGCCCAACAGTTAGGCAAAATAAGCAATAAACACTGCAAAGAACAGAAACATGACTACATAGGGAAGCTGGGGGGGGCCCCACACAGGGGAAAAAAAAGAAAAGAGGCCACAGCAATAGTGGGCTTTGACAGGAGAACAGCTTGCCTCACAGCCAAGCATTGCAAGACCAGTTTTGCATAAGGAACAGGAAAGGAAGGGAGAAGTTGAAAGGCTACTTAAAACAACCAATCCACAGGCATCACTGTGCTACACCACAGGCTTGGGACACAGCTGGGTATCAGGTGGTAACAGCCACACCACACCAGCCTCCACTAATTTGCTTCCTCCCACTTGCTTGGATAATTTGAATTATCTACAGGCCTTTGGCCAACACAGCCCACACTACAGGTCACACTGCACAGCCTCGGCACAGGAGCCACAAACTACTCCTGTGCTGCAGGTAGCTCATGAGCCACACATTGCTCACCAATGCATTGATTTAATCAACTAAAATACTACAAAGATGAGATAAAGCCAGCCTTACAAAGCTGCTACTTTCCATTTGAATTTAAAAATAAAAACAAAAAAACAAAACACTGCTTTTCAATAGGTAATTAACATTAAAAAACCCCCATGTTTTCTTATTATTTTAAGGCTGACTATCCTATTTTGATGATGTAACTTTAGGACAGTCAATCATGGCACAGCAGAAATCTGAGTGAGCTAACACTGTATACAACCTGCACTTAAAAACCTCAAATGATGATAAGCTATCCACTTCAAAACCCATTAGAACAAGCTGACTCACAGAAGCAGAAAAATGACTGTACCAACATATGCCATAAAGATAGAGGGAGAAAATATGTCAGACAGCTTCTCATAAAAAGCTGCTAGGTTGAACTCGGAGTTGATACTCTCTTTGCTACAGTCCACAAAGTTTAAGAGTCTGGCATATTTGCAAGGGCAATACTGCATAGATGTTCCCACACCTGATGCTTTAGAGATTGGATGGTCCCTCATTATGTCAAGTTGAAGCCAAGGCAGCAGCAGCTGTTTGTCACAGATGCCACAGTCTGCTGATCAGCTCCCAGGCTATGTACCACCTCCATGAAAAGCCAAGCAAGCCACCTCCACAAAGCCCATGCCGGCTCCTGAAGGCACTCTGAACAGTGGCAACATCCCCAAGAATAGAAGTATACCTACATTTAAAAATAGAATCATGACAATATGGCACACTGTCCCATTTCAGACACCACAGTGTCTGAAAGGTTCCTTACCGCCCATCGTCAAGAAGATAACCTGTAGCTAGTGCCTTCAGCAATGAAGTTCATCTATCTAAACTAGGAACACATCCAGCCAGAAAATAAAAACTATGTCAATGTGTCATGGGGTTTGACTTCTAAAAGAGAGGCTTTCAACTGACCAAGGTCTTTGAATATTCAGTTCTAGGACCAAGCACATCCTACCTAGCCTACCCTGCCACAGCAGGTGCAAGAACCAAGTATCCAACACCCACACCTACAGACAGCACTTTGAATCGCTGCCCACAGACAGTCAGGCAGAGAAGCTGAAGTCAGTTTGCTCTAGCTTCTTACTCATCCCACACGCTCCAACGGCATCAAGCTGCAATCCAAAGTCTGAGACCCATCCAGGTAGGTTTCTCAGAGGAGCCCTACATACAGCATTCAACAAGGGTTAAGCCTGGATTTGCTCACCACAGACATGTCCAGCACAAGGTGCAGCTCACTGAAAATGCCCACAAGACACTGCAAGCTGTAAACACAGCCCACAATGCACAGAACCGCAGAAGGACAAAAGCAAAGGGTGGGCCGATGGCTAACTCAACGCGCACATGCACACTGCTGCATCTCAAAGGCACAGCACTTTCCTTCACACAGGTTAAAGCACAGCAGTTGCATCCACTGGATCAGATTCACTAATTTCAACTCACTTCAAGAGGCTGAGGAGCCTGAATAGGAATATTTGTATTGACACTACCCAAAGCATGTCCCTCTGCTACCAGCTAACACAAGTCTTCTGAACAGAGGGGAAAAGTGATAGATGGTCTTCCTACCATGGCATCAAGGAGAAAAACAGGGGGAGGGTTTAATCCAAAGTCATGTGGGTTTTTTGGGTGATGGTTTTTTGTGGGGTTTTTTTGATTGGTGGTTGTTTGTTTTGGGTGTGGTTTGTTGTGGGGGTTTTGTTTGGGTTTTTGGGGTTTTGTTACAGTCAAGGAAAGCTTTGCCTGCTAAGGAAACACAACTAGAACTTCACAGGGCAGATGCTAGGACATTTTACAAGTATCCTACATCCAAATGGACAGCCAGAATTTTGTTTCACATTAAATGTCTGGCAGCTTTCTAAAATTAATGAGCTCAAACGCACTCTTCATTAAAGAAATTGCAAAGAGTGCAATGCTCAGAGGGACAGGTTGTCTGCCATAGGCACCCACCTGCACTTCTGTCAGTTCAAGTACAGCAGTGACACCAGTTCAAGATGGGTTATAAAGGCAGTAAGGCCACCACTACCCATTAGTACAGCTTTGGTCCTTCAGGGGAAGCTTTGCCTTCTACCTTTTAACAAGAGAGGGAAATGTTTGGAAACTTTCTCTTAACAGCCAGATTACAAGTTGTACTTAGCACTACCTTAATGGCCAGGAAAGGAAACGTGCATCTAAGTGAGGGAGAACTGAATTGCCCCCAGATTGAAACCTTTTCAAGTTTTGTAAGAGAAGATTAAGTCATCCCTGCTACTGTCCATAAGAACAAACAAGAAAGCCCTCACAGACCAAACTACAGCTACCCTTCTCCTAACAGCAATCTGTATCACATGGTGAGCCAGCCACTAGTGATTTAAATTCTAACAGATTTTAAAAAGCATTGCAAAAACATAGAAAAAGCCCTGAAATATGCACTGGCTTTGTGACAGTCTCAGTACTGATGAGCATCATGTGCTCCCATTTGACTTACCTGCAAGGTAAAGTGCCAGCTGAATTCTGGGGACAGGCACCAGAAACAATGACACTGCTGCAGAGGCTGAATTTATTTCAGTCAGAGTTCGAGTGCACAATTTACTCAGCACAACCGAACAAATGTATTTGCCAGTATCTTATTACAACATCTGCTTATTAAGCACTGGAAGTATAGCAAGAAGCAGCTGAGCATTAAAGGAAGAATAGACAAGTAGTTCCAGAATACAATACAGCTCTCAGTGACAAAGGGAAAACAGAAGTGATTTATTTATAGCAGCCACTTAAAGACAGCACAGTGCAACTACTTGGGGGAAGGGGAGAATTAATCAGCCTTCATTCCAGAGGTCTCTTACTGAGCCTCTTACAAAAATTTTTCTGGCTAAACAGCATTCTGGCCAGCTATTACAGTGCTGATCGGGGTGGGGGGCAAGTATTAACTACACAATACATGTACATCCCTGGTAAAACTGCAAGGAACAATTTAAAAAATGCCATTTTGCTTTCTAAATGGTGATGTTTAAAAGACATATTGACAGGATAACTGCCTACCTGAATTTTTTACCTACTAGTAAGAGGTAGGATTCTTATAATTCAATCTAGAAGAAATATTTATTTTTCCTTCTCTTCAACCCTCTCCACTAGAAGGGAGGAACTGAGTGGTGTGAGGGAGGTAGGTTCAGCTCTACCTTTAAGTCCCTTTAAATCAATTTCTACAGTGTATCTACTGGTTTTGGGTTTTCTGTTTCTTTGTTGTTTTAAAGAGAAAATGACATTAACAAGAATTAATTTTCAAGCATCTAGAAAAATAGCATTCCCTTTAAGCAACGCATACATCCAATGCATTCAATACAATGTATTAAAATTCAGTAAGTGCAATTAAATTCACTATCTTAGCTGATAAAATTCCCCTAGAAACAGAGGAGCAGAAAACTCCCAAAGGCGGTGTACACTGTTTATTTGGACTCCAACTCTACTAATCCAAACGAGAAAGAAATACCATTAAAAGTCTTCTATTTCAAGGACTCATTTTCACCACAGGTAAAGTGGTATTTTAAATGTGTTCTCAGAGAGCAACAGTGACATCCAGTGGAAGCATGTTAGCTGCAAGGTAAGCTCCACAGGAAGGTCAGATGGAGTACACCATGCTAGATTGGAAGATTCATTAAAAACTGTGAGGTAACCTCATTTCTCCCTGCTACGTACAATCATTGTCTGAATACAGCTCTGCAAGCACAAGCTCATTTCTCTAGACTGGAAAAGCATCGCCTCTTCAAAGCAGCACTGAAATTTCTGGAGCAATCACATTCTTCAAGACTTGCATTACTCCACATCTACTGTCCAGACAAGTATAGGGTAACAACTAGAATATAAGTTTAATTAGTTTTGTGAAACAATTTATAGGACCATTCATCCCTGCTCACCTCTTATTTCAGGATTCAAGTTGTGGTAACAAAAGAGGATTTGAAAGGGAGGAGGAGAAAAAGAGAAGGCAGGTGAAAAGAACATTGCTTCCCTTTTGTTTGCATTTCTGCTTCACACCAAAAGGTAAGTTGGGTTAGATAAGCAAGAGGCCAGAAAAAATCCAGACAGAACCCTGCTCCCTGTTGGTGCTACTAAAAATACCAAGTTAAAACATTCAAACTTGGCACCTCTACAGTAATGGTCAGTTTTGCCATAGACCAATAAATATTAAGTCTGTGATAACTCTAAGAAGTAGAGTTAATAGGTACATCTCAAACTCCTTTAAATCCCAAGGAACTCTTGTGCCAAAGCCTAAGTGAACCACTGGCAGAGGCCAGCGGATGGAGTAAGGTTTGTATAATTTAAGTGAAGCAGCATCGTACCATCCAGCTCGACTGACCCAGCTGCCAAGAAGGAAAGAGGGGTAACAAATAGTGGCCAGCTGCAGTACCCCAACATGCATGAAACCAGCCTATCCATACACAGAAGACTGCACTTAGACTGAAATTTGCATTTGCTTACAGAAACGCTAGGTTCCCATCTCTGCAAGTGATGTTGTTTGGCAGCCTCCGGCCAAGAGCAGGACCTCACCCTGCTCCTGCCTGCCAGATGGGAAAAGCTGGTCCCCTCCCATGTTTCAGTGACCTCACTGTTTGGTTCACTGTCTGTTGGTCCACTTAACCTACCTCCATAGTCTGTAAGTGCCACTTTTAAACCAAGACAGACATCAGTATCATGGTTTTCAAGGTTACTTCAGGTAACAAGCATTTATGTGGACTGCTAAAAGCATCCAAGCTGCATGCTGTCCATGCTTTTCAGTTGGTTTATACTGAGCACCACTGTATATACCATGGCATCAACTGGTTGCGTGCCAGCTGAGACCAGGCTCATGGGTTTTTGTGCTATGTGATCTTCATTTTTATACAAAAAGTTGAAAGTAAGTAGATCCCCACACTGATTTCCAAGGAGGAGCGTATATGGTACTGGAAGGAATAGAAATCACAGGTCCTGATAAGCTCTGGCAAAGGGGATTGCCACAACCCAAAACCAGTAAGGAATACACCTCTACCAAAGCCAGAGTTTCCAAATGACAGCAATTGATGCAATACTGCATTAATTCACAGTCTTACTAAGGAAAGATGCTAAAATAACAGGAACCAATCTTCAATAGTCAGCTCCTTTCCAATTTGAGTCACATTTTGAATAGCTAAAAAGCCCTGTGTAAATATTAAAGAATGGAAATGTAATATACCCAAAACTTGCCCAAAAGCACAAATAGCATTTGTGGTGGGTGAAAGTGGGGAACAGCGATGCCAGACATTGAAAGCCCAGTGGAAGAGTGCATGGACAGGTGAAACTTAATGACTACCAGCTGTTTAAAAAAATAAAGCAACCCTGTATTTATTGAGAAGGAAAAGCTAAGGGTAGCCCTTCAACACTTCAGATTTATCTTTTCCTACTTTGCCTAGGCATTTTACCTCCCTGAAACAATTATCCCCTCCCATCAGTCCTAGTGTTTTCTTAGGAGATATGAAGAGGTCTTCCAGAATTTGGTGGAATAAATGGAATATGGAATAATTAAGCTTTGTTGTACAGGTGATGCTCAACTGGCTATCCTAACACTGTTCTGGAGAATAACAGCACCAAAAATCCCAAAAGGAACAGTTCTGTGTGGAAACAAGCTGCTAGGAGAACAAAAAGATAAATATGAGAACCATTGGTAAGAAATTTCACCAAGAATTGAAGTACTGTTCCCTGGCCCCATTTAAGATCACTCTTGGGAAAAGCTCCAAAGAAAAAGCAGCCAAACACTGAAACAAAGTGTTTATCCTCAGCCTTGGGTTAGCCAGCTACAAGCTCTTTTACACCAAAAGCAACAGCCTTGGTCCAAAGCAGGAAGTAAAACACACACAGTGATCTTGAAGTGTGCACAACAGCTCATTTTCTTTGTCAGACTCATTTGCCTCCTCCTAATGAAGTATGTGTATGCTATATAACATACCTATCATGCACATGCCTATGTAAGTTACTTATGTATAAATAATGCATGTTACATATGTAAATATATATTTGTCCGCATAACATGCCCATTGTTATTACTCTTGCTTCAAGTTTGGATCTTAGCAGAGAAGTCTGAGATCTTAAAAACTTTTAAAGCTTGAGCCATCCTCATCCATCTCAAAGCTGACACAAAATAGCAGCTTGGGAAAAAAATATAAATCTTGCCTCTGTCTCTTCTCTTTGAATTATGAGTCAAGCAGTAAAACAAGCCACATACAACAGCAGCCTAAGTGGGTGAATTTACATTAATTAGCCTGAGATGCTGAACTTAAAAGGCAATTTTTATTCTGACCAATGACGACTTGTCGGGACTTGCCTTATTATTCCAGAGCCTTAAAGAACAAATCTATTTGCTGTAAGATGACAGAAATTAAAAGCCAATTCTTATTTCTGCAAAAAAAATCTTGTCAAACCAGAACACAAGGGAAACCAGCTGTAGCAGTGTGGCTGCTCCCATCCACTAACGGGCAAAGCTATTGCAGGTTGTTGGAGTCATTTGGAAAGCCAAGCTGAGGGCACCTATGCTCTACCTTTTCCTCTCAAGTTCCTCATCAAGATAAGACTTAAACTGATAAACAGACTGCAACAATGTGTAAAAACATTAACACACAAAATCAGAGAGGACATAAGTATTTGTTTGTCATGCACAGCCTTCTCTCCTTACATTGACCAGACCAAGAGAAAAAGCAAACCCAAAAGTTGCACAGGAAAGAGCAACAACATAGGGGCAAAACCCATTAGCTTGTGAAGAATTCAGTTTCACACAAAAACAACAACGAGCTGAGAGTATTAGAGGGCTAGCCATTAACAGAGGCTTCTTGGACATCTTCCAGAAAGAAGCTCCACTGTTAACTGATTGTGAGGTAGACACTCATTTAGTGGAGTGAGAGAAAACTCTTTGTTTTGCTCTGATGCAGCCTCACAGTCAAAAATTAAGATGCAGAAAATCAGTGAGATCCAGTGAGGCCCCACAAGGAGCACAGTCAACTGATACAGCTATCCAATTCTTCCCAGATAAACCCAGGGTTCCTGATACAAAGAAACCTGGCACTGTTGCTAGACTTTATTCTCCAATGAATTAGAGCCAGACTCTAGAGCTTAGTGGGATCCATCCTTTTCAACGATGAAACTGAGAGGTTACTCCCTCAGGGGCTACCCACAATACAGATAACACAACACTGATGCCTTCCTGCCTGCCTGATGTTCTGGGCTGGAACCAGGTTATCTGTATCACAATGAAGGAGTTCAGGTAGGCCTGTAAACACACAGCATAAGACCAAGTTGCCATCTCTTTTGTTAAGAGGAACATGTGCTTATAAATGAGTGGGCAGTGTGTTCCTTCTGGCCCACATTAGCCATAGTTCCCACTAACCATACCACCACAATGGGAAGCATTATTCTTTTCCCAGAGTCTGAGGATGCTGAACCAGGCAGGAAAAGATCAAGCAAGCATTTTCAGCTAGCTAGGCTTGCTCACCATGACAGCTCCCTTGGTCAACTAAGTGTCTGGAGTCCAGCCCGCTCTAACTCATTTCCAGCATGATTAGTGGAAGACACCATGGGAGCATACTTCTTGCACAGAAAGAACCACTAACTGCTCTTGCTAAAAGGAAGATGTGAGCAATGAAAGGAAAGGACATTCTGGCTCTCACAAGGTTTACAAGCACAGCCTCTTCAGGCACAGGCCAAAGTAGAGACCCAGCTTTGTCCACACCACAAGGGAGAGAGAGGAAAGGAGAAGCCTTTTTCTCTGTTCCTGTTGAACCTCTATTTCCTTGCAAAAAAATTACAACACATGTTGCAATAGGCTTACATGAGCAGGCTTCCTTCAATGAAAGGAGAGTGAAGGTTAGGCAGTTATGAGTAACCATCTGCAACTGCACTGCTTGTGAAGGATGTGGGGAAAAGCTACTGAGCGCCCTGTGACCAGTCATAGTAAGATTCCTGCCTATCCCTATGAAGCTTCTGCTCGGACAGCCAAGCAGGGTAGAGAACAGTGAAAACATCTTGAGCACTCATCACACTGTTGTTCTTTTAAGTAAATAATCTTAAATAAAGATAATAAACCTATTCCAAGAGGAAGACAATCATATACCAGACTAAAGGTTCCTGGAGTGGGAACGCACCCTCAGAAAAAATAAAGTGACAAGCAGGTCAGAAGAAATAATCATTCTGCAGACCACATTTATCCTGAAGACTGAAGGCTGGATCCCCTGCTGTTGACTACAAGATTCCTCCCTTACAATGCTTAAAAATAAATAAATAGAAGGGGTGGAGGAGGTGCAAATGACAACACATTCACATTCAGTTGCAAAGAGTTGCAGCTCTATGCAATGAAACTGCTCCCCAGGAGGGGATTTCACAGCAAGCAAAAAAAAAGAAAAAGTGTACAGAAGTATTCATAAGTATTAACAGATGCCAAAATTAGCGATAGTTACCAATTTGGAAGTCAAAAGGTCAAAAAAGAAAAGGCACATCTGGCCTATGAGTAACTCAGGAGGAATTTATTTACACCAGGAACAAGTGGTTGACAGAATGAACTGCTGCAGTCAGCATGGAGACCATGGGCTGAGCACAGGAGGCACCCAAGGTCACCAAACACAAAACAGAACCAGCAAAGGAGAGAGGTGGAGGCAGCTTTGGACATTCAGTTATAGGCCTCAGACAACTTTATGATCAGATCATATTTCTTGGAATTAGTCTCCAATCCTATTTAACAGAACTATTTTGGAGAAATTGCCATTGAAGGAATAAGCATAGTCCAATGCCTGGAGAAAATGTTAAATCTAGAAAGAGGCCTAAATGCCTGTCTTAATTGAAAAAGCATTGAAGAGTCATGGGCTACTTTTTTTAAACATCTTTTCTGCTCAAGTGCTGCTCTTTCCAAGCTTCACTCTGAAGTCTGCTATGTCATTAGCTTTCAAATTTGGTAGCTCCACAACTGAGTACCACTTAACTTCAAAGGAGCTAAAGATATTTAAAACATTTGTGCTCTTGAATTTCAAAAGAGCAGAAAGACTTCTTGGCAAGGAGAGCAACAGAAGACAACTCTGCATCTGTGCCCATGTCTCCCAAATTGCCCTACTAAGGGATTACCTGCTTTTGAGTCTGTCTGCACATTCACTCACATGAGCAGGTCTCTCAGAGTACTACCAGGAGCTGAAAACTGAACTGTATCTATTTAAGTTACATGGTTGCAGAATTCACAACTGCAGTAGCAAAAGAAACACTTCCCCATCACCCATAAGCTTATGTGCTGCTGTACCTACACTTCTCTTGCCAGGACACCCACAGTTTGAGATGAAAAGGCTACACCCAACCCTTGCATACTGTGCACTTCACTGCCTTTTGGACATCTGAAGCTCCCACTCCCCTGTTCAAGATAGCTCTGCCTTTGAGGTTCTGCAACACAAACATGTTTTAAAGTATTTTTCTTTAGAAAGTTATAGTATTTTTCTTTAGAAAACCGTAATATTGGATGAAAAACTGTTTACCAACTTAGTTTATACTACAATGTTTTTATTCATAATTTTCAGTGTACAAGTTTATCTAAACACCCAAGCACTTTCTAACTGTCCATGTTACATCATCTGTTCAGCATTTGCTCATAACACTTGACCATACATAGCTGTCTTGGAATTAGTCAACAATAGCAGCAAATCTGTCACATAAGTATACAAGAACACTTGCTTCATTATGTCAGCTGGAACCACATGTATGAAGCTTTCCTTGTATTTTGGAAAAAACCAAAACACTACCAAACCCCCACAATAAAACACATTATCAGCCCTCTCCGGAAAGAACAAATCATATCATGAATGTTTTCACAACATGTCAGATCAGTGAACATGTCCTTTGATCTGATCCTACACAACTCTTCATAGAGGTAGACCCTTATGCTTAGTTACTGACCCCAGGACAAGCATAAGAGCCCATATTTATGAAAATCACATGCAAAATCCATACCTTTTATTCTGACTTTCCTTTAGGTCCTCACCACTCCATACAGCAGCTTAAAGCATGAATTTACTCCCCTTAGATTCTAGATCAAAGTAAAACACAAATGCTTATAGGATCAGGACACAGGACTATAAAGCCTCGTTTCTTCCCATCACCTTCACACAGCATGAGTGCTTGCCCTTAACTTCAGTTTTCAAGGCAACTATGCAACACTTAATAGCAACAATCATTAGCTTATTATTTAAGAGTAAGCATTTATTTCAGAGCTACTGTAATTCTGATCTAACATTTAAAGTCTCACATCTACACTAACAAATATTTATAATTCACTTCAAAATGCTTTAGCGTTTTCTTTATCATGCTTTCATGTCTATACTTTTACACCAGTCATGACTGCATTTCCTGCTCATCATGAGCTTCTCTTGTTTGCATTAGTCCTTGCATGGAGCAGTGTTATACTTCCAAAGCAAGCTGCATCTCCCAAGCCTCATATATTTACAGAAAACACAAACAGGTGGGCAGAGCAACTTTGAAGTTCATGCCTAATGTTGGAAACAAGCCGAACACCCTGATTCATAATGAACTTTAACCAACTGCCTGAGAAACCAGCATCTTCTAAAGGTTCCAGTCTCCCTCTGCCTATGGAAGGGAAAATTGTTTTAGAGCAAGTTCGTTTTCAAGCTCACCAACCTTGACAGTGTTTCATACGTCTCATCCCACAGGTTATTTAGGATTCTTTTTTCTTCCTATTCACCTTGATGACAAACTAGTTTTGATGTCTGTTCAGTTATTCTTTCTTAGCACTTGCACGTTAGTCTGACTCTCCCCATGAGAAAACAGATATTTAACTGAGTGTTTTTACACAGCCACTGTTTTGATTAGTATTTGTGCTTTCACAATGCTTACCAAAAAAAGTTATACATCTATGCATGTGAGCATAAGCACTCCTTGGAAAAATATTCTCTGACTTAAGTAAAGAGTGGAAGCAGATTCAAGATGTGTCAAGAATAGCATTCATGTGTTCTAGGGGTACCAAAACTGAATAATAGCCTATACACCTGTTTAAATGTAGTTACACCCAAAACATCTGCAAAATCTCAGTATTATTCAAGCAACAGAATCCTGGCACACTAACACAGCAGTAGAGAAAGATGAAGCAGCTTCACTTTTCATTGAAGACAAAGGTGACTTCAGTATGAAATCAAGAGCTACAGGTGGCAGCTTCAAGTCTGATTTTGACAGGAAAATAACTGATCAACTACACAAAATCCACCAAAATAAGTATTATTAAAAAAATCCAACATTTTGTTCAAAACAGGAAGGAACTGGATATATAGTGAATTTAAGTCTTTCAGTAAATGTAGCAGTGACAGTGCTCTTAAAGAGCCCAGCATGATACATTTGTAAAAGATAAGTCATGAAATTCACTTGAAAGAAAACAGTAGACTGCCATGAATGGACAAGTTATTATGGAGCCAAGATTTCCATGTTCAGGTTATACTTATTCCTTAAAATAACAAACCAAGCCATTTTCAGACATATCAGTTTCTTTTTAACAGCAAAGAGTATTTTGTATCAAGTTAAATTTAAACTTAACCTATGGTATTCAAAACAGGGTCTCAGACTGCTTTATTTTTCCCCTTCTAACTTTAATATTAAAGGCAGTTATAGTTGTTAAAGCATTGCATTCCTAATAACCTAATACACAAGAATATTGAGGTACTAGTCATGTTTTTGCATTTCCGTTCTCATGAAGTGTAGCAAGCTCCTAGTAGAGACCAGGTATAGGCTCTAGCACACTACATGATTACTCTTGTAAGAGCCAGCCACGATACAGTTGATACCCCCCCAAAAAAATTTAGACTGTATTGACTTTGGTAGCACCGATCAGGCTGTGTGACATGAGACAAAAATTGAAACTCCACTCCTTTATAGCAGGACAGAGCTGCATCTCACTTTCAAGGCAAAAGAGTGTTCTTAACTGCATAAAAGAGATCACATTGTTGAACTTCAGCAGACTTAGGTGAATAACACATTGGTCTTAGTTGTGCCAGCTGGCACCCAAGCTCTCCATTGCAGCCACCTTCACCCCTGCTTTCTAACCAGGGATAATTTTACTGTTGAAGGCATTCAAAGGTTTAATTTACAAGCCTCTATTCATGCTCATAGCTAGCAGATCTAGTGGAAGCATCAATTGCGCTATTCAGACCAAAAGATACCACCACATTTGCCCAAGGAGTAAATAGGAAGGAAGAATCCTACTACCACTCAATTTGATCTTCCATAAGTTGCACATAACACAGTAGCTTTCCAACATTTTTTTATATTCAGGTAGTACTACTGGGATCAGCAGCTCCCATGCTGCATGCCCAAGCCAAAGGTTGCATTTAAGTGGCAGTTCAAAATACTCCTTTGAAGTAATTTAGGTCCCCAAACCAAAGTATGTCTCTTCCACTTGACTTGGCATGTATTCACTTTGCCCTCTAAAAACACAGGCCCTGGTCCAAACCAATATATTACACCTCAAAGAATATGCAGTGCCCTGTTTCCCATAGGCTCAGAGCACAAGTAGAACAATCCCGTCAACCAACACCACACAACATGGATTTGCCTGTCGACAGTACACAAACAGTTGACCCCAGCAGCACCTATTAGAGGTTTTGCCAGGTAAACTCTCTTCCACAGGAGAATAGTTTTGTTGGAGGGACAGATGTTCAGGGTGGTTAGTCACTGTTCAGGTGTTTTGTTCAGCAGCTACCTTCAAAACATATCCTAAGAGGTTCCATAACAAAGAACTATGTTTCAGAAGAGCTCAGGCATTTACTTCCTTTCCTTAAATTACTACTGGATAATACGCTCTGGTAATAACAGCAGTACAGATGGGGTAAGCTGTACCATAATATCCCACTGGCAGGCACCTTGTCTACAATATTTAAGCCATTCCTTGAAACATTACGAACTGAAAGTGTTTTTTCACCCCCATACTTTCTTTGTCTCTGCTGTATTTCAGTCCAGAATTATACTACACAATATCTTAAATTAAAGCAGATAGAGTTCAAAGTTTGCCCAGTTCAATAGGCTAATAAACAAAGAGGTCATTGGACTGCTAGTTTCATAGCCTGCATAACTTTAGAGTTAGCACACAGGAGAAGAGGAAAAGGAAAAGTCAGTTTTGGCTAAAACCAGCCAAGGCTCAATAAACACTTTCACCTCCTCCTTCTGTTTGTGATTGCTTCCTACCATGCTCTCCCACTACCTAGCACTAATATTCTCTGGTTGTGTTTGCTTTCTTTACAGAGCACACATAGTAAGGCATCAGGTTTAGAGCTGCAGACTCAAATCTTGTCCATCACAAAATACTATCACTATTTCAACAGCTCCAGCAATGCACTGAAGTCATATTAAATAAAAATGCTACTATGTTTAAGAGAGAACATAAGTTTAGTAGCCCAGTAAATATTTAAGTTGATAAGATTAAAGACATTGCCACAGAGCAACAGATGTTAGTAGATGCTTACCTTTCAACTGAGGCAACATCACACATGCATAAACCTCTCCACAGTTCAAACTGCTTTTTAGTTTACAGCTCACATTGAACAAGAAGCACCAAAACACAGCTACAGTAATAACATATTTCAGAATCCTGTAGGTACACTCAAGTGTATCAAAAATACCCAAAGATTGACGAGGCAAAATACAGAAATTTAAGTGAAGCATCACCATGTGCAAAACTTTTAACTCATATGGGCAGTAACTTTAAATGGTTACTCTCGTAATAACCATGGACACCCAACATCAGTACTACACTTGGATCAGCAAGTCATACTGAATACTTGGTGGATTTATCCACTATACATAGTCAGAACTCAGATGTCTCTTAACACATGGTTCAGGCAACAACATGAACTGATGTCTCCAAGTATTTAAGAAAGAAGCTCCAGTATAATACTACATCAGCTATTTCATGTGTGAAGTCTACACAGAGATTTCTTTTGTCTTTGTCAATGAAAAGATACCATGAACAATATCTATTTTCAGGATTGACACCAGCCTAAAGGATTTGTATCAGCTAGTAAAACTGACTTCAGCTGTTATTCATGTCTATGCTTTTTTGTGGATTATCATCCAAGCCTACCACACATCCTTAAATACAGGCTGTTAATAAAAAAATGCACATATACATGCACTAAATTTATTTCCCTTTTAAAATCATTATATATCATTTTCCTATAGAGGAAGTACACTTAAACAAACAAGATTGGTTAAAACCAGACATCCTACAGCTCAAATACCAAGGAAAGATGGTTCTATAGTTCAACTGCCTGAAACAGTCACATGCTTTCAAGTTGCAGAAAGTGTACTGAAAAGGAACTCTACACCATTTCTGTATGCTGACCTACCACAGCATGATGGGTCTCATCCACACTAGTGCCAGACTTCTGTGTTTTCAGTACCTCACCGTAATCTGCTGCATCAAAGTTAGTTTTCCACACCATCACCTGCAAAAGAAAGTTCTCTGTCAAATTTTTTCATTTACATTTGCTTAAAGGTCAATTTTGTCAACACAAAGAGTCAGCAGATACACATCAAAGCTTACCTAAGAAAGCTTTGCCTTCAATTAAGGATGTTATTTGTAAATATGCTACTGAATACAGACATAGCATAACTGTGCTCCTAATGGACAAGTGACCTCTTCAACATTTGTGTCAGGAACATCATGACACTAGACCTACCTAGAGAACTTCAAAGCAACATGCAGAATACACCACTAAAACCACAAATATATTACAATACCATGCTTAGCATTATAGTACTATATCAGCCACACCCCAAACAATTTGTCACTGGTTTATCATTAGATTCATTCACAGGAAAAGAAGAGTTAGTACTTTGAAACTAGCATCAGAGATCTTGAGCTAGTTTATCAGCTAAACACTAAAATTAAATCCCACTTATAGGCATCATCTTTCCATAATGCATTATTTATTCCAGAAGAGAAGAGAGGCCTCTAACACATAAACTACTTCAACATATCAAGAGCAAATTTGTGGAGTAAAATCCTTAGCAGTGGCTCTAAGTCTAAAAGAAAATTAAGAGCAATCAATCAACTATTTCAGAAATCTGAAAGACAGCTCATCTTGGTTATCAGAAATAGTGTTTATTCTTCACTTACAAGTTTTCATCCCTGCTTTCTGTGAAATAAAATTTGGGGGTTTTTTTGGTAGTTGCACAGTTAACCAACAAGGCCATTCCACCGTGTAACAGAAAAAAGCGATGCTTCATTGTATAGATTGTCTCTTCACTGCTAGCCAAGGTGCTATTACAACAAAGATGGGCATTAGCACCCAGTCTAACCCAGGAATTAAGAGCAATGCAACACAACTCAGTGAGGACTGATGACAGAAAAAAGGATACTTACTCAGACCACTACTTTGAGTTGAAGTCCATCCATATCTTCAGCAGGGCAACTCTAACTATTTTAAGACAGGCATACATTTGCAGCATGGGGTGCAAACGGCACCTCTCTTTTACAGCAGGTTCATACAACAGGCCTGTTTGCAGTTCAGCAATTTTTTTATTTTTTATTTTAGACAGGCCACATGTCTAAATTACCCCACAAAATAGTCTTTTTGACCCATACATATGTTCTTTATTATCACTTCTCATTTTTCTCGGATTCAGAACACTAGTATTCAGTGAGGTCCATTCCACTCAAAAAGCTTCTTATATACACGCAACTAGCAATTTAAGACTGTTTTTAACACATACATATATCATATGTTAAAGTTCTTTCTCCATGCACAAAAGGAAGCACTACCTGGATTTGCAGGCACAAATCTAAGAGGAAAGAGGCAGTTCCTTCACAGGAGCTAAGTACAGAAAAGCCAACAGCCACTCTTGAGCTACAGAAGAAACTGCTGCCACAGAAGTCCGTGATATGACCCCACACCATAAACGGGCCTTTACAAAGCACCTTTCTGGGGAGGTGCTGCCATTCAGTGTTTCGGTTTAGCACTAGCAGGTGATTCTTTGCAAGGAGCATTACTTTGTTTAAAGAAATCCCAACCATAGGAAAGAAAGAGGCAGCTGATAAAACAAAAGCTTTTTGAAGGAATCTACTTTATACAATGGAGAAGTGTACGCTCATACATCCTCTTAAGCTAAAAATGAAACAAATAAAGCCAGCTTCTTGGCTATGCCTAGAAATTGAAGACAAATAAAATTTCTGAAGTTTTCTGTTGAAAATAAGGAACAAAGAATTGCTATAACGGCAACTTCCAGCCACATCAGGGCTTTTAAGGAAAAAAAGAAACAGTAAAAAGGCATATTTATTTCTTGTGGTAGATAAGCATTTCAAGAGCAAACCTTAACCTAGTGACCCCAGTAAGACAAAAAACTGGATGCATCTCTTCGAAACAGCCTGTTTAAAGCCTTAAATAAAAAGTGGCCTTGAAAAGACAGGATGACAAGCTATGCCACTTATCTCAGCAAATCTACAAGTTAGAGTTAAAATGCAGCAGCTCATGAAACTCACAAGCTACAACCCTGGAACTGCCTTCCTCCTTGATAGTATACAACTGAAAACACACATTGCATAGAAAATCCAGCAAGTCATTTCAGCATGGTCCAGACATCGAATCATAGAATGGTTAGGGTTGGAAGGGACCTCAAAGATTATCTAGTTCCAACCCCCCTGCCACAGCCAGGGACACCCTCCACTAGACCATGTTGCCCAAAGCCTCATCCAACCTGGTCTTAAACACTTCCAGGGATGGGGCATCCACAACCTCTCTGGGCAACCTGTTCCAACCTCACCACTCTAACAGTAAAGAATTTCTTTCTAACATCTAATCTAAATCGACCCTCATTCAGCTTAAACCCATTCCCCCTTGTCCTGTCACTACACTCCCTGATAAACAGCCCCTCTCCAGCTTTCCTGTAAGTCCCCTTCAGGTACTGGTAAGCTGCAATTAGATCTCCCCAGAGCCGCCTTTTCTCCAGGCTGAACAACCCCAACTCTCAGCCTGTCCTCACAGGAGAGGTGCTCCATCCCTCTGATTAGCTTTATGGCCCTCCTCTGGACTCCCTCCAACAGCTCCATGTCTCTCCTGTACTGGGGCCCCCAGAGCTGGACGCAGTACCCCAGGTGGGGCCTCAGCAGAGTGGAGCAGAGGGGCAGGATCACCTCCCTTGACCTGCTGGTCACACCTCTTTTGATGCAGCCCAGGACACGGCTGGCTTTCTGGGCTGCAAGTGCACACGGCCAGCTCATGTTGAGCTTCTCATCAATCAATACCCCCGAGTCCTTCTCCTGAGGGCTGCTTTCAATCCATTCCTCACCCAGCCTATAGTCGTGCTTGGGATCGCGCTGACCCACGTGCAGGACGTTGCACTTGGCCTTGTTGAACTCCATGCGGTCTGCACAGGCCCACCTCTCCAGCCTGTCAAGGTCCCTCTGGATGGCATCCCTTCCCTCCAGCGTGTTGACTACACCACACAGCTTGGTGTCGTCAGCAAACTTGCTGAGGGTGCACTCGATCCCACTGTCCATGTTGCTGACAAAGATGTTAAATAGCGCTGGTCCCGACCCCTGAGGAACGCCACTCGTCACTGTTCTCCACTTGGACATTGAGCTGTTGACCACAACTCTTTGAGTGCAACCATCCAGCCAATTCCTTATCCACCCAAGTGGTCCATCAATCGAATCCATGTCTCTCCAATTTAGAGACAAGGATGTCATGTGGGACAGTGTGAAATGCCTTGCACCAGTCCAGGTAGATGACGTCAGTTGCCCTTCCCTTATCCACCAGTGCTGTAACCCCA
Source organism: Balearica regulorum gibbericeps (assembly GCF_011004875.1). Lineage (NCBI taxonomy): Eukaryota > Metazoa > Chordata > Aves > Gruiformes > Gruidae > Balearica > Balearica regulorum. Next base: position 7,556,097 of record NC_046193.1, read on the forward strand.
TCATAGAAGGCCACCAAGTTTGTCAGGCACGATTTGCCCTTAGTGAAGCCATGTTGGCTGTCACCAATCACCTCCTTATTTTCCATGTGCCTGAGCACAGTCTCCAGGAGAGTCTGCTCCATAATCTTGCCAGGCACAGAGGTGAGACTGTCTGGCCTATAGTTCCCTGGGTCTTCCTTTTTTCCCTTCTTAAAAATGGGGGTTATGTTCCCCCTCTTCCAGTCAGCAGGAACTTCGCCAGACTGCCAGGACTTCTCAAATATGATGGAGAGTGGCCTGGCCACTTCATCCACCAGTTCCCTCAAGACCCACGGATGCAACTCATCAGGTCCCATGGACTTGTGCACCTTCAGGTTCCTTAGATATTCTCGAACCAGATCTTCTCCTACAGTGGGCTGTTCTGCATTCTTCCAGTCCCTGCCTTCTGTGACCTGGGCATGTGGCTCAAGCATTTGCCAGTGAAGACTGAGCCAAAGAAGTCATTGAGCACTTCAGCTTTCTCCATATCCTAGGTAACCAGGTCACCCATTTCATTCCGGAGGGGACCCACATTTTCCCTCGTCCTCCTTTTATCACTAACATATCTATAGGAGCTTTTCTTGTTGTCCTTGACATCCCTGGCCAGACTAATTTCTATCAGGGCTTTGGCTTTCCTAACCTGCTCCCTGGCTGCTCGGACAGTTTCTCTGTACTCTTCCCAGGCTACCTGCCCTTGCTTCTGAAGGAAGCATCTGTAGGCTTCCTTTTTTTGTTTGACTCTGTCCAGGAGCTCCTTGTTGATCCACAGGGGCCTCTTGGAGGTTTTGCTTGACAACTTCTTTGTTGGGATGTATCGCTCCTGAGCTTGGAGGATATTGGATATATTTTTGCTTTCCCCCCCCATTGACAAGAGAAAACAAAACCCTGTAGCTTTTAAAGAAGTGTGAATCTAGATCACAACTCAGAACCAGAAGTAAAAGGAAGAGATCTACTCCCCTGCCCCAACTGCTTCGTCCACAAAACCCCTTTACCGGCAGTACAAAACACCCAGGCTCTCAATCCTAGTGTACATATCAAGGTCAGCAGAGAAAAGCCCAACTCTGACCCAAAAAGCTGTGCAACTACAGCATTAGCACAGCTTTGCACCAGGCTCCCATTAATAAAGAAGCCAGCAGCCTATATTCAAGTCCAAATCAGACTTAAAACCATCTGTCAGTGGAGATGGCTTAGCCAAATAGGACTGAGAGGACAGACCTGTGGGAGGAGGAGAGCATTAAAGGAATATGAAATACAGTGTTGCAAACCAGCAGAGCCTGGAAGAGTATTCCAAGGAAGCATCTCTGCATGCCTGCCTTGCCCTTACACTTGTGTCTCAGAACTAGCCAGTGGCAGATCAGGAGACAATCCATCAGCACACCTTAAATATCACAGGCTATCTCACCATGGCCATTTGTACACCCATCTAATTCCCCAGCAGCAGGTGCCTCAAAGGTATATAACAAGGGCAATATTTCCTTTGTGTACATATCCATTCCTAGATAATCTATGTGAAGTGCTTCCTCAGTAAGAAAACTCTATATTTAATATCTCTCACTATTTTAAATATTTGTTTTCTCTTTGAAAGCAGTAAGATGCCAAGAAAAGAGTAACAACAAAGCACAGAACTATTAAACTAGCCAGGTACCTGTTCATCAGAACCTCCGGAAGCAAATAAGTCCCCAGCTCTTGAAAACGCTACACAGGTAGCTGGTCCCTGCAAACAGATTTAAAAGATAGATTTAGAAAAAAGTGAAAGTGTTATAAAGCTCCATTCATTACATCTTTACAAGGTATTTCTCATTTGACATCAGTAGGCTAAAGGCAAAATTTAAAGAGTTCTTATCTGTCAGGTAAGTGGGCCACAATTAACACGCTAAGCTCTCTGGCATGCACTTACCATTGCCCCCATTTTTGCCCCCAGATTAAGACACCGACTTTTCAATATCCATGGCATTAAGACAGGAATGTAAATTTTTTTAAAACAAATTTGAGGAGTGATGCATCCACCTTTCAGGCTTTGATTGCCAAGCCCTCAGAATCCACATTTCCTAAACCTCTCCTCACACCATGAATACTAGAACCACAACAGGAAGATGTGCTAAGCCAAGATTTTCACATAAACATGGAACTCCAGGGGCCAAAACTTCAAGCATTACCCAGAATCTTCTAGACACTGACACCACAAGACAGCAAGTTTCACTGACCACTGTGTGCACCAGATTCACCATGGAAAATAGCACCTTCTCTCCGTGTGCTTTCCCAACAGCCTTTCTTTGAAAATATGTAACTGTCACTAAGGGACAGCAGAAAACACATGCTTGATGATAAAAATAGCTAACAGGTAGGGCTACAGGCAAGAAGTGAAACAATCAGTTTTGTCTGAAGGAGAGAGGGGAGTTTGGTTGGGTTTGTAGTTTTTTTGTTGTTGGTTTTGGTGGGGTTTTTTTTTTTTTTTTTTTTTACAGTCATCACATGCTCTCCTATATACTTCTAGGATATTCCATACAGACCGCTCACTGCAGAAGACCCAAGGCTTAAAGCTCTTGCTCATTCCACCATGACATAACTTCAAAACATGCTTGACCAGTTATCAACCAAAGCAATTAATTTGCACCAATTAATTTGGCCAAAGTTAGAAGCAATTTAAGTCAAGAAATCTGTACAAGCAGAATAACTGAACATATAAGATTTGGTATTCAGAGCAGAATCCAATTACTCATTTTATTTGAGACTCGGCAGTCAAGAAGGCCATAAAGTTTTCAGCACAGGAGGAAGAAAAAGCCAAGGCTGCCACCTGAGGAGCAAGTTGGAACATACTGTATTTGCACATTAGCTTCTATTTACTGTATTCTGTAGTACCATCAAGAGTTTTGCAGAAGGCAGCTATTCTCTTTGGAAAGTCAACACAGGGGGGACATCCAAAGGCATCAGAAACAAAACAGAATCATTGTGTCACATCCCCTTACATGTGGGGCACGTAGCCAAGCAATAACAGAGGCTTCAAACCAAACAGGCACCTGCAACAGCAGAGGAGAACACAAGTAGGAGGCAGGCACTCCTTACACTATCATTGTTTGCCATTTTAAAGCTACAGTCTAATGATCTATACAGGTTTGTGTTAGTTACCAGGTTTTAACTGAAGAATAAAACCACTTAAACCACTTTTCTCTTAGTAGCTGTACAGAAAAGATGCCAGAGTTAATGCATCCAGGATCATCTTTGCACAGTGCAGGCACTTGCATTTTGAAGAAGCCTTGCTCTTAAAACAACAGTCAGTTCTGAGAGACTTTAAATGGTGCTAAAGCACTACTTGAGTAAAAGCATGCATTTCACACCATGCATCTATTTGAATGTTTTCAACCTTTCAGAAAGCACACAGGAGGACGCACACGGGAAGGATGAGACAGACACTCTGAGACGCAGTTAAACAGAGCTGGGAAATCGTTACATGCGTTCGAGCACAGGCACAACAGAAACTGTTCTGCTTAGAATAAACAGCTGAGAACCCAGATAGTGAAGTTTTATGTCAGCTACTGAACACATTACGTTACTTTGCAGACTGTCCTAAGCCTGAATTTTTGCCCAAGCTGAAGTGGGCAGAGGCAGGAACAAGCATTTCTAGAAGCTGCCTATGGCCAAGTTTGCTGGGAAAAGCAAGCTGAACTAGTGACAGGCTAACAAAAAAACCCTCAACACCAACAAACCAAAACAAACACAACCAGAAGAGCCACAACAACAACACTCCACTAGACAGATATACGCCTCCTGACAGAAGTGGAGTTATCCTCTTTCAAGTAAGATCATATATCTCTGAAGGCAAACAAGAAACTTCTCCTCACCCTGTATGAAGTTGCAGGGACAGATTATTTTATTAAGAGTTCACATCTTCCCAATGGGCATCGCATGGGAATCTCACACCTAGTTTGTTTCTGGTTTCCCTTCTTTCTCTCCTTCATAAAAGCGAGCTTATCATTATAAATCCTGAAGGTAGACAAATACCCACAACTGCATTTCAGATAAGCACCCACCTCTCACTGAAACCTGTGTCCCACAGTCCTGCATGCTTTCAAATATACTGGCACAGGGTTATGCTGGCAAAACTAGAGTCTTGATGTGGTCACTCCCAGTGCGAAGAGCTTTAGCTTCCTTAAAACAGATTGAGGTTTTTCCATATTATCATTTCACCTGCAGTGATTTCAAAAAGTTTTGAGGCCACCTAATAGCAACATCTCACTCGAGAGATCTTGCCAGAAATGATCTAGTAGCAGCAATTTCAAAATGCATGTGCACTCATTACTGTGACTAAGCTTGTTCAACTAACACAGCATTAAATAGTGCAGATATTTCAAACCAAAGACACTGCCATCAATCAGCAGAGACAAAGCGTGCTTCTGCCTTTTACTCCCACCCACCTTCCCCAGCTGTTCAGCTCTCCAACTACACTGTCAGGAATGGAGACAAAAACCCACAAAAACAGAAGACAAAAAAAAGCAGTAAGAAAGGGCAAACACAAGTATATAGCCAGAAAAACTGCACAGTGGTGAATATTGCTCAAAGATAACAGAGCTGAGGATACAGAAGTTGTGCTCTGACTGTAATAAAACAGAGTAGGGAAGGTGGAAAAAAAACCTTAAGACGTTAAGACAAAGTGTTCAGGAGCAAGCACAAGTGAAGAATGCTGGAGAGGAGCAATGTTTCACAAAATTATTTTTATCAGTCTAAATATTTCAGTGTATTAGACAAAATTTAGCAGAGTACAAGTCACATCAAAACAGGCAATGAACTGACTCTGAGTCATGGCATTCTGAAGGGGAAAACGAGTTCAATTTAGCATATTCCTCCCAAAATAGAAAGTGATATCAAAGACTGAATGTGTGTCTATAAATTGAAAGAAAGGGAACAAACAAGTCTATAGACACAACATCCTCTACAGATTTGTTTACATAAAAGTATTTTGCTACATACACTTACAGCACTCTTCCCGGATATAACAGGTTTGCTATAGCAACATTGTTAATATAAACACACAAAACAAAAAGCTACACTTGCCAGTGATTAGACACAGCCTAACCCCCGTTTGTTCCAGGTAGGCATGGCAGAGATCCAGTAGATTTCTGATGCAGTCCTGGACAATAAGTATATGGTTGGAGACCGAAGAATTCAAATCTTCTTTCAGATTCCACATCCCCCCCTTCAAATTTCCTGTTTGCATTAGAAGTGTCAAAAAGCAGCAGTTACATATTCTTCTGCACAAGTTGTGGGGAGAATTTTAAGCTTATTTCCCATGCAGCTAGAACATGTGGGATGCAGCAGCCTTCTAAAGGATCACTTTATTCCTCTTTCTGTAGCATGCTACAATATCTATTAGTATTCCTTGGGGGTTCAGAAGTTCCAGTTCTGCATCCTCATTGTTCTCAGGTGCTGCACACAAGCTTCTAGCACCAGTCCCTAAATTCCTACACCTTCTTGCCTTAGATTAAACAGCAAGCTGCAGAAAGAAGGGATTGGACAATTAGATACACCAAGTCAGTACTAAGGAACATTCCTATTTAGTCCACAGCAGGCCAACAACGTGAGGACTGTTGAGCTTTTATGCATGTCAAATAGAGTTTGACATTACAGTAACAATTCTGGTGATACTGGGAGAGTGCTGCAAAAAGTTTGAGGAAAAGTACAGAAGGGAGCAAAGAGTCATCTATTGGAAATGTTGAGTGGGAAGAACATCACCATTAATCAACATTTAATTCATCTCCTCTAAGTGAAAGAGCACCACAAGGCAGGGTGGAGATAAGCCCCAGGGAGCCTTGAAAAGGACAAATCACTTGCACACTGGATGTGGCAAAGAAACTGGAAATAAATGAAAAAAAAATCAGCCATACAGAAGAAATGTTAACAGGATTAAGCCTAGTCCTTTGCAGCAGCGTTCCCAATGAACAAGATCTGGGCAAGGTCAGATAGCCATGCCATGGCGGCTGAAACACCAGGTGACGTGCCACATTGTGTAACATGCTGTGCCTTACCCTTCTGGCCTGCAAAGGCAATCTAATTGACATGCAGACTACCCCCCCAGAGATAGAGATTATACCTTCTCCGTGTTTTCCCACTTCCTACAGAAGGAGCCTAGCAATCACAAGGCCTTTATTGCCCTAGCAATTCACAGGTTGATCAGCATGCACAAAACTAAGTGTGGCCTTAGAAAAAGATGTTCAGAACTGTTCTGAATGGCTTGAATGCATTCATCACCTAGAGGTGTAATCTGTGTCCTGGCTTTGAATACTAGCCCTGCATGAGTGACTGGCAGGATGCTAATACCATCATTAACAATTGACACTGGAATGACAAGAGAAAACAGGAATAGCATCCCAGAACACAAAGCTTTCAAAGAGGTGGAGCTAAAAATAGATCTCAGAAATAAACACTTAAGAGAAAGGCCAAGAGTTTAGTTTGGAGAAATGGAAATATGCCTAGAGCAAACAGTCCTACCTGCATGCAGATAGATGAACGTGAACCATCTATAAATAATAAGTGGACAGTCAGAGAAAGCCCTCTTGAACGCCATTGCCTCCCCCACAGAACTGCTAGAGGACAGAAGACACACGATTTCAAGAACAGCAGGGCCAACACCAACAGTCAATTCAAGTCAAGAGAGGCCAGACTTGCAAGCTTCAGCTAGGAACAGAGCTAACATTTTGGCTTCAGCATAACAGAAGAAACAAAAGCCAGGCTGGAGAGGGTCCAGGAATAAACCAGAAGAGACTAGTTTAATGATGCAGTCTATGCAACAAAAGGAGAGGCAGAGAGGAAGGTAGCTGGAAAGACTAGTGGGGTCAAGGATGCCAGTAGATTATTTTTTTCCCCCCCTTAGGAGAAACTAATGCATACCAGAGAAGAGCCAGGTAAGAGAGTAAGGAAGGTGCCAAGAACTGGAACAAGGCATATCTAGAGAATGCAAATAGTTGAATTAAAAGGTGAGCTTTTCTGCTGCCCACAAAAGGAAATGTAGAATTGGGAAGCTATGAGCTGTACATTCAAACTCTCCTAGAATAGAATAACTAGTACAAAGAGAAGGAGATACAAGTGGTGACAAGGTCTGAGAAGCAAATCCAACAGCAACCAACACACTGGGATCATCAGTTCAAGGCATAAAAGAAATAATAATGAACAGAGCAGTCATTGCCACTGTTCACAGTGCTTTCCACTGCTTCATAGCACAGAAGAGGGCAAGTCACACTTGGACAGATGGACACTGAAATGACAGAGGGTAGAGGAGCAAAAGATGCAAAGAATAAGTGATCAAAACAATTAGGAAAACACCAAGAGCAGGTAAGAAACTCGATAAATGCATTTGAGTGCCAAAGAACACAGAGGGCCTGAGACAAGAGGCTGGATGTCACATGTCTCTCACCTATCACTTGGTTTCAGCAGCAGAGACAGTAGTGAAGAGAGTTCAGTGACGACCAATTCAAATTAACAGACCTTTCAGTGAGGCAGGAGCACTGAGCCTGTACCTCAGGATCAAGGATGAACTTGCAGCAAGGAAACCCACAGCCATGAAGATCTATTCAGTCTCATCAGAAAAGACAATAGCAGGATACTTAAAGGAAGGCTGAATTCAGAGAAGACAAAGGTAGGAAGAAATGCAAGGAGCAAGACAGGTGACAGTTAACATACACTTGTTTCACAATCTGGTACAGAATGCAGCACACCTCCTGCAGAAAAAGCATCAGACAGGAAATCCAAATCTTAGAGTTAGGAAAAAAGCTATGAAAGCCATAAACGTTTGTTGTCTTTTTTACAAAGAACACAGATACCCTAAAGATGATGTGGAGAGGGGAAGAAGTGTCAGCACAAGTATTGCACACTGGCAAATCAAGAGGCACAGGACAGAGCTGAGTATTGTCCTCAAGTGGGGATGGAGTGGAAAGAATCCACATCAAAAATGGTAAGGACAAGAAAAGCATTTAGATAAAAAGGGCAGATTCTTAGAAAGTGCACAATGAGGGTGATAACAAAGGAGAGAAAGGGAGGGAGAAGAGGAACCAAGGAGAAAATCACAAGAGACAGATGGCAATGGTAACAAGAGTCATTTTCATGCAGAATACCTCTGACAAGAAGCCCCAAGGATTCTCAACACACTGAGCTTCAAAAAATTCCTGTATTAGTACACAGAGAAAAACTGTCATGCTTGTACCTTCCTTTGCCAGGGAGCAAGGGCTACAGCCAACAAAGTTTATACTGGCACCTTATAATTGAATCTTTGGTAGCTTTTTAACTCCTGAAAGCTTCAATTTAAAAAAAAAAAAGGGAAGAATAAAGCACTCATATTTCCTTTTAATACTCAGAGATGCTCATCTGAAGTCAATTGCTTGTTGTTTGCAACACACTCTTCTCTCCCTTTGTTGGTCCAGTTCTGCACAGCCCTGAGATGTCCTCACACCCTTTAAAGAGGGCTAGGCCTGCACAGATGTTTAATGCCGCCTAGGTAGAGCTGGCAGTCGACAGTAAAGAAGCATATTTGTTTCCTGTGCACCTGCTCAGAAGACGTTGCTCGAGTCAGCCAGCAAAGCAGAGAGCACTTATGCCACCCAGGTAGGTAGAATGCAGCTACTTCACAGTTCAAGTCAAGATTGCTTGGAAAACCGTAACTTTGCATTTTCTGTTTTCCTATTTATAAACATAACTAGGCAGATGTTTTCTAAATATTTGCTCAGAACTTCCATTCCACTAAGGAAATTGGTCTGGAAATGCTCTAATCAAACCTCCCCAAAGGGCAGACAAGCACCATGTACATACCTGCTCTCCTCTAGAAACTCTCAGGAGGTGACTTATGGGCCCCCAAAACATTCTGTTCCTCCACAATGATTCAGTACCAGAGGTGGATGTACATACCAATCCAGTGTCTCATCGGTATGGAATTAGGCAAGAGTACTTAACAGCTTGAAGCACTCCAGAACTAAAATACGCAGCACAATACAAAATGATATTTCCCAGCTGCAAGATGTCAGTTCCAAGCTGCAAACTCCTGTCTCTAACGATCCTTCTGCTACAAGGGTGCCAGCTACATTACAATTAAAGACAGCAATGTAAACTTGGCAATCCTCCCTATGTAAACTACAGCTAATCAGCTGCTAACAAATTCCTGGCACTCCAGCAGTTGCGTCAAAGTATGTCTAAAGGACCTTAAGGTTTTTTCTTCTTTCAAGTGTCCGCTCGCATGCAGCCTTCCCAGAAACACATAACAGCAGTCAGCTGTCAGAGCAGGAACAAAGTCTCAACCAGCATATTCACCCACACAAAGTCACAACTCAAGAATGTCTTCAGAACAGGCTGTTCATTTGGTGACTAACCTATAGCCCTCACTTAAGGCAAATCTACTTAATGACCCAAAAAATCCACACCCACTTCATTTTTAGCCACTTGGAGATACTGGCAGAAATCACAGTGAGAACAGAGGGGGGGAAAAAAAGACCGCAGTATTAAGTAGTCTGGGTTTTTCTATGAGCAGAGCAAGCTAGAGAAGCAGCCAGTGCTGCATCCCAGCAGCTTCTGATAAAAGCGGGGCCTGTTGTCACTGCCTGTTGCTTAGTGTGAGTGAAGCACCTGTTACCTGCACTTTTAGTCAAAAAGTAAGGTATCTGTTAAATCACGTATTAAAAGAACCAACCCACAACAAATACAACATGTGCCAGCAGAGGGAATGCCAGTCAGGGCTATGCCAGGACTGGTTCTACAGCCATCTTGGTGCAATACCCTTAAAGAAGGCCAGAAAGCACTACCAGCCACTTTTGTACTTTTACTTGTTTCCAAACTAAAGGAGGTGTAATCCCACAGTGGCAACTACCCTTCAGCTGTGCCAGTGTTAAAGCATTTCCAACACCAGTTAGATGCCTAGGAGAGTGGCAGACATCATCTTACCGATCTAAAACTGGGGGGGGGGGGGGGGGGGGGGGGAATACAGAGCTTTAACTTTACTTCTGAACAGATGATTCACAAACCAACATTTTGTAGAAGCCCTAAGTACAGCATCAGCCTAAAGGGACTTTCTGTTGTCTAATTCTGCAGATCTCCATCACCATAATCCATTTTGGACTCTCATTCAAAGCTAAACTCTTTTTGTGCCACTGCACTCTGATGAACAGCCTACAGCTCTGAAGGGAGGAAAATGGAAACCAACTTCAGCCTCCTGCCAAACGATAACCAGGCACATCCCTTCCTGAGGAAGGGGTGAGAGGGGCAAAGATCCACTGTTCCTCCACACTTACCCTTTTCCAAAAAGCTACTTCCTAAGCACACTCTTGGCCAATTAATCTCATTTTCATTCTTGTCTGTTAAGACAACAGTTAGCAGCTTTGCAGCCTCTGATAGGAGTATCCACTTAGTCCAGTTTTAATCAATGAAGTTTTATGCAGTCAAGGTTTACATGTTAGAATAGCCAGCATTTATTCTCTCTCCTCCATTCTTTTCAGCATTTGAACCTTTTGGTCAGTTTTAATCAGATCTTCCCATGAATTAGAACTTTAAATATGAGGTCATCTTATTTTCCCATTAATATTATGAAAAATGAGAAAAAGTTTATTAATACATAGTATAAAAGAAGTTACAGAACAAACCTGACCTTTCCAGACATCAGACAAGGGAGTCACTAAACAAAAGCCGTAAGAAGCCAGAATTATCTATTTTGCCGCTTAGGCAGTTACCATTATTGCCCAGAACCACCCCCACCACTCAACAGCTTCAGGCTGTGATTTTCCTGAGCTAGTTTTGATGCTTTAAGGCACTGCCTCTGTTTTAACAGAGAGGCAAGTGGGTAAATAATTTCTGTTCTCTTTGTCCCTTTGGAAAGGGAACATTTAAAGCAGGTCTGCTTTTTCATGCCTTTGAGCCCCACTCAGCATGGACAATGAAATTAGTCTATCTATTTTCATTTAACATTTAAAAAGCAAGCTCCAAGCATTCATATAACTAACCTTACAAGCAACACATCCAGCAGCATAATACTAATAGGCCAATCAGTTAAACTTAAACAACCAGCAGCATTTATTACCTTCAATTATTTAATTCAGTCCATTAACAAAATAGAAACATGTTCCCAAATCGCATCCCAAAATATATTTCTACCTTTACTGTCCTTAAGTCTCCTGCCAGGTGACTAGCATTTATCTTTACAACACCTGTCAGGGGACCAAGGGTTATTTGCACCACTAGAGAGGGAAACAGTCAGAGTTGCAGTACAGAGTGTGCATGACAGACCCAGGGTTAAAGTCCAGGGCGCAGCTCACACTGCGCCCCTTAGGTCTTAGACTTGCATCCTCAATAATGGAGCTCCCTTTCTGCCTTGCTTTCTCATCCTCTCCTCTCCTGCCTTACCTCCTGCCCTCTCCATAGGCCTTCCCTTCAAAACAAAGATTATTATTAGTACTATCATCATTGTTTTATGCAAGGAAGTTTTCAGAAAATTTTTAGCCATCAAGAATGAAAGGCTCAAACACAAATTTGCCTAGTTTGTTATGGGTTTGTAATTACTGTAGAAATGGCTTTGTCTCACCTGGTGACCATGAAGAGTGTACAGAAGTCTTCCTTCTAGCAAGTCCAGAATTTTAAGAGTTGAATCATTGGAAGCAGTAACCAGATAGTTTCCAGAGGGGTGAAAGGAAAGACTGTTTACCACAGCACTGTGCACTAAAGATGGAAAAAACGTACATAATGATCACCAAGACCAGTTTACACAAGCCCAAGGCAAAAGAATAAAATAAAGTACAAGCACATTCCAATTTTCTGTTACAAGTTTAACAGGAAAACATTCCACAAAAAACTCTTCAAAGCATTAGAGAACAAGGGCAGTATTCAATTCTTGCAAAAATAGGCACTGCTTTATTGAAAGGAAAAAGGAAGCTTTGCCAGTTATTCTCGGAAATTTAAGGCTACCAAAGCTTCCATCATAGCCCCAAAATGTAACTACATGCACAAGTGAGCTATATGATTCTGTGAGAGTGCTGGACATGGACATATTTTACAACTGTGGAGCTGCTGTTCTTGCTCCCGAGTGATTCTAGAATAAAACCTATATGCTGGTACATTAAGGAGAAGACTGAAATCATGATGAAAGACAAACTCAAAAGTTGACATTGCACAGGTTCTTTTGGTTTACCACCCGACTAAGACCAGGTTTAAGAGAAAGCAGGAAAGAAGAACCAGCAACTTGAAAATAGTCCAGTATAAGCATTATTCCTTCAGACATCCAGTTCACCTCACCTAAAATTTAAAACAAGCATGAATGGACAAACTATCAAGAGAGTGAACTTCCAATAAAGCAATCCTTCCTGCATGACAATGAAGCCTAAGAGTTATTTTGAAAAGACTTAAGTGTAGTTTCACTCTTATTCTAGAGCATTTTCTTTAATTTTACTGTAACATTAAACATCTATCCAATGCAGGACTTTTTTCCCCACTCCCTAAACTCTTACAAAACAGGCCATTGAACATATTTATTTATAAGAACATGCAGTACTTTACATATGCACAGCTTTCTGAGCATATGTGACATTATAGAATATTAATACTATGCTTGAAGAGGGTTTTAGCTATCCATTTGTTCTTAATTATACTATGTACCCTCCAAATGTCCTGGTATCTCAAGTCTACGACTAATAGATCCCCCCAACTAAGTTTATAATCCCTTGAGAGTCTACCATGCATTCCAAATCCAAACTGCATGTTAAAAACCCCTCAAAATACACTTTTAAGACACTAAACCCAAATATTATCTTTCGCAGATGTGGATTTGAAGCAGAAATGTGAAATAACCTTGCTCAATTATAAGACAGAATGCATCTACTTTTTAAACTCTCAGGAACACTAGATACTTCAGCTTAAGTTCTGAGGACCTGGACTATTAAAAAAAACACAGAAGAAAACCTCACCTCAACACAGGTAACTTCTAAACAGTTAACTCTTGTCGGTGAACACTACCTCTAGCACACAGCTACATCTGCCTCTACCTCCCAGCCCTGCATTACACTATGTATTAAAGGAGAAAAAGTCTACATGGAGTGTTTCCTCCTGAAAGAGTGCTAAATAGATTTCTCCTTTGAAAATTTTATTCCAAGTGATTTGTAATATTCCTCACCCCATTAGTGTCTAGATAAAGGCAAACATATTTTGTCGACTAAGGCAAGTCCTGAAAGGAATCACACCAGAAACAGACAAAGTTAATAATATATCTTCCAAGTTCCAGATAGTGAATAAAGTATTTCCAGTTTCAGAAAAAACACTTCTCATAATGGAAAGAAATCGCACAGACTGTGGCCGTGTAAGCAGTCGCAGCTGCTGCGCCAAGGAGTTCTTGGCTGCTGTGAGCTCAGAGAAAACTTCATCGCTCTTTTGCCAAACCAGCTCATACCTCCTACAAGACCATTCACAACACCTCTCCAAAAATTTGCCAACACATCCTGCAACCTCACTTTATTTCATGTTGTAAACAACAAATCCAGTGCAGCACAAGGTGACATCTCCCACTGACTTGTTGCTACAAGCCTACCTTTCTGCCAGCTAAGCCCTAGAAAAACAAAGGCCATTTAAGGGACTTCTACTGAGGGGTTAATTACTCAAATTGTGTCATGCCAGCCTATAGAGTGACTGAACATAACTGTCCCAAGTCAGTTTTATGTAATCAGTGAATACACCAACTTATTTAAGGTGGACTTGACACTGCTACAGTCCCTGGTGACCAGATAACCACCATTCAGCTCCACATGAACTGTATAAAAGTACCAATTGTTCTTGTTAAACAGCAATTATAAAGAGGTTAGAGCTGTTTCCATAGCCCTGCAACAGAGGTGCCCCACACACAACTTTGCACAGGAAAAAGCATCAAGCAACAAACATTGGCCATTTTTTGTAGGGGGATGCTCTGCTGTACAGAAAAAGTCAGTGCAAAGTAGAGGATTGAATAAAGCATCTGTCTGTTCTCCTGCAGAGTAAACATGACCAGAGCATACTTTACTTTGCTAAAAACCCACACACGATACAAATGGTTTTGCAGTTTGCTCTCTACTTCCAACTTTCATTTATGAAAGTCACAGTTGGAACAAGTCCTGGCAATAAGAGCAACACCACTAAGAGACATCAGTTTTAGAAAGCAACTCAACTTGAACACGCAAGAGTCTGCGGCAGGGCTACTTATCTATTAACTCCTCGATGCAACTCAAGTCTTTAAAATGGATTCCCTTGAAATCAGACAGCATAAGCACATCCGGAGGGAAGAGTTGCCCTCTAGTGGGACTGAGATGGCAACTTCACGTGGGAGAGCCACAAAACTAGATCGGATTTAGCCAAAAGGCAAGCAGCTAAACCCTCAGAAGAGCAAGACTTAAAAACACATCTCCAGAATGTGTTACAAACGCATCTGTTTGCAGCCACAGGTGCATGAAGTGGCTGCATACAGCTACCACTGCATTTTCAGGTTTCTTTGGCTTTTATGACTATTGCAAAGTTTAATACACAACTAGGATTTATATAGTAACTGTTAAAAAGAACACTCAGAACAGGAAAACATCGCTTCAATAGCTAGTGTCAGACTAAAATGCCATTCAGTAAGGGTGGGATACAGGGGAAATATGCAATTCCAAGACAAAAAACCTGGCAGCCAAACCTAAAACACATTTGATTTGGACAATTTAATAGCAGTAAGCAGAAAGCAGGAAGAGAAGATTTTTGAGCCAAGTTATACTGTGGCTGGAAATGCACAGTGCAGATCTTGCCACTGTTGAAAAGCTGATAAAGTAGGTTAAAGGACAATCTGACACTATTCAAGTATTTGAACACACTACCTATTTTAGCAACAAGACTTCAGAAAGGCGTTTCCAAGTTTTGATATGGGTCACAAGTTAACAATACTTATTACACAAAGAATCACACTTCAGCATTCATCACTAATTATACCAGCTCAATACCGATGAATTGGACAAAAGGTTTGATTGCCATTGGATTTTGTTAACTATCAGAGATCTAAGAGTGATTGTGAGTCCATAAGAATAGCTGAGGAAATAAATTTTTTAAATTGCATTATATGAGAGTTCAAGGAGCTCAGGCAGGTTTACAGTTGAAAAAAGAGTTCAAAGAGTGCTCAACTTGACTACACAGGGAGAATACGCTTGAGAGGAGGACCCCACATTTAGAATCACAGAATGGTTAGGGTTGGAAGGGACCTCAAAGACCATCTAGTTCCAACCCCCTGCCATGGGCAGGGACGCCCTCCACTAGCCCAGGTTGCCCAAAACCCCATCCAACCTGGCCTTGAACACTGCCAGGGAGCCAGGGGCATCCACAGCTTCTCTGGGCAACCTGTGCCAGTGCCTCACCACCCTCACAGGGAAGAATTTCTTCCTAATATCTAATCCAAATCTCCCTCCTTCAGCTTGAGGCCATTCCCCCTTGTCCTGTCACTCCCTGCCCTTGTAAACAGCCCCTCTCCAGCTTTCCTGTAGCCCCTTCAGGTACTGGAAGGCTGCTCTAAGGTCTCCCTGAAGCCTTCTCTTCTCCAGGCTGAACTACCCCAACTCTCTCAGCCTGTGTCCATAGCAGAGGTGCTCCAGCCCTCTGAGCATATTGATGGCCTCCTCTGGACTCGCTCCAACAGCTCCATGTCTGTCTTGTACTGGGGCCCCAGAGCTGGACGCAGTACTGCAGGTGGGGTCTCACAAGAGCAGAGTAGAGGTGGAGAATCACCTCCCTCAACCTGCTGGTGACGCTTCTTGTGATGCGGCCCAGGACACATATGGCTTTCTGGGCTGCAAGTGCACATTGTCAGCTCACATTGAGCTTCTCATCCACCAACACCCTCAAGTCCTTCTCCTCAGGGTTGCTCTCAATCTATTCTCCACTCACCCTGTAGTTGTGCTTGGGATTGCAGAAGCCAGCAATAAAACATGATCTAGCACTACAAAGCTGATGCTAAAAATAAGGAATATGGTTTTTTTCCTCTTAGGTAGAAAAAACCCTGTTCCAATGATGGTGGTGCCGCCATCAGCGTTCAACAGTCAGATCAGATGATCATAAGGGTGTTTCCATCTATATGCAAAGAACAAAAGAACAGTCCTCTTTATACAGCAGAATTACAAAAGCATTCTAAAGTTTGCAGACTGTTTCTACTCCTCAGTAACCTCTTTTTGGGGATCTTTCATTTACTTTTTTATGGAACCCAAAGGACTTTCATAATCTTAATAGCTTCTCTGCAGACAGCCTGCATCTGCTTTGAGATGAGTAACTCCCATTGCTCTTATCTACCAAAAGAGATCTAGTCTTTCATAGGTTGCTGTGAAGGAAGACAAAAAGGAGAACTCTGTGCCTTAAACATCACTACACTTTCTCTGCCTTTCTAAATCAAGGGAAACTAGAGAACCTGTATTGAGAGCCTGCAAATTCTTTCATTGCCTTGTGAGTAAAAGGATACAGTCAAAAACACTTTAAAAAGCAATTCTAGTTACATAAAGCCAGGAGGACCAACAGCTTTAATTTAGAACTCGATTCTTGTTTCTTAGGTTACAAAGTTCACAGAAATCAACTGCAAGCTATTTTCCTACTCTGCCTGGCATTGAGCTGTGAGACTGTCACAGCAGGAGCTGACAGTATCCCATGTGAATGGCACCACGCCAAGCTCCAGTCCTGTATCTCTGATCTGCTTTACTGGCATGCCAGAAGCAGTCTTCATGAAAAGCTAGCAAAATTAAGTTTAATAAGCTATCTGTACTGGAAATGGTGCTTGAGAATGTATGGATTTATAAAACACTACAGCAGCCCTAAAAATTGTTAGTAGTAAAGGAAAGAGCAGCCATGTTTAGGCTCAAGAAACTCACATGCACAAAACAGGACAACCAAACTCAAAGAAGCTTTCAGGGATAGGAAAGCACCCTTTTCCTATCCAGTTGACCAAAGAGCAGCACTAATCAGTTTGACAAAAACAGGTAGTGGGACGAGATGCCATTTGGAAGGTAAGGGGGGAAAAAAAAAAAAAGATTTTGAGTCCTAAATATAAAAGCTAGCTACTTCAAGGACAAGCCATAACAAAGTCAGAGCTAATTCTGAAAGCTGGGAACCCAACAAATACTGGTGAAGGAACTATAAACATGGATCATAGTATAGAATTGCAGTTGGTCGATTTTCCTCTTTTGTTAACTTTTCCTAATTTTCTCATGAAAAACTTAACAACCTTTTGCTTTGCTGGAATGCATCTAACTCCTCCTATTGGCTTATTCAGAGGCAAAGGCCACATTCTTTTTACTGCACATCATCTCCTCAAGAACAGTGAATACAAGCCAAGTGGCATCACAGATAACACCTATACACACCTGTAAAACAGGACAGTTTCGGCATCAAGGCTTTTTTGCTTTTTGGTGGTGGGCAGAGGAGGAGAGATCAGAACAGAGGTGTTTCTTACCAGTATGTGAGAATCAGTCTTGGAGCTAACACAAAGCAAAGCATGATGTTTAGTGAAAAAAGGCTTCCACTAGTAGGCCTAACCCAGTGCCTTTCTGGAAAAGCAGCAGGTGATGGAAAAGTAAGTCCTTGGACTTCAGAGCAATTCATATCATTACATGGGAAGGTCTGACTTTTCTAAGATTTCAACTTGCCTTGATAATGTTGAAGAAGTCTATTCATCCTAACATCCCACACCTTCACTGTGTTATCTGTGCCAGCCGCAGCAATGCATGTGCCACTGGGATGAAAATCCACATGGTTCACAAACCTGTAAATTGCAGTTAAACCCAATTGTTTACATTCAACTCTCAATAAAGATCAAAAAGGTCTCTTCAAGAAGGGAAGCTACATGATGATGCATTGAACATTATGAAAGTGAGGAGAAACTGAAAACTTGTACTGCTGAGTTTCTCTTAAGACTTTGCTTACAACCTCAAATAGACTGCAGTATTATATCTAAGCATGCTATCTTCAACATTTTGTATTACAGGTGTAGGAGCTGTGGATACAAGCCTCCTGAAATCTGATGGATCTGACTGTCACAACAAGATTCTCAAGTGTTCATTTAATGTTTGCATAATATATGTCTTCTATTAAATTAATAGGATTTCTAGAGTGGTGTGTACAAGACTGAACAGATATTTTTCTTCTATCACATTTAACTAATTTTAAGATGAAACTTACTGAATCATATGTTGCCACTTGGAAGTTAGTGAGGCCGAGACCAGATTACTTTCTGGACCTGTATGCAATCAATTTTTATTTTGAACACCAAGTACAGTAAAAACTGCAGAACCTTCAGTGAAGAGTATCTTTAACTCCTGACCCAATCCACACAAGAAATTGGATAAAATTAATTATCCTTTGAGTATTCTTGTAACAAATGCTGAGGAAGTTGAGATATTTCAATAGGTTGTTTGGTCAAGCTATATTCTTAAGACCACTGGAAAAAAATAATGCTGTCTGCATTTGTCTTGGTATCATTGTATATTACCTGGAAAGAACACAACTCTGTACTTAAAAATTCAATGCAGCAAGAAATTAGGAAGATTCAATTCTCTAAGGACTTTTGTGTCTGTACAAATTAACTTTTGCTGTGGTGCAACATTCTCCATGAAAAAAATCCCAATTCAACAGCTGTTTGTCTGAATACAAAGTGTTTTTTGGAATAATCTTGTTATTCAAAAGTTTGAGGATGAAACAAAGCATCCAAGTACCAATCTGCCAGTACATTTTTGCTCTTTTAATTTATGTCAACTCATAGCAAAATAAAAAAGCTTAATATAGCTAGAAAAATAAATAAAGTATTTCAGTATCTTCAAAAATAAACAAGCATAAAGAAACTAAGGCTTGACATGTTGGACAGTTATCAAAATATAACCTTCAAGGTTCCAATCTGAAGAAGTCATAAAGAGGTCAAAGCAATTCTGGAAGTTCTTTTTGCATCTCATCCTCTGCTGGCTGCTTTTATAATAGGTAATGATTTTTTAGGAGGCAGAAATGAGTGTCAGGACAAGGACCTCTGACTGCAGTCACAAAACCAGGTATACATTCACCAGGCATTCCCATTTCAGAAATCACAAGAAGGCCAGTCCCCATGCACCACAAGGTACTTACCCCCCATGCTCACAGAAGGAGTGTATACATTCTCTGCTGGTTTTATCCCACAGTTTGACAGTTTTATCATCACTGGCTGACACTATCAATCGTCCATCAGGAGAGAATCTAAGATAAGAGTTATAGCAGTTAAGAAGTGTCCCCAAAAGGTGGACAGGGTCCACTGGATTTGGCCAGCTGTCAAGGTATATTGATAAACACACTCGCTCTTCAAGACAACACACTGGCATCAGTGAGACTAAAGATCCAATCACTAAGTTTATAGGAAAAAAGCAAACCATAAGTCCTCTGTTGGACTATCCTCTATAACTATCCCCAATTCCATAAGCACATAAAATAACCCTCAGGAAAGTCTTGAGTCTGACTTAAGATCTCCTGTCCTACTTGTTTCAATTTAAGTGTATCTCAAGTTGTTTCTCTGCCATGATTCAAAACAATTCCTACCCTTGCCACAAGCATTCAGAGCAACACAATTACTCCCAAGGTAACAGCTGCAGCAGAAGCAGCTTCATCATTCAAGTGCCTTGGAAGAAAGCATTAAGTTCCCATCTCAAAATTTCATACACAAGACAGATCAATATCTCTCTTCAGAGGCATACATTTTACAGGATCGGGACCCAAGTCCCTACCTAGAGATCATCATACATACTGGAAAAACATTCCCTCTGCTCTACTGTGGGCACCTACAGTACTACCAGCCACTGCCACATTCAAGAGCTATAATGAACTTTTCACCTACAGAGGAACTGCAGCTACAGGCATATATAAAAACTTCTCAGAACAACTGAGATGGACAACTGAAAAGTAAATCTGAGAGAGTTATCAGGAAATAATGTTTTTATTATGGCAGCACTTTCAGCATTTTGGAAGGAGCACATTTTAACTAGAGGCATGACAAGTCTAAGAGTAACTAAACTGAAAAAATACAAAACTCTTTTTGCTTCTGTTAGCAACTTCAAGATGCAGAAGTCTTGACACCAGGTAGAAGCAAAACACAGAACAAATCACTAAGCAGGAAAGTCTCTGCTTAGCAAAGATCGCTGAAGAAACACTAAGTGGGTATGCAGCTATTATCTGAAGGGATCTCTCTGCAGGTTAGAAATATATTTCAGTCACTAGACACACTTGAATCATCCTGATTAGAAATGTCTCACACAAGACCATGATACTTAGGTCTCTGCTTTGAGGGATAAACTCCCTCTATCTGTCAGAAAGCCATACTTACCTGGCACAGCGAACCCAGTTTATGTGCTGGCTAAGTGAGAATAGAAACTTCTGCCTGTGAACCGTCCACACTTTGACTGTTTTGTCATCAGAAGCTGTAACTAAGGATTGGCCATCGCTGGAGAAGTGAACGCTTCTTACAGTTGCCGTATGAGCCTTGAACACAGTAGATTCTCCTTTGCTATACAGAAGGAAAGAGCACTTTAAAACTGCACAACAGGGCAGCAAATACATCATATACTTGAAAACACAAAGCTTCTGTATGCTGAGCAGTGCTATTAACCACAACTTCTATGGGAACTGCATGTGCCTACATTAGGAAGAAAATGTTGATCCACCCCAAACTCATTCATGCTTCATGAGCTATACAGAACACATAGCTAAAACCAGTTGTTCCAGTTCAATACTGGAGCCCAATCCAACAGGAAACAACTCAGGTTTCCTATAAAGGGGCAAAACTGCTACTGTTTATTTGTGGAACCATTTAAAACAACATTTATGGAAATACCAATACAAAAGAAGATGCTGAGATTCTCTGCTGTTACCAGGTCCTTGGCTGGAAGGCTGACAGGAGGGAGGTAAGCGTTTTCAGAGTTCATCTAGACAGAGCCAAGCAGGCAGCTACCTCACAACTGTTCCTGTAGAGGCCCGTGCTCCAGCTGAACGCTTCCAATACAGTGTCACACCAGAAATAACACAACTGAATTCAGCATGCCTAATGTTGTACAACTTTGAGCAAGCTACCATTAACTCAGCCAAGCAAGACAAAAGACAGGGTATTGTTGTTATTCTTTATCCATCATTTCCAAATAAATGCAAGAAGCATTCTTCTGGTGAATAAATGCAAAGCATATTTAGAAATCTGAAGTGCAACACAGTCAGACATCCAGCAGGTATATGGGACTCTTGGTCCAAAATACATCTCCAGCATGTACTGTACTACCAGGAGCTCCATATTGAGAGACAAGAACAACAGAAATACATGGTGGTTTGCTCCCTTCTCCATTAGGATTTATACTGAGGCTGAAGACTACTAAAATTGTAAAGGCCAAAAAAAAATAAAAAAATCAAAGTACTACATACCTTCCAGCAATATTCCCTCCCTCCTCAGCAAAGGTCAGATCTGCCTAGTTTTATTTAATCCTTTATCTGCCAGAAGGCAAGGAACAGTAAAGGTTACTTCTCAGGAAAGTTTTCTTTCTGTCCAAAACCACAGAACATCCCCAAGTCTGATAAAAACTCATGCAGAAACATGACATTACAAAATTCTGTCAGCATGGCTTATAAAAGACAAATCCCAAAGACAGAAATCCACACACCAGGGAAGCATTAACTCCTCCAGTAACATATTGCCCTGAAAGGGACTGCAAGTTTTCGGATTCTTTGGAAATAAAGTCCTGGCCCACAGACTACAAGGCAGCTTCTCCCTCCCCTTTTAACGACAGGGCAAAACTGGGAAGCTGAAGGTCTCAAACCTGTTTCAACATAAACACTTTCTTTTTATTTGGAGAAGGTAAATTGACAAAGAACATTAAATCAACACAGATTAAAAGTGCCATGCACCAAGGTATTCACAACTGGCGTAACAACTGCCTTTCCACACTAGCCCTTTTCTGACACAACAGCCATAGGTGCAGTTTAGACCACATAGCTCATATGCCCAAGCAGCTAGGATAGAATCACCCAACACAAGCTCAGTTTTCTCACTGCATCCCAGTCCTTTCTTAAAATGTATACATTAGCATCTGAGAAATCAAACAAGTTTATGCTGCCATTTATTTTCAGCATTCTGTGTAAGCAGCGTAGCTCTGGAGACAGCAAAGTGACACTGTCAGTCTCTTTCTTTATATGAGATTGATGAACAGCAAGGTTAAATTTTAATTATAATCCACCTTGTGCCTTTTAATAATATATATGTTAACATGTCATTGTGATCATTCCTTCCAGGAAAGTTTAACTAATCCGGAATAATTATAACTGAAATTACAACCTGCACATTTTATTTCTGTTTCATTATAAATTACGATATTTAAAAGCACTTTTATCACAGATTCTAAAAAGTCACTTTCAAAACCTATCAGTTCCATGGCAGAAATTACTTATGGCTTAACAGATCATCAAATAAAGCTTCCAATGAGTAGTCATAAGAATTCATCAAACAACTAGAAATGCTTTCCATTGTTCCTGAATAAACATGCTTTTTAAAGTAGGAGTATGGTTTTTGTGTGGTTTTGTTTGGTTTGATTTTTTGATTTTGAATCCCTTTTATTTGCCACCACAATCATCAGGTCTGCTTCTGGATACAATCCTTCAGTCTTTGCTAGCAGCAATTTACAAGCTCACAAGCAGAGGAACCACCAATACCTGTTCATTCAGAAAAAACAATCCCACTGTTTAGTGTGGGAACCAAGAGACCAGAGGAAACACTGGCAGTTACTTTTCTGCATCTTGGCTGCAAAAAGCTTCTCATTACTTGGAACAAGATTAAGTCTTCCAATAGAATTTCTTCAGCACTCTCCAGTTCATTTTGTATTTCAATTAGGTGTTCCCTGCTGAAGGTACATCGCTTAAAACAACGCATCAGAGTAAAACAATAGAAGTTGAGGTCTCTCAGCCAATGATTGCCAAGGACTTGACAAGTGTTAATGAGTTAAAGCAACTAAGCTCTCTACTCAAAAATGGAAACTTCATAATTAGGCTAAGGTACTGAAAGTGAATTATTGTTAATCATATGCAAGCTCACAAAAAAGTCAATACACAATCCAAAGCAGTCTTTTATCTTAGTAATACACCATCACTTACTACCAGTGGAACAGAGTTACTAGTTTTAGACCAACAAATAAAAGTTAAAGGCACATAACCATTTGGTGGACTACAGCAAGCTTGCAACCTCCACCCTGCTCACAGAACATCACTAAACCTCAATTTGTGTTTCAGCATGTTGCTTAACACTGGCAGAGAAGCAAAGGATCAATTTGCTAGGAGGAAAGACAGACTGGGGCAGAAAGGGGAAGAAAAATCCAACAGCTCACCACTGATGAGTTGCACTGGTGACTTGTTATATTAACATTGGAAGTTAATACTGACTTTAAGCTTTGAAAAGGACTTTAGCTCTGTCTCCAATGCAATTTCAAGACCAAATTACCTCTCCTCTGTTAGAGCTGTAACATACAATGGTTCTTTCCCTCAAACAGATCCCAGTTCCACAGCTGGACAACTGCTATTGAGAAGCAAGGACATATCTCAAACCACAGTTAAAACACAAGAAGAGAGGCAGAAGGAAATAGATACTTACACACTGGGAACCCATAAACGGACCGTTTTGTCTCTAGAGCCTGAAGCCACCAGGTGACCAGAAGGTGAAAACTGAACACACATCACTGCATCTTTGTGGCCCACAAAGCGGTAGGCTCTCATCTGAGGTCTCATACTCCAGATCATCAGGCACGAATCCATAGAGCCACTTGCTGAAATAAAAAGTAAAAACAAAACCACACAAAACCAAAAATTCTGTTATTTCACACTCAATTCACCATCACAGCTTCTAGCTATCTCAAGTACATCATCATCCTTGAAGCTTCAGAGCATTTGCACACTGTATATTTCATTAGTAATTCAAACAAAACACAGTCCATCATGCATTGGCTTGGAATGACAATTTACTTCCAAGAGTCAGGCCATGCAACAGCTGCAGAGGCAAAAGCCACACAAATTGCAAAACTTCTTCCAAATAAATACACACTAAGGAAACACATAGAAGGGAAGGTCTATGAATGAAGGTTCTCTCATCACTTTTTTATTGGGAAGCAGAGGCAGCTATCAGCTGCAGCAGGTTAAATATCAAGTAATACACCACAGATTAAGCAGAGAAGCCCTGTGAGTTGGTGACTAGACATAACCCAGCTACATGTACCTCCAACACCTGTCCCTTGTTACAAAACATTGACCAGCAGTTCTTAATATATGACAAAGCTTGCAACATGATTAGAGCAAGTTCAGTTTGCTGTTAGTAGGAAGGGTCACAGCAGGACTTGATGGTAGTCAGGAGAGGCTTTAAGGAACTATGGATGGAGATGGGGTCCCTCCATCTACTCACACCCACTCTTCTACTCATGCTAACTTCTATACTCACCTGTGCGCATAAAAAACAACCACCACAACTTGCCTTCATTCTTGGGTCTAAGAAAGGGTGGAAGAGGACAAAGGCATATTCCAAAGACAAGAAGGAGAGAAAGGGCTGGTGGGACATTCCAGAGGGCAAAGACTCTACTTACAGGAAGGTGACTACCCCCAGGACAGATGCTGTTTTTCCAAGATCTCCCTCAGCCTCAAGAGCAAAAGGTCACTTAAGTAGAAGGCAGAATTCAGGTGCACATGCTACATCCACTGCAAGCACAACTGACAACTCATCTCCACCACACTGAACTTCGTACAAGCTACATCCCCCTCCCTACCTGACAGGGGCCACACCAGTCCCTGCCAAGAGTATCAAGCAAGAGGTTTCCCAAACACAAGAGTAAATTCCATATCAGCCTAAAACTCCCCTGCTCGGGTCCCACCACAACCCTAAAGCTCATCATACTGCAGGAAGTCTGTAGCACTGGGACCCTAGTGATTTGTAAAAGAGCAAACATATGCCTGTGGCAACTTAAAGTCTCAAACAATTACAGTAAAAATACCCCTTCAAATCAATTTTAATGCCTAAATAACAGAAAACTTTGTAGATTTTCCACAGGCAAATACAGAATATACACATCTTAGGCTGCCAACAAACCCAAGCTGCACCTGTATCTCTCTACAGGAGTGCCAAGTGGGGCATATCTCCAGGGAGATCTTAAGATGTTCCTAGAAAAAAAAAAGGGCAGTTTGATGGTAAATTCTGACATGGCAGTATCATAATTACAAGAAGATTTCAGTTCATTAGTGTTATGGCAAAATACCAAATAGATTTCACTGGAAACATCCTTCTATTTCACAGTCATTTCAACACAAGAAATAATAGTCATTTCTTCCTGCTATTGATTTGGGATTAATATATGCCCATTTCAAACAGGATCATTTATTATGTATGTTTCCTAATGGGAAACAAAAAACCTTACTATTTGTCAGTTCAACTGGTGGTTTTGTATTTCCTACAGGCAATATCTTCCCTTAGGGATATTAAAATTTAAGGGGAGACAGCTGTGTAAAAGTAGATTCAGCACACAGCCTAGCATTAAGATATTAGTCATAACTACACTAAGTCATTGTCAGGCAAGGATATTAAGTTGCAATATTCCAGCTTCCCCAGGACTGATGTTAAAAAATTTAAGGAAAATAATGCTCTGACATCTCAATAAAGCACTTCAGTACGATACTGCATATATGTGATTTGTTGGCAATAACTATTATACTTACTGGATTGGGCAAGCAAACTAATGGAATAAAAAGACTGAGTCCTCTAGGTTTGGTCGTTTTATTGGGGGCAGGAAGAAATGGGGAAAAAGAACTTTAACATCTCATAAAAGTTAAGTGCACACAACTAACCCAACAGTACCTAAAAAAATAAAACTTCTTAGAACTGGTTCCCTTTATTACCTGATCTCATTTACTAAAAATATCAAGAGCAAGCAACTATTTCACAGGCTAGATGGAAGCAGTAAAGGTCACTGTACTACTTCCAGAAAGCCAAAAGCAATGCTGAATTACATTCAGAGCATCCTTGCTAAACAGAGCTGCACTGACTGGGTAAAGTTTTAGGGATACACAAACAGAATCACAGATGCAGAGCAGAATGAACTCTTGCTCTACAAAGACACAGAAAGGAAAAGATAGCAGACAACAATAAAAACAGCAGCAGGGAGAGAGGGGGTCCAAGACAAATTTATTCATTTCCTTGCAGCTTCCAGAGCATGGTGTAGGCTGCAAGACCCAGAACAGGGTTATTACCTGCTAGACCGCAGCATTTCTATTTACTCACACCTACTGTGCCCACTGCCTACCAGGTATATTGCCTCAAAGTATCATTTCTGCCTTATCTGCTCTGCAAGCCAAAGCTACACCCACCACACAGACTGAACTTCACTAAGAGCCAAAAACCCTCCCGGTTTCTACTGGATGCACACACAGTGTATTTCCAAATAGCAACTAGGACACAAGCCTTGGCATAATCACAGGCAGTTGTCTGAAAGGGAGAGATGGAAGATGGAGAAGAATAAGTAAGGTTTTACCTTAAATTGACTGCATGGTAAAGCCAGGTATGTGAAACAATAAGCAACAGTAGATGTCTCTAAAGCTCAAGTGTGATGCACACAACCTGCTACCTGTCTAGTTAAGCAACAGGATTTTTTTTTTTTCAAAGCACAGAAACATTCATCCAAAATCTCTTCATCATGAAAACAGGTTCTTTGCTCTTGTAGAGCTCAGTACCTCCACTGCTCCCTCCATTTAATGAAATCAGAGAAGCTCTTTCTTTATCATCTGGCCATCAAAACACAGAGAGACAATTTACCCAGTTGTTTCTTATTGAAGCTGAAGTCCACACTAGTGACAGCATCTCTGTGGCCTTTGAAGTGTCTCTCCAGGGACGGATCTTCCTAGAAGACAATAATGTTCAGACACTATAGATTAAGAACCATCTTTGTACAATAAAACCATTTTATTTCTCTAACAAGCAAACCAAGCCACATATTCATCCCATAAAAGCCAGGTAGCAATAAGAACACCATGCAACACAAAATCTGAAATTCACTTGTATCTACAAACTTTAAGAGAGGCAACTTATCTGAGCCGAACACCCTTCTGGATCTTAGGTGACTTGCATGAAACATTCATGCATTTTCACAACATACCACTAGTACAGAGACCCCAAAGCTGACTTTGGAACAGATCAGCCATGTTGATGACCACCTGAGCAGACACTCAAGCTCAACCTTGCTCTGACAGCTGCTCATCTCAGTCCAGGTATAGCCAAGACACTACTGTTCACACAGAAGGGACAAATTTACAAGACTTAACACACCTGTCAAAACAAACTGACCCACTACCTTTCTCCTACATCTGGGGAACAGCATGTCACCACACAACACCTTGCTGCAAAGGCCAAACAAAGCCTGAGGTCGGGGGGGGGGGGGGGGGGGGGAACGGGACAAAACACAAAAACATTGAGAGAACCATTACAAGAGGTTGTAAGACTTGAAAATTGTCTAGACTTCAGAACATGCTAACCGGCCTTCAATCTCTGCTCCCATACACACAGCTTCTACCTCCCCAGCAACCCCCACCACAGCCTGCTCCCCCTCAGGAGTTGACTGCAGCCTCAGCCTGCTCAAACAAGCACCCAGCCCCAGAAGAACAGGGCTGACCCCCCCTCACAACACTCAGCCCTTGTCAGATCCAGAGCTCCCCCCATCTGCACCAGCCTAGAGGTGCCCCCCACACACAGTCCAATCCCAGCTCTAACAGCACCCCAAGACCCAGGGCTAACCCCCCAGCAGCATGAGGCCCCCCAAGTCTAACTCTGCCCCCAGCCCCAACCGCATGAGGTCACCCCACAGCACAAGCCCAGGTCAGCCCATGCCACACAGCCCAACACCAGCAGCACTAAGCCTCCTCCAAACCCAGACCTACCCCCACCAACTCCCCAGGCCTTGCCCTGCACAGCCCAATTCCAGCAGCACCAGCCTTGCCTTCCTCTCTCCCCCAAAGCACCAGGGAGGCCCCCCTACCCCAGCCCCGCACCGTGTCCCCACGGCACTGCCCCAAGGGCCACTCCCCATCAAACCCCGAGCCCAAGTGCCCCCGGTACCCCTGCTTCCCCCCAGCGGGAAGGGTCCCCCCAACAACCCCCCCCGCCCCAGAGGCCACAGCCCTCCCTTCAGCACCTTCCCAGACGCCCGGGCCGCCCCCAGCCCAGCCCCAGTGGCCTGCCAGGCCCTCCCCTCCCAGCGGCACCAAAGCCCCGGGCCGCAACAGGCCCCAGCACTCCAGGCCTTCCCCTTCTCGGCCCGGCCCCACCAAACCCCTCACCAGGCAGCCGGCAGCCATGACACCTCCCGCCCGCGCCGCAATTCAGTTTCCGCGCCTCACGCGCCCCGTAGCAACGGTTCCGCCCTTAAAGGGGCCGCGGCGCCAGACCGGAAGGGGCGAGGCCACTTCCGGCCGTGGGCGGGACCCATCCAGTGAGGGGTGCCGCCATTACAGGCCCGGGAGCTGGGGCGGGAAGTCGCCAGCAGCCAGGTCCCTCCTCGTCCTTCTCCTGTCCCCCCCCGCCAGTCAGGCTGCAGACGATCCCGGCTGGGAGCGCAGGGAACGGTCCTCACAGGCCTTGCTGTGAAAGTCAGTTCCTCTGGTACAGCTGGCCCTGAGGGGCCTTGCTGGTTACAAACATTTTCCCTCACTACCACATCAGTCAGTCTTTAGAGTATGAAAGCGTATTAACTTTGTTAATATATGTCATAGTTCACATTATATGCTGCAATATAAGGACATAGTGAAATTTTGCTGGAAGCTCTGGTATTGTTTGTACTTACGTAAAACAAACTAAAGGACGGGCTGGCCGTGGGCACGAGGCCTGAGCTGTGTGGAAGCTTAGAGCTGTCGGAGAGGGATAAAGTGTCCCCTGGACCACTGAGAGGACACCAGCCTCCAGCCCCTCTGACACAGCTTTGAAGCCCTCCCAGCATCATACACAAGTAACTCCAGCAAGACTGCCCGGACGTCTGGATCAACAGACAAGCAGCAAGAATGCTGCTGAAACAGTTGCTTTGCAAAGTTTTCCTATGATTAAGCAATCAGTTAAATTGTGTTCTACCTGAACACTTGAAAGGTGGAAGATTCCTGTGTAAAACCGCATTTAGGGTGCCCCAATTTGGCTGGGACACCTCATGCTCATGAATAACTATTTACCCTTGTAATTCTAGATTTTGCATCCTGGTCTCCCTCCTCCGTCAGCATGGGTTAGTTGTGAATTTTCATTACGTAGCGCATTGCCCACACCGCTGCCGAGACAGCTTTTTTCATCCCATTATGCCTCTCCCCAGCACGGTTCTTATGACATCAGCAGGAGACATGCTTCCTAACTTCGTGCTCAAGTCCAAGAAGAGCAGAACTGCACATAATTTTCCTGCCTGTATTTTACAGGCTCCTTGTCAGACCGCCAAACATTGTATTCCTTCCTCTTCGTCCTCTGGGCAGGAGATGTTCCTGTTCCCTTTATCTGATCCTGCTTTGTTCATAAATGCAGAGCACACACTTGTCTGGAGGCCTTGTGAGTTAAAAGCTGAGGGTTTTTTTGGAGGGAGCTCATTCTACTATGTGAAATTGGGTTAAAAATGAAACAGATTTTTTTCTCCAGTTATTAAGGAACTGACAGCTTTGTTCAACACACAGGGAATCCTCCGGCTTTTGTTCCAGCGTTACCAAACCACTTCCAATTTACACCTGTCTGGCTTTGTTGTTGAAAACTGCCTGTTACGGTGTAGGGCAATGGACGGGCTCTAAAACAGTGCTTCCCAGGAGCACAGCCAAGCAATAGGGACCTTTACAAGACAAATTTCAAGCTGTGCTGAAGTTGGACCAGAAATTATTTTGCTCCCACTCCTAACTGAGAGCAAAAAAAAGGAAAAGAAGGTTTCCCTAATGTGAATCAGCCCAAGCAATCAAGCTCTCCAATTCTCAGAAAGCAACTGGTCATGTATTTTGTTTAAATGTGTATTTGTGCCTTTTACAGCTTCTTTCCTTTTTTCTTCTTTAAGATTACTATCTCTAACTGAAAAGTTGCTTCATGCAGGGTTAAAAAACATTTGCTTTCTTAAGGAAAAGCAGAGCCAAGTGGAACACCTGAAAATTTCAAACCTTTTCCTTTATCTGCCAGGATGTTTTGCTTTGGGCAATGTCCAAACACACCCCTCCCACCGCCAGCTGCAGCTTTTTTCCCCCCTAAATCAGCCAACAGCATCAAGCCAGCTTGATTGGTCCCTGGGGACAGCACTCGCACCTCCATGCTGGATTCCAGCGAAGGGAAAAGGACACAAATCCCCGCTGAGGTCGGTGCGAGGCTCCATAGGCCACTGCCAGCCTGCAGTCGCTGCCTACGTGTTGCCTCTTGAGCCTACTGACGTCCCTTGTGGCCACAGCAAACCGATACTGGTGCCATCCAGGCTGCCATGGAGCTGTAAACACAATCCCATGAATTGTGCTTCTCAGGGAAGCCATCTGTCCTTCTCCCTCCTGCACTGCCATCCCATGGTCGGCAGTCTGCTGGTTCAGGAGTGTTTGTGTGTCTGAAAAGCTCTCCATTTCCCTCTGCCCTTTGAGTTACTGGGGCTGAAGAGACACGTACCTCCCTCAGGCCCGGCCTTTCTGCCCATGTGGCTATGGATCTTGGATCTATAAATCTGAAGCAGTTTCCAGCATCGCTTAATCTATTCCTTGTGAAATTCTTTGGCATTTGACCACTATCTTTTTTTTTTTTTTCCTCCGCACGGAAATAAACCAGAACACAGAAAAGATGCTAAATATGCCCGAGGCACTAAAGAAGTCTTGTACAACCCATTTTAGAGAGAAATACGAAGTCAGAAATGTGGTGTGGTTGCACTCCCATTTATAAGAGCAGGAAATGGGAACATTTACTTTTATTGAAGGATTCCACCACCCAAACCAAACCCAATCCACCTTCTAGATGATACAGTAGCAGCATCTATGGCAGACACGGATGGCTACTTCACTTACCAAGTTCTCAGTCCTGGGCTGCCACTGCACAACGCCAACAGCCAGAGGAAAGAGCAGCCCATTAGCGAGACATTTACACCTGCAGCAGTCTAGAACAGATGTTAATAGAATAAGAATTAAAGAATATTTGTGCCAAAGTCTTTGCAAAAAGAGAGCCCTCAGGAGCATGGGCACACATCAGGTCCTGTGCTGGAGAGGACAGGGTTTTGAGATAGCCCAGTTCAGCCAGTGCAGCATTGGCCAGGCTCTGTCCCAGCATCCGAACGTCTTTGTGGCGTTATCTGCCCTGGGTTTGGGTGGCATTGGATTTTCCCATCCCTCAGAAACCGTGGCCCTGGGAGCCAGCCTCCTCCCAGCGCCCCAGAAAGGGAGAAGGACCTCAGCCCATGTGCTGTCACCCCGCCCAGGCAGCACCCCGGTGTCACCACCGGCTGAAGACACACGGCCAGGAGTGAGACTCCTGCTTTTCTTCAGATGACCACCTGAGGGCAGGCTGAGGCCTCTTCCAGCCTTCAGTTTTCTAAAGAGAGAGAAATGAGGAGGAAAATTGGATAAAACGCAACATGATTTCATTAAAGATTAATCACGCCAAAATAGCCAGCTTCTTTGTTAGGACTACCATAACTCCAGGCGAAAAAAAGCCTTGAGCTAGCCTCTTTCAAATACCACTTCCCAGCTGGCAACTTAGACATTGTACGGTAATTCTCAGCAAGTCCTTCCCTGGGGTTATTTCTACAACCATGAATCGAGAAGAGACCAGAAGCCCCAAGATCTGACTCCTCTGTGATAACAACAGAGCCCTGCCAGGGCTGCGGTCCCTGCACGCTGCAAGGCAGCATGCAGCCACGTTGGGCAGCAAAGGTATTGCACAGCATCAGACCCACCCACAATTCAGGTGGGTTGTTCTTGCATGAAATTACAGCTAACCTTTGACTTCAAGCCCAAATCAGAAAGCCCTGAACTTCTTGCTAGAGTGAGTGGGTCTAAGTTTAGCAACTAAACTCAATGTTTACCACTTCTGTATTGCAACCCCCAGTTCTCACGTGTCCTGTTAATATTTAAACTGCTGAGCACACCAGTCTCTGTACACACTTTTGCAGTTTTAAGAATATGCCAACTGGGGGACAGTATGCTAGGCTTCAGAAAGCCAGGATGCAACTGTTTTTCTAGAAAAGCTGAGGTCCTTGGCAAGTGGGGACACGTATTTGCCATCTAAAGAGGAAGCACCAAGAGATGTGGAATTGGTCAAGACAATGCACGCAAGCTAAGACAGAACCAGCAACTGCACCCTGGTCTCCCAGTTGCTAGCAGCACTCTCAGAACAAGGTCATCCTGTCTCCATGACCACTGTGATCTGAGCATGGGCTGTTGTGTGGAACAAAAAGAAGTCCCAGCACCCTAGAGATGAAGGCAGGGACCTTGAGCAACCAACCCTGCAATGCTTTGGTGTGTCAACCCAACTGGCTGGGATGGGACAGCCGCCCTGTTATTGCCGCTTTGCATCCAGAGAGCGCAGCAGGGATTTAGGCAGCCTAAGCAGGCAGCTACGAGGAGCTAAAAATTGCAGGTGAAGATCAATGTAGTCCTGAGACTTGCTGTCTGTACTTCCCTCCTTGCTGCGGTGGAAGGTGGCAGCTGCAGGCAGTTTAGGCACTGCAGAGGGGACCAGGTCCACCAAGGAGCTCAGCTGATAACAATGACACGGTCTCATTGCTTCCACAGGGAAATGCTGCTTTACATCAGCTGAAGAGGTAGCTTCCTGCTGCCACATCACTGATTTTCTCTCTTACTAATGACTTCCTCCTCCCATGTGTGCCAAACCCATTTATTTATAGCCCATAGATTTTTTTATCCCACCCGCCTTTGTGCTTATTTTCCTTTTTTATGGAGTTAAGAAAAAAGGAAAAAAAAAAACCAACATTTTCCTCAAGTAAATCTCTCACTGACCTAAATGCAAATTTGTTCAAGCAAATTCAGAGAGCTTTGATCCTGTGTGAGTAAGAGGGGAAAAGGGAGCGGCGCAGGCTCTGCTGCTATCAGAACGGATCTTTACTGCTGCGTAACAACTAGGCAATGAAGCAAAAGCCACGGGAGTTAAAGAGGAAGCTCAGCCAAAGGTCACCTGGCTGTCCTAGGTGCTTGTTATCAGAGCCTTGAAAAGAGGGAGGAAGGCGACATGAGACGATTATAGCAACCACTGGAGAAGGCTGACAGGGCTGGGGGAGCCTGTCACTGCTCCTCAGCACTCGGCAGGCAGTGGTGCTCCGCTGCTGTAGAGCAAAGTGTTGGCAGAGCCCGGGTTCTGGAGCCGCTCGGGCCACTAAGAGAAAATGTGTCTGTCTTGCATCCAAAACATCTGCTAGGCATAGAGCCAGAAAGCACCCTGTTAATCACAATACCGTGTTTTATTTGCTGCCTTGTCTTTGCAGGTGATTTGAACTACTTTCACTGCTCATCCATACAGCTGAAGTGGTGAGGGGAAGGGTGACAAGGGCACAGAGACATACAGACACCAGGCCGTGTCCTGGAGCACCAGAGGAATACTCTGCTGCTCCCTACGTGAAGCTATAGTTCTTCAGCCATCCAAGAGTGGTGGAGGGAAGGGTGCTCATACACGCCCACAGTTTCCAGAACTGGCCTATAGGAGGAGAAAGATTCAGGAGTGAGAAATCCTGGCAAGCTGGATCCAGCCTAAATCCCATCAGCAGCTTTCTGGGCATCTCCAAAGTTGTCTCTGACCACTTACATTGGCTCTAGCATCTTAAGCCACTGTAAGATCTTCAAATCTGTTACATGAATGTAGATCAAACCCACCTTTAAAGTAGCTCCCAGTACAGGTGTCCCCAGACATAGAGCTGTTCCTCCTGGACACGTGCACCTCTTTTGCCCATAGGTTTCCCCTTCTGCAGTACGAATAAGCCCTCTCTTCCCCACATTACAGGCTAGCCCCAAACTCCTTGGCTGCAGAGGAATTTTTGTTTTATTGAAATTTAGGTGCTTGCTAAGCAAGCAGAGTCTCTCTGTTAAACTTGCTGACCAAGCGCAGGCGGCTGCTTTCAGTCCCCGAACTTTCTCTGCTGTTGCCTGCAGGGGTGAGTGGAGTTCAGCCTTCGCTGAACTCACAGTTGCATCAACCCAGAACGCAAAGTGCACGGAGACCGGTACTAGGAAAATGCTAGCAGAGTTCACAGGAGTGAAGCTGAGACCGTTGGTACACGGAATTCCCCACTCAGCAGGGGCATTGCTGCACAGACCCTGGGGCAGGGGCAGGCCTGGCCAGAGGGGGCAATGCTGCACAGTCCAGCACCACCCACCTAATAAACCTGAAAGGCATCATCAGCCTGAACAGCGCAAGGGGAGCATGCTTCGAGTTCTTCATCTCGCTCCATCAGGCTGCTTTCCCATCAACATTGACCACTGGGCTGGATCACATTTGGCCTTAACTTTTAAGTCCATAATCTTGTCAAAAATCTTTGTGCCAAAATATCCGAAGTCCAGGCCCTCACTCTGCAGATTAGAGGAGGGTATCAGTCTGCCCGTGCTGATGGGTATCCAGTTTCCACGCAAAGGATTGCACAGGAAGAGCCAAAAGGATCCACACCCAGCCATGCCGACAGCAGAGTGGGCAGGAGGACACTGACCCTTCTAGAGAAATTCATGTTGACAGCACTGAGTTTGGTCAGCACGGGCAAGCACACAACTGTCTGAGCTGCCTTCTCCACGCTCCCAGTGGCCTTGTACCTGCTGATGACCCAGGGTGGCCACCTGCTTTCCTTTCCACACCATTCCTGCATGCAGATCAACACAACCAGGGCCGACCACAGAACAAAACCAATGGCAGAGATGGTTGAGATACAGTCCTCTTAAAATAACTAGAAAGATGCTGATAGCAGGATGCAATTGTGAGGGACATCTGACTTAGAGCTTTTTCTTGTTGTTACTCTGCCAGCATCCAAATTGGTTAAACTGCCAGAACACTACAAAAGTCACTCTCTCCGTTCTCTTGTTCCCATTTGCTCCTGCCCAGCACAGGTACATGACCTTTTTTAATAGTTTTTGGGTAACAATTTAAACTTCTGAAGAAGGGAAGGACTGACTCCTTTCAATGGAAGGAATAGATACTTCAGATTCATGAGTGACTTTCATCTCTGTGCTGTCAATCTGATCACATTTTCAGTAGGTAATAAGTGACAGTTGTTACCAGCTGATGGCTGTTGCATTTGCTGCCTTTACATGCTGAAGGCAAAGATACATCTGTTTGGAAAAAGTCAGAGTAATCCTGGTTCCAACCAGCATTAAATCTGTGGCATCCACCTGACCATCTCCTCTTCCCCTCTCTCAACAGCTTGTAGAGTTACTAACACCAGACCCTTCTGCAGTGCATTTAACTGCACGAGGGGACAGCAGCCCTTTTTATTTCCAAGCCAGTTCAGGGCAGACAGAGACAGAGAGGTGGTGCGTCCCACTGCCCAAAACAGCTGCTTCCTTGAATGGATCATTTCCCCTTCCAACATCTCACCCTTGGAGAAAGAAAGAGGAGCCTGGCTGCTCTTCTGTGCAGTGCAACAGGAACTCAGCCTTTGCCGGACGTCTTGGCATTACCGCGACATTGGCACATGCTTGTGCTGGGACGTCTGTCTTGCTACAACCACTAAAGGACAAGTGGGAACATTAAAGCCACAGAACTATAAGAACAGTGTTTTCCACTGTCCAAACAGGACAACCGCAAAAGGTTTATTGTTCAGTTTATTACCAACTGTTTGGCTCCATTTCTTACCACCTCTATTAGGCTCTATTCACTCGCTAGCGACTATCCTTACCCTAACTAGCGTGTGCCATGCTGGGTCCAGCCCCGTTACCCACAGCCACAGCGTTGGTGGCGCAGGTGCGGGTGGGACAACGTGGGGCTGTTGGGCTTTGGCCGTGGGGTGGCATTGGCATGGCTGTGGCAAGGGCTGCTGCCAGCATGGGCATTGCCAGGGGTTGCAGCAGGGACAGAGGCCAGCCCAGGGGACCAGCTCAGCCGCTGTGCTGGGCTGCACGGGGGGAAGGTGGGAAAACCCAGCCCTGGTGCCAAAGGTGGTTGGGAAGTGGGGGGTGCAGCTGCCTGGGAAGGGGTGTGGGCGCTGCTGAGGCCAGGAGGTGCTTTAGCCCAGCGCTTTGTTTTGAGGACCTCCAAGGGGGAGACACCCATGTGTCCTGTGGTAGAGCTGGTATGAACACCTCCTTCTCCATCCCAGCAGCAGTTCCCTGCGCAGGCCAAAGATGTTGGCAGCTTGTAGAGCAGCTTGTAGAGCAGCTTTCCTCCAGCTCCGCATCCAGGCACGATCCAGCTGGGGCTCTCCTTTTGTGGCCCACTCTTGGCTTGCACCTTGCTGGCAGCTGGGGATGGTCCCTTTTAAAGTTGGGGCTATAACAGAAGCATAGAAACTGAAAAATGCAAAGGAGAAGAGTTAGTTGCAACCAGTTCAAGCCTGGAAAACAAAATATATGAGAACTAAGACTTTTAATTGCAAAAGCCAAACTTGGGTATTGAAAAGAACTCTTAGGGGCATTTGAAACCTCAAGCTTGGGCTGTCTCAAATGTTGCAATATGGGTAAGTCATCACCAGGCCTGGGATTTCACCTGAGAAAGAAATGAAGGTGAGGACATTTATGGCCATCCCCATCTCCTCTGTTGCCAAGGCTTACTTGATTTGAACATCAGTTTCTCCCGACAGTTCCTGTGCAGAGGAACTGATGTACCTTTCTAGGAGCAGGAGCGGCTGCTTCTGCTGGAAATTCGTCCCCAGATTTAGACAAATAAGACACCTCTGGCAGTTTGCACAGCTCACAGAGGTCAAGCTGACGATGGAAACATTCCATGCTCTCCATTTCAAAAACTACCCCAAGTCCTCTTCTTGCCAGCACTTCCTTCTTGAACATTTCTTCATTGATGGCAACAAAGACTCTATCATCAACCTACCAAATGGACTGAAACTCATCGCTCCAGGTAATTTTCCAGAGCTGCTTGAGAAAGGAGAGGTTTTCAGTTTTGGCAGTGCTCTCCGCGAAAGAAACAGGAGTGTGTCTTTCAGTAGTGCTGTCATCACTCCAAGCTTGGGAAGACACTTCTTCCATTACTGCTCCTACAGCAGCGTCCCCAGCAGCTTGATCATCCCACCCTGGGGAGGCAGGAGAAGCTGAGCCTGATGACTCCCCCAGCTCATCTGAGGAAGAGGAGATGATTTCGGCTGTTGACAACTCCCTTTGAAACCACCTGGTCTCATTTGGGCTTGACCTTTCTTCTGCAACCATTGCTCTGGCCAGCCAGACACCAATCGAAGGCCAGCTGGGGCCAACTGCAGGTTCCCATGGGACATTCTCAAATGTCACCGTGGTGCCTGTGCCGCATGGCGGTGACATTGCAGGGTGGGACCTGCGACCTGGCACAAGGGAGCGGCCAGAGGAGGAATTGCTGTAGAGCACTTGTTGCTTTTCACTCCCAGAGCCACCGGCGGTGGGACTCCAGAGCCCAGAAGTCAGTAAAGCCGTGTTTGTTGAACGGCTGCAGGCAATGAGAGGACCGTGCTGTGTCCAGTTGCACCCTGGAGCGGGTCCGCAGGGAGGAGCGGGGACAGCTGCAGCATTGGGCATCCTGGTGCCCCGTTTCTGAAGTTTTTGTGATTCACTGGAGAAATATCTTACAAGCTTTGGCTGCACGTTCATTACAAGCCAAGCAAAATACTCCCATCTCTAAACACTGCAGGACTGCACAGTAATAATTTCAACTCTCCCCAGGCATTGGTAGTATTTTTGCTGTGAGAAGCCTAATGGGCTGGTAAAGCTCAGCATCTTTCCCTCTGAGCTGCACAGCCACTTTTGGAGGAGCCAGGCATACAGCTCAGCTCAGCCCAGCACATCAGGACAGTCAAGCTGTGCCTGATATGGGTTGTCATAACCTTTGTCACAGCCCCCAGGCACCCTCGTGCTCCAGGCACGTGACGTGGCACCGTGACATGCTCCGGCCTTTCAGTGTACTCCCTCCCTGGCACTGGCTGCGTTGTGCCCTTCATCCTTTGGCTTTTGTAGCTCTGGAGGAGTTTAACTGGGAGGAATATGTTTTGCCTTTTGTTTTATATTTGATGAGAAAGGGAAGGGGGTGCATAAAGAAATTTGCCCTGAAACACCCTCTGTGGATTTGAAGAGCTGGCAACAGTTTTTCCTGAGCCAGCTTTATGTGTTCAACATAAGCTATACCGGCCCTGAGCTCCAGGCACTACCACAATACTGACAGAGCTCCTTCAGGCTCCTGAAGGGAGGAGGAACTCCTGAATATAACAGGACTCCTCATATGCCCTGAGACCTGTCCTACAGCTGGAAAAGCTCCCTGGTAGCAAACTAACCTTTCAAAGGGGCTATGAATGCCTCTGCCAAACAAGAGGAAAGAGCTTCCCTTGTTGAAACACATTGCAGCAAGCCTTTGTGTGGCATAAACCCTCTTCATGCCAGCAGGACCAATGCAAAGGACCCATCTATAGTACCCAGTATCTGAGCTCCTGCTTCTCTCTCTCTCGCAGCCCAGTGAGGCAGGCTGGCTGCAGCATTTTGCAAGCCCTATAACAGAGGAGGCTATTTCTAAGGTGACAGAGACCCAGCAGACAGCTGAGAGCCCAGAACAACCCCTGAGCTCACCTTATTAGCAGTCCCAGGTTACCATTCTCTAACAATCTGTTCTAAGCATTGGCTAAGTTTGGAAACGGTGCTGAAAGCAGGCTTGCTGCTATCGTGCCAATGAATGAAGAGCTTGTCAACAGAGGGAGATTCACCAGCAGCAGGACAAGGGGGCAGGACAAACATTACTGTACAGTATTTTCTCTATAGAATGGTTTATATCTAAGCGTGAGTCCTTCAAAATGCTGTAACAGAGCTTTACTACTCCATTAAGGGCTGGGAAATGGGAGGAGCAGAGGGTATTTCACCATCTAGCTTCAGACTTTTGTAAATAGATGTGAATCCTCCACCCACAGATTCAACTAACAAGCCAGTTCCTAACACGTTCTGACCCTTGGAAAGTGTCCATAATCAGCTTTTGGCTTTCATGTTATCTCCAGAAAATTCTGAGCAATTTATGCTTGCTCCAAGGGTGAAGCTCACCAAGTGCTCACACAAGCCAAGGAACAGCAAGTAACGTGCAGCAGCGCAAATCCTTTGGGGTGGAGAGCCAGGATGCAGTGATCACAGCCACCTCCCATTTCTGCCTTCAGGAAGCGACTCGTTCCGTTTTCTCCTGCAAAAGCAGAAAGAGGAACAAAGGAGCCAGTTGTCACAGGAAGATGGACAAGTTAAAAAAAAGGGAGATACTACAGCTGCAGTGAGTTTGAGATGTGCTGCTTTGAGTCATCCTGAGGTGCAGGAGAAGCCACTGTCCCCTGCAGCACCTCGGGCCCTCTCAGAAGAATTTATTTCCCACCACAGGTCACCCAGCCCTGCCTTTCTTGGTCAGGTTTACTCCCTCTCAGAGGGCAGACACATTCCTATGCCTTTCAGCTCAATGCCAGGTCCGCAATGCACCTCAGAAACCAAGTCCTATCAAGAGCAAGAGCATTCTTGTCTATCACTGTACCTTGACCCATTGTACGAGATCTTTTTTATCAATTCCTGGAGATGTGGGAAGCAGCTGGAACCCGGGATCCACGGGAGGAAAGGACAGCGTATCAGGCATCTCAAAAATAGAAATATCAGAAAGGTTAGGCTCGAACCAAGTGAGGCAGACAAAGCCCATAACCCCTGCCAAGAGGATGAGCAATGCAAACAGTGGGTGCCTGTATCTGAAGTAGAGATTTTTTTCCCAGTCACAGCAGAGGAATGTGTTTTAAGTAGCTGGCTTTTGGCCTTCTGTTTTGTTTATTCTTCCAAAGACAAAACCAAAAGTGATGCCATATCCTGCTTCACTGAAGCACAGAAGGAAGCATCTAGGAAGGGGAGGCAGACTATGACAAAGTCCAGACCAGCCTAAAGGCAGACACACACAAACCCTCCTGCTAAGCCTGCTAAATATGTAGATATTTATCTACATAGCCTGCTACCACAGCCGAATGGAAAATACCCGCTGGGCTTTGGGATGCTCCAAGCAGCCAGGAGAAGAACAGTGGGAATATCATGCTTAACTGCTCCTCAGGGGTTGAAGGACCAGACCTGCAGCTGATGTGAGCAGGCTCCACAGCCTCCACCGTAGCTGCATTCATACTTACACCAGTTCAGGAGCCACATGCCTACTGCCCAGTTTTCAAGCTCATGGTGACTTTTAACCTGTGCAAGTAGAAGCAGAACAACAGAATGAGGAAGTGATCCACTGAAACTTGTCCTGTGTGAGAGGCTTCCCTGGAGAACCAGCACAAGAAAGGCGCTGCCTGCCCAGAGAAGTGCCACACTAATCCAGGCACTGGAGAATGGCCAAGCCCTGGTTCGAGCTGGGTGCTTCGTTCACAGAAGACAGTATCTCTGCCAAGTGCAGGCAGTGGCTGAATACTGTTATAATTAGAGCTGAAGTGCCAGGCCAGTCATTTCCAACTCCTGTTATTTTTTATTACACATCTTTCAGTATTTTGTATTCACCTGAAGAGAGCCGGTGTTCGATTTCAGGGTGTAGGAGAACTTCATGCTAAGAGCATCCAGAGTTTTGTTTTCCCAGTTATGCAGCACGGTCCTCATTGCAAACCTAGGTGCACCACAAAGGCTCATAACTAGAAGGCAGAGGAGAAGGACCCCACTTGCTAAGTCAACTTCTTGAACAATTAGGGTTGGCAGCACTTAGTTCTGTCAAATTACTCCAAGGGTAATTTTTCTAATCAGCAAATGTTTATTAGAAATTGCAGAGGTACAGTAAGGGACTGGCACAGGGAAGGATAGGCTATGTCATCTGCAACTGTCCTGACCTTCAGGGAAAAAACCCTCCAGCATAACATAGTTGCCATAAATACTTCCACCATGACAAAAGATGTCGGAAATACAAGCTGTTGACATTACAGGATACTTAGCCAAAACGAAACCTTATGCCTTTCAAACTGTGAGCTGTTGTGCTGGTTTTGGCTGGGATAGAGTTAATTTTCTTCATAGTAGCCGATATGGGGCTGTGTTTTGGATTTGTGCTGAAAACAGTGTTGATAATAGAAGTTTTCATTATTGCTGAGCAGTGCTTACACAGAGCCAAGGCCTTTTCTGCTCCTCACACCACCCCACCAGCGAGTAGCTGGGGGTGCACAAGGAGTTGGGAGGGGACACAGCTGGGACAGCTGACCCCAACTGACCAAAGGGAAATTCCATACTGTATGATGTCATGCTCAGCATATAAAGCTGGAGGAAGAAGAAGAAGAAAAGGGGGGGGGGGGGGGACGACACACGACACATTCAGAGTGATGGCATTTGTCTTCTCAAGCAACTGTGACATGTGATGGAGCCCTGCTTTCCTAGAGATGGCTGAACACCTGCCTGCTGATGGGAAGTGAGGAATTAATTCCTTGTTTTGCTTTGCTTGTGTGTGTAGCTTTTGCTTTACCTATTAAACTGCCTTTATCTCAACCCACAAGTTTTCTCACTTTTACCCTTCTGATTCT
This sequence comes from Balearica regulorum gibbericeps, assembly GCF_011004875.1. NCBI lineage: Eukaryota > Metazoa > Chordata > Aves > Gruiformes > Gruidae > Balearica > Balearica regulorum. The sequence continues at coordinate 7,597,736 of NC_046193.1, forward strand.
CTCCCCCATCCCACCAGGGGAGTGAGCAAGTGGCTGTGTGGTGCTTAGCTGCCAGCTGGAGTTAAACCACAACAGCTGTAAAGATCAGCAAGTTTTACGACAGCATGATGTGTTATCCTAGAGTTTAGAGGGCAGGAAAGTGCAGCTGACATCAAACACACAATACTCATTTCTTTGAAGGAAGTTTTTCCCAAATGATACAGAACTGTCTAACTCATTGCCAAGTTCCAGATCTAAACCAAGCAAATTCATAAAAGGGTTACAGAGATCAATGCAGAACAGGTTCACCAGCACTTTTATGTCCTGGGCTGTATCCCTGGCTCAGGGGATTGCCAGGAGCATAGTGCACACCAGCATCTTCCCTTAGTGTCCGCTGCTGGCTGGACAGACTTTTGGTCTGATTTGCTTGTCACATACAGTCAGCCAAGACTCAAGTATTCGAGGCTCAATTTTGTTTGCGCAAAACAAAGCCTCGTCGCCCGGTGGCGTGGGATTTTACAGGCTTGTTTCTCAAGATATCTCATGCTTTTACTTCTTGCTTCTGTTTCTTGTGAGTCTGAGCAGAAGACATGCCACCATCTCCAAAGAGGGCAGACACCTCCACACAGAACTGCTCTGCTTCTTGTTTGTAAAGTATTACCACACGCTGTGCAAACAAACAGTCTAACCTCGGACGAAACAGACATCTTAGATAAATCCCATGCATGGGATTAGTCACGCTGATGTTGCAATCGTTGGTGTCATGGATAAAAACGACCCAAAGAAGAGGACTATGAGAATCTTCCATCATGGCTTATTTATGTTAATTACAAACAAAGACTCCCAACTCTCTTGTGCTAGCCCAACAACTACTTGCACCCTGTTGTCTGTTATCTTAGCTCAGGACTAAGCTAGAGCAGATTTTCTGCCACACCTTTGGAGTAGACTGCCTTGTTCTTACGACTTCAAACAGAAAAAGCATGATTTTACTGCAACTGCTTTACACGTATTTCTTGCACAGTTACAGAAACAATTCCTTGCTGCTATAAAGATGTATACTCATCTCACCCCCAGATGACATAATTATAAGGTAAAGGTTCCTGGTGCCAACCACACCATAAGCTCTTACAGAGGCAAACATCCTTGTTCAGGGTGGTACAGCCACCAAACACTCCCCCTGCACTGAGCCGTGGTTGCTGCTCTGCTGGTGATGTTAGTGCTCATGATGCTTGCTCTGGGCTTAGACTGTGGAGAGGAGTCTTGACAAAAATTTTTAAAAAATCACTAGTAAACTCATTAAATTGTTTTAAGTAAAACATATCTTTGATATGACCCCTCCCCTTCCCAAGAGAAATACAGCTGTGCAGATGTGATGCTCTTACAGCTTTTGACTTAATGCTTTTATGCAGTAGAGGAAGTGGAAAGATGATACAAAGCCCACGCATGCTAAACCACCTTCACAGCAGAAGAATCAAACCCCTGACATAGGAAAAGCAACCACAGAGAGTCAAGTCATTGGGCTAAAGCAATCGGTCAGGTGGACAAACTGAGATATCTGACTGGTTTTCTTAGGAGTGCGTGATTACTTACACAGATTGTGCAACTACTTCGTCTCTGCTCTGCAAACACAGTCTGATGTCCAAACACCAGCATCTGCAATAGCGTTACTCTGTAGTGATACCGCTTGCATGCATTTTGTAAATAAACAGTGACTCATAACTGACGGACTTGGAGAAACCCAAGGCAGGGATGATAACGCACGCTAAGTCATCACCTTCTCATTTGTCCAAAGATACCATCGTATCATCAGTGGGACTGACTGCAGCAGGCTAACTCCAGAGAGGAAGCAACCCTGGATGCTGAGCCCAAATCCTCCTGCCCGGGCTTGCCACGAGTAGCGCCTTGCCTGAGGCAGAGTCCCACAATGGCACACGTTTGCTCTGGCAGCTCAGTAGCATTCGGTCTAACTGGCAACAGCAGCCCTGTCCTGGGCAGGATATCTCACAAAGGTGGACATTCATGCTATATCCTCACCCAAAAGCACCTTTTCCCCCCAGCGCCGTGTGTGCCATCCCACCCTCCAGGCAGCTACACTGAATTAGCACTGGGCAAGTGAAAAAAGCACAGAAGATACTAGATAGAAATTAACATTTAACCTTTGTCTGTCTTAAGCTACTGGCAAATAGTTGCAGGCAATCCAGAAATCTTTTCCACTCGCTTGGTTTCTAATTTGAGAGCACCTTAGTTTCCTCTGTCATGCAAGGAGCTCCATCAACAACAGACCTAAAGAAACCTGGTTCCTCATGGATTTAGTATTTTGATAATTAGTTTCTGCATGTTTGGGTTTTTTTTTCCTCATGGCTACTATGGTTTGAGTCTGCTAAGAGCCTCTTTCTTGGTCAGTGTATTGTAAGGTCTCTACCCACTGACTATGTGGTTTCAGAGATCCCTTAGGGACCTCTAAAAGCTTTACTGTTCTTTGAGCTTTTCATTGAACTGAAGCACGGCCACCACATTGAAAGCTGCTGGCAGGCAGTCAGTACAACCACAGCACAACCGTGTGTCATCATGAAGTTCAGCTTAAAACAGATGGAAAAGGAAGCCAATAGTGAACCATGTAATAGCCTAGCAAAAATCCTTTAAAATGCAAAAGAATTGCAATACCAAATATGAAAAGGCATCAAATCTGAAAGTTGTTTGTAGCCTCATCTCCTCAATTCCCAGAGATATAGCCTGAACCTCCAAACCAAACAGCTTCCGCAGTCACAATCTAGCTACCAGATCCTTCAGTCCTGAATGCCCAAACAGTAGGGAAGCTCTTCAGTCCAAATCTGGAGTCTCGTTCTTCTCTCACAAAGAGTAGCCAGCCACAACTGCCTAGCATGAACCCTCCTGTCACAAGAGCAGAGTCAGTTCTTTATCCTTGCAGCCCATCACCCTGCAGGACTGCCTGGTACCACTGGAGGAGCAGCAGCTGTATATAAATGGATGGCTGATTCATGCTGGGACACTGGTCTATTTTCTTGTCCCCCCAACACGACCTCACCCAGCACAAGAGAGCTGTAAAGCCATTTCCCTGCACAGTCCCACTCCAAGCTGCAGTGGCCACACTGGGCTGAGCAACCAGAGATGTCAGAGGCTCACTGGAGGCTGTGATCCTTAAGGCTTTGTCTGGTTATAATTAAGCCATCTCATTCTTCTTGATGAAGGCTTGGTGGGGAGGGTATCCTGCCCGCTTTACTCGGCAGTGGCAGGGTGGGGGGCGTGCAGGAAAGAGCAACCCCAGGTTGCAGCAAGCTCACTGCAGCACGAACAGCTAAGGTGTTTTACTCCTTCACTTTGAGATTAATTCAAGTGAAAGTTGTTTAATTCATAGAACAATTGAAGCTTGCAAGACAAGTAACTGGTGGGACAGCTACTCACTAGCAGCCCTAATTATTATTCGAGACCCAGGCTGGTGTTTACTTTAAAGAGCCTCCATGTTCCAGTACAGCTCTTCTACTACCCACAATAGTTCGGCAACATCTGAGGCTACAGTAACTGTTAAACTGTTATCCCGTGGTTTGGGTGAAAACCTACGTTAAACAATATCAAGACTTATCTTGAGATGAGCTAAGCCAAGTTGAGCAAATGGGAGATGCGCTCTCGCAACAGAAAGCTGTGCAGAGCCCCAGGCGAGGCAGAGCGTTGCCGACGCCTCCATCTCAAGAAGTCAAGTCCAAGGGCTGCCTCACCTCATCTCTTATCCAGAGCAACACCAGACACTTCCCAAAGAGGTGCAAGAACCCCAGCCTGCCCATATAGGTCTCAACCTGCCCTCCAATACCTCGGGACTGCTTTATGTCTGGACTGTAACACCCGTTAGGCCCTCAGGAAAGTATCACCGTTCATTACAACACCCAGTTGCCTTGCTTCCCATTTAAGAACCTGAGTTCGGCTTGCTAAATTCATGGCCTCACCAACTTCTGAAGACAGTGAGACACACATAAGTGAACTCAGTTAATCAGTGGCTAAAACAATTTTTTCACAGCCCAATCATCCTTTAGTTAAGTTCCACAATTTCATGGCAACAAGCCTCAGGCGGGCCAGAGATGTTGAGAATAGGAGGTTCTCCCCAGCTACCACACAGTATGTACCATTCCTGGGTAGCTATTTGTTGCCACCAATCGTGTTGGGAACAGCATGGTGCCCTGTGACACAGTGGATTCAATTTATAAAAAAAAACAAAACAACAAAAAGAGAAAAAATAGGGCAGCCTTGACAAGATCTGCTTGACTGACCCCTGCTGCTGTGTTTAACATTGTTGGAGAATTGCTCCGTGCAGGGAGCAACGTAGAAAAAGCTTGATGAGGAAAAGCTTGTGATGAGGAAAGCTCATCTGCTTGTAGCCCAGCTACATGCCTGCCAAGGACAGATGCACTTGGCACATATATGGAGATGGCTCATACATACTGAAGGAGCAACTCATTCAATAATCGCACATTTATGAGACAGTTTCTAATCAAACCCTTCCTCCAAGCAAAGATAACAGGCTATCCTCGATGTTCTCACCCCAAGTACATGACAGCTCTAGCATTCTGCTGTCTACAGCACACAGCAGCCTCATTGTGCAAGGACCCACCAAGCCAACGTGACAATCCCAGCCTCAGGGCACCCGTCTCCTGTCAGAACTAACTCAGAAAATCTTATGATGAAAATCTAATGCTAGGAAGTTACCCTAATTCTGCATCTTGAGTAAGACTTCCAAGTTGTCTGCGGTGCACTAGCAGATCGCATGGCAGTGCCTCCAGCTAAGATACACGCCTGCTTGCCTGCTTTATTAATGCTCTGCTCTGGGTGGGTGCACAAAGCATGGGAGATGTCTTTTTATTGTAGGTGAAAAAATGTCATTTTGTTCAAAATGTCATTGTTGTATCGCTTCCTACACTGACTTCTCTCTAGACTACTGTGGTGTGATGAGACAAGGAGGACTGCTTACCCTTGGGTTAGACAGCAGAACTGTGATCCACAGAGAGATCTTCATATATTACATAGAAACCACCAAGATCAAGATGCCGAAGAGGGAGGACGGTCCAGTCACGGACAGATGTATGTGCTTTATCCAGACAACGCAGCAGATGCTGGTATAAAGTGAAGAGCAAAGGCTGCAGGAGACAAGCACATCTGAAACAAAGCAAGCAGCTCTGCAAGAACCCGTATTCTGGGAAAATGTCAGTCACACCTTCAAGCACAAGAGTCTGTGCCAGGAGCCTCCTGCAACTGGAGAGGCTTCAAACACTCAGCCTTAGCAGAGATGAATGCAGCAACAGCGCAAGTGCCCAGCGAGAGGTTGCTCAGCCAGCCCTGCTACAGTGAGCAGCAACACAGCCATGATGGGGACCTGGGGAGGGGACCCAGCAAACAGCAAGGCAGAGGGGGGCAGAACCCTCTGCTCACTGCACAACCCACCTCCTCATACCCATTTTCATCACCAAAACCACAGCATATTGAAATCTCATTTTCTAAGGTAACAATTAACAAGATCACATTGCCTCACCTTGATTACTAGTGAAGCCTGTGAGTGATTTCAGCTTCTCCTGTCAAGCCTGGCTGTCTCAAAAGCATAGCATTTCCACGCATTTTGAAGGGAAAGAGAAATCCCTAAGTGAGCAGATAGAGAGGGGAGCCACGTTCATGCTCCTGCAAAGGAAAGGCTGCAGCTCTACCTGCCTGCTGGCTGGCCAGCAAACACACAGACTTTCCCAAGCAGGAAGTAGCCAGGGCACAGCCGATATTTAGGAGATCTGAGAGAAGTGAGGATAGTGAGGGATATTAAGAGTTACTGCATCAGAGGCAAGTGTGAGTGAAGTTGGACTTCATCAAACCTCTTGTTCACAGAGCAATTTGTCCCTTGCTTAAGTTACAGTCAGGAGTTTATGCTAAGGGCTTTCTCTTTTCTCAGTGGGTATCACAAAGCGTCAGCTCTGCTACGAGCAAACTGGAGCAGCCCCAGGGTAATGGCATTGGCACGACACTGGGATGAATTTTGGTTTGGGTCCCAGTTTTACTTTTGGCATCCAGAGGCGTTTGCTTGTTCTGTGTCCCTTTTTTACCCCTGGTGGGACGGTCTTGTCTCCCAGCAGGGACTGCTCCTGCAGCACACATGGCACAGGTCTCCACTGTGCAGACACACAACCAAGGTAAGACCAGCAGAAACAAGCTCCTAATTGCCAAACCCAAGCCCAACAAACAGGGGGAAAACAGCCCCTGACTATTCAAGTCAAGTTCCTATTGTCTACTTTAATGCACTGTTCCCCCATCACAGGGCACAGTGGATCTGATTGCTTTCAGGGTATCACACATCCCTCCAGCTGCAGAGTTTCTGCTCTCAGACTGCTCTGCCCCAGGGTGGGTGGAAGAGGAACAGGCCACACTGCCTGCCACCTCCCCCAGGTCAACTTTCCCTGCTTTTCCAGAAAGTGCTGCTCCATGGAGGAACCCTGCTAGATTTCTCCTACTTTTGAAATTGTTTTTTCCTTCCAGCTGATGTTGACCTACATAATAAGCAGGTCACTGGAACACAAGAGATGTTTTCTGAGGCAGAGGAGAAGAGCCAAGCAGTTTCCCTGCTGCGTGTGCTTCTCAGGACAAAGTGAAGCACTGTTTCCCAGGGGTCCCACTCACCAGCCTCCTTCATGCTTTTCCCATCTGAAATCAGTGGGAGCTGCTGGGATCCCGCCAGGGACATGGTCAGACCCTGAACAGAACATCAGGCTAGTTAAGGACCAGGTCCACGGGGGACCAAGGGGAGCTTCAGGAACATAAACCCTCCTCATGTGAACAGTAAACATGCCACGTGCAATCCCTGTGCACGAGGCTGCGAGCCCGTGCAATGGCCTGGCTGCGTGAGATTCAATCCACCGGGCAAGGTGAGCTCTCAGACAAGCATCAAAGGGAGGGAAGGAGAGAGCAGGAAGATGTGAAGTGGACAAGTCCCCACCATGATCCTGTGGTACAACCCCTCCCAGCCAAAGGACGGATCTGGTTGTAACGGGTCTGCAGACCACAGGAATAAAAGACCGAGTTGTTCCTAGCCGGAACAGTGCCCTACCTGAAAACCTGGCAGGCAAGAAGCAGGGTTAGAAGAGCTTGGACTCAATTTACTTCAAGCTCTAATAATTTCTGGTCCTTTATGGGGAGCATTCCTAAAGGCTTGCCACAATAAAGTACAAACTAGAAATGAGAAGGATTTGAGTAGCTGAAAGAAGAGAGATCCTGGGATATCCCTTCAGCATCAGTATAGTTTAAGGCATGGCAGTATGGAACCAGATTGCCTCAAGATGTTGTCTCCAGCACCATCTTCTCTAATCTTGCAGCTGATCTCTCCTCATCTTCAGCCCTCCCTCCCAAACTGGAGACAACACTGCAAAATATGTAGGCCAGCATATCTAATCCCCACACTGACTCGTGCACTGCAAGCAGGAAGCAGGTAGCTACCTACCCAAGGCTAAGGCAAGAATCTATTAGAGAAATGAATGTAACGTGATCCTGCCTGGGGCTCAGAGTCAGTCCCAGAAGGATATACAGAGCGAGTAACCAGAGCAGACAAGGGTAAGAAGCTCTCTCAAACAGCCTGATGGCTCAGAGAGCTCCAGTAATGATCGTGCGAGTCTGGTAACTAGGTCACAGTTATGATCCTTAATTAATCCTGAAGAGACCCCATCTGCCATGGGGAACATGACAGATAAGGTAGCTCATTAAGCCCAGAAGCAGGCCAGGGGTAATGGCAGACCCCAGCCTAGCCCCCAGAGGTTTGGGGACAAAATCCTGTCGGCAGCAGCAGCCGCTTTGCCCAGCCTGCTGTCTGCCAAGCTTTTAGCCAGCAGACACACCAAGCTCTCCCCATCTCTTCCAAGGAAGCAACGGCAGCCTGGAGCATGTTCACAAGCCACTGCCCAAACCACACTGACATAAACCATGAAACAGGAGAGAGACAGGATCGAAAACAGCCCAGGGACAGACAGACATGGGGCTCCAGCAGAGGAGCCATACCAAATCCTGCTGGACAGCTGAGCCCCAGCTCCCTGCACTGCACTTCACCCGCAGCCCTGCTCTTCTACCCCACACCTCTCTGTGCAAGGGTGAGCTATCCTGAATCGCTTCTTCCCTACTCCTCTGCGAGAAGCTGAAAGATAGCAGCTTCTCCACATGTGCTGTCTCAGCTTGCACAGAGGGTTAAATTAACATGCTGGGCTGGCAGTCATAGCCCTGAGGCACAGATGTTACAAAGGGGCATCAAGGCCAGTGGAGAAGGGCCTGACACTGCAGCTGAAGTTAGGAGAGGTCGTGTGCCGGTAGGGCCAGGTTGTTCACTTGGCAGAAAGACCTGTCCCTGACTGTGACAGCGGAGAGCCCATCTGGCAGCAGAGTAGCAGAGAGCAGCTGAGGGCAAGGGCCATGGGTGGCTGACACCTGGGAGAACAACAGTCTACGTGGATGTGATCTGCCCTGGCCTCTACAGCTAGCTGTGTTTTGCATCTACACATCATCTCTATGAATGTCTTGATCTGCATAAAGCCACTGGTGACAGGGAGATAAGCTGAGATAACGTCGATTGGGTTTTCAAGACCCACGTCTGCTACCTGAGCAATGAAAAAGCAGCCACCATCAGCAAAGATGGCAAAACCTAACAGGGCTTCTGAGGACTCAGCACAGAGCAGGAGCATTAAAAATAGTTTTTTCAAAGGAGGGATAGGTGACTAATAAGCCCTAAACTGACAAGTGTTGGGAGATTGAGGCAGCTTAGTACTAAAGCCATGTCTCCAGGGACCCTTATTAAGGTGTCGCTTGTGCACACTACCACCCCCAAAGGCATTGTGTCAGCAACATGCACAACTGACAGCACACCAGGGAACAGACACGACTCCATACAATTAAACCAGAACAAGTAGCAAGGAGAAGAGCTGCCAAGTAAACATAAAACAGTATTTCTACCCAAGGAAACTCTGAATAGCAGATCAATCAAACTCCAGGCATATGCACCATCACCATACACATGCACTGTTCTCCCTCATCCAAGTGCAGCTGGGTGAGGACTGCGCTGCTGTGAGATCACTCCATGAAAACTAGGTCACTGGTTATCAAGCCCAAGAGACAGTGCAAGGACTTTGGGAAGGATGTACTGAAATCACTTCTTCCAATTAAAACACAAGCTTAGGTAGCAGCTCTAGTTTTTTGCTCTTGTAATTGGAGCTTTAAATCTCAATTACTTGCTCAAAATCTTATCGTCCTTCATGGTAAATATACCTTGACAGGGTTTTTGCTGTTGAGGAGACAGGCAGTTTTGGGAACCAAGCTGAAGCTAACACAGGAAAGGTTACCACCTTTCTGAGACAGCAGTACAGAGAGCACAGCAAGCACGGAGCAATCTGTGGTCCCAAAGGCTCACAAGGGAACCCAGAGCTTGCCCCCTTTGCTCACCCACAGAAGAGCAGCACGCTTGTTTGCTGTGCCAAGCACCAGCCTCCTCTCTCCCTCCTCCAGCCAAAGTGCAAGACCAGGTACCACACAAGCCCTGAAGACCCTTGTGGATTTCACCACTAAACAGCACAAGGATCCAGAGGGTTTGCACACCTTTGCATGTTACAGTTGTTGGCTTCTGTTTTCTGGCTGCAGTGGTGGGTGCCCCCCCCCCCCCCCCAGGTATCCCACCCTCCACAACAGGGTCTCATTCCTGCTGCAGGTTGGATAGGATGAACGTCTGCTTCATATCCTAGAGCCTGGCCTAGTAAGTGTGTGTTGCCCAGTATGACATCTCTCCCCAAAGCTGCTGCTTCCAAGAAATCGTTGCCTCACAAAACACAGCTTGGCAAAAAAGCCCTACCTCACACCCACCCAGACACAGAGGCTGCTCCACACACTCCATCAGAGGCAGAAGAATTAACCTTTAAGTGGTGAATGGGCTAGGGAAAAATGTTGCAAGGCAACCCAACCACCTCCCTACTTGTTAAACACTGAAATAATACATGCCAGCTGTGCTGTATTTGCAGACTTCAAAGTGCCAAACAACCAAAATACCAAACTTTTCTTTGGGGAAACAGTTCAGCCACTGCTTAAACCCAAGCATCCCGGCAAGAGCCTTGTGCAGTGCAGTTAATCTGAAAGTTTGCTGGTGCTACTGATGGCTGGAGAGAATCAGTTACCCTTCATCCCAAATTACCTCTACATGTAGAGCCACCACCCCTCCTCCCCACATTCTCACACGGCTCTGTACTTTCTCCCTACATGATCACTCATCCCTTATCAGTGCTAGGAGGGGGGTATCTCAGGAGAGGTCTCCTGTCCTAACACCGAATTATTTTTTTTTAATGAACACACTATCAGATTTCATACAGGAAACAAGATGCAACTTATCGAGAACATGAACTCTGAATTGTTTTGTCAAGTTAAACTTGGAAGCAGAGACTTGTCAAGACTAGAGGTCTTTAAAGATCAAGATTGGAAGTACTTAAAAAAACCCAAAACCCCAAACCATCAGAACTACACTCTAGTACTCCTAGGAGCTTGTAGGATGGCTGCAGGAATTTTTGGGTAAAGTGCTGCACCTTGCAAGTCTGAAGAGACTAGATTTTCTAATGTATATAAAAGCTCCACAAGATTAGCAGAGCTCTATATAAAACCACAGCACACAGGTCAGCCACATGATCCATCACTAATGCTGAGCCAGCAATAACCCTCTACTCTCCCTCGGTTTGCTCTTACAATCAATTCAACACGTGAAACCGGGCATGGAAGTAAAGAGAATGACTTAACCCCGTGTTTGTATTTTTGCCATTTCAGTCTTAATTTCTCAGCTGATCCCCTTTAACTTTTTTGTTATGCAATTTTTGCACTTCCATCTCTTTCTAGGACATTTCCTAGAATCAGCTTTTACCTTCTTCACCCAGGACTGAGACAATGTTTATTTCCAAGAGAAAGCACGTGCATCTCAGCTGAGTAAGTTGAGGGATTCCTGAAAAGATGACATTAGAGACTCCAGGTTCTTTACCACATCTCCTGGAGATAGAAGAACTACACATTTTCCAACCATTACCACCACCCCAAGCCAACACCTGACGAGACTAGCTTTGCTCAGAGACTTTTAAAACTCACTCCTTTGAGTCCTCTAACCCCGTAGATCTCAGCTGGAATGGTGTTCAAAGCAGCTGCAAAGCCATCAGGTCAAATAAACTACATGCAGAAAAGGCTGCCAGTGGGGTCACAGTACCCCAAGAAACCTCCCATCCCAGCTGTCCTGGCTGATCCTCACTCACATTCCTCCTGGTACTGCCTGTGCTGCTTGGCAGACAGAGCAGCCCAGGAGCCTTCAAAGTAGACCCCAGAGCTTTGCGTGACTTAAGCTGTTTGTAAGACAGTGCAAACAGAGTGCTTGCCAGCTTTTTGAAGAGTTCGGTACAAAGGCAAACAAGGAATGGAAGCCTCACATACTCAAATAACCTGAATATGTCACAGAGTTTCTCTAGTCTGCAGCTCCCAAGTTCAGATTTGGAGATACGATGTGCCAATTTCCTCACTTAATATTTCAGCACTGGCCCCTTCTTCCCTGTTGCTGACATTCTTCTCATTTTAATACCTTATCACCACCCTCTAACTTTATCTATGATCTTTAGAGCACAAGGAAGAATAATACATCTTGCACCTCAAAGATTAAGCAACAAGAGCTATTGCAAAACAGCACAGCAAACCCCATGGGCAGAACGCACCAACACTGAGGGCTGGGAGATGGAAAGATTTGCAGAGGTGGACACCAAGAGGGCTGTAGCTCATCCTTCCAGCTTTCTGCTGTGGCACACAGGCTATGGTGTTACACAGACTCTTCTCCCACTCACAGGAGTAGGTTTGGCCCTGTGAGGTTTCATATCCCCTGTTGCCACACATTTTCATTCTATTTTCACATCTGGAAGATCTCCACTTAGATGTGAGGCATCCTTCTGCTCTACTGCTTGGCCACTTCCCTCTCAACCTTTTGGATTGTTTATTTCAAGGAGCTAATTCTAAGTGACTATACTATAGCAACTAATATTAACTATAACAACTATAAAGTTTCCCTGACCATTGATGGAAACAATAAAAGATCAAAACTGCTTCACACTTCCCTCTGTTTATTGCTTGCTTTCTGCAAGACAGTTCTTAAGACTGTCTCAAGACCAGCAATATCTAATTCTATGGAATAGCTGGATAAGAAGAAAAGCCATCCAGGTAACAGAAGAGTCCTGTTGCCTCACCGCGTACTTGTTCATGGGATAACACCCACACAGGAATTACCAGCTTGGGTCTAGTCAGGAGGGGGATTTTCCCCCACCTTCTCATGTCATCAGCAGGTATTTAATTCTGAAATGCTTCTCCTTCTCCTTACTTCAATGAAATATCCATCTTCGCAGAAGAAATTAAAATACCAGAGGCATAAGAGAAGAATAAGCCTTTGCTGAAACAAACCACAACAACTCGCCTTGCTTGTAGGTGTACTGTACCTACTATAGACATTTTAAGGTGACAGCCTTTTGAAATGCCATCATTTTCACCCACCCAAAAGAGATCAGAGACTACTAGGACTTTATAGAATGCCTTTATCCCTATTTCCAGGCTGAGAAGGCAATCTTATTTGTATTTTTACACCTGGGAAAAGAAAGGTAGCATGTACATCTGCAGGAAATAGTACTGATTAAAAACCTGTCTAGTCAGGGAATTTCCATTTTGAAAAACAAAACTACAACAATTTATACAAAGGATTTTACTTACTGCGTCAAACTGAGTCTGGGGTGACTTGGGAGGAGTGAGGGCACTTGAATATGTTACTGCCTTGTAAGGTGTCTGTGGCAGGCCCATAGGACAGGTATACAAGTCAGATTATTTTTTTGTCATGGTTTAACCCCAGTAGACAGCAAATCCCCACACAGACACTTGCTCACTCCTCCTGGTAGGACAGGCGAGAGAATCAGAAGGGTAAAAGTGCAAGAACTTGTGGGTGGAGATAGAGGCAGTTTAATAAATATAAGAGGAAAAAAAAAAAAGGTCAAACAAAGAGAGGAGAAAAACCCCACCAAACCCAAGAAAAACAAGTGATGCAAAAGAAAACAATTGCTCACAACCAACTGACTGACGCCCAGCCAGTCCCTGAGCAATGGCAGCCCTGGCCAACCTCCATTGCCCTAGTTTTATTGCTGAGATTGATGCCATACAGTGTGTGATATCCCTTTGGTCAGTTGGGGTCATCCCCTCCCAACTTCTCGTGCACCCCCAGCCTATCCGCTGGTAGGGCAGAGTGAGAAACAGAAAAGCCCTTGACGCTGTGCAAGCGCTGTTCAGTAATGACTAAAACAGCCCCGCATTATCAATGCTGTTTTCATCACAAATCTGAAACATAGTCCCATACAAGCTGCTGTGAAGAAAATTAACTCTATCCCAGCCAAACCCAGTACATTTTTACAGGGCGAGAGGGAGAGAACAAGGTATGCCCTTGATTTCTAGCTATCCTCTGCTTAACAGAAAAGTCCTAACATTGACATGGCTTTCAAAAAGACAGCCCATAGGCTCCCACACAGCATTTTTCACTAATGGGGGTCAATTTCTTGTTTTCAACGACTTTTACAATCCTGCCTCTGCTCTGACTTCCACCTTCCTGCCAATGCCCACACTAATGCAGATACGAGCACCAGTCGGAGCTTACTAGAGCTACCTGGTGTAGCAAAGATGTTTTACTATATAGACATGACCTAAGTGTTTCTCTGGGCCTGCAGCATTTAAATTGAGACAAAGAAGAGACACCCACTTCTTTCTCTCCTCTGTCGGCTGCCCTTCCTATATAAAGGGGAGCAGACGATCTACATAATTCCTTTCTGGAAACGCCAGCTAGAGAGAGCTCTGACTTCAAAGCTAAGTTATTTCCCTCTCACACCTTGCTACAGGAAGCACTCAGATTCACTTTTTTGAAGTTACTTCTGCTCTCTGCTGACTACACAGAGTTCAAGCTCCTAAACTGGACGTAGAAGGGGGTGTCTCTGCCTGAGTAGCTAATGAGGAGACATGAGGGCTGAGATATGCAAGAAAAATGACAGGCTGAAGCCCAGCAATAATCCTAACTAAAAACATACTGGTTGGAGCCTACTGGTTCTTTCTAAGAGGAGGAGGAAAACAGAGAGAGGAGGAAACAAGGGTTTGAATGCAAATCACTGCAACTGTGGCAAAGCTCACAGTATCTGGAAGGATTTGTGTATCACTTCCTGCCATGAGCTGCACAAAGCAGGACAAACTTGAGGATGCAAGACGAAAAAAAGACTATTGTGTGATTTTCCACATCTAAAGCAACTGGAGGGATGTCAGGGAGATATTCTGGAATTAAGATAAATCACTGCTGGATGTGTTCATCAGATGGGCTGTAGACCACAGCAGCCCCAGTGGGGGAGCGGTGCCCTTCAGCAGAAGGGCAGGGTACCTTGTAGGAGGGCGGCAACAGCTTCTGCTGTCCCGACTGAGCATGAGTCATGCCCCTGTAATGGGACTCTGCTGAGTCCAAATTCTGCATCAATGGGCAGCACCTGGGGCCTAGCAGATGGGCAAAAGTGTCCTAACCCAACACCCTTGTGAAGGCCCACCAGCAATTCAGGAACTTTAAAAGATATCCATTACAATGGGGAGAAAACCAACTTGGCACTTGTTTGTTTGAGATGGGGTAAGAAGCTTGCCTGGCCTGCGTCTGTGAAACAGGGGTGCTGCTCAGTCGCTCTGCAACAGGTCGCACATGCCTCAGCATCCAGCAGCTCTTCCAGCTTGGTTGAATTCTCTGTCCGTTAGAGGGTCCCAGAGAGAAATGAGATTTACTGTTTTGTCATGTAAAGAAGACACTGGATCCAGATGAGGAAAATCTGGTAAAAAAATTCAGCATGGGAAGAATTTTCACTATGCAGCTGTCATCACAACCCTCCAATTTTGCCTTAAAAGGTAAACTAAGTTCTCTCTAAGAACTGCTGACCTCAGGACCGGAGGTGGAAGTTCTCAGATCTAAGCCTGGAATTTGAGTCTGGATTAAATCCAGATGTCAGGATCACATCCACTCCCTTGGAAAATTCAGATCTCAATATAGACAGTGGCTTGTGCATGGGGAGGGGGAATTGTTTTTCTGGCTCGCCCTCTCATGACACTGACTGGGTGGGAAAAAATTAGGAATATGCACAGCTCTGACTTCAGAAGTGGGCCAAAAGGGATTAAATGCTGCTAATGGTACAGTCATATGCTTTCATTTGGACAGGCTAAGCGCAGAGGGGCTTTGACTCTTCCTATTCTGCCGAAGTATCTAAATGCTCTCTTAAAAGCATAAAATTCAATAAAATTCCATGAAAGGAGGTAACTGTTGACAGACTTGAGGCCACATGAAGGCTACAAACCTGTGAATTAAGGTCTGTTTCCAGGAATGTTGGGCAAAATGTGCTTAAGTGAAGAGGGATGGGAGGGAATTATTGAAGATAACTTACACCTGAGCCTATATGCTAAACCAGGAACATGGAAAGAGACCATCTCCAGCAGCAACCCTTCACACACATCTGCAGAAATCAACTTGACCCTGTGGCAGGGGATTTTCCCCCCCCCCCCCCCCATTTCAATTTCTATATGGGAAGCACTTTCTATGCCTTATCACCCATCTCCCAAACTGCTGGAATTTAACCTTCCCCCCCCCCCAATCTTGCAATGTATTTAGCAAAGAAATGGACAAATTATCAAATGGAATGGGCTTTAGAAAACTAAAATCAGCAGAGGATCTCAGGGTAGATGAGAGTCTTCCCTTCCCCTGCTGTTGCATCGGATGAGCCTCTCAGGGAGATCGAGCTTCCTCTGCTGAATCCATCTGGTACCCAGCATCTCAGGTACCAGCTCCCAAAACTGCTCCAAAACACAGTTACAGCTAGGAACTACCCACCTTCCAACCTAAACTTTGTCATGGTTAGCTGAATAAATTTGTTCTCACACCAATCCTATCCCCCCAGCTTAAACCATTTTACTTCTTTATCACATGCTACTCTGCCCTTTACATATTGACAGGCAGTCATTGCTTCTCCCCAGCCCGCCGTACCTGCTGTCTCTCCCCAGACGGGTGCATAAGCCTGCTTTCTCTCTCAGGACGGGCTCCCTGTTTCCCCTTGGGCTGCTGAGGTACTGTCCCTTGTCACAGGCTGAAGTCCTCCTCCTCCTCCTCCTCCTGGAGTGTGGCAAACAGCATTGGCACGGCACTTCATGCTAGTTTCTCCTGAGCCCTGTAGGATGACGGTAATACATTGCCACAATTAACATCCTTAAATACCATTTAATTAGTCCAGTGAAGCCGTAAGAAATTTTAATTAATGGCAGCTTTATTAGTATTTACTTCATCTTCAACATGTAAGCTCTGGCAATATTTCCAAAGGGAGCAAACTGGCAGAGCAGTTGACAAGACACCCTTTTCCCCTGACTTTTCCCCGCTCTGTTGGTCCCAGAGCTCACCGCCATTTCTGAGCACTGCCAAGGACAGGTTCCTTCAGCAGCTCTCCAAGGTGAGGGTCAAGTTAATGTCTTTCCATTGCTATTTAGCTCTGCGCAACTCCTGTCACGTACAAGGTTAAATAAATTCACCAAAATCAAGCTCTAAAGAAGTGTTATTGCGGGATCTGATTAATAGCACAGATTGTAGGGAAGTCTGACAGGGAAGGAGAGAGTTCTGCTCCACTTGGAGATCTCCATATCGTAGCCAAGGTCACTGTGTCTCAGCTGCCAACCTTGAATGACGTTTATGTAAAAACCAGATGCTCTTCAGGCTTCAAAATTCACAAGCGCTTTTGAATACAGAACCACGAGTTTCTGAATTCGAGCAACAGAGTAGACTGATGTATTTCATCCCTCAACCTTGCAACATGGTAAAATGCTGCTGCTAAGATTATCAGGATAAAGAAGGATTACCAGATTTTTGTGGGCTTGAACCTGCTGTGGCAGGTGTCCACACAGAAGAGCTCTGCAGCCTCTGGCAGTACTCTGCCAGCGTATTTGCACACCACCTTTCTCTGGTGCCTCTTACAACAAAACATGTATTCCCTCTGTCCCTCTTAGTTAAGTACTATGGTCAATTAATTAGGGAAGAATAGGAGGACAAGGAAAAATACTATCAACATACTATAAATCAAGCATATGGGACTTGATGTCTGTTGTTAAAACTGAAATTAATCCAAGGAGCACTGGAGTGATCCCTTAGGTTCAGACACATTAACTCTGTGCTCTAGGGACACTCGACAGCTATCTGCATAGTAGAATGTCGCGATGTTTCCTCATTTTTTAAAGTAACTGATGTGATACAAAGCTTCAGGGCAGGGGAGTCAAGTGTTGATGCTCAGGGGAACAGAGATAGCAGTAGTCTGAAACCCAGATCAGGTATCTTTAAACTTCAAGTGCTAATTAACTCTTATATTTTACAAAATGTAAATATTGGAGGTGTGTAACACTAACTGAAAGCCAGTTGTGAAAAAAGAGCACTTTTCATGAGCCAACTGAACTAATAATTTGAAGCACTGTCCTGGTATTACCAAATGACCACGACTCTTGCTATTATAACTACTATACAGACTTGGGTCAAATACTATAGCCTTAGTTTAACCATTTATTTACAGAACAAATTAAAACTAGCATATATCTAGTTTAACGATGCCCACTGATGAAAGGCTGTTTCTTAATGGTAACTTCTGCATTACATTGCTGGAATAATTAATTGAATTGTTTAAGATCGAAGCATCAAGACTTATTAAACAATGTTGTCTTAAATTCCTAGTAAGCAAGAAGTGAACTGTGTTTAAAATAACGTTTAGCCCTACTAAAACCCCAATCCCATGCCTCTGCCTTGTAAAGCTCTACATATTTTTTTCAGGGCCCCGCGAGGAATACGTGAGGGCACTAATCACTCCACCACAACCACCTTCTAGTAACTACACAATATGACTACATACAGGACACGAGGCAAGTAAGACTGAGCTTTAAAACAGCTCTCCTCAAAACTCTGTATCTGTTACAAAAACCACTCTTGCCTCAAAGTGCCCGAGCCAGCACTTGGTGAGCTGAGGGATGTGAGGCCGAAAGAGGCAGTACTCTACCCGAATCCTGTCTTCCGTGAAATCATTGTTTCGCAAGATGAGGAAAAAAAATGCATCATCATCTTTCTTCTCCATTCTTTCCACGCTTCAGCAGCGAGTATACACTTATGGGAATTAGTACTACTGCAGCTCAGATGGCCAGATATATAAGAAAAGCTCCTTTTATCATTACCCACCTGTAAATATTCTTTTAAACAAATATACTTTAATGTCCATGGCAAACCAGAGGATCCAGGATTCAATTTTACTTGCTGCTCTCATTCTCACAAGAGTCTTATCTTCAAAACCCAGGCAATAGCATCACGCTTCAAAAACACGGTGGTGGAAGTCTGAGCATCCCAGGGAAACAGGGAGATTCATCATGGCCGTAGGCAAAAGCGAGAGGGGTTCGGGATCCCACCACCACCACCAGTGAGACTACCTGCTGCTTTCGGAGCCCCCGTGCCAGGGCTCCGCAGGAGGCAGGGGTGCACGCTTAGGAAGAACATCCCGGAGCTGCGTCTGAGCAGCGCTGGGTTTCCCCGCTCAGCTGACCCAGACCTCGGGCTTTCCAACGAACGAGCGCACCAGGGGCCCCCAAATCTGCGGCGCTGGACAGAAGGGACTCCAGCACTTCTGGGAAACGAGCGTTGCGTTGCCTGGGGCTGAGGGGAAACCCAGGCCAGGGCAACTGCCGCCTCGTCTTACCGTGCGGGCCAAGTCCCCCTCGCTGGCCATCCCCTCACAGCCCCCCGGGGCCGGCTGCCCCCCTCTGCCCCCTCACACACACCCCCGGCAGCTCCTCGGGCCCCCTCCGTGCCCTCGCATTGCCTCCATCCCCTCATAACGCCCTGGGAGCCGCCTGGGGCCCCTCTGGCCCCTCTATCCCCTCACGGGGCCCCAGGAGCCATCCGAGAACGCCCCGCTCCCCGCCCGGAGCCGCCACCGGCCCCTCACGGCCCGGCCCAGCCCGCCCCCTCCCCCGGAGCCTGCCCGACGGTCCGGCCCGCGCCTGCGCAGCGTGGCGGCAAGACAGCCGCACCGCGCCTGCGCCGTGCCCGGCAGGGCTATATAGGCACCAGCGGAGCACCCGGTGCGGGGTGAGGGAGCGCTGCCCGACTCGTCACCGTCACAGGTGGTGATCGTCAACAGCGGGCGCTGACGTCACGTCCGATCTTCCGTCAGGCAGCGAGAATGGAGGCGGTGGTTCGGCGCTGCCCGTTCCTGGCCCGCGTCTCGCAGGCCTTCCTGCAGAAGGCCGGGCCCTCCCTGCTCCTCTACGCCCAGCACTGCCCCCGGATGATGGAGGCGGCCCCCCCAGCCGCAGCCCGCGCCCTGGCCACGTCTGCCGCCCGCGGGCAGCAGGCGGAGGAGGAGACCCCCGCGGCTCGCAGGGGTGAGTTACGGCCGGGGCTGGGGGAGCGGCGGCCCCGGGCTGCGCCTGAGGAGCCGGGCCTCTCCTGAGGGTGGGCGGCGGGTCACCGGGCCGGGGGACGGGAGCCACAGCGGGAAGCTTTCCTAAGCACAGACCTAGTCGCCCTTAAGGGGGGAAAAAAAAAATATATATGTACACACAGACACTGTATGTCATAGAAGGAAACTTCTGGAACGGGCAGCTTTGAGATAAGGGTTGCTTCGTTCTTTAAATATCTGTGGTAATCAGGCATGGGCGCAAATCAGAGACAGCCTGTAAGGACGCCCTGCAGTGAGCTCTGGTTGGGGATCCGTCATCCTGGACCGGGGAGCTGGGATTTCTCACGCGTGAGTGGCTCTTCACCCCACCCGGTAACATCCCTTGGGGGATTCTTACTCTGGCACTTGAGGAAAGAGTTGAGGCTTGCAGCAAAGGAAGGTGGCTGAAAATAGCTGAACTCCTCAAAAGAAAATCTCCCCTTTGGGAGTGACAGATTTTTTTTTTCCCCCTCAAAGGGTGCAGTGCTACATCTAGTATCTTAAATCAGATGTCCCTTGGGTGTCGCTGGGATTTTGTGCTTGTATAAATAAAATGTGACTGCTCAGTTAAATAGTTCTGAATGGTTTGTGCCAAATTAATTGCAAAGGTAATGGATAGAAAAGCTTAAGTCGCTGTATTAAAATGCTGAAGCACTTTCCTTTCTCCACCCCTACCTCAGAGGCCAAAAATGCCAAAGAGGTGGCCCAACAGAATACAGATGGAACCCAGCCGCCTGCTGGTCACCCACCTGCTGGTGCTAGCCAGAGCTCTGCTACCAAATGCCCATTCCTGGCAGCTCAGATGAATCACAAGAACAGTAATGTTTTCTGCAAAGCCAGCCTAGAACTCCAAGAGGATGTGCAGGAAATGCAAGCGGACAGGAAAGGTATGTATTCCGTGCACTGAAGTGTTGGTTCCTTCTGAGAGCTTCTGATGCCTGACTTGACTGTAGAGTGTGCCAAGTCTAACAGTCGCCATTTAAATTGTGTGGGTAAGATTATAGGGGACTGCAATAAAAAGCTGTTGGAGAATGTAGGTGTTAATGGCATACCTGCAAAATTGTGCAGTGTTTCCCCTGGGTGATTGTGGTGCAGGAATACCATATGCTGTATTTTGATACACTGGCTCTAAATACGTGAATCGAGTTGTTATGCTCACACCCAAAGCAAACGCTTAGAACTGAAGAGAGCTTTAACAGGGTGCTGGTGTAGACAAAAGTGGTATATCCAGAGATGGAAGAAACTGTGTTGAGGTACTAGGCAAGTACCAGCACAAATCCAAGCTGGACAGCAAGCAAAAGTGGTGTTGGGTTTTTTTTTCATTGTTTCTTTATGGAACTAAAGGGTGTTGGCTGGTCCGCAATCCTGATGCGGAAGGGCTGTTCCTTCAAAGGAAGGAATTTTTCACCATTGTCGGTAAAGCCTTGCAGTCTGTCTCAGGAAGCTTATTTTACTTTTCTGTGGCATAGTTTTAAAAAAATAAATCTGTGCTAACTGAACAAAATACTAGGAACAAAAAGGAAGATGCTAACTAGAACTCTGCCTTCAGTTAGGTGTATACCAGCTCTTTCAGTTAAATGCTGTAGCTGTATAGAGTGGTTTTCTGAGTCATGATGAACCAAATGTGTTGTAAGGAAATTAGATGTTGTATTGTCATTGATTAGCAAGGCTTTCCTTTTGTCTCGTACAATGCAAAACTGTAAGCAAATAAAATAGTTGATCCTAACAGGGACATGTGGATTCAGGCATGTGCTTCCTAAAAAATGAGGAGTTAAGAGTTACTTAAAATGTTTGTTTTGCTGAACTCAACTTACTTCATTTTGTTTCAAACTGATTAAGCTCATTGGAATTTATTACAATGTCTGTAGGTACAGATTTTGCCAAAAAAGCAACTACTTCCACAGTGAGGAACATTGAGACTGAGGGAGAAGAGCAGAGTGGCTTGCTCAAGAGGTTTAAGGATATTGTGCTGAAGCAAAGACCAGAAAGTGTCTCTCATCTGCTTCAGGATAACTTGCCAAAATGTAAGATTGTGTGGCAAAACCCCCACAGGCCCGATCTCTCGTGATTATTTCCTGTGTGCTTAACTTTCTCTCTCATCTCAGCTGTATCCACCTTCCAGTATGATCAGTTCTTTGAGAAAAAGATAGATGAAAAGAAGAAGGATCACACCTACCGAGTATTCAAAACAGTGAACCGAAAGGCACAAATCTTTCCCATGGCAGATGACTACACTGATTCTCTGATCACCAAGAAAGAGGTGTCTGTCTGGTGCAGCAATGATTACCTGGGGATGAGTCGCCACCCTCGTGTGTGTGGAGCAGTTATGTGAGTAGTGCCATATTCTTATGGGGCAGTTTCAAGCTATAGTGCCTTGCAGAAGCTTTTGTGGGAAAGCTTCTGAAGAATTGATTTGTGTACTCTGCTACATGAGCTGCTTATAAGCTGTTTCTGATATTATTCTTAGTATATAATTAAGCTTATGCTCTTCTCTTGAGCTGTGATAGGTAACTTAGTACTTAACTCCAGGGCTGCAGTCTACGTGTCAGTCACTGACCCTGCTCCTTGGATTTTCCTTAGAAGCCCCCAAATCTTACCAGATAAACTGGATGGTATATTGCAGCTGTACTCAGTAACTGATTTCTTAGCTTCTTGGATCCCTGAGTTGCATAAGTTGCTCAAAGACCTTAACTCTAACAGCTGCTTTTTGTGTCTGGTTCCTTTTTAGAGCAATACCTATTATATACTTGAATGTTTTTGGGTAATGATCCTTTTATTCCTCTGTGTGTCACACAGTAACACTAATGCCTCTCTTTGGGTTCTCTGTAGGGATACACTGAAACAACATGGTGCTGGAGCAGGAGGCACAAGAAATATTTCAGGAACGAGTAAATTTCATGTTGATTTGGAAAAAGAACTAGCTGATCTTCATGGAAAAGATGCAGCACTACTGTTCTCATCTTGCTTTGTGGCCAATGACTCTACTCTCTTCACTCTAGCTAAAATGCTGCCAGGTGAGATCTCAAATTGCACCCCCTGTTTACCACAAAAACACAACCCTGCCCTAAGCAGTTGGGAGTACATCTTACAAATGGCTACCCAAAGTGAGGATTCATCCTACTCAACCAGCAAAGTATGGTTGGTTGGGGTTTTTTTAATGCCATGTTCAACTCATGGAAATCACAGTAGCAGCCTACTGAGGTTGAGAGCTAGGAACTGCAGAAGGAATTAGACAAAGCACAGAGTCCTCTGCTCTTGCATTTAAATTCTACCTGAAAAATGAGGCAGCAGGAATTTAGTGTAAACCCACCTGTGAATGTGAACTCTCTAACTCCAGAAGTTAGGTGAGTTAGATAAAAATATTAAGGACTTGGAAAAACCCTTCTGTGTTTCCTTAAGCTCAAGTGTGTGTTAGTTTAAACACCTAAAATAAGGCTTAAAATACTATTCTTGCTTCATGATCTGTAACTTCCTCTTTTGATCAAGAGCATTACTTTCTAGAACATGCTACTCTTGCTGCCTGAATGCTTTCCATACATAAAGCAACACTGGGAATCAGCTAATGCTTTCTTTACTTAAAGTGTAACTGGGCTGTTCCCTCAGGCTGCGAGATCTACTCTGATTCTGGAAACCACGCCTCCATGATCCAGGGGATCCGAAACAGCAGGGTGCCAAAACACATATTTCGCCATAATGACGTCAACCATCTTCGAGAACTATTGAAGAAGTCTGATCCATCTACCCCTAAAATTGTTGCATTTGAAACTGTTCACTCAATGGATGGTAAGTTGACATCAAACCCTCCTCTCTCTTTCCAGTGCGGTTAGTGCTCAAATCATCTGTATTTTAGGTCAAAAAGTGCAGTGCTATAAGAATTTACATAAATGTAAATTACATGAAATGCCTAGTGTTTGGGAGGTACTTCTGATATTTATCCAAGCTGAGTACAGGGAATCCTAAACTGTCAGTCACTGCTTTGGTTCTTAGGTGCAGTCTGTCCTCTGGAAGAGCTGTGTGATGTGGCCCACGAGCATGGGGCAATCACTTTTGTGGATGAAGTGCATGCTGTGGGGCTGTATGGAGCTCGAGGTGGTGGTATAGGAGACCGGGATGGAATCATGCACAAGATGGACATCATCTCTGGAACGCTTGGTATGCACAGCCTGGCACTTTTACAGAAGCTAAGGCAGCAAAGCTTCTGAGCAGCCAAATTAAGTGGGTTAACTCAAAAATCAGTCTATTCAAGTGAACTCACTAAGGGTTGTTGGGGGCTAGGATCTTTCAAAAAGCCCAAAGGATTTCGGTATGCCCCGCCACTTGTAAAGCTTGTGTTAAGCTACTTACACTGCCTTACAAATCAGTTAGGGTAGCATTGTGGGTTTTTCTTTAAACAAGCTAGCAAAAAGTCCTTCAGTGGCATATTATACAACTCAAGAATAAATTCAGGTGAGAATGCTAGTAGGGTAGTCCTCTATATTTAGTAGTACTTAATTCTTTTATGTGAAATGGAGCGTTCCTAATGCCGAAACCTGAGATGGGGAGTTATGTAAAGAGATTTGGCAAGAACTGAAGCAACTGCTATTATCTTGAGTAGAATGCAGGCTTAGGAGTAAGTTCACTGCTGCAAATTGGAAAGTTGTTGAAGGAGCTTTCAAAACATAAATAAAACTTACTAGGAAAGTTCATGGCTTTGAAACTTACAATCTTGGGTTACAGCCTAATAGAAACATTCACTGACACCCTAGTTCTGACTCTGTGCAGTCAATACCAGACCCCCTTTCCAAATGTTTGGGTACCAGAACAATCACAGTAACAACCGTATGTGCCCCTTAGGAGATTTCTAAGGATCTACTAGGCTATTTCTAGCATGTCTGGAACAGATTAATTTAAATCTGCTGAGAGACTTAGTGTTGATCTCTTGGGGTCACTGCTGAAGTCTATGCTTATGATGAGCTTAAGGTCTTCCCTAAAATCAAAACTTGAGTATTTGATAGTCTTGAACTGTCCTTGCTGTATAATAACTAGATCTGTGTTACTAGGATTGTCTTAAAAACAAAGCTGTAACATGTGCTGAGTAAATGCAAGATTAGCAAGGGGGGGGGCTAGAATTATTGCCTGCCATGACTACGTTAAGTATGTAGTCAAAATAATTCATTCCTTCAAGTGAAAGGCGATTCTAATGGGTGGAAGGAATAAGCTTAGTTGCCTTTTTTTTTTCTTCCTGCTCAGGCAAAGCATTTGGTTGTGTAGGAGGATATATCTCCAGCACAAGTTCTCTGATAGACACTGTTCGTTCCTATGCTGCTGGCTTTATTTTCACAACATCCCTGCCACCCATGCTCCTTGCTGGTGCACTAGAATCTGTTCGAACTCTAAAGAGCGCAGAGGGGCAAGTTCTGAGACGCCAGCACCAACGCAATGTGAAGCTTATGAGACAGATGCTGATGGATGCGGGGCTTCCTGTGGTGCACTGCCCCAGTCACATCATTCCAATAAGAGTGAGTACTTGGGTTACTGTTGACACAAGACTGTGGTGCCTGTTTTCCTGTCCATGATCACATGAGACTTTGAGGTTTTAGTTAACAGTCACAAGTTTAAACCTGTCCTAGCATTCAGCAGTGATGTGCCAGAAGTCTGGCTTAAGCTGACTTCAGCCTGCCATAGGTGTTGTAAAGCAAAATAAGTGTGTGAAACCACAATCTTACCAGTTTCCTTGCCTTCCATATACTGTAACAAGCTAATAAAAAGATTTTGGGTATAAACAGCTACCTGCCTAGGCTGCAATGCTGTACTTATACCCAGAGGGCTCTACAGCACAAGCTTTTAACCCTTCTTTCTGATGTATATGCTATTTATAATGCTACTAAGGAAGACTAGACTGATTTGATTCTTGTGACTAGCTAAGCTGGGCTGACAGTTCTGCCACCTTGCATTTTTTGGCTGATCTCATAACTTAAAATTTTGAACTTCAGGTTGCAGATGCTGCTAAAAATACAGAGATCTGTGACAAGCTGATGAGCCAGCACAGCATCTATGTCCAAGCAATCAACTATCCCACAGTTCCTCGTGGAGAAGAGCTGCTACGTATTGCCCCTACGCCTCACCACACCCCTCAGATGATGAGTTATTTTCTCGGTGAGTGGATCCTTGCATGAAAATACTGGGCTGTCTGTGCAGTCTTTATACTAAAGATGAGACTAGGAAATAGTTAAGTCTTAGATGTCACTAGCTGGACAGTCTTTCCACTGCCACAGCATATGTAGCACGTACTTCTGCACTTAACCTGCTTTGAGTGTGACATGTGACAGCCAGTGCACTGCAACCTCAAATGGAGCGTGCAAGGCCAGTGCAGTCTCACACCCAGCCCCTTCTGTCACAGCCGCCTCTGCTGTGCTCTGCTCATGCAATGTCCAAACAAAATTTTTATGTGGGGTCCAGAGAAATCTGCTCTCCTCAGCTGAGCTGTTAACCTGTCTTAAACATGGATCTGTCCAGGAAAAGTAGCTACTGCTTGATCCTGTCAGAAGAGGTGGTATGAGGATAGCTGAGACTTACTTGCAGCCCAGTCACCTCACTCAAGAGGTAAATTATGTCACAGCGAATTCCTATTATCCTTTCTCATTTGCTAAGAGAGTAAGTATGCCGATGCTTCTCTTCTGCTGCTTCTCTAAAGCAATCCACTGTCTTAAACCTTGATCTTGATTAACTTTTCTGTTCCTAACAGAAAAACTGCTGGCTACATGGAAGGATGTTGGTCTGGAGCTGAAGCCACATTCGTCAGCTGAATGTAACTTCTGTAGAAGACCCCTGCATTTTGAATTGATGAGTGAACGGGAAAGATCCTACTTCAGTGGCATGAGCAAACTAGTATCTGTCCATGCATGAAAGTAATGGTGTTAGTTGTATTCTTGTCTAGTTCTAGTACCCAGGCAGTAGCATTTTTAAATTGCTTAAGTATTTTAATCATAGTTGAAGCACTAAGCTCTGAAAATAAATTTCTAGAGCCACTATGCCCAGTTGTGTTCTTGTTTTGCTTTTCCACTTATCTTCCATAACTGGAACTGCACTGTCAGGGGCTGGAAGGGCAGCTGATGGAATAAAAACAGTGGTCTACAGCTTAATGCCCTTCAGCTGACATACTGCCTTTTTAATGGGCAAGCACCAAATGTGTGCTACAAGGGATGGATTTTTTTCTTATGAAAAAACAAAATTGGTATTTATAGCTCCTCATGGCGTCTTTTGAAAACATGCAGGTATGGTACTACATGCACACTTCAGCAAAACTATACAAGACTTCAGCAGGAGCATACTGAAGAAATGCTCCATGACAAGCTTGCACCCATTTATTTGAGGCAGGCATTTAGAAGGGGTTCTGCTAGCTGCTCTCTCTTTCTACTGACGTACTCTTCCTTTGTAGTTTCATACACCAGCATTCCTCCTTCGGTGTTCAGCATGGAGCTCACTATTAAGAGGAAAGAAAGTGCTAATGGGATTTAAGTGGGGTATTTTGTGACTGCTTGAAAGTTGGAAAACCAAGGTGGCAGGGTTGTGTAGTAGGGACAGGAGGGCACACTTACCACTGCACAGGTGGTAGGTGCAGGTTGCCTCTGGCTGCTGGTATCTCCTCAAGTCTGCATGGTCTGCTCTCCAGCACGCTCAGAGCTAAACTTCAGTGTAAAAACTGATTACCAGTAAGCAAGCTAATAATTCAGGTCTCTGACAGAAGTCATTGTAAGAGAGTATCAGCACTGCTTTTGCAACCCTCTGAAAATTTAGGCCTGTTGCCTAATGGCCATGCTATTTACTGCTTTCATGAATAGCAAGGGCATGCTTTGAAGAGGGAGAAGTAATTTTGTGGCTGTATACATGTACACAGAGGTCAATATTGGCACAAAGTCTAGAGCAAAGCACCAAACTGCTTCCTTCGTGCACAGGCATGTCCCATAACTGCTATGGTCTAGCTTTCACAAGTCATTGAACAGCTACCCTGGCCAGGTACTCTTGTTTTCCAGATGTAACAAGCTACCCTCCTGGCGCTGCCTGTCTGTTCTGCCCACAGACATGCTGTGAAGCACCTGTTAGGCATCCATGATAACATCACAAGTAGCCGTATGTTGGGGAGATAGGAGCCCAAGTTAGAGCAAAATCATCAGCTAGAAGTTGCCAGTCGTTTAAGCACATACTGAAGCATACTGCTATTCTCAGAAGAATTCCTAGTAAAATATTTGACTACCTGAGCAGTCAAGCTACCTTTTAAAAGCCCTGTACCAGCCAGCCAGGCGGTTCCTGCCTCTGCCCCGTGCAGGTGTTCTGCAGGAGGGAGGAAGCTACCCACCATCCGGCTGTAGGATTAACGGGGTAACTTAGCTCTCTTGCTAAACAAGGCAGTTTATGAACTGATGTGCTCAAACTCACCACCAGATTATCATATACGCAAGGAGTTGCATTGCCATTCAAATAGATTGGCTTTCACTTCCGTGGCATTATCCCGATCTTACTGAGCAAAGTTCCAGGGCTACTTAAGAACTAAACAAGATGCCACACCCTGACCGCCTTGTCTTCCTACAAGCAGTTTGTGGCCTAAGACTGAATATGCATTGCCATTACGGACCTTTTATCATTACAAATTAGGTTATATTACTACATTAAGCTGAGACATCAAGTAAAAAGCCACAGATCCTACATCCACCCCTCCTAGAACAGTGTCCCTAACACCGTGGAGTGCCTTCAGTGCTGTTCTGCACTGCTGGTGTTAGCCATCAAGGGGGGAGACACGACATGATGTGTTGACTAATGTGTAGCCATAATCTGACATTACAAGGTTAATTGCATTTCTAGTTTCTACACTGAAAGCATTCAGAATTGGCCCAGTGCATTTTACATACCAGTTAATAAGCCAAATTTTTCTTTCTAGTTTTTTTATAGCAGCTACCCTACAGTCTGTACTGCAGAGGAGAAGAAATGAGACACAGAAAGGGTACCAGCTATCAGAAATCTCAAAATGATATTCCAGTGAGTCACAGGAGAGAACCAAGTCCTAAGATTCAAAGGTAGCAACCTTTGAAATGACAGGAGCACAACTAACCTCCGGCACGTGGCAATCAGATTAACATCAAACGTGACATGGTACCTTAAGTTCTGGTGCTGGCAAGGGGGTGTGTGAAAGCAGAACCTGTGCGCAGTAAGAGGCCAGCAGAAGTCCATCACTGAACTGCAAAAGAAAGACAAATCCAATGGCACATAGAAAAGGACAAAGAATGAAAAACAAATACATATTGTTTCCTAGCAAACAAAACTTGAATGGCAAGTTGCATAACTAGGGATGGTTATGTCAGCTTTAGTTTGGTTTCTGGAAAAATAATAGAGGAAGTAATCAGTAAAAGATGTTTAAAGCCCGAGACAAATGGTCCATGGCTGTGACAGAGCAAGCAAGCAAGAACGCATCTGTAAAGTCACTGCTGACATTTGTCTGGGGCAAGAATAATTCATCTAGTTCAATGTTGCACAGCCCTAAACTCATACCCTCCTCCATTTCTCAACCAATTTACACAACAGAGAAGTGAAAACATCCCAAGTGCAAACAAACAGAAGCACACGTTCCCCATTGCTGGGAGGAGGCATCAGGAGGTTGCTCTTACTGCCATGGCCAGGACCGGGGGCCGGGCCAGGCCAGGCTGGCTGTGGTGTCTTCCCCCGCCATGCTCCCTCCTCCACCACTGTCTGTGGCTCAGCCCCACAGGGCAGAGACTGCTAATTCACAGAGCTGCTAATGTTCATGAAGCTTTTGGGGGCATTGGTTTTCTGCCAAGCCCCTCAGCGTGGTTGGATGTCACAGAATCACAGAACGGTAGGGGTTGGAAGGGACCACTGGAGACCATCTAGTCCAACCCCCCTGCTAGAGCAGGATCACCTAGAGCAGGTTGCACAGGATCGCATCCAGGTGGGTTGCGAATATCTCCAGAGAAGGATGTAACACGTGGGTGGTTGGATATAACCCATGAGTACAGCCCAGAAGGAAGAAACCAGCCTCACGAGCTCATGACCTTTGTTTCTTTAGGGAACTGGACTAGAAATAGCCTGTTGGGCTGGGGTCAGCTTCCCCGGCCAGCAGGACTTTGCCGCAGGAGAGGGAGGATGCCGTCACGGCTGCGGGGCTGCGTGCTGCCTCTGCCCCGTGCTGCATGAGGTCTTCATTGGCCTTATCCAGCCCCAGCTGAAACACGCTCCTGCAGGGAAATCAATGCCCTGAAAACCATTCCTAGCGCCTGCACTTGCTGCTGCAGCTTTCAGCCATTAAGTCCATGCTGTTTCCTAGACAGCAATAATAACAGCAGTAATCGGAGCATTATTAACACCACCAGAATCACAGCTCTTGTATCCCGGGTGCCTTGCACCCATTTATTTTGGGGCACATCTCACACCACAGCCCCTCAGCCCATGCTCGGTCTCCCAGCACTCACGTTCACCAGGGTTTCTCTCCCAGCATGGGGAGGACCACACAGCCCCTTGCTGTTCTCCATGCCAGGGCTTTAAAAGCCCCATGAGCTTCCCAATATTTGCAGCTCAAGGAAGGGGCTCCTGCCTGGTAATGGGTATTGTAGAGTCCACACCGGTGCCTCACCATGTGCATTTCCTTCTGGGTGTGTTCAGCCCCCCAAAAGACCCATTGTCTCCTCCTGAAAAAGCAAATCTACGCTTTACTCCCCTTAAAAATCCAGGCTGAACATTTGCTGCCTGCAGGACACACCACCTCGCACAGGCTCCGGATGGATGCACACAGCAGGTCTTACTCTAAACACCAGCAGCATGACCAAATAGCCACATCACATGTCCGAATCTCCTGCTTTTCTTGTATTCAGATGAGCCACTCAGCTACACATCAGTCTGGGACTATGCCTCGAACTGACACCTGCTTTTAGAAAATATTTGTAACATCAGCCCCAGCGCAGGAGCCCTCCCTTGGCTGGCTGGGCAGGCTCTGCACACAGAAAACTCCACTTCTTGGCAGACCCGGGGTGGGGTGCGCAGAGGGGACAGAGGGGACAGTACCCACGGTTGCTGCTCCCCAGGGAAGAGCAGCAGGGAGATCCTTGCAAAGGGGATTGCAGACAGGTCCTCAGCCCTGCTGCTAGGGGCTGGGCTGTGGACACCCATGGGGACTCGCTGCAAACTGCCATAGTTGGGGCATATAAATGACTCTCATCCAGAGAGACAGATCTGGGGGACGCCAACCAGGCTGCAGTTAGTGCTGGCACAAGGCACCGAAGCCTGACACGATGGTAGTCCCTGGCCCAAGGCCACTAGCCCAGCACCAGCATGACTAGGCTTTGGATTGTTTAAGATGCTCTGTGCCCCAGCCACCACCTCCAGCCTGCCCCTTCATCATCCCCAGGATGGATCAGGCTCCCTCCTCTCCACCCACACCCCCAGACTTGCACAGGCCTGTACTTACCCCCTTGGGTAAATATCCAAATATCCTTTCACCCTTTACTGCCCCTGCCCCCTCCTCCCTGCCAGCCGCCATCCCCCAAGCAGAGCCACGGAGCTCTTGAGAGGGTGAGGGCTCGTCTCCCTTTCCTACAGGCACCTGCAGTTTCATAGCTGGGATGCCAGGCAGCTCTTTCAGTTCACACATTTGGCTTACAACCAGGTGTAACTCCTTTGCAGCGCCTCCACTTCAGCTCTCAGGGGAGCAGAAGCCAAAGGAGTTATCTCCTTTGAGATTTTGCCCTTTTCCACCTGGGAATCCCATAGGAAAATGCATCCTGGTCCCATCCTTTTCCCTGCAGCTCGTTTGCCACAGAGCCCACGAACCCTCGTCTGTGAGTCCTAAAGCACCTGAGCACTTGGGCTGGTCGTGGGGATGCTCAGCCACCTCCACCTGCAGCTGCCTCCTCTCTCTGGAGCTGGCTGTGCCCTGCTGCGCCCTGCCCGGCTGGGACAACACTGCGGTGGGGTGGCCCTGTCCCCTGACACACGTGCCCCGAGGTGGCACCAGCGGCTGCTGACCAAACCCGGGCTTCCCAAGTGTCGCCTCAGACCCCAGAGCTTTTGGTTTGCAGCAGGGGAGACTTTTAGCTCAAATCTTAAAGAAGAAAGAGGGGGGCAATGCTTGCATGACCCCTCCTCGTGTGTGCCCTGGGTGTAGGGACACCGGCTCGGGGGCTGCAGCCAGGTTTGTGAGAGCTTTCATTGCTCCCAGGAATTGCTTGGTGTTGAGCTGCCATGGGCACACGTGCTCATTGGTACTCTGCCTGCCGGGTGTTCGGCTCCTCTCCTCCTCCTGCACCGCTTCAGCACCCTCCCGTCCCACTCTACAGATTCTATTCTACGAATTTTTAACCAAAATTAACAGAGGGTGAGCTGTGAATCGACTAAAACCCTGACAAGCTTCACAAAAGCAAAGAGCTGGACGGCGTGTGCCTGCTGTGAGCGAGGCAGCAGTCTGCACTCAACCCTTATATTAGACCCTAGAGACTCCACTGGCCACCATGACTGGGAAAGCTGGTGGCCCCTCTGGGTCTGTGGCTGGGACAAGAAAGGTGGTGTGGGGTGCGTGGGGGTGAGCAGAGCAGGGCTGCCTGCCTCTGCGCCCGGCCTGGCGATACCTGAGCCAGGTGAGGACATGGGGTGGGATAGGGGGACAGGAGGGACAGGTTGAGGTGAGGTGGAATGGGATGGCATGGGATGGGGGGACAGGATGGGATGGGAGGGACAGGATGGGAAGTGATGGAGGATGGGTTGGGAAGGAATGGGATGAGACGGGATGGGATGAGATGGGATAAAATGAGATTAGATGAGATGAGATGGGACGGGACAGGCACCCAGCTGGGGATCCACAGTCCTTGGGCTGCTCATGGCCACACGCAGTTGTCCTTTGGCACAGGGGTGGTTTTGGCTGGGGGTGGCTGTGCTGGCAGGGGGACAGGGGCAGTGAGGGGGTGGGGTGGGAAATGAGGGACACTCCTCATTCCCCCTCAATATTTGGGCAAGTTTAAAAATTGTCGATCACAGAGGAGGAGCAGGATCCAAAGGAGAAGGGTGAGTGACCTTGTCAAACAACTCTGGTGGTGTCAGCCCACAGTGTCACCAAAGGAGCTGGCTTCTGGCAGGCTTGGGCCTTGGTGACATTGGGGTGGAGGACCTGCAGAGGTGTGTCTTCTCCTTCCCAGCTGTGCAGCCACCACCTCTGCTTGGGACAAGGAGGGACTTGGCTGTCCCCCCGCTTTGGGGGGTCCCTGCTGGGCAGTCCCCTCCTGAGCATCCCAGGGAGTGACTGGGGTCTCCTCGCTGCAGCTGAGCCCCTTTGCTCACCCTGGGGACTCCCATCAGCCCAGGAGCAGCTTTAATCCTATTTCTGGTGCAAATCTCTTTGACCAGCTTTTTCTCTCCCCGTCCTACAGTTTTCAATGCCCACCCAGCTGGGGTGAGCTCTTTACAGGTTTTACCAGTGTTTTCAGTGACCCACCGTGTATTTGAAAGATTGTCAATAATTACATGCAGAAGGACCTCTCCTGCACCAGGGCTACTCCATGCATAGCAGCATCTTCCCTGCTCCTCCTCCTCCTCTGTGCCAAAGGGAAACTCATTTGGGGTTGGTTCTTCTTTTGCATTAAACCTTTTTTTTTTTTCTTCTTTTTTTTTTTCCCCTTTTTCTGGCAATAGTGGTGTTTTACAGCCAGCTTCCCAAATGGTCCATCTCATCCTGGGCACAGTGAGTAAAGCTGAGACACGGTGCAGCTCTGACCTGGTGCAAACCCTACCAGGCTCATTGCAAGAGCTCGTTCTGGGCCTGAGCCATCCTGGTGCAGCACACAGGGAACCTTCCTTCTGGGAAACCTGCTCAGGACACCATAATACATTAAAAAAAAAAAAAAAAAATCGGTTATATCCAAATGGCAGCTGAGCTCCTCTGGGCATGGAAGGGGGAGGCAGTGACTTCTGGTGGCTGCATCACAAGCCAGGACATGCTTCATGCTTCCCTGCTTCTCCATCAGGACCCGCTGTTGGGAAATTCAGACCCCGCACCCAGCTGAGTTTGGAGATTTTGGCCGTGTGCCCTTCTTCGGATGCTGAAGAGCTCTGGCAGGGCAGCCGCTCCGCATGGAGGGAAGTGCAGGGTCCGGCTCCCCTCCCAGGAGCCCGGGAAATGCTGCCTTGCCCTGGGAAGGAGCGGGAGGGCTTGGGGCCGGGGATGCAGGCAGACCCCCTCGCCTTCCAAACCCCGCTCCTGGCTCAGCGTCATCCCGCCTTCTCTCCTCATTGCCACACAGGGATTCACCCCAGCCAAGAACGCAACAGCCCCAGGCAGCGGTGGCGGCACAGCCTCACAAAATCATCCCCAGCCATTAAAAGAAAGCAAGCTGGGCTGGGCAGGGATGGCACCTCTAGCTCTGGCCATTGCTGGAGGGATCCCGCCTTGAACCCCGGCTCGGCATTGAAGGGTTGGCCCAGAGCACAAAGTCCGTGCGGGGAACAGGGGGGCTGGATGCGGCCACAGCGGGCAGGCTGCACCGGCTGCTGGCTCCCAGCTTTGCAGCTCCAGCGCCTGCTAACTGCCCAAACCTGGGGAGCCCGGGGGACCTCTAAAGAGCATCAGACTGTTTTAAAAATACTTTATTCTTTAGAAAATACAGCGTTCAGTACAGTGTGCTCTGCTCCACCCAGCTTCAGCCCCCCCCCAGCGCCTGCTCCTGCTCCGCTGAGGCACGTTCACGGGGTGGCAGGGAAGCGGAGGGCAGGTTTCACCACCCCCCCTCCCGTTTCCATCTCCCCGGGGAGGGGGGCAGCTCTCGAGCCCTCGCTGGTACCCAGCAGCAAGGCGCTCTCCCCCCCCGAAGCGCCCAGTGAAGCCCAATTCGCAGCACCGAGCTCAGCCCTCGGAGCTGATGACGGCCCTTGGTGGCTGGGGACGTCCCAGGGGCATGGGGGGGCACACAGGGGCTATCACGCTGCCCCACATGAGGATTTGGGGTAGCCAAATTTTTAAAACGTGGGGCTGCCCCAGACCAGAGAGCCAGCAGCAAACCAGGGGGGTGACAGAGGGGGCTAGGGCATGGGGAGGGGGACACCAGGGCTCAGGGCCCCCCCAGGTCCCCTCCTAAACCAGGATGGGGCCAAGTCAGGGCTGTAACAGCTCCCTGAAAAGCCTTATCAGGGGGTTCAGAAAGGGGATGCAAACATCACCCAAAGGCAGAGTGACCTTTTTCCAGGGCCAAGCTGAGCTCAGGACTCGGGGGGGACCTTCTTCCTCCCCAGGGACAAACTCCTGCCAGCAAAGCCAGCTCGCAGGGAGGGGTCCTGCCCGCACCCTGAGGGGGTGCAGGATCGCTCCAGGCCTGGGGCAGAAGGGCTGTGCACACCGAGAGTGGGATGGGAGAGCAAGATGTGGGGGCTGGGGGAGCAGGGGAAGAAGCATTTTCTCTTTTCAAACAGGAATCCCCTCTGCCATCCCCTTCCCTTTGCATAGAGCAGCTTGCAGGCAAGTGTGTCCTTCGGTCAACCCAGGGGACACCGAGAGCAGCGGCTGTGACCCCTGGAGGGGACAGGAGCAAGGCTGGGGGGCACAACCCTGCCACTCCCGTCCTCCTCCAGCAGCCCCGGGGCTTGCACAAGGACGCAGGGAAAAGAAACACCAACAACCCCAAACCCTCCCCATCGCTCTGCCCCCAGGTGCAACAGGCCACCTTGATGTTTAAAAAAGGAATGAAGTAGGAAAAAGAAGGGAAGAAAAAAAAAAAAAAAGAAGGCTGAGATGGAGGGAAAGATCTCCAGGTCAGCAGAGAGGAAGCTGGGAAGCGCTGCGGGGATGCTGTCCGTTCACCGCCCAGTCCTGCGGGATCTAACTCTCCTCGCCGTTCTCGCCCGGCCCCTTGATCAGCCGCTTCTGTCCCCGTTTCCCCACGGGCCCCTTGGGCTTGGCGAAGGCCTGCTTGAAGGCATGCTGCTTGGGGTGCACCTCCTCGTACAGGAACTCTGCCGTCAGCTCAGCTCCATCGTCGATCTCAATCTGCGCCCAGAAGATGCGAGGGGGGGTTAGTGGGGTTTCGACACCCACCTCTGGGTGCCCAGCTCCCCCTGAGCCAGCCAGCGGGGCTGGACGAAGGCTGTGGCACGTTCCCTTGCAGATCCCCAGCATGGTTCTCTGCTCCATCGCCTCCGGGCAGGCTCACACTTACCTTCTTGGCTATCTCCAGGCAAAACTCCTGCTCCACAGTGTCCAGCAACCGGCTCTTGCAGCTGGAGTAGAGCATGCGCTCCTTGATGCTGCATTTGTACCCGGGCATGGAGTAGATAAAGACTGCAAGAAGAGAGCACGGCTTGTGGCACTGCCCAGGCTCGTGACCAGGGAGCACCAGGCAGCTCCATCCCAGCCCAGTTGTGGCTTTTCCAGCCCCAAGTGTCCCAGTCTACCCAGTGACAGAGGGCGAGCCATCCCATTCATCACCCCTCCCCACATCTCCCCTGGCAAGCCTGCAATGCCAACGGCCACCATGCCGCCCGCACAAATCCTCTGCGGCAGCACCCGGAGAGCCCCGCACCGCGCACGGCAGCTTCTTTCGGCACCAAGGGGCTTGCCAGCACCCACCACGGGAGGACGGCAAGCGGGAACCCACTCAAGGTCCCCTGCTGCACCATCCCCATCCCTGCTTGCTCGCAAGCCTAGCGAGAGCGGGGACCGGCGCAGGCTCCAACCAGCCCTCCCCAGCGCCGAGGCACTCACCGACAGACTCCAGGTAGTCTCCCTCATGCGAGTGCTTGTACAGGAAGAAATGGTAGCGAGCCGAGTCCTGGGGAATCCTCTTGGGCAGGTCGGCGATCTCCGTGGGGCTCGTGTGCACCAGGTCGATGGTCTCCCGCTCCAGATCCAGCTTCTGATGGACAGAGGGGATGGGGGAGCGGACGGGAGTGAGAGGCGGCAGCAAGAGGCCGGGGCAGCGGGGTGCGGAGGAGCCGCGCGAGGGACCTACCAGCTGGATGTAGTTGATTTTCTTCTGCTTGAGGGCCTGGATGGCTTGTTGAGCATCCAGCTGCAGGGGGAAGGCCAGGCCCTGCAGGGTCTGGTGTTTGCTCTCCACGCTGATCTCCGTCTTCACCTGGGGATGGAGACCACCCCGAGCGTCAGGGCAGAGACCAGCAAAGGGCAGGGAAGGGAGAGAAAGGAAAACCGGCCAATGCCACACCAAAAGGCTTCTCATCCGAGGAGCCACCTGGCACCCGGCTCACGGGCACCACGGCATTAAACTACCGAAAGTCAGCCAGGCTCGGGGCGGCGATGCTCGTCACCATACCGTCGCTCCAGGAGATCACCCGGCCCCAGCCATGCACCCCCACACCCCCACACTTCGCTCCTAGTAAAGACCATCTCAAAAACGATGTTTCCCAGCGAGTCCCCAGCAGGGATGCTGCGGCCAACGCTGGCACGTGTCCATCTCCAGCCACCTCTGATCGCAACCTGCGGGTGATGCGGGGAGCCCTGAAATCACATCGTGCAGCTGCACGGGCCCCCGGCCCAGAGGGCAATCCCCTCCTCAGTGGGTTTCATTGCAGCAGACAGGCAGCTCCTCTGATGCTGGGGCTGGGGAACTGGAGATCCCGGCTCGGAATGATCCTGGCCACTGTTCTCCCCGCAAGGCAGAGGCTGCTGCCCATACCCCAAACAAACCCCTTACTCCAGGAGACCGAACCCCACTTCAAGAAGGGAAGAGAACGAGATCGCGGAGACATCACATCGCCCTGGGTGCCTCCATCCAGCCACAACGTGGGGGTCCCTGACCGGGACCACAGGGTGCCGTGAGCAGGCAGGAGGGAAGGGGGGGCAGGACACGGCAGGCGCGGCATACCTCCTCAGGGCCGGGGTACTCTACCAGCGATGGGCAGCAGCAACAGCCCCCCACCATCTGCCACAGAATACAGGGAGACGGCGTCACCCCGATGGCAGAGGAGCCCATCCCACCTCCAGACCACCCCCCAGATAAACAGTCCGGCAACGCTAACCTGGGTGCTCTGCAGCGAGCGTGGGTCCTTTCCCTTTGGGATCGGTTTGGGGGATTTTGGATAGACAGTCCAGCCTTTTCCCTGCCCCCCCCTTCTTTCCTCCCCCCGCCCAGTAGAGAAAAGGAAGAAAAACCAAGGCATGCCAAGAGAAACACAGGAGTTTTAGCTCACATCTCAAAACCAGCTCAACAGCACCAAAGCGGATCTCGTTACGAGGCTGCCCTTCATTACAGCAGCCCCGCACGGTACCCACACCCCGGGAGATGATGGACCCTGGTGCCCGGAGCACAGCATGCAGAAAAACACCAGTGGGAGAAGGAAAAACCGGGCATCAAGCGGGCAGAGCAGCCTACCATCTCGGTGCTCGAGTCCTGGGAACAGGAATCCTGCGAGCGTGGGGAGAGGAGACACACCGTCAACGGCACCCCGCGTGGGGACAGGGAGGGGGCCTCGTGTGAAGTGAGAGGGGGTGGGGGACACACGGACGTGCTGAGGATGGAGGCGTACCATCTCTCTGCTGGAGGCCAGGGAAGGCAGGTCCTGGCGGCGCAGGCAGCAGAGCGGCAAAAAACGACGCGGGAGATGTCCGCGTTGGGGAGGGACGGGAGGGAGAGCCCCAGCCCCGAGCCCCGGCAGCGCCGCACGCCACCTCTCCGCTGATGTCACTGCGCAGAGCCCCGGCTCCTGCCGGCTCCTCAGCCTGGGCGGCCCCAGCCCAAACCAGGGTCTGGAGGAGTTCCAGCGGTGGAAGCAATAGATTTTGGGCTATCCCCCACCAAACAGCACACACTAAAGTTTTTAGGGAAAGATGTGCCCAATCCTCTATCCACGGCAAGCATCCTGGAGGATGAACAGGGTGTGAACGTGCAGCTCTAAGGAAAGAATTGCTCAAGGGTCACCCAGTGCGGGGTGGCCAAGAGGTCTGGCTGACCAAACTCCGCCGTCCTACCGTCCCCCGGGGTGCCGTGGCACCAGCAAGGGCCCGAGGGCAAGCACACGGGGGTTCAGAGGGCGCACGCAAGCTCGCCCGGTCCTACCCGGCGCAGAGCTGTGCCGTGAGGATATTACCACCGCCACATCGTCATCTTTCTTCTCTGTAAACGTAAGGAGGCCGGGAGGGTTACAGCAGGACCGGAGAGAGCTAAAGCTGCGACACGAAGCATGTTGAAGTCCAAAAATCCCAAGAGGTGGAAAGTTGTCCAAGCAATGTCAACTCCCCCATATACCTCTGTAATTTCTACTCCTTCCCTTTTCAAAAACATTAAAAATCAGCTCACTGAATGTCCCCAGGGCACAGCCCGGGACCTGTGCATGGAATGTCCAAACACGTGCTGCATCCCAGCCCCCCTGCCTTGCTGGCAGCAGGCTTGGCTGGGGAGGTTATTTATCTCCTTTTCTTTAAGTTAGGGGGTTTTCCCCCCTCCTTGCTCAGTGCTGGCACGGCGCTGACCTTGGCTAACGAACATTTCTGTCCTATGGTGAAATCTTCGGGGGGGGGGGGGGGGGGCAGTTCTGGCAAAGCCTCTGCTCCACCCACCCACCAACGCTGTAGGGCAGCTACGAATGACACCCTCTGACACGCTGCAACGGCACGCCGACTTTTATCTCCTCTTAATTCTTCTGCTTCATGCCCCAGCTCCAAAGCTGCCGCCTTCTCCCCTGTGGCCCCACGACGCGACGCAACGCGCCTGGCTCCCCTCCATGTTTCTGAGCCTGCGATGCTTCTGGAAAGCCTTCCCGCTCGTGGGTGTTAAGGTAGCTCAATCCCAAATTCAAAGCCATCTCTTAGCCCACGGTCTGCTGACAACTTCCAGCTCAGTGAAGCTGGCGATGCATTTTCCAGCTGTTTAAAATAAATATACATAAAGCAAATGGCAAATTTGTGAGCTCCCACTCAGCCATCGAGGAGGAGGGTAGCTCACGACATCGCCTCCGTCCATGCAATCCTCAAACCACAGGGGAAGCCTGGCTCACGCCGCCTAAAACCCATTTTACCAAAGGCTGTGCAGGCTGCTGGGGACGTGCAAATGCGAGTCCTTCCTACCTCGGTGGAAAAGGCTGCTGTGCTGGCCCTGAAGCTGCTGCCATGCAGGCATCGCCTCCCCGCTCCTGCTTGGCTGCTGCCCTTCCCCTCCCACCCCTTCTCCGCGCCCGTCCGGTGGTTGCGGAGGATCCCAGGGAGCTTCTGCCGGCCCAGAAACGCAACCGCCTTTGGGGTGAAGGCTGCAAACCAGCTCGGCATCTCTGAGGGTCGTGCGTCAACAGCACTGAAGGAGAGGAGAGCTGCACCACCAGCAGCGGCTCCAGGCCAGGGGCACAGCGAAGCTCGTGCAAGCTGTTGGCTTTTAAAGAAACAATGTCCCTTGTGTCACTTCCAAAATCCTAACGGATTGGTTAGACTCAGCGGGACGCGCAGGGTCCTTAACGGGCAGACGTGCGGAAGTGCTGAGGTCAGGGCTTGCCCAGGGGCTGCTTCCCAGGTCCCACGCACTGCATCTGCTCCCCCGAATGAAACTGCAACGTGCACGCGCGTGCAAGGACCCCCAGAGCCGGTGCACAACGTGCACACGCGTGCAAGGACCCTGTAAGCCTGCAAGCAACGTGCAAAGCTGGAGGCATCGCTGTACTGAGCGGGGTGCTGCGACAGGTGGAGAGCTGCTCCCATGCAGCTCCTCTCGGTGAGAGCTCCCTGCTTTGCGTGGCTCCAGAAACTCGCTCAGAGCTGCGTTTCCCGCAGAGCTGTGAGTTGCCCTGCCCTGGGGAGGTGAGCATGGCACCGAGCACGGCACCGAGCACCCGAGCCAGAGCTCCCACCGCCTCCTGCTCCGTGCTGGGGCCGAGCGGGCGCAGCCCCCACACCAACACGGAGAGTCTTTGGCACACCCAGAGCTCAGCTGCTTCCCACCTTTAAATCCACGGGCAAAAACACATTCATTTTCCTTTCTTTCTAAATGCTGGTGACTGTTCCTCATGGCCCGGGCTGACACAGGGGACACGTACTTTTAAAATAACCCCCAACCAAACCAAACGGCAGCAGCACCTTCACCCAGGAGCTGCGTCTCGCAAAGGCGAGGGTGGGAAGCGGACACGGCAGCTCAATCGGAACAAGCACCAAAAGCACCACTTACCTGGGCCACGTCACCCTGCAGGACACAGCCAGAAAAACCCCAAACCCCAAAACTACTTAATCCTGCGGCACTGGCCAGCCAAGGTGATGGCACAGATGCCCAAAGGTGCCAAACAAGCCGCAGAGCCACCATCAGCATCTCTCTTTTCTCCAAGCATGGGCATCACCTTGGCTCCTCCAGCACAAATCCTGCCCAGCCCCTCCAGGCCGGGAGCTGGGATAACTCCTCCGAGACCCACGCGGTACAGACCACCCCTTGGTGGCATCTCCCACACACCCCTCAACTCCACCACCCCCAGACCTGCTTTGGCAGGTGGAAATCTCCTGCCTCCTCTTTGCCATTAATTAACGCCATCAGGCTGATTGGCTTCGTGTCTCCCAGGCATGTCCTGCTCCACCCGTGAGCCCCACAGCCCCAGCACAGGCGGAACAGAGAGGGATGCTCCTCTAGAGAGGAAGGCTTTCCACGGCATCTAAGTGAGATCCCCCCACCCCAACAAAATACTCCTTCCAGGTGGTCTTCCCACCCAGCGAGCCGACCCCCTTCCCTGCCTCGGTGTTTCACAGCACCATGGAGGTTGGCACGAGTACCACGAGATGCCGGTGGGGAGACGACGGCATTACAGCCTTGTCTGCCCCCAGCCCTGTGCCACTTCCACATCTTTTTCCAGCACATAAGCCCCCAAATTTAGGCTAAGATCTGTATTTCTTGGGAGAGCATCCCTCATATTTATAGCCATAGAGGAAGAGTATGGGAGAGGATGCTGCTGCAGCCCCAAGATAAGCCTGAGTTCTTCCTGCCTCCCCCACGACTTCAAACTCAGCTCTGGCTTTTGCCCCGATACCCAGCAGTTAGAGACTGCTGCCTGCTTTCAGCCTCAAACCGTCTTCTGACTGCCAATTACAGCGAGAAAATGGAGCCCTGAGCTCATGTTCTAGCAAGGAAGGAAAAAATAAAAAAAGTCTATAAGTTCCTCTTTATGCCACCAATTTGACCGTGAGGATGCTCGGTCCACCTTGGCAAGGGCAGGAATGGGTTACACAGAGGTAGGAGAAAGCACAAGTAAAAACAAGCCGTCCCTTTTAGCTGGATGCTCGGATGCATGCTCCCACACCTCCAGCAGCACCCCACGTCCCTGCACCCCACGTCCCTGCACGCCCCGAGGCTCTCAGGCTCCTTCTCCCCGGCCTGGCAGACACCCACCTCGTTGATGCGGATCTGCTGGAGCTCCTGCTCGGCTGCAGTCAGCGGGGCCGGGGCAGAGCAGGAGGACACGTGCTTTTGGTAACCGCTCAGGGACACGTCCTCCTGCAGACAGAGGGACAGGGACGGGGGAAGCGTCAGGGAGTGGTTATCACAGACCCCAGCCTTGAGGCTGCGTCGGAACAACCCGGTGGGTCGCGGGCTCTGTCCTTACCAGGACGATCAACCTGAGCAGCACTCCTGGATGCCTCCGTGCAAATCCCACGCTCAATTTTAAATAGCGCCCGTGATCGCCCGTGCCCGTCCACGCCACCCTGCCCCTCCCCGGCCACCCATGGGTGCGGCAGCGGGGCTGCTCTGACTAACAGAGCTCGCGGGCACGAAAGCGAGAGGGAAAGGCAGAGACCGCGGCCCGAGAGCAGCGGAGAGGGGCAGCTGCTGGGGGTGCTCCCTGGCTCCCACCGGCCCCAGAGGAGGGTCTGATGCCCGGGAGGCCCTGGCTGTGCAGCTGCTTCTGCAAAAAGCCCGTGGAAGAGAAGGAGAAACCTCCCGCCAAGCGCTGCCAGGGAAGCGCAGCCGGACAAACCCGGCGCGGCAGCAGCAGCTCTGGCTGCTGGAGTGACAGTGCCACCGCCTGGCACTTCTCTTCCCACTCAG
Organism: Balearica regulorum gibbericeps; assembly: GCF_011004875.1. NCBI lineage: Eukaryota > Metazoa > Chordata > Aves > Gruiformes > Gruidae > Balearica > Balearica regulorum. The sequence continues at coordinate 7,640,271 of NC_046193.1, forward strand.
AGCAAAGCGCTGGGTCTCCTCGGAGCCTTCCTCCCACCTCTTCCACGGTCTCCATCGCAGGCTGACTGCAGCTGTGCGGGCATGAGAAAGTGGCAGCGGCCACCGGGGAGACTAAAGCCAGCTGAGGGACAAACCTCCATACCGTCCCCCCCTCAAACGCCAGCATCCCACGTCCCACTTGGCTTTGGCGCCGAGCCCAGCGTAGGCTCCCGAAGCTCAGGGTTGAGCCCCAAAAGCTGCCCAGGAACCACCACCGTACCTTCACCGTTCCAAACATCTCGTCCTTTATGTGCCCCCCACCAAACTCCTTCTTCACCGTGGCTCTGGTGGCGGCGTACAGCATCTTCAGCCGGACCTGCGCGAGAAGCGAGGCGGCAAGCGCGGTCAGAGAGGGGACCCCGCACGGCGGGACCGGAGAGCGGCACCTCCCCACAAGAGATGCCTGACGCTCGCAGTCACCGTCCCACCGCCGGCTCCACAAACCTCAGCCCTCCCTGGGACCAACCACCTCGTTTCTAGCTCAGGCCGATTTCTAACCGCAGCACCTCCGGGCAGGGAGCAGCCAGGAAACCCCATCAGCGCCATTTCCAGCGCTGCCCACGCACGGCACAGCGATCAGCCGGCTTATTCTGTGCTTTGCTTTCCCACCCCTGAGCTCCAGCGGCTCATTTCGCACCCACACCTGCGTAAGAGGAGGCACAAATACCCCCCGAGTCACCTAAAAGGGACTTTTGCATTTCGGCGCTTCTTTCGCACCGTCCTTCTGCAAAACCCACGGAAGAGCTTTTGCAAGCGCTTCTTGGCGCACCGCCCTTGCAATAAGACCCTCCAGTTTTTTCAGATATATAGATTAAAAATATCTATTATTATTATATGTACACATGTATAGGTACGCGCACACACGTACGTGTATACACACATATAACACTATGTGTATTATGCTATTATAATTGTGTATGTATGTGCATACATATATATGTGTATATATAATAACATATATTTGTTAGATATATCTCAATTATCTCAACAAACCAGGGAGGGTCTTTTTTCTATATATATTACTATTATATATTATTATTTCTATTATAACAACATATATTTGTTATTATATACATATATATTATATATATATAACAAATATATATATGACAAGTGCACATATTAACATGGCAGTAAATCTATATTGTATATAGATCATATATTTTTAAAAAAATATATATATACATATATATATATATATGACAAGCACATGTGTTAACACAGCAGTAAATCTCAGTCCCACTGAAAGCCCGTTATGGAGACGTGCTCAGCAAGACGTGCTGAGCGTTTTCCAAGCCGTGCCACTGAAATTCTCTACACCAGCCTCCCATCCGACCGGCCCGGCCCTTTTGTGCCCGCTCTCCGATGCCGTCCCCGGCCCCACAGCCCAGCCCAGCCAGTGTCAACGGACGGCTCCGACGGACCCAGCCTGCCCGGCCCTTTTCACAGCTGATTTTGGAGCCGAGCCCGGAGGCGGCCGGCAGCCGCTCAGCGTCAGCCCTGGAGCGGAGCAGGGCCAGGTTGGACGCAGGGCCAGGCGAGTCGGTGCCAGCACCCGCTCTTCCCAGTGATGCTTTTGGCCAGAGCCGCGGTGGGACGTCTCCATCCCGGCCCCGTGGTCCATGCTGCTCCCCTCCCTACGTCCCAGACCCTCCACCTCCCCAGGCAGCGCCGCAAAGAGGGCAGAGGCGGGGTGCAGCGTATCTTACTGGGGCTTAAAAAAATTCCCCCATCCCCAAAGCGGTCTGCACTCAACCTGGGCACAGCGATGGAGGTGCGAACGCTCCTCCTCAGCCCACAGTCAACTTGGCCAGCATCTCCTCCACCCCCCACCTCCCAGAGCACGTCCGTGTCCCCAGGCCGGGGTGTCGCAGCCCTCTGCACTGCTCACCGGGGAGCTGTCGGGGGACCAGGAGATGAAGAGCCACTCGTAGCCCTGGGCGTTCTGGCTGTCCAGGCGGTACAGCACGTAGCACGGCTGCTGCTCGTCCAGCAAGGGCAGCACGAAGGCATCGTAGTCCATGTCCCAGCGCCGGGACAGCTCTTTGTGGGCTCCCAGCACGAGCTGTTCTGGAAGGAGAAGACAGAAAAGGTGGTGTTAGACGAAGGCAAGGCTTAGCTCACCTCGCAGGACCACGGGGCAGCTCGTCTAAGGGTTTGTTGCAGCTCCAGCACTGACAACGACACCATCCTGCAGAAAAACAAATTAAGGTCTTGAACCACACGCAGGAGCGTACACCCCCACAGGTGACCCCCCCAGGAGATGCCGTTGGGGCTGTGGCCACCATAGAGGACCTGATTGTCTGCCAGCATCCCACTGCCTCCTGTCCAACCATCTCCTCCCCTCCTGTAGTCTCCTCTCTGGTGACTATCCCTAGTCTCCTTCCGCTCTGCTCCCTCCAGCCACGTAGTCCCCAACCATCCCTCCTTGCTCACAGGGGAACAGAAGCCCTCCTCCATCCCACCTGGACAAACTCTAGCAGCTTGGGCACTAGAAGACCTTACCAGGGACACGAGGAACCACCCATATTTGGGCTGCTGAGAAAAATGAAGGTCCCATAGCAAAAGCCAGGACGATGAGCCAACACTGCTCCCATCAGATTCCCCACAACCTCAGAGGGGTCAAAATCAGAGCTGATACCCAAAGCCCACGTCCACGGGGACCAGAGCTGTCCCAGAGACCCCAGCCTGGGGGGGGGGGGCACCATGCTGCCAGGAGAGCCCCAGCCTCTGGAAGCGACCTACATATCTCACGCAGGTGGTGGCAGCTCAAGTGTCTGGAGAGTATTTTTTTCAGCTGCTATGCAAGCGGTGGCGGGGCTGGGAGCCCCGCAAGCTGGGCAGCACTCGGCTGGGATTTAAACGCTGGTGCAGGCATCCTATGAACACGAAACCCCCCCTGTGAGGGTCAAACCAAGCTCTGAGATGGCTGGATGGAAAAGCGACAGTGCTGGAGGTGATTGGTGTAGGTTGCTGGAAAACAGTCTGTATTTTTATTCCATTTTTAGACGCAGAAAGGTGGGGGGGAGATGTCGAGACTCAAAACAAGATGTAAGAAAATCCGGAGGTGCCAGAGCAAAACAAGTTGGGGTCTCAGACAGTCGGCACTCGAGAGGACGCTGAGCCTGGCACGTGCCCTGCCTGGAGCTCTGCCCACAGCCCCGCTGCCCATGGGGAGCCCCTTGCCTGGGGCACAGCCCTCTCCCTCCCAGCCCATCCGGCTCAGCAGTTCCAAATCCTGTGGCAGGAAAGCTTTTAAGGAAAATAGTTGAGGAATAAAGGCTTTGGGGTGAATTACTCTCAACCCCATTCCCATCCAAGCAGGGCATTGCCCCACCGACAGCGGTGCAGCCCTTCCCTGCCCACCACCACCTCGCCGCAGCACCTGCCATCGCACGCTGAACCCATGATTGTTTGTGCACGAGAGGCACGTGCTACCGGTACAGTAACAAGGACAGAAGAGAAAAAGGTGCTGAAAATAGTTTACCTTCAACAAAACTACCTGTTTTGAGAAAGAAGCGCAAAACCCTCAACGTATCCCGAAAATAAACATGAAGCCCTGGAAATAGATTGGTGCTTCACAAAGACCTGGGATCCTGAAGAGACTATGAGGAATTTTGCTCGGCCAAAGCCGCCGGCAGCTCGCGGGTGTCTCCGTCTGCCAAACATCCCGACCCCTCACGCACGAGGCAATCGGTGCCGCGTCACCGCAGGCTGTGCCACCGCGAGCCGGCAGCCTCCAGCTTTCCCTGGGCTGGAGCGGCCGCTGGTTCCCTGCCTCCCATCGGGCTCTTCGCAGCTCAGCTCAACCCAGTCAGGGCCAAGTTCTCCTCCTCGGGAAACACTGGGAAAGGGAAATGCGGAGCAGCCGCCCTTCAGCAAAGCATCGTTGTCAGCACCGGCTATTTCAGGCTCCGTTTCTGCAGGGCGCTGCTGCTGGGATGAGCGCAGCTGGGAGCGTTTCTGGCCCCCCAGGTGCCCCCAGCACTCAGGCGCAGGCAGGCTGCCTTGCTCCGAAATGCCCGTACAAGGCAGCCCTGCCTGCAGCTCTGGCAGGCACGGCGGGGAGACAGCGCAGGAGCCGGGAGCCAGCAAAGCTCAGCGCACGTCACCACATACGTGCAAAGAAACGCACCCAGCAGGGAAGGCTGCAAAGCCAACCTTGTCCAGAAACCTGCTGACGGTGAGGAGCAGAGCATCACCCAAAACTGCGTTGGATCACAAGTACTTCTCATGCCAGGAAAACATTGCTGAGCCTCAGTGTGCTACCTGCTCCCCCCTACGCACCTTCTCCTTCCAACCTTGGCTTCTCCCGGTCAGCCCCCCAAGGCAACATCAGCTCAAAGAGCTCCCAAAGGGTCGCTCAGCCGTAGCTGCTGTCCCAAGGATGCCCAGACACAGAGTATCTGCCATAAGGCTCCGTGCACCATCTTCCTCCCCTTCCATCTGCCGCTGCCTGCTCTGACATACCCCAAGACTAATGCCCCATAGGGCAGAAGGTCCTCTGCAAGCAGGAGCAGGGCTGGAGGCTCCTCTTCCACATCCCCTGTGCAGGCAGGGCAGCTGGCGTGTCCTCCCCAGCCAGCTCAGGACACATCCCTTCCAGGGTCAGCATGCTTGAGTCCATCTGTCCAGCTGTGACATCTGCCTGGCCGCTCAATACTGCCCAAAGGTCCTTCCCTGGTGGGTAGCAGCAGGCTGATGCCTTCAGATTAACATATCCATCCAGCCCAAGCGGAGATGGTGGGACGTGGCTTCCATTGACAGCAAAAAAGTCTCCCTTGCTGGTGTCACTGGCCACGACCCAAAGCCCTGGCTTATCCTACGTCATGGGTGTCCCTAACGCAAACCTGATTCCTACTTTTTAAAAGCAAAAAGAGCCAATAGAGCAATAATGTTGCCAAAGATGCTCCGAAGAAACAATGCAGACATCGCATCCCAACACATGGGGACCTCACTGACTCAAAATCAACACCGCCAAACCTTGCGTGGTCCCGCTGATTTCAAGTCGCACTGCTCTTCCAAACAGGGCTTCAGAGCCCCTCCGAAGGCCAGCACAGGCTCCTTACGACCACGTCCACCTCAGCGTCTGCAGCGTGGTTCTGGTGGCCCACCCGAGGGAGGTGGTGACGGCAGCTCGGCAGGGCATTAACATCCCCGCTGCCATGAGAAACAAGTCATTCATATGCAATTGTCTGAGGCTGAGGTGATGGAAAACCTACACCACGGAGGCTCCCTGCTGGGATGCTAAATCAGTGCTTTGCTCCGTCTGCTTGTTTGACGGATGCAGAGGCCACCCAAAGGCACCTTTCCACGGGGCAAACGCGGGCAGGTTGGCACCAGCCTGCAAGCCAGGCGAGAGGCAGCCCCGTGCGCAGGAGCAGGGGTTGGGACGGGATGGGTTTAGAGGGCAGCATCCCCCGCGGGATGCAGTGGGGGTCCCGTGCTGAGCCCCGCACCGCGGAGCCACCCCTGCCCAGAGCATCTCCTTGCCTGCCGAGGAGGAGGGTGCTGCGCATTGCCCCCGACCACGGTCCCATGGCACCCGCAGCAGCTTCTCACAGGGCTCTTGTAATAAAATTCGACACAGCGGCAGCAAAAGCCCCCCCCAGAGCCCAGCACCGAACCCAGACACCGGTGACAGTCCACCGGCAAAGTCACTGCTCCCCACCGGAGCTGCCCTGGGGCTCCAATAGCTGCTCACCAGCACACCCAAATTTTGGGCTTGGATTTCAGCTCCGGGCTGCTGCGTGCCAGGAAGCCCCAGCAGGATTTTCCTTGAGGATTTCAAAAACAAGAGCTGGCACCACAACAGCAAAGAGGAGAGGAGGAGAGGCAAAGCAGAGAACCAACACGACATAAATCAAAGCACTTCAAAAGGGGACTCACCATCCTCAATGATGACCTTGATGAGCCGAACTGAACCATTTCGGGCTTTGGCAAAAAAGTCTCTTAATTCCGTGGTGGCTGAAAGAACCAGAAACATTGTGATCAGATTTAGCAGTCAAAGCAGGTGCTGGGCTGCTCGACGACCGACCGAGAAGGGGAGCAACTTGGCAGGATAGAAATTTAAAAATTAAAGAGAATAAAATCTTTGGTGCCAAATTACAAATTGTAATAAAAATAATTAAAAAAACCCCAAACAGCTGGGAGGGAAATACTGCGTCTCCCCGAGGCATCAGAGTTAAATAGCAGCTGGGAGCACATGTGATCCAGAGAATTTGATACTTGGCCTGGGTGAACATAATCACCCAAATTTAGACGACGGCTTGGCCGGTGCAGGCAGGGAGAGCTCAAATGACAAGTTTATTCACTTTACAGAGTGCCAGGCTTTGCATACAGGGGGTGGCTGGGAGATGTCCCAACAGGCTGTGACGTCCCAGGCTCGCGACACACGGCGGGGGTGCTACTCCCGAGGCAGCCGGGGACCAGCGTGACTCCAGACTGGGGGCACTGGTTTGAAGCAGAGCCCCTGGAGAAGGGAAAGGCAACGGTCCCGGGGTTTTGCTCCAGAGCCGGCAGGGCTTTGATTGCAGAAAGCTTCTGGGAAGCGTTTTGGGGAGCCACCCTCTCATCCCCCCTCCCCAGGAACCAGGCACCGGCAACCGGTCTGCAGCATCCTACCAGGAGGCAACAGCGGGCAGCGGATGTTGAAGGGGCAGCCCGCAGCCAGCGTCGGAGGCTGAACCTGCCCGCCCCGAAAGAATCCCCGGTGCAGAGCTCCCCATCGCCCCCAGGATACGCTACGTGTGAAGGCAACACCCAAGAGATGCAGCTTGCAGGGGCTGAGCCCCCCAACAAGGAGCATCTCCCAGCCCAGCTCCCCCTGAAAGCCCCTTCCTGGATGTGGCCACACAGCCAAAGGGGCCCTGCGAGTTCAAAGCCACAGGCAGCTCCGGCGCTTTTTAGAAATACTAAAGAGACCGGCAACACAAAGATTAGAGACCCGGGAAGATGCCCCTCAGTCCACGCCAGGATCCGTGCTCGGAGTTGCCACCTGCAGCCCCTGCTCCCGGTGCATCGCCACACTGCCTCCCCATTACCAATCACCGTGCAGGAGCGGCCTGCGGCTGAAAAGAGCCCTGCTTTGGTCCCCCAAACCTGAGAGCATCCACAGCCGAGGCACTTTGCAAAGAAAGCCGCCGCTGTGTCCACCGGAAAGGTGCGGTGGCCGGAGAAGCCTTTCCCTGACGGCAAGGGCCGTATCCGTTCCACTTCAGTCCCCGCGGCAGCGGGTACCACCCCGAGGCGCAGCCCCCCAGCACGGCCGCGGGAGGACGTCACCCATCACTCACCCAAGGGACGCGCAGGGCCACCGCCTCCGTCACACGCCGGTGCCCTCTGTCCCCTGGAGGCAGACCCCAGGCTGGGGCACTGCCCGCAGCTCCCCCGGCCCCAAGGCAGACGGAGCGGGCATGGACCTGTCCCCACACACCACGCTGACGACACGGGCGGAGAGGTGGACAGGGATGTCCCAGGGAGCCCCCCCGAGCAATTCCTGCTTATCCCCCCCGCCCCAAGCAACACATCTGATACATTCTGCCCCACCAGCTCAAAGCCTGCCCTGACCAGAGGTCCGCACGGTCTCTCCTGCCGCAGAGAGAAGGGGCACAAACGAGGAAGAGCTCCCAGGCTGGTATCCCGCAAGCGGCGGCGCTCCCACACAAACCTGGAGATGCCACCCCAGCAGGACCCCACGGGAACAGGCACGCAGACACCCCAGCGAAGGCACATCAGTCCTTAATGGCACTTTGGGGGACACACAGAGAAGGTTTGCTGAGATAATCCCACCACGAGCAAACCATCCTTCTCCTTCCATCAGCACCGAGGCACGTGGCTCTCCCAGTTCCCAGCACAGACCTTCACCCTCTCCCAGCGCCGGCTGGGAGCTCAGCCTGCTCCCGCAGTTCCCACCCAGGATGCTCTGATATTTTTAGCCTCTTTCCCTGTCGAGAACAGCTCTTTCCTTCCGGCAGCATCTGCGGTTATTGCAAACACCCAAGGCGGAAGAGGAGGAGGGAAGAGAGAGACATTTAGTCACCCAGGAAGCCTTGTGCAGGAGACAAAAGCTCCTAATAAGCATTAAGCTCCACCAATTCCTATTGCACTGCCAAAACGGGAGAGAATAACATTGGTCTTGGACGTTTCTACAGCATCACCTACGGGGGAGAAAGAGGAAAGCTCTGCTTGCAAATCCCTCTGACCCGACCCCATCCTTCCCAGAGCCCAGGGGTGCACGGGGGTCTGGAAAATCAGGAGTCAGGGCAAATGCAGCCCCCAGCCCACCTGGAAACGTACGGTGCGCCCAGAAGTATTGAATCGACAGCTGGGGTGATTGACAAGCGACGGCCAAGCACTGGGACCTGTGTAGGTACAGAGGGGTTTAAGGGGATGGGGAAAAGCACGGATGCTGACGACCGTAAATGCCGCAAGGTCTGCCAAGGAGGGAAATGCTTTCCAGAGCAGACAGCAGCAGAGCTTTCAAAGAACTCAGAGTGGGCTTCTGAGCTTTAATTCTGCTGAGATAAAATTTAAAAAAAAAAAAAAAAGGCAATTTTCATTTAAATAAAAAAAAAATCACTGGGGTGTCTTTGATGTCCTCTTCTGTCTCTCGTGACGCAGAGCCAAGACCCAGCAAGGAGGGAGAGGAATAAGCTAGAGCAGGTTTTCAGCATGAGCTCAGCGACTGCTTCATTACAGCACAATTACAACTTAATTGGCACAGCAGACTTGACGAGATGGTTTGCATGCCTGAAATATTAATATAAAAGCCCAGACACAGCTCTGGAAGAAAGGCAAGGAGGAGACCTTACCCTGGAGATGGAGGCGAGCAGTACCTCCACCCCAAGGCACCTCCCTGCCGGGAAGTCTCCAGGACCCAACTCAAGGGCTGAAAACCCAAGTGTGAGGAAATCGCAACAATCAGCTGCTTTTGACGGTTCATCCCTTTCGCGTTTGACAATGAGAGGAGGCAGGAAAGGAGATACTGGGCACACATCAGCACAGCCAATGCACGGCGCCAGCTGCGACCATCCTCACGTCCAGATGGGGAAGGGAGAAGCAACAGTGCAGAGGACGGGAAGGGGACCCGTGCATCCAAATCACCTTCCTGATGTGGATTCCTGGAAAATCCTGGAACAAATAATCCAGAAAAACCCAAGCTGGGCTACAGCCAGCAGGGATCTACCAAGAGCAAGTTGCACAAGATCAACCTAGCTTCCTCCAGCAGAGCCACAGACCTGCGGGGTCTCAGCTTGGCTTTCTAAGCATCTCTAAGTGTTGGAAGCCAGCTTAGGAAACGTGGCGGTGGTGAACCTCTACAGCACCGGCACGGAGCTGCACAGATAACTCACTCTGGGAGGCATCAGAGGCTGGATGGAGCAAGATCTCCTGGGGACCTGTGGCAGGTCCAGGTTAGTCCATCTCCATGAACACTTCTGGCAACTGCAATAGTGCTTCCTGCAGCTGTAAGGTGGGAAGCTACAGGAGATGCAAGCACGCGCTGGAGAAGAATTCACCGTTCTCTCAGGAGACTGGAGAAACGGGCTGGAAAAAAAAAGAAATAGGATGAAAATAGAAAGCAAAGTACTGTAACTAGGAGAAGGACCAGCTACAGCAACACAGGGCAGGGCCCAGCAGCTCTGGAGAGGAGAAGCAGGTCAAAAGCCAAACTGCAGGTTAATTGCTTCATGCTGTTGCGGGCAAAGTCATTTGTGAAGGCACAAACAAGAGCATGGCTCGCAACCAACGACATGTTATTCGGTACCAAAAAGGCTTCAGGTGCAGCACAAACAGCACGTCCAGGCTCAGTGTCGTGCCAGGAGAAAAGCACAGGGTGGATGGCACCTGTGCCAGAAGGTGCAATGTGCCAGAGCAACCAAAGGAACCAAGGCTGGTCAGCCCAGAGGACAAAAATATGAACAACTTGCAGTGGTTTTCCAGCCAGAAGCATCGGGTCCCACCTTGGCATTTGGGAAATCTCACGATGAGGGTGACCATACACTGGAAGGCCACCATGCCTCCATCCCTGCCCTGAAAGGCCTCTAGAAACCCTCCTGGGATGCTGCTGCTTTGAGACAGGGTGAGCTTGGTGGCATCTCGAGGAACCTTTCGGCTTTTCTACAAGGCGGCCTGGCCACCGACTCTCCTTGCAGACACAGTGCATGCAAGCACCCGTGCCTCCTCATCCACCCTCCCACAACAGCCCAAAAATCACCTCCAGCCATCGAGTCGTGCAACGCCTTCCTCTCCCGCCTGTTTGTAGGCTGCGGATGAGTTGTCCCCTATTCATGAGCCACCTGCATGAATTAAAATGTATTTAGCAGCCTGCTAAGAGCATGTCCCAGGTCTCCTTGCACCACAAAACCTCCCTGCCCAGCGGCACCTGGCACCCATTTGGGATGGAGGGCTGAGCAGAGCTGGCTGTCAGCACCAGGGCAGCTTGTGGCGTGGCAGGGAGGTGATGGTTTGGCCAGCAGCGGCCTTCAGGTGGCCCCAGCCATGCAGGCGAGCTGCCAGAGGAGAAGAGGAGCTCGTGGTGGGAAGGCACTGCCGTGCCTTCCCTCTCAGCAGCACCGAGCGGGTGCAGACCAAAGCCTGAAGCCCCTGCGCCTCGGGGACCATCAAGGTGGCCAGATCCTTGCACTTACTCAACGGACGCGTTTGCAGCCAGAGCTGGCAGCTGCCCTGCCCTGGGACGCGGCTGTTTGGATCGGTCCCCGGGAGATTTCAGTGCCGGGCTCAAAGCATCAGGCTTCCCCAAAAACGCTGCGAGATGGAGCAGCGAGATGGTGCTTGCAAGTACCACCCCAACACAAAAGCCATCCCTAAAGCCGAGCCTTTTTTGATGTTTCCAGTCCCAATTAGCTTATCTGAGCAGAGCCAGGCTGTAACGAGGCCGGAGGGAGACAGAGGCACCATGCAGCGATGACAGCCGTAGCCACGGCAACAGGCCGGTCTCTCCCTGGGGATGCCAGGGTGCCAGCATCCCTCGGGGAAGCACCGCGGGGATGGGGATGCAGGCGACAGCCACACCGCTGGCCCTGCACCTTTCTCTCCTCCATCCTCTCCCTCGCTGCTTGGGGGAGCAACAGGTTCTTGCTTATTCGACCCGTCCCAATCCCCCCCCAACCCGCCGACAGCGCCCGGATCAATAATACATGCTCCCTGAAACAGATGCCTCTCTCAATACATCAAGTCACATCGCCCTCCCAACGGGAAACCCGAGCCTCCAGCCATCAATCTTTCATTCCCTGGACATAATCTTCATGTTGATGCGACTCCAAGCGGCTGCTTCCCTTTCACCTGCCGGGGCACAGCGTGACTGGGACGCAACAGGGAAACTCAGCCAAAAATCCAGCCACAAACCTGGGCAAAACTTCTCCAAGCTCCAGGGACGCTTGGCCAGACAGTAGTCGAGATGCTGATGGATAAAACGTGGCACCCGTACCATGCACACCTTCCCCGCACAGGCAGCTCTGCCTGACTCCTGCCGGCGTGTCCAGGAAAGGGCACAACTGCAACAGGCGCAAAATAGCTGTCGTTGCTGCTAAAATTCCTGTTGTTCAGTCTATCCCGGTGTAACTCCATCACGCAGCGCAGGCTCAACCCGCTCGCTGCAAAGCGCTTTTCTGCTGGTGGATGTGGCCGGTCAGTTTAAGTGCTAAGAGGATTTTGTATCTCACCGTGGGAGGAAAAAAATGTCCTTGCAGGGAATCTTTTCTCTGGGAAAAAAGCTACAGATGTCAGAATAAAATATAAAGGAGGGGGGGGGGAAAATATCTGAGCAAGAGAGGACGCGAGCAAAGCTTTTCTCACAATTTTCTGTGGACCTGGGCCCTATTCTGCAGGATTTCACGCAACTTCTGGTCTGTATTGCAAATCCTGCCCAGAAACTTTCAGCCACCCACCTCGCACAAGCCATTTGTTTCTCAACACCCGATTTTCCACGTGCGTCCCCGGGACCCGTCTTTTCTCCACTTTGGCACCTCAGATCAGAATTATTCGGCCCTCCTCTCGCGCTGGGGTAGGCAGCGCCCACCCTGCGGGCAGCATCGGTGGGATCCAGCCAGCGACACAGCATCCCAGCGCCAAGCGGTGGTGCCGGCACGCACAGCCCTGCTTTGCCTGCAGAAGTTGCTGGTCACTGCTCCTCTTCTCTGCCCAGTAAAGCCACCACTGGGAGTACTGGTTTGGGCATTGGTGGGGACGAGGACCCAGGAACAGACCGTGGCAGAGATCTCGTTGCATTCACAGCCTCTCGCAGCATGCTTCCCGAGGGATTTCCTCTACCTCTCCTCTTTAGGTTTTAACCTCAAGGGGTTTGACATCTCAGGGTGTTTGTATGGTCTTCTGCCACTCTGGTCATCCTGACGTGCCACCCGCTGGGACACGGGCCATCGCCTCGAGCAGGCGTCAACCTTGATTTGGGTGCTGGCCCCAGTAAAGAGCTCACAAGTGGGGACCGGCTCCTCAAAACCACCCTTGAATCTTGTCCCTGGCAGACACCAAGGGCCATGGACCAGCCATCCCTTCTCCTCCTCCACTGATGGCTCTGCATAATGCACCCCAGTTAGGGGGTTACCCCCGGCATCTCAGCCACGAAGCCACCCCCGACTTCAGGCAGCCAGGCACCTCGGGAGCCAGCGCTGCCTCCCAGCACGGTGGGAGGAGAGCGGCCAAGGAAGCGGTGGATGGCGAGGGAAGCTCCTTCTTTCTTCTCTGCCTGTCTTCTCACCGAAGAGCCAGGAAGCCGGCTGCTTTCACAGGAGACCTTTGCAGACCCAGCAGCTCCCGGGTCCCCGCTCTCTGTTGCTTTCTCTCCATCTGACATCATTCCTGCCTGCGTGCATCACGGTTATGCTTCTCCTGAAGCAAATGGCCATTCCTGCCAGACGCTTTCCCTGTACAAGACCCAGTCCTGGGGCTAAGTGGTGGCTGAGCCATGGACGGGAGCAAAGGTCCTTCCCTGTGCCCATGTCCTGCCACCTCCACCAGAAAGAACCAGCACCAAACTCTATTTTTTTGGTTGAAGAAACAACATGCATTTGATTTCTTTACTTTCTAGATTTAAAAAAAAAAAAAAATTCTCCTTAAAGAGACTTTTCGTCTCTACCCAGAGCACACAAAAGAGCACCCAGAGGCAACCAGGTGATCTCCCACCAGCATCAAAGCCCTGGTTCAGCATCACCTTCCTAAGGCACAATGGCCAGGCCTGGCTTTTGAACTCCATCGGTGAACGCTGTCCCCATCTAACAGGGACTGCAAAAATACTGGGCAAATCCTCCTAGCTGTAGTTAAAAAGCAGGTTTCCAGCCCCAAGAAGCCCACAGCAATTCTCAATAGCTTCCAACCACCTCCCCAGCCTGGCAGTCTCCATGGCAGCCCAGTTTTCTTGCCAGCACCTTCGAGGGAGCTGCCACGGATACCTAAAAAAATAATAATTAACCTCTTGCCTCTGCATGAAAGGCTCAGCCCTGATTAAACACCCCAAACCTGCAGCTCTGCACCCCCGAGCAAGCGCTGCCATCACTTCTCCTCCCGGGGACCACACAGTTCTCCCCAAAAGCCAAGATGACTCAGTAGCATCGCAGTGGGGGGCTATTTTGGGGGCTCTCCCGTCACTGCAGCACCCAGCTCTCACGCTGATCTGCCACAGTGGTGACCACCCAAAATCTCTCCATGGCTTGCCTGCAGCCTCCCCTAAGCCAGCCAGCGGGTCCAGTCATAAGTCCCCCAGGAGCAGGTGCCTTCCTGCAAACGGAGGAGAAACGAGAACAAAAAAACACAAAGCGATGCGCACACACAAAAATAATGAGGCCCCAGAAACCAGGAAGATGCGGAAAATCCCTCCTCCTCCTCAGAAAACAACAGAACTCAGCGTCTCAGTAGAGGGGATGAAAGTAGCAGCGGGACTGCTGCTCCTCATCCAATACTGAATCTGCTCTTTGCCAAGGAAAGGAATTAATTTGATCACCGTGCCAGGGTGGCGAGGACTGAAATACCCGAAGCCCCTCCTGGGGTGGTTTCCTTAAAGCCCAGAGCACCCCAGTTCAGCATCACAGGTGCTGGAGGGGCAGATTTGCATTCAGAGAGGAAACAGCTGCTTCCCGGAAGAGGGACCGTGCAGCAGGGGATGCAGGACCAGACCCAGAGACCTCAGCCACCCAGAGATGTCCAAGACGCCGCAAGAGCAAGACCACCCCATGCAAGTCATTCTTCATAACCACGGGGAGGTTTTCACACCACCGCCAGCTTGGGGATCTGCTGCCTGGGCAGAGCCATTGGGTCTGTCCCCACCCTGCACCGGCTGCGGCTCCTCAGGGGAAGTGCAGGTCCCTTCCCCTTTCCAGCAGCGTGCTGCTGACGGGGCAGTTACGTCCCACGGGCAACGATAACTCGTGGCGACTCTCAGCGCTGGTCCCGGCAGGGTTTGCCAAGCGGTGGGCAACCAAGGTCAGCGAAGGTCGGCGCTCTCAGAGAGCGGCTCATCAGCTTCACCCAGCCGGTGCATCCCCTCCAGCAGCCGCGGGGGTGCCAGGGAGGACGGCATCAGCGGCAGAGTAGCAGACAGGCATGGCGGTGAGCAACAGGCAGCAGCCTCTTGGGGTGCGGGCAGCACGACAGGCCTTGCCTGCACCAAACCCCACGGGAGAGCTCTGCAGAGCAGGGCCGGCACACCGAGAGTTCAGGTGGGCACTGGGGTCCATCCTGTGATTTTTTAATTTATTTATTTTTTTTTAACAGTAGAGGGAACATTCAACTAGAGCCTGAACTTCAGAGTCTCAGCTTAAATCAGAAGCAATGAATCTGAACCCAACTGTTGTCAGCTACCAGCAGTCCCAGAAAAGCAGGAGAAACATCTAAGTGCCATTGCTAACCGCTTCTCAACTACAGGTCTTCCAGGAGCATCTGAAGGGGAAGGATGCTCTCAACCATGCCCTCAAGGAACAAAGATGCTCGTGCCATGAAGGAACAGCAGCCACAAATTCAACACCTTCGCACAAAGGTGCCGGCCGTGAGGAATGGAGTTGCCAGGCCGACATCCCAGCTCCCCTCCCGGAGCACGCAGCGGTGCCGGATTCGCACCCAACTGGCGTGGACCAGGGCTTCAGGGGCGGCTGCTCTCACATCCCTGCTCGCATATTGATTCTGCTACATCAATTATGCAGCACCTCTACTCCTGATTAATACTGTTAATTGAGATGGCTGGTGGGGAGCAGGAGGGAAATACCACGAGGACACACAGTCAGGCACCCATAAATGCAAAAGCCGTCATCTCTGGGTGCGAGCTGGGTCCTGTGAGCAGAGAAAGCGGGGAGCTTCCCCCAGGCAGGAATTTATCCCGGGTCTCTGCAATCCCCCTGGGAGGAGGCGCAGCGCTGGGGGCCGAGCACGGCCGCAGGGAGGGGAGATGTGCCCGGGGCTGACGGGGGGCTGCGGCGGAGCAGCAGAAGGCATCTTTACGAGCGGTGTCACGGCAGTTTACTGAGCATCAGCCCAGACAAAGGATGCAGGAAAGCCCCTCACCGGCACCATCCCCGGAGCCAGACCCCCTCCTAAGAGCGCCCAAATGCTCTGAGCCTGGCCCAGCGCCCCCTCCCCCCGGTTACTCGCAGGAAAACCTGCCAGCTCCTTCGGGAAGCTTCATCTTATCGCTCTCATCACCGCTA
The DNA here is from genome assembly GCF_011004875.1 of Balearica regulorum gibbericeps. NCBI lineage: Eukaryota > Metazoa > Chordata > Aves > Gruiformes > Gruidae > Balearica > Balearica regulorum. Next base: position 7,655,981 of record NC_046193.1, read on the forward strand.
CGGCGACACCGACACCGCCCGGCAGCCTGCCGCGGCGGGGCCGAGGGATGCTCAGGGCGCGTCCCCGCCGGTGCCTCCTGAGGGGGGTGCAGAGGAGCAGCCCGGGGGGTGGGGGTCTGACCCCCTGCGAGCCCAGCGCGGCAGCGGGGGCTGCGGGCGCCCCGCGGGAAGGGGCGGGAGGGGACCAGCAGCTCGGCGGGCGCCGCTTACCGTGGATGCCGGTCTGGTGAGTCATGGCTCCGCTCGGCTCCGTTCTGCTCCGCTCCGGCTCCGCCGCGTCCCGGGCAGGAAACGGCTCCGCAGGCAGCACCGCCCGCTTCCGGAGCCCGCAGCCCGCCGCCCGCACCGCCCCGGGGAGGAGCCGCCGCCGCCGCCGGGAGGAGCCGCCGCGCCGGGGTCGCACTGCGGCGCCGCCTGGCGGAGTTCGGCGGCGCCGCGCGTGCCCGAGCGGGGCCCCGCCATGTCCGCCGAGTGGCTGCGGCGCTTGCGGCGGGGCGGCCCCGCGGAGCGGCCCGGCGGCGCTCAGGGACCTGGGCCGGGCCCGCCGCCCCCCGCCCTCCGCTACCGCCGGCCTAAGTTCCTGCGTGGCGGCGGCGGCGGCGAGGAGAGCCCGCAGAGCGGGCGGACCGTGCGGGGCACCGGGCCCGAGCGGCCCCTGCCGTGGGGCGCGGGCTACGCCGAGTGAGTGCGGGTGGGCAGCGGGGCCGCCCCGGGAAGGGAGCTCCGGGAGAGCCCCGGGGGTGGGGGGTGCGGGGTTAGAGGGGCTCTCGGGGTGCTTGTAGGGTTTTTGGGGGGCGTAGTGCGGGGTTGAGGGGGACGCCCAGGGTCTGCGTGGGGCTAGGGGGTGTGTAGGGGGTGTGAGGGGGTTTAGGGGACTCCTGGGTTGGTTCCCGGGGGGTGGTCGCACCCCACTTCTTCCCCCCACGCAGCTCCCCTCGGCTGCAGCCCCGGCCCAGGCACGGAGCTTCAGGCTTCCCCCTGGAGAGGGACAGTTCGCAGGCAGAAATCGCCCCCCCCCCCCCCCGCCCGCCTCTGCCTGCAAGGAGGGGAGCAGCTGCCCCCTCGGGACACAGCAGCAGTGCGAGGTCTGATGTGTTGGCACGTCTTCCTCGGCCCTTCTCCCTCCCCATCGGTGGCTTGGCAGCAGCGAGGGACACACCTGCCCACCTCCCTGCCAGCATTGAGCTGCCTGCACCCTGCCAGCCGCAGAGCAGGTCACCATCGCTTGTGACAAGTGGCAGGAGCAGCCCTGAGACCAGAATCGGGTCAGCTCATCCCCTAATGCAACGATGTTTACGCTGTCATTTTACTGCTGGATGTCAGCGTCCCCTGCTCTGCGCTCTGGTTGTGGGGAGCTGGTCAGGCAGGGCTCTTCCACGGGGCTGCTGCGTTGGGCAGAAAACCCTCCCTTGCAAGGGAAAGGGATGGGGGACTAGGAAGGATGTTTGGGGCAGGTGGTTGATTTTGGGGGCTAGTGACACTGGCTGTCCATTCCTGGCAAAGTGCCTTAAAAACAAAGAGCGGTGAGACCAGAATTTCAGAAACCTCTGAGCAAGCTCCCATCCAGGGACAGACATTAGTAAGGCTGGAAGGAAAAGCAGCGATGGTGGTTTTGCAATTCACCGTGTCGCCAAGGAAATAGCACGGTGTGGGCTGTGGACAAGGGCTGCCTGAGGCCACAGTGCTCCAAAACCACTTGTCCCTGTGTCCCTGGCCAAGCTTTTCCCTGCTGCACACAAAGGACTTGTTATTTAGGTCCCCAGCAAAGCGATCCTCGAGTTTGAAAAGGGAGCAGGGAGCGTGGGGCTGGAAGGACAAGACAAGGTGCAGCCATCTGCAGCTGCAGAGCACCCAGCACAGCACCCAGCACAGCTGGCTGGGAGCAGGTGAGGTGCAGGATGTCCACATGCCTTACTCAGAGCGTTTGTACCCCCAGGGTTATCAATGCTGAGAAGTCAGAGTTCAACGAGGACCAGGCGGCCTGCTGTCATATCTCCATCCGGAGGAGAGAGCCAGGCCTGGAGGAGGACGAGGAATGGCTGATCCTGTGCCACCCGCAGGTATAGCCCCTAGGCAGGCTGTGCTCACCCTGCTGCCAGCCCTGGTCCCCACCCAAGGGCCCAGGTACAGCAAACAGGGGGTTGCTCCATCGGTCCTACACGACCACGTGCTGAAACCCTTCCCTTGGATGCGTTTAGGGGACCCGTGTACCCTATGGCTGACCAGCAAATGCCCAGCTCTGCCCGTACGTGCCATTTGTATTTCTTTGGCTCACGCCTTGCAGCATCTGGGGTTGCCCAAGCCCTTTACTCAGTGCCCTCACCTTTCCTTTACTGACCTCACTCTACTTTCAAGGGCCAGCGTGCGTTGTCATTACTTGGGGGCAGCACCATGAACCAGGCACGTGGGACACTCATCTGGGAGCGGCTCTGCCTCGCCTCTTGTAAAACGGCCCCATCTCCCCTAAACTCAGAGGAATAGCACGTGAGGGTGGGTGGCCGCGAATCCAGCCGCTCAGAGCTCAGATGATGGGTCTGGCAGAGCAGCACATGGGCATCACATGAGTTTGAGCTGCGCAGGACGTTAACTGCTGGCAGGGAAGGGTAGCTGGGATGGAAAAGCCAGGCAAAACATGTACAGCAATGTCCTGGCTGTGAGCCTGCCGTCCGTACGACCTCTCCAGCCCCTGTCTTCCTCCTCTTTGCTGTCTCGTCCCCCTTCCTCACTGCAGTTTCTCACTGGTTACTACTGGGCACTGTTTGACGGCCACGGTGGCCCTGAAGCTGCCATCATCGCCTCCAACTATTTGCACTACTGCATCAAGCAGAAGCTGGAGGAGGTTGTGGGAGGCATCACAGAGGCCCGTCCCTCCATGCATCTCAGTGGACGCTGCGTTTGTGACAGCGACCCGCAGTTCGTGGAGGAGAAGCACATCTGCGCAGAAGACCTGGTGGTGGGAGCCCTGGAGAACGCCTTCCAGGAATGCGTGAGTACCCCGTGCAGGGCGCAGGTCCCGTTGCCCCAAGCAGTCGTTCTGTCCCTCCTTGCTGCCTGCGGTGGGCAAGGTCTGCAGTTGTGCAGCTCATTGAGCAGGCAGGAGCGTTCGGCCAAACCTTTAAGCGTGCTGAGATCGCACTGGGTCAGCTCCCCAAGATCTGCCTCAGATCTATTGGAGATCAGCAGTGCTGACTCAGAGCAAAGCTACAGCATCTCTGCTAAGCCCTCACCCAGGGAATACGTTTCTTTAGGGCTAGACGGTGGCCACTGTCAGACTTGTAGAGCGTATACAAGTTTGAGATCTCCCCATCACGCCCCGAAGCGGTCTTTAGTCCAGTAGTAACAGCTTTGCTGGCTGTACTGAAGCAACATTGTCCTTCACCTTGCTGGTTTCCCATGGCCCATCTGTAATGGGTTTTGGCTCTGGATTTCTGCTGGCAGGCACGAGGCAGCTGCAGAAAGCAGCAGCTCAGCTCACGTCACTCTCCAGACTTGTTTAAACCAACAGGATGAAGTCATCGGCCAGGAGATGGAAGCTACCAACCAGACAGGAGGCTGCACTGCTCTGGCTGCCCTTTATTTCCAGGGAAAGCTGTATGTGGCTAATGCTGGGGACAGCAGGTGAGCCACAATAAAAGGGTGAAGGTTCTGGGGGACAAGAGCTGGGACATAAGCAATGTTTCCAGCATCTTATTTAATCCTACAGAAGGTAAATGTGCAGCCCAGCCATTTCCCTCCTGCCTGCCGCAGGACCTGTTGGATGGGTGGGTGGATGGATCCTCTCATGCCTCCTGGAAGGCTTTGGGGATTTCAAGGGACTAATGCTGCCCAGCCACAGGGCAGCCTTGGGACGGTAGTGCAGCAGTAAACTCAACCTGGAAGGTGTTTAAAAGTGGAAGGTGATTTCAAAGCATCCTAAAGAGCTTCCTCATCTGGCCTTGGCCCAACGTTCCTCTAGCAGTGACCTCTACTATCGTCAGACTAGGCAGGCCCAGTTCTCCGCTGCAACAGTGCAATTTCAATGGAGTTACTTTAAACACACCAGCATTTTTAAACATTCCTGGGTGCACAGCTATTCTCTGGCATTGCTCAGTTGCTAGTTACCCTCGGTCCCACACCTGGCTGACCCTGGGATTAGCCTCGGTAAGAGGAGGGCTGCAGTGATAGCCATGGGGGAGGACACAGCTCAGCTCCTTGCCTCTTCCCCCTTATAGGGCAATTCTTGTTCTGAAGGACAATGTTGTGCCCATGAGCTGCGAATTCACACCCCAGACAGAGAGACAGCGAATCCAGCATCTGGTGAGTGACTCCTGCACGTCTGACAATCCAGCTGTGAGCATCCCATTGGGTCAGAGAGGGCTTGTGGCAAGAGCACCACCAACTTTCCTTGAAGACCACTTCATCTGGCACTAGCCAAGGAGGGCTGGGGGCAAGATTCAACCGACAGCCTTTGGGGATGGGAGATGCTTGCGTCTTCCCCAGGATGTGTTTTCCCAATTCTGTTCTCTGGCTGTTCCCACTCTGCTGCTGCGGGTGCCAGTCCCAAGGCAGGAGCAGAGCATAGTTTTGGTGCCCATCTCAGCTGAAGCAGAACCTGTCCATCCTCATGCCTTCATTCCCTCCTCCAGGCTTTTCTTTTCCCCAAGCTCCTGGACGGCGAGTTCACACGCTTTGAGTTTCCACGGAGGTTGAAGGGAGATGACGTGGGCCAGAAAGTCCTCTACCGGGATTACTTCATGGAGGGCTGGTGAGTCCCTTCTGCCTGAGGATAAGGGTGTGGCTCATAGCGATGGGGAGGTGAAGGGAGGAGGGACATGCCCCACTGGTGAGAGCAGTGGGTTTGATGGCACAAAGCTGTGCCAGATAAAGCGAAGGATGCTGTGAGCAGCTTCCCCCTGACTGAAGAGCTGGAGCCCTGGCAGGGTGGTTAGGGAACAGTTGAGATGGTCCCTATGGGCTCCTGCGAGGTGGGGCTGGGGCAGGTATAAGCTGGAGAGGAAGGGTAGAGGGAAAAAGCCCTGGGCATTCAGCAAGGGGTCATCTTCACCGTTTCTGCTTCAGCAAGTCATCTTGCCCCTGCCTCAGTCAGCTGCCTGTGCATGGGGGCACCACCAGCATTGAATCACAGTCAGAATGCTCTGGCTGGGTTGTACCTTCAAGTCAGACAAATCCCAAATCAACTGTGAATTCTCTGTTCTAGGGGATACAAGACAGTGGAGAAAGCTGACCTCAAGTATCCTCTTGTCCATGGTCACGGGAAGCAGGTAGCTTAATGTTTTACACACTGGGAAGGCACAGCCAAGTCTGCTGGGGGTCATCAGTGTCCCCGTCACTCACAGTCACACTCCAGAGCATTACGACAGACTGGGGTTACAGAGCACCCCGTGCTCCGGGGCTCTCCAGCAGCTCCCTTTGCCAGCACTGTGTGGCCTGGTTGGTGTAGACCGGAGCCCTCCAGAGCAGAGGGGCAGCACGCTCCCTCCTCCAGAGTTCCCTCCAGCAGCCCCAAGCCAGCCTGCCCTTTCCTCATCTCCCTTGCACGCAAGAGCTGATTTCGGATGAGAACTCATTTCATCAGATCCCACTTTGGACTATCTCCTCCAGCTCTACCTACCGCCTTTCCCACAAACGCTCTTCCTCGAGGAGACACTGAGAAAAGGAGCCTGGAGAGGGAAGGAGGCAGGGAGAAGCAGTGGCTGCACACATCCACTGTCTGCCTGCTGGGGCCAAGCAGAAAGCCCCATCACCTCCCCCAGCACTACAACCCGCATGCCACCCCCTTTGCGAGGAGTCAGTACAGAACCTCCTTTGCCAGGAGAAAGGACCCTTTCCCTCCATCCCAAAACAACCCAGTTTTCTTCCTCACCACCCCAAATCAAGAGCAGGTGCCACCATGGGGTTCCCGAGGTCTGTAGCATTACCCAGAGTAGAGGTACTAACTCCAGAGCACACCATGGGCCACCAGAAGCTGTCCACGTGCAGGCTGTCTCCACGCTTACATCAGGCCGTTGCTTCTGATCACTCCTCCACCTCTCAAGTCTCCAGGGGCTGCTCTGGGTGATGCTTGGAGAAGCGTCCTAAAGGCAGCACATAGATCAGTCAGGACAAGCCACTCGTCTGCCTTTTAAGGTGCCACGTTCTTATGTTTCAATACTGTTTTGCTTTGTTTGTGGCCAGGCTCGCTTGCTGGGGACTCTGGCTGTCTCTCGAGGTCTGGGGGATCATCAACTCAAAGTCATTGACACCAACATTGAGGTCAAACCTTTCCTCTCCTGCATTCCCAAGGTCAGTTGCGACATGCAGGAACCACAGGGTGGAACTGAACATGCTGCTCCCCCTCTGTAGCACGCACCTTTTACAGACCTGGCAGATCGTAGCCATGTCCTTTTTCCATCCCCCATCTCTCTGCGTGCTGCCCAGAGAATCCCCAAGTCCGAGGAATCTAGAAGCATTGCAGCAAGGGGGCATAAAAGATTCAAAGCACCCTGGTCCCACTTAAGTCACTCTCGGGGGAATAGTCATCTCCCTGACCCCTATGGTACATCGCAGGAATTGTCACTTTTACTCCTGTGCCCTCCAGGTGAATGTATTTGACTTTGCTCTGCACGACATTAAGGAAGACGATGTCCTCATCATGGCAACTGATGGCTTTTGGGATGTTCTGTGCAACAAAGAGGTGGCCCATATGGTCAGAAGCTTCCTCACAGAAAACCGGACAGATCCTCACAGGTAACATCAGCCTTGCCATCATTTTCCTTTCCAGAGAACCTGGTCAGTCCAAAAGCAGGCTGAGATCACTCTGCTTCTAGGTCAGCTCTGGCATGACCAAGGACTCTCTGCTGTGACTCTGGAAACTGCCTCCTAATCTTTCCCCATCCTAAAGAAACAATTCTAAAGCTGGTGTCTACCTATTTTGACATCGCAAAGCCCCATCTTAGTGTTTTTCTTAAGGGATAGTGCCACGTTAAACCGAACCTCGCATTTTTCCACCCACAGATTTTCAGAACTGGCCAAGTGCTTGGTATACAGAGCAAGGGGACAGAAGAGAGGCCACCAGTGGATGCTGGATGACAGCCACGAGGCATCCTACGATGACATCTCTCTATTTGTCATCCCACTATACAACAGGGATGAGGACTGACTGTTACCATGGTGTGCGGGATCTCTGTGTCCCCCTACTGTGGTGCTACTCGGCATCAACCTGAGACACAGGGATTTCTGCCGTGCACGTACACTGTCTTCCAACAAAACCATCTGCAGTGGAACCTGAAAATGCACAGCCAGCACTTATGCAAACTATCAACAAGAACATCAGCACCTGAAGAACATGTGAGAGGAACAGTGGGCAACAAATCATTCCTCTTACTCCTTTCTCATTGTTGGGCCAAGAAGAAATTGCGAAGGGGGCCATGCAAGCTGAAGGGCACTATTTCTAAGATCTTTGCAGTACAGCAAGACTCAAATCCACATTTCTAGTGACTCCCCCCCCTCCCTTTTTAATATTGAAGAATGAGGATCAGTTGAGATCCAACCGGTCTCAAGAGCTGGCTTTTAATCAGACTTGAACTAAGCTGTGTAAAACTGGATGCATAAGCTATAGCGTCCCTCCTATCCCTTTGCTGCCACACAAGATGTACTGAAAACCCAGGAGCTGCTGCCGAGACAGCATCAGGCGTGGCCGCGCCTGCCTAACAGGAGTGCTGGAGCAGTAGCCCAGACCTCTCGAGAAAGTTGCCATTTGTAGGCAGTACCACCTCAAAACAGACGCTGTTAGCGGATGAAGCTACACATTGGTGTACAGGAGCCTCCTGTGTAAAGATACGTGCCTTATTGTTATTTAAGACCATTTAAGTATATTAGCATGTCACACAATGTACAGTTTTCTAACAAATCTTAGTCCACAACACTTGCTAAGACTTTTTCTATTTGTTCAGGTCATTTCTGACAGCAAAGCTGGTTTTGTAGCAGTAGCACTGATGAGAACGAAAGCATTTACATCAGCTGATTTAGTAGAAGAGCTCCATGTAAAATAAACCCAGGTTGTTCCAAGTTGTCTGCAGTGATGAATCTCAAGTGCTTACGCTCACTACAACAGGAACAGCAGTGCAGAAGACCTGCCAAACCAAGTTGTGCCTTAAATTCTGAGGATCTGCTGCTCAGCCTGTTCATTAGCCAGACAAATTCAGGTCTGGACAAGCTTCCCATCTCCCCAGATCCCCACTTGTGTTTTCATTATTCATTGCACAAGTTGCAAGATTCCCTAGTGAAGGAGCAAACCGCAGTGTGCATTTAAATTCCACAAGGATGAAAGTCCTAATAAAAATACTTTTTTTTTTTCCTCCTACGCGTCTTACTGCAGTTTTATTCCTGTCAGGGGTTTTACACAGACCTGAGATGCAGAAAAACAGCCTTAGAAAATTGCAGGGGAGTTTTTGCTTTGGATCTGTCTTTGCCAAAAACCAGTTTGTCACTGGAAGTATTCCCTTAGCAGTACTACCCCTAGGGCTGTGTCAGAAGATGACTTCCCGCAGTGGGAGGCCTGGACCCAGGAACAATGCTGCTTTCTCAGCTATCTGCTCATGGTTTAAGCAAGGAATAGAAGAAAAAAACATTTCTCTCCAGCTCTGCTTTACCCCCATTCTCTTGACTTTAGCCTGAAAACAACGCACATGGGGTGCTACTTGCATTAACTTGGCTGCCATTCCCCCTGCAGCAGCTGTAATGCTACATACATATATACACACACACACACACACTGACTGTAATGATTCAAGTCTCCTGTTACTCCAACCAGCTATTTCCCCATCTTCCTGCTGAGAAAGGGCTCAGCTCTTCCCTCCACAGCACAGGCTTCTGCACACCCTCTTCCTAGGGCACCATACCTCAACAGTAGCTGTCACAGGACTGCTTCCCTATCCTAATACATTCCCAGGCAAAAAAACCCCTCTTAAAATGGGCAATTTATGTAAGGGTATCTTCAGAACATCACAGTTTCTACTAGAGAGCTTCTGACTTTCCAAAACAAAGGCATTTGTAGTAAAAATTATTTTCCCGTTCTCCCTCTAAGAAACCAGCAAGTCATATCACACCAGACAAATGCAGAAATTTACAGCATCTCTCTACAAAATATTTATTGGTAACAGCCACAACATTGAATTCTCCACATAAGTATTTTATGACAAAGCATAATTTGATTTGATGTATTTACACTCATCTGGCAGATACCACCTAGGAGTCAAACTCCCCATACCAGCTCACAACCAAAGAGACCAGTTTCCGAGAGGCTCGCCAAGATCCTAGCCCCAGACCCAAAACCAAGGTGAAGTCTCTTAAAGTGCAAATGTAGCCAAGAGGCATTGGAAAAGATAACACTGCTTCCAAATTTGTTCACTTTGGTTGCTTCCCTGTCCCCCAGAGCAGGGGTTGGGACATTAACCAAGGACCTGGGAGCCTCAAAAAAAAAAAAAATCTCTCACAGACTAACTTGAAGAGAATGACACCTGACATCTACAGCCCAAGCAGATGTGCTCAGCCACCACCACCGCGTATTTAGGGGTGGGCTGATGAGTTTCACTTCCCCCTTGTTTTGAAGAAAGGTTTTTACAGGAACACAGAGGGGATTCATCTTTTACATGTTGAATTTGGAGGGGGAATGGTGTTTCCTGCTTGGCTTTACCTAAGGTTGGACACTGCGTTAGACCCGCAAGTGCTGTTTTTAATGAGGTCTGTTTCTCATTAGCTGGCTGCCCTGAAGAGCAGACAAACTGCTGTCCTGATACTTTTAGAGAAGCACACAGAAGCTGGAAGCTAAAAGCTTTATTCACCTTTCCTGTCTAACCCTTTAGAAACACGCAATATTCAAGTTCCTTGGCAATGCTTGGCACATTTCCCCTTTTAAAAAGGCAGATGGAAAACACTCAGCGCTCTATCAACCAAGAAAGTCTCTGCCTGTGTGGGTGGCCATCGGCCCTGGGAAGGCATTCAGCTCAAATTGTGAGCTGTGCATTAGTGCTGTGTTATGCACGAACCTGTAAATTTATCTTCACTCCAGAAATCCGCTGATGCTCTTAGTGTACATGCCCTTCTAGATCAGTCCTTTGGTCCTCTTTTTCTTCAACGTTTCATGCTGCAACACACAATGTTTTATAATGCTGGAAGCGGAAGAGAGTTGAACCAGAGTCTTTAGACAAGCGCTCAAACCACATCAGCAAACAGCATTTTTAAAAGACTTCCAAATACTTCCCTATGAAAAGTAAAATGAAAAATGGCTGAAGGCTATCTGTTCACTTCCTCCAGGCAACAGACTTGGTAAAACCCTGAAAGACAATTGGCTACTGAACACTAAAGTTTAACTGTTAAAATGCACTACAACCCCTAAATACCTGTATGTTACAAACCACCGCAAAATACGGCTGCTTACAGGAACACCAACAATGGTAAAATAGCACCAAGCAGCCTGAAATGCAACAATATTGAGTTGAAGAGGTGGCTGTGGGAACATCCGCAACTGTGAGGACCGAGATATCCGTCTCCTTTCATGCTGGGCATTTATAGGTGACGGCGGGACAGTTCATGCCAGGAAGAGGGATGCTGGTGTAATAGTATCAATCTCTCATCTGCATCTCCAGGTCCGTTTGGTAAGATCAAAAGCATCACTCCGCTGCTCCTTTCCCTCCTCCAGTCTGGAGGACAGCAAACTCACATCGCAGACCCATGCTGTTAGAAATGGCTCTAAACTTGCGCAGTAGCATCAGCAGAGACGAGCCACAGAGCTTACGGAGAAGCTTCAACCACAGCATCGATCCAAACATCAAGTTTATCAGACCGCCTCACGCACAGCAGTCCTCCCGCCACACGCAAATGCTGCGGCTCACCACACGCTGCTACTTAAAAGGAACCAGCAGCGGAGAAATGCTCATTCCCCATCCCCAGCACAGCACACTTCCACTGACAACGGCTGTAGAAAATAAAAGAGGCAAGGAAAAGCAAAACAGAAACAGCTGTTCTACAAGCTGGCTGACTTTTCCAGGGAGACATGCTCTGAATTATATACAGGGCCCCACAGTTGAGAGGAACTTTGCTGTAAGAGGGAAACATCTAGACAACTGACCTAAGGTAAAATGCTCAAGCACTCTTCTCTGGGATGGGCTAGCACCTGAGAGCAGAGAAGACGCCCATTATGGTGCTCATCACCTTACCAGCATTTTACATTTAGAAGAAGGGAAGCACGCATCACTGATGAGGGAAAGAATGGACTTTCCAAGCTACGACCTAGCACGTAAAACCAAGTGTGTTTGGAAAGGTACGAATACAACGAACACCACATTTAGGCTGAGTCTGTCCCGGCCTGCTGGTGGATGCATTTGATCAATGCAGCATTTCAGGAAAAAGAAACTGAAACCAGGCTTGAAGACTAGCTTGCCAGCCTTTCCATGCCATTCGCCACCCCCCCCGGAGCAGGAAAGCAGGTCCCTTCCATCTCTCTGCAGGGGCGTTCCTTGGCGCCGGGCCACAGCAAAGCAGAGACAGCACAGTTAATACAGTCACACATTAAGACTTTTAGAATTCAATTCTGAAGACACCATCTGCAAAGGAAGCATCGCTCTTTCGGGGCTATCGCTGAAAACCTGCGGGGCCTGTAACAAAATGCATGATGAACTAACTGCACGTCAGTTTTACCAACAAAGGGATACGGGTCTAAGCCTGGTGTGGGGAGAATTTAATGGAGCTTATTTACAAACCAGGAGGGGAAAACTGCATCGGTGAAGATAAACAGCCTAGACACCCCACAATACTGGCCCACATCATATTTTTTTAATATCTAAAAGTAAAAAAATATGGCCCATTCCCACTGCCCTCCCCCCCCGCCCCAATATTTACAAGTAAGATCAGCGAAGATGATACAGAAGGAAGATACACAGGCAGACTGTGTTTTCAGTCTCAGTTTGGTTTCTCCGTCTTCCTGCTGTCAGACTCCTTTATTGCTTGGGCCACTGACCGGACCTCATCAGTACTGTCTGCACCCTCCAGGATGCTGGCACTGCAAGCAGCAGGGAGGCTTCGGCAAGCTCTGGCAGCGGACAAAACCTCTGTGGTTCGTTGCACACTAAATTGTCAATAAAAGGATGACAGGATGTATAATGTATATTTAAAGTCACCTGCTCTTTCGGCACATGTTCCACTGCAAGAGAAACCAGCATCTGTTGTTTAACTTGAAAATTGTCAGCGTTCACTTTTGGCACAGAAGTAACTTTGCATCTGTGGACTGCAGTGAAACCAGAGATCCCAGATGTGAAAAACATGCACTTATGGGAAGGAAATGCACGTTCCACGTTGGAACATCAATAGCCTTGTGCACTTACAGAAGGAAAACACACAATTACAGCTTAAAAAATGCCACAAACATTTTGTAAATAAAACAGACTTCATTGCTCTTAAAAATTAATACTGTGTCAGTTCCAACTTCGGCTGAAGCCTGCAGGGCACGGACTGGAAGATAAGAAGGTGTAGCATGCCGCTTCTGAACATGCTAGGAGGAGGCTGAGTGGAGGAGTCCTCACAAAGGAATGCAACAAATAAAGGTAAGACAGATGGAAACATACGCAGGAACAGTCTAGGAGACCTAGGCAGTTCCAATACTATGCTTGCAATGGTGTGCTGCTGTTAGCAGTATGGAAGTCATCTGACAGCAGCAGCGGCAACTTAGGAATTAGTCGTCGATAGTTGGCAACCAGAAGGCCTACAAAAGAGGAAAGAAAGAGCATCTTTTACAGAGCGGAACGCAAATCTCTCCTACCGCACACTGCAAGAGCTGATCACGGCTACCTTCTGTAAGCACAGAGGCAGAGAGTACCAAAGAGGCAGCAACACCCTCCCAGCAGTTTAAGTTACAATCCTTGCTTACGCTGGTTTGGTTTGCATTGCACATTCTCCAGAGCAAGCCAGTCTTACACAAACTGAAAATACCAGCCACGTACAGTGGCCTAAAGAACTCATACTTCTGCGTGCACATTCACTCACACTGCTCTGCTTTCGTGCGTGCGTTCAGATGCTGGCCTGCCAGGTGTGCTGCCCCACATATCTACCTGCCAGGTAAGGTGCAACCAAGGCATAACAGACATGAGCACCAGAGCCCAAGGAAATAAGTCTCAGTGCCACTGATGGGTCTCAGATTCATTTCTAAAAGGGTCAGCACCTCATTGAGCTAGGAGAAACTTAAAACACTTTCCTTACCATATTGGAACATGCGCTAGCAAAAGTCATGAATTTTGGATTGAACTGCAGACAGGTTATAGGACCTGTGTGTTTCCCATCCAGCACAGCCACCTTCATACCACTTTCCCCGTTCCAAACATGAATCTTCCCATCCTCCGAACCTGCAGGCAGGAGTGGAAAACAAGATATGTAAGATACTTTGGAGAGGCCAGCAGAGAAAATGAAGTAGGTAACCTTTTCTGTCAGAGAACAGGAGGAACAAGCACGCCTCATCTTCCTACCTTAACCTTTAAAATACTCAAAGTATCACTAGGGCATTTACAAAACATTGCTAGAGTTTACACACCTGTATCCAAACAGCAGGTTTCTATCTCTGCACTGCAGAGACTCAACTATGCAGGACAGTGCAACACTATTCTGGCAAAGAGGTTAACAACTATGGTCGAAAAGGAGAGCTGACACCATCCATCTAAGGAGGAAAGACCCTTGCCAGCTTGCAAGAGTTTGTGTGAGAGGCCAAAAGCTGGGTATAAGAGTCCCACAAGTTCTCAGTTCAGATGCAGGAGATAAACATTGCACTTGGTAGGCACAGAATCAAATCAAAGGCTTTACTGCTGAAGATAACCAGATTTCAATGCACTGTGCCAAATACAAGAAGCTTCAGTGGAGATGTCAACTCTCCACATTGCTACAACGGGACAGGTTTTTCACTTTAAAAGGCATTTTTGCAAACCCTGAAGCCGGGCACTGATTTTTATAATTCAGTTCTGCTTTAATCTCATTTTAGATAGGATTCCTAATAAAAATGCAAAGAATTTTCTTCTGCTTCTGTGTTTCTATGTATAGCCTTTCAGGGAGGAAAAAAATTAAGAAGCACAAGTTACAACTTAACCATATGTAAAAACTGAACAGAAGTAAGTGTTTTGGAATGTCTTCCATTATAGTTTTCATTTGGAAGGGCACAACAGGAAGGTAAATATATGCAATAAAGTGCTCCAGAAACCGACTAAACAAAGAACCCTCCCCACCGTCTCTGCAATTGGGAAGTTCTCAGCCAAAACAAACAAAACAATCAAACAGACCCCACAAAAAAAGAAGTTTTGCCAAGACCATCACTCATCCAGGAAAAATGAGGATCAGGATACCAATTACCACAAAGTATGTCTATCCTAGCCACAGGGTGAGGATCACTGACATAATTTATGTGACAGATCTCCATACATTATAATAGTTTGACAGTTTCTTATCTTTTCTGGAATAGTGTTGATATATAAAAGGAAAAAGGAAAAGCCTTCTTGCAGGCTCGTTTACATTTCAGTCTAGAAAATGCTGAGTAAACTAAGAAAACAGGAAACTGTCAATGCAAAGAAAAAACTTACAGCTGCATTGTATTATTTAAATACATTCTGTTTCCCAACAGACACAACTTCAGTCCTACATAACACACCTAATTTCAGAGCACTGCAATTCTTTCCAAGAAGAATTATCTTACCTATCATGATGAACTGAGAGTCTGGTGTGAAAGATGCCTCCAGTGTGACAGCCTTACTATTGTTATAACCCTATGGCACAAAACAGGAGATGATGTAGTAGTGTCCACAGTAATTTCGCAAGCAAAGGGCACCTGCTCCCAAACCTAACACCAAGTTTCAAGCAGGTAACACAGGCAACAAGCTCACCCCAAATGTATGCAGGATAGCTCCTTTAAAGGCATCAATCAGCCGAATGAACCCTCCGTTAGTTGATATAAGGATGAGTTTGCCATCATTACTGAACTTCAGGCCTGTCCATTCACATGTTCGATCATATTGCATCTTAAACGTAGCAAATGGCCCCTTCAAAGGAAAAAAAAAAAAGGGAAATACGATGTAGACTCTGTACGCATTGCTGCTAACAAGAGTCTGCTTTTAACTTTAGCTCAGGAAAATGTTTAAGATTTTTCAAAAGAAAATCTTTAGTCCTAAAGATACCAAGGGAAAGTGTCATGGCAAAACCACGTCACTGCACGTTTAAGTTTCAAAGCAGTATGAATCCGCAGTTTTGTAGGAAAAAAAGATCCCCAGTAGGGTGTTTCAATGCCCAGTAGTCCCATACTCTACCACATTCAACAGCAGAAATTAATTCAAGGTAGGAGGACGTTTTCAAACAAGGCTACTAGTTGAAGTTAAGAGAAAGAGCTTGAGCCAGTGTTATTGTCATCTGACTTTTTGAAAACCATGGAACTAGCTATGCTCACTGCTTAGCCAGTTCAGCTGCCCACCCAATTACAGATTCCTTCGAAGCTTCCATCCTTTCTGACAATCCTGGCTCCATCTTTGGCAGTGTTCTTCCAGGAAAAAAAAACAAAGCAAGCACCAAAACACAACAACAACAAAAAGCCTGAACAGGAGTTTGGAACAGGTTAAAGAGTTCACAGAAGTAAACTTTAGCATTGGCTCAAGAGTGGATTTCAGGATCTGGTGACAGCATCTACCCCTCTCTGAGATGCGTACTTATCAGAAACTCTCTAGGTGCCAAGTAGGCACCCCAGATGGTAAGCTGGAGTAAACAAATCCAGCCTCTGACCACTGAGTTTAGACGACTACTTGCAAGCTAAAAAGTGTAAGAAGTGAAGTTTGGGTAGCTCACCTTGTCAAAAGAACGGAGATCGTAAAGCTTCACCATTTCAGAATTGACTCCTGCAGCAAAAATCAACCCTTCTGGGTCAAAAGAACACACAGGCTTCCCTTGGAGATGCATTAAACCCTAAAAAATAGAAGTCCAAATTATTTTGCAAAACTGATGCTCACACTTCTGCCACCACCCTTTGAGCCCACTGTGAGCAGGACAGCAGCCTATGGGTGGAACAACTGAATTTCAATTGTAAATATTGACGTTTTACAAAGGTTCAGAATTCAGCTTCTCAAAAGCAACTCTGACTATTTCGTGTCATCATACAGAGTTTCCAGTTTGCTGCAATTAAAAGTTTACAGCGGAACAAATCAAGACCTCATTTGAGCTGTTATCCACTCAAAAAGTACCCAGAGAAGGGAGGATGGGGAGGATGATGTGGCTGTATTAATAACCACACCAGAGAGCGTCACAAAACACTGTTGCTGGGATTGATAGCAACACTCTACCAACGATGGTTTAAAGACTCATACCTTCTGGAAGGTAACAGACCTTACATATTTAAATTGACAGATTACTATCAATGCTTATTTTTAATGTTAACTTTTCCTTAACTCACACCGCAGAAAAGACTTGAGAAAATTTGGTAAAAGCCAACAAGATATATGATCTTCTGTATCCTGACTGTCCAGTCTGTGTGTGTTGGCCAAACGTCTTTATGTAACTGTATGCACATGAATAAGAACACATCTTTGATTACATCAACAATACATTCAAGAAGTTTCTGCATTTCTGAAATACCATTCTTCTCTAGAAAAGCCTAGAGACTTTACTATTCTCTCTTCTTTCCAATTTAGGTCAGTTTTCCCTGTGATCTCTGAAGGTTAGGCAGTAAGCTAGCCAATACTCAGGGTCCTCCCAAGTGGGACATCTCTGGCTTCTTGATAGTAATTCTAGGCACTATGGCTGCCATCTCATGGGCAAATTGAAAATTACAAGTAACACTTCCTCAGCCTGTTTCCCAAACTTTGTTGGATGCAGCTTCCTTACAAGTCTTAGTTTTACCATTCTTGTAACTTCAGGTATTACCATAAATCACAGAACTGCTACTGAATTTACAACCCTATCTCATCTGTAGCAACTTTGAGATTGAGATTCATCCCAAGCAAAACTCACACGCTGGCATTAAAGGCATACTCCCGGAGAATGGCAAAATTAAGATTTCTTGTCAGAAAAAGCTTAAGACAGATAAAACCATTTTGTAGGGAATGTAACCTTTTCTTCTTTCTACATTTACAGTTACATCGTCTGGAATAAGTAAATAGCCCCCCTCTCATAAGCAAAATGGTCCCAGAGAGATGGGGAAATATGAGAGCACAATACTGCATCTCCAGATATAGGGACAGAACAGCTCATCAACAATAAAAGGTGGAGATTACACTCCTAGTCTTTCATTCCTGCCCCTGCTGCCAGCTCTGGCACTTTTCTCAGCCCACACAAGCCTGCTTCCACTAAAAAAAGGGCGTTAAGGTATTCCAGCAAAATAAATAAATAAAAACAAAGAAGAGTTTGCCTTGCTAGAAAGTTAAATCTGCTCACAAACAGGTCTGATGAACAACAAAGGTGATGCAAGGAGGGGGTAGACCATATGGCTGCAGTGTTACTTTAGATCATCAGTTTCTTCATCAAATTTAATTGCATCAAGGCATCAATTTTAAATACACACTATAAACAGATAAGATGCATTCCCAACCCAGCAGAGATGCTGGCTGTTGTGGTTTAGCCCCAGTTGACAACTAAGCACCACGCGGCCACTCACTCACTCCTTCCCTCCCCAGTGGTATGGAGAAGAAAATCATAGGACAAAGGTAAAACTCGTGGGTTGGGATAAGGACAGTTTACTAGGACAGCAACGGAAGAGGAAAATAACACCACCACCACTAATAAAAGAATATAAAAAGCAGGTGATACACAATGCAATTTGCTTACTGCCCGGCACCCGATGCCCAGCTTGTCCTGGGGCAGCAATCCCTCCTCCCCGGCCAGCTCCCCCCTTTATATACTGAGCATGATGTTGTATGGTATGGAACGTCTCTTTGGGTAGTTTGGGTCAGCTGTCCTGGCAGTGTCCCCTCCCAGCTTCTTGTGAAAATTAACTCTATTCCAGCCAAAAACTAAGACACCAGCTAAGAGAGAACGCTCTCTCACACACATGGGGTAGCAGCCTGATGAACAAGCTGATGACACCCAGCTCTTCTCTTTTTTCATCAGCTGTGGGTGTTATTTCTTGCTCTTCCCAGCACCTCTCCAGCAGAGACACAGGTGAAAGCAAGTGGTGTTACACAATGCGGCATACATATTTCAGAGATTTGTGACCGAGGCTCCTTCGGCATTCTAGGAAGGTGTCAACACTAAATCAGCAGCATACATTTCTGGCAGTGTTTTTGTTTTATAACAAGCACACATCCATCTTTCATCCTTCTAACTGAAAATGCAACACACTATACACATGAATTTGATATCCTACCTGGCAATTTGGAGAACGGAGATCCCAAAGTCGAATAGTTTTATCGAGGGATCCAGAAATAAAAGTATCATCCACTGGAGACATTGAAAGAGCAACCACTCTGCAACACAGAAGACCACATGCATCAGAGAGACAGAAAGGAAGGGAATGGAGCAACATCTACCCCAATAGTTGTGTACAAGCTCATAATTACCACCAACAGTTCTACAAAGCGAAAATCAGAATGATTTAAGGGTAAATCAAGTTCATTAAAATCATTTTTTCAATTTCTCCTGTACTGTCTCCAAGCCACATCTCACCTTTTTGTATGCCCCGGGAAATACCGAATGTATTTGTTGTCATGCAGGGAGAGGTATCGGATTGTATCTGAAAACATAAACAAACCATAAGCTTTGTTATACCATGAACCCAACGTCATCTAAAGAGGTCACAGTAAACTTGCTCCCCACAGCAACAGCAATCTTGACACAGTGAGTAAGTCTGGTCATTTGATTTCAAGACACACTTTGAAACTGAATCGAGTTAGAAACAGACATAAACCAACTTGGTTTCCAAGGCAGAACTGGAAATCAGGCACCAGGAAAAGATACCTCCCACAGTCTGAAGCCATATTGCATCTTAAAGGCAAACTGTCACATGATTTATGCAAATTAATTTCAAAGTTACTAGAATTTAAGTACAAGTAGGTTTTATTCCATCATTCTCACAAAACTGAGAATATCAATTTACAAAGTTGATACTATCACTTTTTTGCTATACAGCATGAATCTTGCTGCATTACCTATGTACATCCAGCAACTAAGTCTCCAACTAAACAGTAAGTATAGGAAATGTGCAAATTCTAGCATGTAGCTGAAGAGAAGATAAAAACATGAACTTCAAAGTCAGAACAAGACCATTAGAAAGTAGCAAATCTGTTTTTTTTTTAATCTGACAATCAATAGCTTCACACATTCTCTGCGCTTCGAGCAGCTAAGCTTTAAGAAGAGGACAGAGGAGTAACTGAAAGCTTAGTCCACTTAAAGCAATCTTAAAAATATATTGAATAAATCAGAGCAGCACCACAATATTTCTCAAGTGGTAAATTTATTCTAAGTATAGATGAACATACCAAGAGTAGCCCAGAATTTTGGAAGATGCTGTTAAGACTTTCTCCCAAGATTAAAAGAAATCCTTTCAAGAGGAAACAATTATTAAAGCACAGAAGTCACTTTATAATCTTTATGTACCGATCCATCTGAGCAATGAAACATGAAGAGCAGAAATTAAACCTCTGATATCTGAAAGCAGCATCAGCAAAATCCCTTCTCACACTAGTTAGAGGACACCAGTTTAAGCTATTGCTGGACAGCAGAGATTGGCATTATGCACCTGCACCGTACAGTGCTAAGAGTCTCCACACAGCTGAAACAACAAGTCCTGCCGAGGCTCCACACAAATGGAGGGAAAAGGACATTTTTACTTTTGACTCGGAAGAACAAGAGCCAACAGGACGCAACATGCACAGAGCATTTTAAAACTCATAAGGGCTACTGCATTCAGAGCTTTTTGAAAGGCTCATTCAACAAAATTAAGTTTCTGCGAAAAAATTATCAAGTTACCATTTTTTGCCCGAGGTTTCACATCAAGCTGAGATCAGAGTTCTAGACCACCCTGCAGCATTTGACAAGAAAATGAAAGCTGAGTGATCAAGCTGGAAACATGATGCTGGAGACACACGATTCTGAAAGGCTCCAAGTGACCTGAGGTGACTAGCCAAAACATAAATCCCCAACGCCAGTGTTGCATCTCATCATGGCTAGAACCAACATGCTTCAAGCATGCTGTTAAGACACATCTCTAGTTTTTCCTGCAGGAACTGTTGTTACCTGATTTCTGAAGTATCCATGCAGAATTTCATCTTCCTTTGCTAAAGAGGAAGCACTGAGGAACTGCGATCCTTTGTGATCCTTTTTGTTGGCAGCGCTCTGTCCCAGGCAAGGCAGTGGCCTGTACAGTTATCTCCTGTACCGGGTGGTATCATAGACCCTCAAACTGTACAAACTACTACCTCAGCCTGGAATCAGGCAAGAGGAACTAGGTTCAAAGGTCTTGAGGAAATCTTCAGAAGTGGATTGGTGGCAACTCCAAAATATAAAATGCTTGGGAACAAGTGCCAGCGCTCCTGTAACACATTCCTGGGTTAATTTTCCCTCCCAATAACTGCCTAGCACTAAATACAACGTACCTTGCCCAAGACTGCACACCTTAGGGACTATAGAATATCTGGACCCCTACAGAACACACTGCTGGTTTTACTAGGCTCACAGTTTGTAACAGCAACGAATATTTTCACATTCTATCTTTTCCTTTTCTTCTCATCAAGTTATTTATCATAATGCTACCCTGCAGGATGAAGACTTAAGTTTTCGTTCCTCAAAGGCTTACAGTGTTATAAACCAAATCTCACAACTCAAACTGGCATTAAAAATGCTTCATTAAATTGTTAATTAATTGTAAATTAAATAACAGCCAAATCAGA
The DNA here is from genome assembly GCF_011004875.1 of Balearica regulorum gibbericeps. Classification (NCBI taxonomy): domain Eukaryota; kingdom Metazoa; phylum Chordata; class Aves; order Gruiformes; family Gruidae; genus Balearica; species Balearica regulorum. The sequence goes on from NC_046193.1 coordinate 7,676,851, forward strand.
AATGTGACATAAAGTAATAACTTAATTAAAAAAAAAATAACAAGTAGGCTGCAAAACAGACCAGAAAGGCAAGTGCTTCCCACCACACTTTTAATCCTTTCATACTATTAAATCCAGTTCCGTTGGAAACTTACTTGTCCTCTAGTTTCAGGCCCAGCTTGTTGTAGTTTAACCTGACTTCCTAACTCTTAGCTTCCATCTGCTCCGAATTCATACTCATTTAAATTCCTTAAGTAACCAAGCACATGCCACAAGGCACCAGTACCTCTACTGTCAAGCTCCATTTCTGCAAAGGAAAAACCAAACCAAAACCACTATTCCAGAAACGATTATGAGTTTACAAATACAGTGTTAAAACCCATTTATAAAGTGCTGTGCTAAGAGACTTGTTCACTGGAAAACTCTCAGACGCTGCCTATGACAAACAAAATTGAGACAAAATTTGAAATGAACGCTAGCTGTCTCCAACCTTAGGAAGAATTATATGTAGCTATCTGTGCCAGTTCTTAAGTTTGAATTTTAAATTAAACTCAAATACACAAACACAAATAGTGAGCCTGTCACGAAGCTCTAGAAGCCCTTCAATGTCACCAATTAGAGAGTGTAGCTATCACAGACACTGACTGTGGAGAAACGGCATGAAAATGGGTGTTCTGTCTATTACATAGAAAAAACAGATTGACAGAAGTAAAGCTAATCTCAGGAGAGCTCTGCAACCTCCTCCAGGCTTGGCTGGTGATTCGCTGAGTTACCTCAACTTCCTGCCCTCCCTGCTGTGTACAGAGAATGGAAAAACATTCCTTTCTTTTGCAGTTGACTTGCGTGTGTACCAGAACAGAGCTGCAGTGGTTAGCCCACCTTCTGGCCACACGCTCCTTCTACCTCATTTCACATGTAAGAAACTAAGGCAGGAGGCTGACTGACTGACTGCACCGGTATCTAACAGCAAAGTGAACAGCAGAATGACAAATCAAACTTTTATGGCACTAACAATATTTAATCCCTTAGTTACTGCAGCAATGAACAAAACTCACATCAGCATGCTCGAGGGAATATCACCGAGTTGTACATTAGAGTTGAACATTAATTCCTCTGTCTGACAGCACATTTATCACTGAAAAGTTGCTATAATTTTTCCCAGCTCTTTAAAGCTATTTATCCAGGCATGTAGTTTTAAGTGTAAGGAGATTAAATATGCCCAACTCCAGTGGATCACTTACCATCTATTTTGTTGGAGCTGTACACGACAGTGTTGGCAGCATGTGTGTACCTGATGAGGTCCACTCCATACTTCTTACTGTACAGCGTTCTCTTCGGTCTGTCAGGAGGAAGCAGAAGTAATTGCACTCACTCAACAAAAAGCTTACACCACATTAACAAGGCCTGTTTTCATTGAGCTATTACAAGATTGTTTCAAGTGGTCAGGCATTTTTATAAAAAGAAAGAAAAGCTTTTGTATTTGATTTTCAAACAAGCACCGTGGTGCTTTCTCCAAGACCATCCCTAGGCTTGAGGAATTCCCTGTAACAACTGCAAAATGCACTTGTCTCCTCCAAAAATTCTTTTTCCCATGATGCCTACTGTAAAAAGAATACAAGGAGCTAGCATAATGAGCCCTTAATGTCAAGCAGCACTGCCTCATCGTTCTCTTGCCCACCCAAATCTCTAATTCATCTTGCCTATTTTAGATTGAGAATAATTTGTCTTTGTTCTATGTCACTTCAAAACCTAGAGCAGGGTGTCTCATTCAGAATAGGTCATCTTGGTATTAACACAAACATGTGTATATACCAGTAGTCTATAAAAGCAATGGTAACACAGAGACTCAAACTACTGGAGAATTATACTCATATTCAATCTTAATTAAAGCATGAAACTCAAGCGTAACATTTTGCAACAGAATTAAAGACGTTCTAGTGGGAGTGAAGACAACATACAGAACTGGATTTTTAGGGGTCTGGTAAGCGACTGATGTACGGCAGTACTAGAAATTTAAACCGCAAACTAAACTTAGAAGTAGTCAGTTAATAAGCACACCTTATAAAAGCAGCAGTGCCTGTTTAAGCAGTGCAAGGTCTTCACCACCCTCCTTCCCCTTTCTTCCTCAACTATGGTAGCTAGTGGTTTCAAAGCTGGGGTACCAATCAACATCAGAAATAATAGTCTCTTCCGGGAGTTATTTTTAATCCAGAAATTCATCACTCTGGTTATTACACAAGCCCACAAAGTATTTTACCAAATATTTTACCAACACAAACCAAGGACAACAGCATGAAAATGGAAACAAACAGCAGGAGCAGTTTAAACCGATACTGCTGCCAAAAGAAAAGTTTATCAGACTACACCCTCAGACAAGGTATTTTAAAATGCTCAACTTTTTCCTTGTTTTCATTAGCCTCAAATTGACACACCCAAACACCAGCATAAGTTGGAGACTTTTCATATCAGAACAAAAATAGACATTCATTCTTAAGGATTAATTCTCAAACAGCAGAAGCCATAGGGCTCTGACTTCAAATGAACTTGCTGGGGACAAGCTTCCATTAACTGAAAGCCAATACAGCAAGCGTAATCAAAACCCGTACACCACCTGTACCACTTACACCAAATCTCAACAGATTCTTCCTCAGTTCCTCCAGTGGACTTTTGAATCAATTCTTCTGATGCAAACATGCTACAAATTTGAAACAGCACATAATAAATATGTGCCTGGAAATATCAAATGTAAATTTAGACACCAGAATTCTGTAACATTATGCCTGATATACTTCTCCATACTGCTTTCTGTAATTACCTCAGCTACACTACTGACCAAATCACAAAAAAAACCACCCACCAAAATCCCCCAAAATGCAAAACATACTAAGACTCTCATGCCTTGTCTGGTCCTTCCTTATCTATGAAAAGTTTAAAGCTTAGAAGTTCTATTCAGAATAAAAGGATATGCACCAAAGAATATACACAAAGATCAACAGATGGAGAAAAGCACATTTACCAGAAAAAAGGAAAGTACTGTTTTAAGAAAGGTGCAGTTTTCATGTAAGCTGATACAAGCAGCAGCATTCACTTCACACAAGACTAACTGCCTGTTCCCAATTGATTATTTAAAAATACAAACAAGAAACCTAAGTTTTACATACTTTTTTAAACAAATCACAATCACTAAACATAATTCAAAGTTTACAGTTAATCTATCCAGCCCACTTGCAAATCAGGCAATATTGCCAAACAAAAATACTAAAATACAAGATAAACCTTTGCTAGGCCACCATTACATCATACTAGGGCTACAAATTTGCAGCCACAAGCCTCCTGTTCCCAGCCTCAATGACTGTTGTACATCCCAGCACACAATTCTGCTCTAAAAGCTTTCAGAGTTTATTCTTAAGCCCCAACAGACACAGGTAAGCCTCTTGGTTATGCTTTTCAGCCAGCCTATTACGGAGGTACTTGGTGACACATAATGGGTTAAAAAAATAACAACAACAGTTTAGTTGTTTACACTTTTTGAAATAGAAGTGGAATATCAGGTCCAAAATTATTGGATGCTCATGAAGCAGGACAATTTTTTCAAGTTTGTTGGCTATGCTCAAAATATACACGATAAGGGAATCTGTGTTACAAGGAGATAATCTTGTCCTGACAGCCCTTGGCTACACATCACTGTTTAAATTGTCCTGATGCCTTTAGAAACTAAAGTTCACTGAGATGGGGCCTGGTCATACTGGTAACGACTCTCATAACTGTACAGCTCATTTTGGTACAGTAAAACAAAGCAAACTAGGTGTGGGTGTACCTAAAGTATAACCAAACACAGTTGCATTTTAATTCTACCAACAGAACTGCTCATTAACAGAGAAAAAACACCACCCAAATTTTGCCACTTTTACATGGGGAAAAGTTTTAACATTCGGGCCATGTGATGAAGTAGGGTACGTTACAGTGAAACCCAGCAAGCAGGATATTTCCTCCTGGCCATTATATTCATTAGCAATGACATATACAAGAAGGTGAGAATTCCAGGCCCTTGAAACAGTGGTTTAAGAAAAACAAAAACACTCTAGGCCTGAAACTGCCAAATTCCACCATGTCACAACAATGATCATTCACAGATTTGATTTTTCATCTCCACATGAATCTCCTGTGAAAGTAACTCAGAGCTAAAACTTTCCAGGTGAGAGAAAAAGTGTGTCCTGCATCCCTAGGTACCTCTAAAAATCAGGCTTACACTTTTTAAGTCAATTGATAGTACATGAGAAACTCAAATTAATTTTATAACCATTAAAGAAATGCATCCTGAAACAGGGGTTACCTTGATGAAACTACTCTCATTGCCCTGTAGCACTGCAGTAGATGACCATCAAACCTCAACATTTAACTTAATTAAAGCAAACCCTCTGACTGTAAAGCATACATCAGGACTAGATGGAGACAGCGATGAAAGGACCAAATGCCTCCAACCCATCAAACTATTCTTCACAAGTTTGAAAGGGGAAGAGCAATCAATACCATCTGCATTAACATCACTCAGCCCTTCTACTATTGTATATAAACAGGATCTAGAATACAATCCATGGCAGGCACCATAGGTATAAAGTTACCTATTCTTACACAAATAAAAATTAATCCATTCCAAATGAGAGTTCACTGTATCGGATGGGGAACAGCAACAACTTTAACGTGTAAAGCAAGCAAACAAGATAGAAGTGTAAAATAACATATAACAAGTGGTCTACAAAATTAAGAGAATATGCAGGATGTAGTCTTTCAAACACAGCAAGTATGATGTCTTGGTCTGCTTGAAAAAGCTGGAGGACTAGGAATACCTGGTTTACTAGAAAATATATGCAACACTGACACATCTACTTCGCGGTACTCCCAAACCATTTTTTTTTTCACTCCTGCATTACCCTGTCCTGTTTGTTTTCTCTCCTACAACACGCATGTTCATTTTTCTTTCACTTTCTATTCCAGACATCAACTGCAAGTGTTACTGGTGGTCTTATTTGCACGTTTTCATCCTCTGAACAAGAGCACCCTATCTCAAGTGCAAATTTCTGGGGTTTTATATGTAAAACAGGACAAACATCGTGTGATCAATGAAAGAAGAAAGATAAACTGGACAACTCTGTTCAGTGAGAAACACACACACCTTAGTTCATTACCCTTAAGTAACAGAAATCAATAAACACCTTGATTGATTAAATGTAAATTAACACAACCTTTGAAGACACGTGTAAATCACACACGTATTTTAACCGCGCTTTATAGATAAGAGCGCAACTAGAGGAAAGGATTTAAAGCACAGAGGACCACCTTCATCTGCAATGTTCTCTAACACCACTTAGGAACTAGGTTTTAAGGAAAACACCATCAAGGTTTTAGAAGTTACAGTAAACACACACCACTTCTTCACCTTTTGGCTTCAGCATTTATCCAAGAAGTTACACTCAGATTTGGTTGTTTAAAATGGCACATCTGTACAATGCTCACTGCAATTACTTCTATTTTAATTAGCGAGACTTAAGCTCAGAGAAGTCAGTTTGCATATCTGTAACAATCCCGAGGCCTGGAAATGTGACCAGACTCACCCCTTAAGCTTAACAACTATTTAGTTCTCACAGCAGTGAACTCTCCCTCACACTTGGGAAATTAAATTACCATCGCTGGCTCCAGCCTAGCAGAGATAACAAGCAGACACCCGTAGTGCAGACAAAACCATGCTGCTCCCATCTCCGCGCCCCACTTTAATCGTTTATAATCCCCACCCCCGTTAGACATCGTTGCAGTTCCACTCGCACACCTACATTAAAAAGCAACAAAACAAACGCTAAAGCTTATCAACCAGACCTGCCACCCCCTCAGCGCAGTCGCACCGGCGGGGAGCCGGGCACAGCTTCTCCCCGAACGCCAGAACGGGCAGGAGCCAAACCAGCGCCTCTCACAGCCCCTCCCCGCCCCAGACCGCCCGAAGGCGGGCATCCCCCTCCCGCGGCCCGGCGGAGGAGCAGGCCCGGCCGGGTCCCCGCCACTCACTTGCCCTCCTGGCAGTCGTAGAGAACGATGGAGTCGTCGTCGCTGCTGGAGATGACGGTCTCGCCGTTGGGGCTAAAGTCAAAGCAGTTGATCTTGTCCGAGTTCTCGCGGAAGACCTTGGCCACGCGGAAGCTCCGCAGCACGTTGTCCGTCAGCTTCATCCCGCCGCCGGGCCGGGCCGCGCCGAGGGCGGCGGCGCTGAGGGGAGCCGGGCGGGGCTCCGGGCGGCGGCGGGAGCGGACGGGCAGGGCCTCACGGGGCGACGGGGATCGGCAGAAGGCGGGGAGGGACGGCGGGCCGGGGCGGGCGGCGCCCTCCGGCTCTGCTCGGCCCGCTCAGGCCGCGGAGAGGCGGCTCCTCCTCATTGTGTCCGCCATCTTGTTGCTCCGGGAACAGCAGGGGGCGGCGCGCGGGGCACCCTGGGAAGGGAAGGGGGGGGGGATGCACGCGCTCGGACGCCGCGGGGCGTTGGGGGAGCTCGGCGGGAGGGCGGTGCGTGCGCACGGCCTGCTGGGATAGGGGAGGACGCGGCGGGGGGGGTGGCCTGTGCCCGGCGGCCATATTGAGTGTGGCAGGAAGGCCCGCCCTGCCCCGGGCCGGGCCGGCTGTCGGCGTCCTGCCCCACGCGGGGCCCCAGGTGGGAAGGGCGGACCGAGGGTAGGGCCGGGCGGCTACGGCGGGGCCGAGCTGTCGTTACCCATCCGTGCCTCGCGAGATGCAGGGAAGTCGGGTTAAATGCGTGACGTCATCCCGTAGAGCGGGCAACGGCTTCGCGCCGCTGGGGGGAGGCGTCACTTCCGGTGCCGCGCAGGGCCGGGGGAGGCGGGGTGAAGCCGCGGTGTCGGGTCCCGTCCCCCCCCCCCCGGGCCGGCATTACGCGGCGTGTAGCGTGCCCGGTACGGAACGGGACGGGACGGGACGGGACGGGACAGGACGTCTTTTTCCGCGGTGCCCAGGCAGGAAGCGGCTCCCGGGGGCCCGGCAGCGCGTAACGGGAACCGCCGCGGGGCCGGGCCGGATCCCCGCCCTGGACATGCGCTGCGGTCACTTCCTCGTGCTTCCCGCACTCCCCCCCTTCAGTTCTATTGTTACGTATTTTTATGTCCCACTAATTTTTATTGTTCTAAAAACTGGCTTCCGCGCAGTACTGCAGAAACGCCACGGCTACGGTCTGACGTCATGTAATACGTCAGATAAGGATGAGCACATGCTGCACCTCTGAGAAAGACGCCTTGGCTTTTGAGGCTGGTGTTCCAATCCAGACACCTTGGAAATGTTATTTATCGTGGACCTTTCTGTACATTTCTAACCTTAAAAAGCTGTTCCTGGAGTGTACAGTAGCTGTGGGAATCTTCCCCCCCCCCCCCCCCCGAAGATTTCCAGCACCTCGCTATTTTAATTTTAGAAGAGTACTAGATCTTTTGTCATTTTGGTCCCCCAGAAGGTCAGAATCAAAAAAAAAAAAAAAGGAAAAAAACCCCACAAACCGTGGATGCCTTCATAAGCGTTAACTGCATTTTCCTTTCATAGTCTCCAGAATAGAGTTTGATTTTAGAATAATATTGCCCTCCTGTGGTCAAACGCTGAGTCCGGGAGCTATTGTCAAAGCTCTGCTTGCACCTCAGTCAAACACGCTTGATTATTTTATGTGTGTATACAATTTAGTGAAACAAAAGTCTTTTCTCAGATTACTCGCCCTTACTGTTCACTTATTAGAGTTACAGGTTTAGACATCCAGCCCGATTCACCCTTTCACGCTGTGATGGGGTTGGCTTTTCAGAACGATGTCACTGATTTTTACTTTGATACAGAGGCAAGATTTTCACGTGGGAGTCTAGGGAGACTCCACAGAAGACGTCTTCGTTAGTTCTGAGGGTCTCGGCGTCAGCCACCCCGTTGCAGCTCGGGTCAAAACCTACAATTGATTTCCGTGTGAGGAGAGGTTTGAGGGAAGCGCAGAACAGCGTGCCTCTTGCGCGCTGTAAATTGCGTGATCAAAGCCTGGATTCTCTCATGTGGGCCCTGAAGGTGACTCACCAATACCATCATAAGACAATTTACTTCAAAACACCTACAATACTTAGCTAAGTTTTAGAGTTGTATAACACCGTGGGTTGTTGATTCGATATTTTGTCACTCCCTTTTTATTCTTTCTTCTGCCTTTCTTCCTAATCATTGGAACTTAGTTTGTCAGTTTATACCAAGCTGGAATTTATCTGGCAGGATAATTGGATCTCCTAGCAAAATGTCACATTAAGTGGGAATTATGGATAATGCCCCTGCAAAACTAGTTAATGGAAAAAAATGTTTAATTGCTGCTTGAGTAACATTGATCAAATACAGTCATTCTACCTATGCATTTCTATATTAGATACCACTGTAACCTGCACAATACAGACAGAACCTGTGCTTGCTCGGATGCGTGGATGTGAATTTCGGAGAGATGCTTCTGGAAACGACGCTGCTCAGGTGAGTGTATTTCTGTTGGACTCTGCTGGGCTTGATGATTCTCTGTGGGTAACGGTTATGATTGAAGGCTTGTGAGGAGGACTTGTATCCTACAGCTTGGCATCTCTTTATGGGCTCTTGAAACTAAGCGTGGTGCTCTGGAGTATCGAACCCTGTCCCTGCAACATGTCCTGTTGCAACATGGAATCACAGAAGTGTGGGGAGAAGGAAGTGTACCAAGAAGGGTTCATCTTCACTGTCTTTATAGCCACCCTTCAAGTAGTTGCAGCTGCTATTAAGTTGCTCCTTAGTTGATTGCACCACTTGGTTCCTAGCCCGCCCTGAAGCACGGGGATCCTGCCTCAGCAGAAAAACTTCACACTTCTCCTTGCTGAGCGTCATCAGGTTTCTGTTCTGTTGGCCCTGACCTTGTGTTTATCACGGTTCCTCTGGAAGGTGGCTCCGTCAGCACTTCCCCCAAATTAGGCACTCTGCGCTACCCTCCAGGTCACTAATGAAGCCGTAGGGTGACATAAACCTTGACGCAGTCCCTGTGGGTTACCAGCTGTCAGCTGGACTCTGAGCCACTGATTTCTGCCCTCTGAGCCCAGTGGTCAAGCTGGTTGTCAGCAGGTCTAACAGCGTGTTTGCCCAGCCCACACTTCTTCAGTGTCCTCATGAGAATGGTGTCAAAAACCTCGCTAAAGTCGAGGTAGATTTTTGTCTGCCGCTTTCCGCTTTCTCCTGTCTCAGCCTAGAGGGCAGCCGTAATTGTCATCCTTTGACTGATTAATATTCCTGGCTCTTTCTCCTCTTATGTTATTTCCAACTGAGGAGCTCGTAATTTTTTGCTATTAATCCCAAAGAGCATGACCTTGTGTTTTGCGGTATTGAATTTCAACCCCTTTCTATTATTCCAGTCCTCAAGGCTGGCAACTTTTCATCTTCTCTAGAATACTATGATCCTTCCCTGTATTTTAAATGACTCTCAACTTTGATTGCAAGTTGACTCAGAATAGGTAGTTTGAGAAATTACAGCATGAAAGGAAGTAGACTTGGCATGGACTTGGCTTCAGGGTAGTACTGTTCTGTGGTGAGCTACAGAAGGATTTTTTTAGTGAAAAGTTTTTCTTCCCTGCAATCCTCAGTGCACAGGAAAATCATTTCCAAAAGGTATATAGGGAGTGAAGGGAACGTGACCTAGAAAAACTAGTAAGATGCATATGTCAAATCCAGTTAATTTTTTTACTAATGATACCAATCTATATCTATAAAATGCTGAACAGAACACTTATCTTCCCTGCATTTGCCCTTAGGCTACATTCCCCATCAAAGGCAAAGAAACCCTGTTGACACTTTCCTGGTGAGTAAATCAGTCATGAGAGCAACATATTTCTTTTCCAAGAAACATATAGAAAGCCATGTATTAGAAATTAGGACTCCCAGGTTGCCCAGAGCTCAGCATACTCTTGAAACAAAGATATTCACCCTCCATCCTACTTTTTCCCCTTGCCTGCCTGGCAAACCCTGGTCTCGTCCTACTGCTTCTGTCCACCGTCATCCTCTTTCCCAGTTACGGATGCAGGAGCACCACAGTGAGCGAGGGCAAAAGGACCTTTCACCCTGTCCCTGCGTACCCATTCGCGTACTGGACCCTTCATAGCTGAGCAGAGATGAGCTGGTCCATCCTAGCTGCAGACATTTTCTCTTTTACAAAATGCGAATGAGACAGTGTGGTAATTTTATGCAAATCCATGTGCAGATTAAAAAAATAATCAAATTCTGAAATTTTCATTTAAAGAAATTAGTCTTGAAAAATCCCCAGTCTAATTCTCCCAGAATAGTCACTTGGAACAAACCTTCACCACTTTGTTTTCCTCCTGGGTTCAGTGCATCTCCTGGAAAATTTTCTCGTAATGCATTTGGGACCATCTGGAGCAGCAAGTTTGAGTTTGAGCAGGGCTTACCAGGCAAATAAGAGTTGATATATCAAATGATAGAAAAGATGTGTCAGTAAGTGGGAACAGGGGAGTTTAAGGCAGTAAAATCTCTGCTCTGTTGTACTTCATAGGTAAACTCCCATGGTAATGTATAAAAAATGGAAGCGGTAAGCCTCAGTGAGTCTAACGGTAATTTACGTACCAAGAGGCCAGAAGAAAGTCATGTAGCAAGAAAAACGAGTAGCAAGAGACACTGCTAAAACTTGCTGTGTCTGGTAGTTTACTACTGTAACAAAGATGTAATCTGTCTTTTAGAGTTTGAGCTCAAAATTATCCTCAAACAATTGGGGCTTGATCCGGTGCCATCTCAAATATTTTCCAAGCCCCTCAGGCATTTTGGAGTTGACCCTGTACACAATGGGCCAGCCACCAATCACTGCCACGCTGCGGGAAATCCAGAGACATCCCAATGACATTAAACTACCTTAGACCCCTGAAGATCTCAGTTAAATTAGACATCCCAGAGCATTAATATGCAGCATCCTCTGATCTTGCAGCATCCTCTGATCTTGCAGCACCTGAGACGCTCGGGATGTGTGACTGGGTTGGCCTGCAACAAGCCCAATTGCCCCAACTTCAAGAAAACCACAAGCCCGTGATGCAAACCCTTGAACAAACCCCCGACCGCAGCACCTGGAATAGCTCAGCTCTGCCCAGCCGTGGCGGACCAGCCTCTAGAAGGGAATATTTTTCTGGCTTTCGAGTACCTGCCATGGAGCGAGGTGCTGGCTCATTTTTCTCACTGTATGTCCACAGCCAGCTCATTTGTTCACTCTTTTCCTCCCCAGTGTGACTCCAAGTTTATGGCTCAGACTCTGCCCCCCTATGTCCATGCTTTTGGTCTCATGCCACCATCCAACTTACCTGGCAGCCTATCACATTCTGCCCCTAGTGCTGGATTGTTTCTGTCTCCCTCTGACTTTGGCTCCTTGCCTGCAGAATTGCTTTAATTAAAAAGTTAATGAAAGGTAATGCAAACAAGCGCTTTGCCTGTATTTTATCACAGTCCAGCTCCTCTCCCTCCCTGTTTCCCAGAGATGGGGGAAAAGAGGAGCTGGGGTTTTGCTGATTTTTGTTGTAAAAGTTAACAGTGGAAATTTCTGCAGGCTTAGGAGGAGCCCTGTGAAGAAAGAGCTTATAATGGTAATGCACGCAAACAAGTATGTAGATGGTGAACGTTATTCATCAGTGAAAGCTGAGGAAGTTTTCATTTAAAGGGGATTAATCTGAACCCGTTACAGTCCTCCTGCTCTCTTTGGAACAGGCAATTCTTAGCATCATTTTCCTCCTAAGCTTAGTGCGAACTTCTAGTAAACTTTCCAAAAGACTATCTGCACCCCAACTCCAAATTATCCCGAGCAGGGATGAAGGGAAGGTGTAAAATCCAAGCCCCACTATTACCTATCGCTTGTCACCTTATATCCATATAGAAGAGGGCTCGTTCATCCCTATGTGATTTCCCTGAGAAACTGAGGAACAAAGATTAGCGCGTGAAGCATTATGAGTCACATCATCAGCCCCTTCTCCCAGCCCAGATTCCTCCCAGCCAGCAGTGGAAAGAGGAAAACGCAGGGATGTGAGGATGTCATTTCCCCACGTGCAATACGCAGCAGCTAACTGGCAATTACGTCATTTCTAGACCCACCATCCGTGGAGGTAGTCTGAGAGCTGCCATTTGGATTGTTTTTCTTTCCAAGGCTGCCTATGCCTCGGTGTGGGGTGATGTTCAGTTCTCCTGATCTTGTTTTTAAAGCCCTAATAAAATGAGTAGGAGTTTTAGTTTTTGTTAATATCTACGGTGGATTTCATAGCACTGATTTATAGCTGTTCCCTGATGACGTTTAGTACCTGGTACCTGAGACTGTATAAATAAATTACATAAAAATGGATTTGTGGCATTAACAGCACCCCCATTCCAAGGGGAGCCTCCAGTGAGCCTGCGTGTCTAATCAGAGCTGACAAGGAGCGGAGTTACACACCGAGACCTCCAAAGCTAATGGGTCTGTGCCAAATTCAGCTCTCTGTTGCGTTGCTGTAAAGTTGGATAACCTCTGGCTGCAAGGGGATTTTACACCAGATTTACTCTGCGTTTACACCTGTGCACAGAGATCAGTGCCAGGGCTCCTGTGCAGGCAGCATGCCCTAAAATCCTTAGAAGCCATGGAAAGACACATGCTGACTTCAACAGACTCTGAATCAGGCCTTGATGGTTAAAATATAATCTGAGCTCAGAGTGCGGAAAACAGATTACATGCCTGCTATTGTAGTGAAATGCTTTCCAGAGCAAGCATTAGCAGTATGTACACAAGTGTGAGATGAATTAAGCTGGCATTTATTTTTTTTCAGCCCCAGTAGGAGAGGATTGCTTTTAAACAACTCACGCCTGCTGTGTCGTGTCTGGAGTTGGAGCTGAGCGGAGCTGCCGGGAGGGCATGTGTGACAGGAGCCGCAGCTGCAGGTCTGGTTGTGCTCAATTCTCCTAGTCTTCAGGGTCAGCCGTGCACAGAAACATCAAGGCAGAGACAGAGCCTGTTAAAAGGTTTGGGGTTTTATTTTCTTAAACTCCCCTGGCTCCATTTAAGCCTTTTTTCTACAACCACTTCTGCAAACCCTGTATTGCAGCTCAGACGAGGTGACCTGGGGCGTGATGCACTTCTGTTTTGTACACCTTCCTCTGATTGCGCTGTGCTGCCAGGTGAATCGGAGACCTGCTGGGAACGGAGATGCTAATCTCAGTTCCCGAGAGGTGTACAGCTGACTTCACTGGTGTTAGCAGGGTTACTCTGGCCCTCATTGTAAGAGGGCTGAGGCTCAGTGGTTTAAACTGCTGGCAGCACCGACTGCTGTGGAGTTTGGGACTCCAGTAACAAAGTGGTCAGGACACACTGTCTTTTATTTATTCTTATCTCTCCTCGTGACTGAAAAGCCAGTCTTTCTGAGCAGTATCTAAAGGGAGTGTAGATAGGTAGTTTCTCTCTCCTGGGTTTTGCCTTTAAAAAAATCTGTTTCTCCTAAGCATTAAATCATTTTTTCCTCTGGCAAACCTATGATTTGCAATACAGTTTTACCTGCAAGTCCCTCATCCAATAGATTTCAGAGTGTGTCCAAGTTTCATTGCCTGAGAAGGTGCTTGTGTGAAGGTTTTCAGAGCCTTTGGGGTTTTGCAGCAAAATGAGGCAGATTTACACCCAGAGAAGCTGTTGGAAAACTTGTCTGGCTTAATCATTAACACTTTGCAATGCTATAGCAGTGTTAGGGCAAAGAGACCTCTGGACTTGTGAGCTTTCCCAGAAGAAGCCAGTCACTGGCCTTGCACCGAAACACATCCATTTACTAGAGAGGATTAACTCTCTCAGGTACTTTGAACGGTTCTGTGGTGGAGTGTGTTGCCAGGGCTGCCTCAGCCTCCTGGCACCCTGCCTTAATTGCCTGTGCCATAATTGCCATGAGCGGGAGAGATGCAGATCACAAGGATCTTTGATCCTGAGAAACCAGCGGTGAACTTGCTGCCAGTTAACAAAGGGAAGGAGAAATGCTGGGAGGGAATAGATGTGTGCGTGCTGGCAGGGGCTGCTTTCCTTTGTCAGGACAAGTGTCTGCCCTTGAGCAGTTGAGATCCTTTGGTCCACACTCATCTCTGTTGTGTATAATGCTAATACTCAGTGGAGAATAGCTCAAATGGCCTTTCACAGACACGTCTGGCAACTTCGCCTGGATCTGAAGTCCTATTTGTGCTCTAAATGTGATTGTAATGGATAATGAGAGGACTGAAAAATAAAGGTGAATTAAGCCTTATGTTAATTTGCTGTTTGGTGGGGAGGCCTCTCTACTTGTCTCTCTGCAGCCACCAGCAGCAAGGGATCAGGCAGCCAGCAAGCCTGTTGTTTCTCCAAAGTCCACGCCTGATGCTGCAGGGGCACAGGGGGCAATGTGCAGCCAGGGAATGAGATCAGCATTTGGCTAGCATGAGGAAGGGAGTTAATGTAGTGAAAAGCTGTTCCACCCAGAGGCCCTGCTCTCTCCAGGACAGAGAGCAGCTTCCACAGTTTGGAAAGGCGTCAAATGCCGAGCAAATAGAAGTGATGGCTTGCCAGTGGCGAATCTACAGTGGTGAGAAGCTGGCTGGCAGGGCTCACCTTCCCTGTGGGAGGTGATGGGATTGCAAGGGAACCACAAGCTGACAGGTAGTTTGAATGTGACACTGTCCTTCCCTCCCTCCTGCTTGGACAGAGGTTTGAAAATGCCATTGATATGGCACCATAATCTAGAGGAAACAGGAACTAGAGCTCTGTGGTTCATGTTTTGCCCTCCCTGCGCTCTCTGTGACAGCTCTGTCTCTTCTGCTAGCAAAAACGTTCACTTTCCCTTGCAGGTTGGAACCCCAAGCTCTTGAGGCCTTGCCAGTGTCAGCAGAGTGTGTACAAGCCCACCCCACCAAGCAGACATACTCAGCCTGGCCGCCCTGGGCAGCATGTCCCTCCGTGAGCATGCGCTGTCCCTCTTCCGCAGCGCAGTGGGCACCATCCAGCCGGCTGCAATGCTGAAGAGGGCTGTGAAGCTCCAGGGAGGTGAGTGCCCTCAGCTGCTCGTGAAGGGCCGGGCCTTTCCGGTGAAGAGGGACCTGTACCTGGTGGGTTTCGGCAAAGCTGTGCTGGGGATGGCCGCAGCAGCAGAAGAAATCCTGGGAGACCACCTCGTTCAGGGGATCATCAATGTGCCACTAGGCATCCAGGAGAGCCTGCAGCGAGCAGGAACGCAGTAAGTGGGGCTGTATCTGGACAGTTTGGGGGGGTAGGCTGCCAGATTTGTCCTCTGTGGGATATTGCTCTGAACCTCTTCAGTCTTTTCCAGCTGCCCTCACTCTGGTGCCTACCCCATCTACCACACTGCCCTGGTCCTCAACCATCACATCCCAGTGGCACCAGTGACACAGCCCATGTCTTGCACTGGACGCACTGCGATCCCAGCCCTTGGGAAGAGACACTGAGCAAAGGTCACTTCCCTATCCTGGTCACTTGCCATACACCAAACCCATTTTCCTGCTGAGTGACAGCCTGGCTAACTGTGTAGGTGCACGTGTCAGTAGTGTGATTGCCTCTCTTACCTCACCAGGGAGATGCTCCTGAAGCCACGCAGCAAAATCCGGGTCATCGAAGGTGCCAAGAACAACCTCCCGGATGCAGAGGCTCTGAAGGGAGCAGTTGCCATCCAGGAGCTGGCTGAGGGCCTGACTGCAGATGACCTGCTCCTTGTGCTGATCTCAGGTAGCATGGGGATCCCAGGGAATGGGCTCTGGTGAGGGCCCTCCAGCTGCCTGCCCACACACAGCCACACAGCAGGGGAGCGCTGTGCTGTGCCAGCTCTTTCTGCACTGACACCTGCACCTCTGTGATTTTTCCTCTCCATTCTCTTGCCAGCGTTTCTCCAGGGATGCGGCAGGGGAGGGCACAGGGCTGCCTGCTGCTGCAGCACACTGCCTCCCAGCACAGGGGAGAAGCTGAGCTGCACAGGCTGGGTCCTGCGGTTGTGCCACCCCTGTGAGATGGCACTTCTGGGCACAGCCTGCCAGCTGCTCTCACCCCTTGGCAAGGGGACGCTTTCTTCCTGCCCCCTCCTTACATTTGGGGATGCAGACTTGGAGAAGCAAGCACTTGATGGACTTGCATGCTCTGAATTTGCTCAGGGGTGCAAGTCTGTAAGCTGAGATTCAGGACTGACCCTTTCCAGGGTTTTGCAGTGGAAATGAGGCCACAACGCACCTTGCAGGGTCAGCGCTGAACACTCCCAGGCCCTGGCTGCTAGGCCCCCAGGCTGTCCCCAGACCCAGGGCTGGGTAAGGAAGGTAGATATTGTGCATCAGAGGGATGCAGTGGTGTCACCCCAGCCTGAGGTCAGCTGAGTGAGTGGGTGTCACAGGGCAAAAGCATGCAGGGCTTGGAGCAGCTCTGTAGAAACCCCTTGGTCTCCTCTGCTCAGTGATTTTCCCTCTGGTTCCTCTGTGGATGCTGCAGCCCAATTTAGTACAGAGAAAATAGTGCTGTTAGGCAAACACCCAAGTGAATGGCATCCAGCTGCGCTTGCAGGGGATTCCCCTGGGCTTCCTCCTGTCCTTTGGCTACAGGGATCTCCAAGAGATTCCTCAGCCCTTCAGGGAGCCTGTACAGGATCTCCCCACAGCTGTGGCTCCCCATGCACACACACTCCCACGCAGCAGCCGGTCCCCAACTGCTCCTGACTCTCTGCTAGATCCCTGGCTATTGACTGAAACACAGGCATTTGCATTTGTTTTTCTTGCTCATCATGTTTTATTGATACTGATTTGTCTCAAACGTCTGAGCAGGCTTTGCCTTTTGACAGTAGCTTTCAGCTGTACTTCCATACACTCTCTGCTCAGTTCTTGCTCCTTTCTACTCTGTATTTTCCATCCATTCCACTTTTCCAATAGAACCTTTTTTTCTTGCCCCCTTTTCCACATTTCCGGTGCCCACTTGTATCAGCCTCACCAATGGGAATCCCATCTATCACCGTGGATTCTTTGTGCTTTGTCCTTTGCATTACTCCCTCCCCCTTTCCTTACCTCCCAGGTCTAGATGAGTGCAGTTCAGTTTCTGATCTTGCTGCAGCCATAGCTGGTGTCTTCACACACTGTCCTGAATAAATGGAGCCAGAGCAGGCAGTGTCTCCATCTGCTTAGCACTGACTGCTGTGTGAGTTGTGGAGCCCACACTCCCTGCTCACAGCCCTTGAGAAATCAGTGTGACAACACACTAAGCCTGATGTGGTGGGCATAGTAATTGCTGCCTCTTCTCTGTCATCCCCACAGCACTGCAGGCATGTGGTACCTGGGCTGGTGAGGTTTACACTGCCCAGGTGAAACGTAGCTGACCGCAAATAGTGCGGGGCAGCAGTGATTAAAATCCATTGGTGAAGAAGATGAAATTCTGCAGAGATCTCAGCATAGTTCTCCAACCACCTCTGCCTTCCCGCTGCACGCTGGTGAGGGAAGACAGACTCAAGCCTTGAACAGCCTTGCTTTCTTCCTGTCCTCCTTTTCCTGCCATCCTGATGTTCTTGGCATCTCTTCTGCATCCTAGGGGGTGGATCAGCCCTGCTGCCTGCTCCCATCCCTCCCATCCTCCTCAAAGAGAAGGAGGAACTCACAAAGATGCTGGCTTCCCAAGGAGCTGCCATACAGGAACTGAATATTGTCCGGAAGACTCTGTCCTTGCTGAAGGGTGGAGGGCTGGCCCAGCTCGCATATCCCGCACAGGTAACCGAGGGGAAGCCCCTGCTTGCCCAGAGATCACCCATCTGCCCTCAAAATAGGCATTTAATCAACTGACCTAAGCGTACTGGCAGGGGTTTTTTTCCCCCGTCACTAAATGAATCACCTTTGCAATCTGTTTTGGGACTCTGTGGCTCAGATGTCATTGAGGACCCAAACTCTCAGGAAGACAGAGATGGAGCAGGGGGAATTCAGACTCTGCAAGTGTCAGCCGTCCCATCACACCACTCCCAGCAGGGACTTCCAGCATGCTAGTGCTCCACCACAACGCTTTCGAGCCTGGGTCCATCTCTTGGCTCCCCTGGGGACTGTTCTCAGCACATGCCGTTACTGAGCCCACACTAGGTCACCATCTGACATCAAAGGTTGTTTTAGATCTGCAAATTTGAGAAGGGCAAGGTGACCCTCATGGGACCTTAAAACAAAAATGGGCCAAGATCTACCCCTGTCTCCATCTGCTTTGACATGAGGGTGGTGCAGGTGGAACTCAGAGCAGTGCTTGTGCCAGACTCTTGCACAATCACCTGTCTCTGCCTCCCACAATAATCTGCAGGTGTTTCTCTTGGTAGGTGGTGAGCCTCATCCTTTCTGATGTGATTGGTGACCCCGTGGACATCATAGCGAGTGGGCCCACTGCTGCCAGCTCCCACAGCATCCAAGACTGCCTTCAGATACTCGCCAAATAC
The DNA here is from genome assembly GCF_011004875.1 of Balearica regulorum gibbericeps. Lineage (NCBI taxonomy): Eukaryota > Metazoa > Chordata > Aves > Gruiformes > Gruidae > Balearica > Balearica regulorum. Next base: position 7,695,306 of record NC_046193.1, read on the forward strand.
AACCTGCTACACAACCTGCCCAAGTCAGTGGAAACAGTTCTGTCCAGCTCTCCCACCAAGCCCAATGCTCCAGAAGGCTACTCCCACGTTTGCAACATCATCATCGGGTCAAACATGCTGGCTTTAGAAGAGGCCAAACGCCAAGCTGAGGGCCTGGGCTATGCAACTCTGATTCTGAGCGCAGCAGTCTGTGGGGAAGTCAGCCGTGTTGCCACGCTGTACTGCCAGCTGATCCGGCTAGTCTGCCTGGGCTTCGCCGGCCTCAGAGAAGGGCCCCTGGGTAATGAGGTGAGAGGGAATCTCCTGCAGCTGGTGGCAGAGCTAGAGATCCCGGGTTTGAACCTTGCCGAGTTTCTACAGGCCCTGCGAGGATTAGGACCTGAAAGACCAGTCTGCATCCTGGCCGGTGGAGAAACCACGGTTCAGCTTCAAGGAACGGGCAAAGGAGGGAGAAACCAGGAGCTGGCCCTGCGCGTGGGGCTGGAGCTGCACAGGGCACAGGCTACAGAACTCAGCAGCCCCCCAGGGAGATGCGAGATCGTCTTCCTCAGCGGGGGAACGGATGGGCAGGATGGGCCCACGGAGGCGGCGGGTGCCATCTGCAGCCTGGAGCTGGTGGATGAGGCACTGCAGGAGGGCCTCGATGTGGAGGCTTTTCTCAGCAACAATGACTCCTATGCGTTCTTCAGCCAGTTCCAAGGTGGGCATCACCTCCTGGTGACAGGCTTGACGGGCACCAATGTCATGGACATCCAGGCCGTTTTAATTAGAGCCACGGAGAGATTGTGAGAGCTCCCTCTGCAGATAGCCAGATGCATTTAATTAGGACTGGGGGTAAATGAAGGCCTCAACACTGCAGACAAATGTAAACTACTTAAATTAGGGCTCACTGTTAAGGCTGCTAGTATCTTTGAGAGAAAGAATCCACTAATTAAACACATGAGTGGATGTCCACAGCAAAAGCAAGCACTTGTAATTGGGATCAGAGGAAGGCAAGAGGTCACATTACGGACACAGAGGCCACATTTAACACTGCTGTGAGCCGCCACTCCTGTGTCTGCTTCCACTACAGTTAGAAGACATGGGGAAAGCAAGGCTGTGGTCGGGCTGCCAGGGAGAGCCCTCGCTGCGGCTGCTGCACCGCCAGTGCCCCCAGCTCAAGAGCAGCTCATCAAGGGGCTTTTGCAGGTTCACAAAGTGCCTCACAGTGACTGAAGCCATGGAAGAGCAACAGCACGGCCTGCCCAGCCAGAGGCACGGAGGTGCTGGCGGGGGGACGCAGTGGGAAGGGGACACCCAGCACCAGCTCCACGCACCGTACACCGCCCTGCGGCTCCTCCCACACCAGGGTGCCTGAGGTGACACAAAGGCCCCAAGCCCAGCACGACACACACCCAGCAGCACAGCTAAGGAGCACATCGGCAGTGTTTCATCCCGACACGTGACGCACAAGCAGTGCAGTGACACAGAGGGTGGTATACCTTCACTGTGCAACATAAGGAAGGGGACGATTGAGGTGCAGTGGTGAACCAGCTGAGCCCTTCTCCTCCAGCCTCTTTCCCTCCGCTTGGACATCTTCCCCACTGATCCGTCAGAAGAGCCTCCAGGCCTGCAGCGTGTGTGCCATGAGCTTTCACAGTGTTGTTTTCCAACTGCCTAGAAAACAGTTGCGCATCCAGGCAGAGCCACTGACCTTTCTTCTGCGCTGAGGCAGAAGTCACTGTCACTCTGATTAACTCCACTAATTCTGCAGAACAAAAGGCAAGGAAACCTTCACGCTCGGCTCTCCTGACCCATGCTGCTGAGCTGATCAAAGGGCAAAGCTGCTGGAGCCGTGCTTTGACAGGGAGCCGCTTCCCCGCATGTATGAGGATGCAATGGTTATCGCTGTTTCATCACCTACTGCGGTGCAATATGTGGGAGAGCAGAGATCAGCTGAGTTTCCCAGGACACGGAGCCCATGGTGGGGCGGGATTTCAGAAGGGCTCTGCCTGTAGCAACAAGCACAGTGACAGTTTTGGCTGGATATTCAAAGGGCTTCAGCTCAGCAGCCAGTAGGACCCAACACATTCGACTCCTTTTGAATATCTGCCTGTTTGTTACAGAGCCTAAGTGGGAGCTGAGCTCCTTTGAAAATCCAGCCCTAATTTAATAGGACACGCTTGACTTAGACTCTTTCCAGACAGACAGATCTACTCCATGTGGCTGATCTCATCTTGTGACATAAATACACCATCCTGCCAACACCACGAGTCATGGTGTCTCACTGAACAGTCCTTCTGCACCCTGCTCTGAGATTGATCGGAGGGTGGATTTTTGAGGAGGATGCGACACCTCCTGCTTTGGTTTTGAAGCCAATATCTAACAAGTAGGGATATCAGCAGGACCGTCACGGGGCCCGGTATCGATGCCAGGCTGGCAGCTGGACTGTCTGGGCCACAGCCCAGACGTAGTGTCAAGGCACAAGCCTGGGGATTTCAAAGCCCTGGTCTTCCCCCGGTGGTTTAAACTCATCCACGCATCTCATTTGTCCTCTGAGTCTGAAGGTCTTCTGTAACATGCCTGAACTTGCTCACACTGGCAAACAGCTTTGAGATCTGCTGGGAGAAGCCTGCCAAGCGTTCTAAAGCTCACTGTGCCCCCGTGATGTCAGGCGGTGGTTGCGCAGGAGAAGCTGCTTTGTGCTGCGCGTTTTTCTCTGGAGGTCACCAGCAGGTTTCAGAGCATTTGGCTTTTGCTGCATGCCCGGCATGCCAGCACCGCAGGGGCACTAACACAAGCAACGATACAGCCAAAAAGTCTGGGCTGCGGCCAGGATAACTGGCTAAATGTGGCTCCAAAACATTAATGCTTCCTGTCCACTTCTGCTCCGGTGAAATCCAGAGTGACTCCGGTTTTGGGCCGAGGTGCCTGGCAGAAGGGTCACTGGCACCTTCAGCAGCAGGTCCAGCGTGCCAGCCTGGGCCCGCCATGCCCCGGCGCTCTGCCCACAGCCCTGCCGCATCACCGAGCGCCGCACTAGTCCTTGGAGCCGCTGCTTGCGCTGTGTCGCAGTCAAGTTCAGAAGACCTTGGGCTAGGGCTCGCTGGCTTCTCCTGGGAAATGCCTACACTGCTAATACCATGCGTACCCTGAGCAGTGTCCTTGCTTTCTAAAAAGTGCCTTTTCACTCATCATTAAAAAGAGTTTGTGTTGGGGAGGAGAGAAGGTTGATAAAAGGTTTGTTGAAAGGATGGAGCTGTTTGAAGTGCACTTCACATCTACATTCACCTGGCCTCCATATACGGTTTTTGTTCGTGTCCCTTCTTTTCTAATGAGGAGATAACAGGACAGGGGGAGGTTGACCAAGGACACCTGGGTTACAGAAACACTTTTCCTCTTCTGATGCTTCTACCTGGATAGAGCGAAGCTCCGTTTCCGACAGATTGCTTGCATGGACCTTGGTGCATCTTCTGCCTAGGGAGGAAAGGAGCTTTGGAGCATGCGCACCCCTTACAAACAAGGCATCATTTTATTCCTCTGGACTGTGCTCAGCACAGAATTGCATTTTACTGCTCTAGGCCTAAGCCAGCTCCCTCTGACCTGCAGTCCCTTCGCTGACAGCAGAAGACCCCACGCATGAGCCAGCATACACCTGGACCACACCGGTCAGGTTTTGCAAGGATTTACGAGATAACAGTTGCATCTAAAGATGCAACAGCATCACTTACCTGCCACGTACTGATTTGCCTCTGGGCTGTCAGAGCCTGCCAGAAGCGATGACTTTCCCGTCGGGAACTTGAGTGAGTCACCACAGCTGAGCAGGGCTTTGCAGCTTACCCGCACTGTCCTGGTTGGGATATTCGCGTCACGTGAGGGGCGCTTTCACCTAAGGAGACAAGTCACAGAAAGAACGAGGACAACAAGAGCTGCTTGGTTTTGGTGCTCCCAGTCCCTGCCCTTTTTATTGGCAAAGCAAAACCTCTTTCTACACCAGCCAGCTTCCAGGAAGGAGATGGCCGACAGCTCCCTGGCCACATCCCCGCACCCGGGCAGGGGATGCAGGGACAGCCGTTGGGGAAAAGCACACCCAGCCGCTGGGCAGGGAGCGGGCAAGCAAAGCCCAGGCGTGTTCAGGGTCCATTCGCTCTCTTAAGTGGGCTGCTCGTAGCCAAACAGTGCTAATGGCTGGGAGAAGTAACTGCGTTATTAACAGCACGAGCTTTTGGCAGTAAATTAAAAATCTTGGCTGCCGCCCTTGGCTCTGCTCTTGCCTCTTAGGAGACATTAATATCACAGCTCCCCAGCATTCCCATTATCACTTCATTAAGGATCCAATAATGATAAATGTGGATGGTTTTATTTTGCACAGAGCCTGATTAATAGCTAATATTTCACTAGGTGTTAATGGGGCCCTTCCTTTATGGAGGGATCGGAAGGGGGCTGCCTTTCATCTCCTCCACAAGCCAGGTAATTTTCACTATTTTCGCTAATGTGACAGATTTAACGCAAACCTTGAAAGAGTGGCTGAGGCCTCTTGAGAAACTTTGAAGAGCGTCGTGCTTGGGGCAGCCCTTGCTGCTGTGGCCATTCCCCAGCTCCTTCCTCTTCCTCCTCCTCTCCTGCCAGCAGCACCTCCTCCCAGTGCCCTCACCGGGAGGCTGCCACCCATCTCCTGGGATAGTGGGGGGCAAAAGCAAGGCGAGGGGCTCCCCAGGGACCTCCCCACTTTGGGGCTGAGCCCATCAGCGCAGCCGCCGGAGCTCTCCAGACACAGTGCAGAATCAGGCCCGCCCTCGCAAGGGGATGCAATGCAAGGAGCGGGCTTGTGCTGGGCCTCACCCCAAAGCAACTTGGCACGCCTCACCTGCTCCGAGAGGGCTGGGGAGCCTGGGATTTAGGATAGAGCCCAGGCTGGGGCCAGCAGCTCTGCTCCCGCACCCTGGGGGATAGCTTTGGTGGCTCCTCCGAAGCCAGCTCCCATGGCACAGGGGCTGTTCTCCGCCGTAGGACCCCGGCGTATTGCACGGCTTCAATCCCTATATGAAGTGGGATGTATAATCACATAGGAATAAAAAGCCATACAAGACGGCAGGCTGCGACTTGCTCCGTGCTGGCAGGGTGACAGGGCAGTCCCCCTGCAGCAGCTGCCATGGCCCCTGCGGGGATGGGGCTGGGCCCCAGGGAGCCCCCAGGACACCCCCTCCCCCCCCAGCCCCTTTGCAGGGTCTGTGGGGAGACAGGGGAGCCCTGCATCAAACAGAGAAGAGAGGCGATGTTTCAGCCAGAGGAAAGCGTGGGAGGCCCCCAAGCTGCTGGAGAGGGAGTCCTGTGGGGCATCAGCACTTGCTCCCAGCTCTCCCAGCTAACAGGAGCCCCTCACCCAGGCTCCCCCTTGGAGCTGAGACAAGACTTGTCCTGTGGTACCCCCAGACCTCCCCTCTACCAATCCCCATCCCAGACCATCACCCTCCAGGGGCTCCTCCAGCCCAGGGACCCTCTGCCTCCACCGCCAGCACCCCCAGGGTTGTATCAGCCCCACCAAGGCAATGGGTACCGCAACCCTCCAGCACCATCACAAATACCTGGGGGGGGGAAGGAGCCAGCCCCCTCCCCACGCTGGTCGGAGCATCCTCCACCATCCGACCAAGAAGAGGAGAGCCCGGCGGGTGGAGCGAGCGGTTGCAGGGAGCTGTCAGCGCACAAATCCCCTGGCAGCCCATTAGGAGCAGCTCCCGGCTGCCTGCAGAGCTCCTGACAGGGGGCCAGGCACCGGCACGAACCAGCGCAGATCCTCCGCGAAGAAGGCAGATGTAGGTGGAATGAGATACTGGTGAACGCTTACCGAGTGGTGCTGGCATGGCCGCTGCGGGCAGCCCCACGTACTGGTGGGGGGGGAAACTTGGACAGGCTCCCGTGGGAGCCCACCCAAGCAATGCTGGGGATAAAAGGCAAGCGGTGGCCAACAGAAGAGGGGGTTTGTGCCGCCTCCTCTCCTCCTGCCTTTCTGCTCACATCCCAGCAGCGATTCTGGCATCCACAGAATGGGAGACCTGGAGCAGCACCCGCAGCAGGAGGGGACGGGTAGCAGGCACGGGCTCGTGCAATACAGCCTGGACAGGCACCTGGAAGGGAAAAGCTTCTCTTAGCTGCCCCAGGAGATGGCAGCTGATCGCCACCCTCAGCTGAGCACCGTGGTGCTCCTTGGGCAGCACTGGAAGGGCTGAGCCACCCCAGAGCCATCACCCTGGGCTCCCCTTAGCCCACGAGGAGGAACTTCAAGCTCCAGGCTGCCTTTCCAAGCCACGTGGCAGCACCGGGAAACATCGACACCCTTCAAAACACTCCCAGAAAAACCTTCCTCCATCGCCAGGGGCTGGAGCAGCTCCGCAGGTTGGACTCTGCACATCATCCCTCGTGGGATGCTCCTGCCCAGCAGACAGGCAGGGGTCCCCGGCCGAGGGTCCCCACGTGTCCCCTCCCTGGAGCAGCACAGGCAGGGGGCTGCTAGGCCCCAGGGAAGGGGGAAACATCCCTTGCAGCTGCCCCACACTGAACGATTTAGTACAAGGGGCTCTTTTTTTTTTTTGGTGCAAAACCTGGACAGTTTGGCTTTCCACATCAGCATTTCCTAAGGTCTCACCCACCTGCTCCAAGAGCTGTGACAAGGCAAGAGCCGAGCCGCATCGCTGCCGCGCTGTGGGAGGATGGAGGGGTCGTCCCCTCCCTGGAGGGGGGCAGCCCCAGCTCTCCCTCAGCCGGGCTGATTGCCGGAGCAGGCACTGCAGCTCTTCAAAAAACAAAGCACAAACCCCGCAGCTCGAGGGGCCTGACCCAACCGAAATCCCCAGCAAAGCCCACGCAGGAGGAGAGCGGTGACGGCCATCGGCACGGCAGGGAGAAGACGCACACGAGCAACTAACTGTACCGCCGGAGGGAACCGGGCACGGGGATGGTGCTGCCAGGTCCTCGGTCACTTCTTAACCGCCTCCAAACCAGATCAGCAATTAAGGGATCGTTATTTGATGAATTGTATGAAAAGATGCGTTTGTGAATCACTGTACCCAGGCTGGGTAGGAACACTGCCGGTGCTGTATTTGGGAGTAATTACTCTCCATGAGCATGTGAATCATTAGACATAATTACCCTAATAAATAAAAGGAAGATATCTCCAGTCTCTAGCCTAATCTAGCACAAGTGATTTTTCGGGGCAAGCTGCGTGAAAGAAAACCAGGCGCGCAAGGCAGAGGGAAAGCAGAAAGAGGAGAGCTTCACAACCTGGACGTGCCGTTAATCCCTCCCACAGCGATCGAAGCCGGCCGGCAGCGATGGAGTCTCTCCCGCAGGTCCCCACCGGAGTTTGGTGGCAGAGGGTTTGGCTGCGATGGGATTGTCCCTTCCCAGGGTGGCATCCCACCAGAGCATGACTTCTCCTGGCAAAAGTTTCCCTGCTACAAAAATGCAATCGGGTTTAGGGGAAAAAAAAAAATTTAATTTTGGGGGTAAGGGGGCGGGGGGGGCACAGTGGTTACTCAAGTGTAATGAAACCATTTCACTTTTCCCCTGGGAAACACTGGAATAAAAAAAACCCTAAACCCACCCCACTTGAAGTTGACATTTTGAAACGAAGCAGCAATTTTCTTCTCCACTTAAAATGTCATCACAGACTTTTGCTTTAAAAAAAAAGCCTTCCCTGAGTGACATTTTAAGGGGAAATGTTGACTTAAAACCAGAAGGAAACCCCCCCAACCCATGCAATAAAACATTTTGAGCTGCAGTGAGACTCCTTGCAGGGAAATCGATGTTTTTTGAAGAAAAAAAAAAAATTGCAAGTAACTACAGATCTTTTGTGGATTGAATTTCCCATGGGACAAACCCGTTCTTGAGGAAGCAAGACGTTGGGCCTCTCTCTGCCAGACCTGCATGGAAAAGGATGGAACAGCATCACCGCCCTGTTCCAGAGGAAACAGCATCCCCAATTCTGGGCAAATTTTCTCAAAAGCCCTGCAAAGCAAAGCAAAAAATTGGGAGTAGAGGCTGGTTTTGTCCTCGAGGGGCAGCAGGCGAGCGGTGCTGGCTCTGTGCCGTCCCCGCAAGGTGCCAGCGCAGGAGCTGCCCCTGCCCAGCCCCAACGGTGGGGAAGGTGCTGAGGCCGGAGGATGCCGGCACTGGGGTGCGGAGCCTCGGTGAGCAATCGTGGGGTTTATTCCGCCTGCTTCGGGGCTCCCCACAGCCTCCACAAGGAGAAGCGGGATTTAGTCTGCGACTCGTGGGAATCCCCACTCGCTCCCCAGGGAGCAAGAGGATTGTGGCTCATCCCTTCTCCGCTTGCAAGAGGGGCTGGGCTCTGCCTGGAGATGCTCCCCAAGATCCAGCTGTGCCGTGCCATGCCGTGCCGTGCCATCTCCACCTGTGGCTCTTCTGCTGGGTGGGGTTTGACCGGGAGCAATCTGTGCTTGGGCTCTCTGCGGGCCACACTTATTGCTGCCTGGGTTTTGGTTTTTTAATAACCTGTAATATGAGAAGCCTGCCCGGGGGAGCGGAGGGATTATTGGCAAATATCACTTCCCGTTTGCTGGGCTTCAGCCATGTGGATTAGCTGGGAGCAGAGAGAGGGACACAAACCACCAGGCTGGGACAGACCAGGGCTGAATCCTTTTAACACAGGGCTGCAGCAAAATCCCACAGACAACAAGTATCCTCCAGCCTCTGAAGGAGAGGGACGGGTGGGAAGATCTGCAGAATCCTAATTAGCTCTTCGATATTAATGAACTGGCACTGAAGCAAACAAGCCAGCAACGGCAGCTGGCACAGCTCCTGCCACCACCTCCCAGTCCCAGCACCGGGCTGCCGGCACAGGGGGCTCGGTGGCACAGCCACTGGCACGGGGACAGCCAGGGACGTGGGGACCCAAGGAAACAGGGGACACATGCCACCATGGGAGAGGGGCCGCAGATGGCGCAGGGAGGATACACAGCATCCGGGATGCCAGGGCACATGGCAGGCCATGCCGCAGTCCTGGTCCCCATCCCCACAGCTGACACTGGGAGATGCCACCACTTGCACAGGGACACCCACCTTCACCCTCAGATGAAGCCAGCAGCCCAGGGATGGGGCACCCCATCACCAGCTGCACCAACGGGTACCTGCTGGCTTGGAAACCTAAAAGCCAGCAGCTGGAGACATAACACATGCAAATAAGTCCTTACACTGGACATCCATGCCTCAGTCCCTATTTAAGAGCTCCAAAAGCACCCAGCAGGCAAGCCAAGAGGGAGCCAGGGGGTGCAGAGCCAGGACCTCATGCCAGAGGTGCTGGGGACACACCACAATGTTTATTAGTGCTACTAGTTAGTAAATGCTGCTGGAGGGGGGGAAGGAGCCCCCCCTCTTGCCCACAGAGAACCAGTGACTGACAGCTCCTTTCTTGTCTCCAGGGCTAACACCAACTAAGGGAGAGGTGAAGGGGCTCCCACCACACCACCCCCAGCACCCTGGGTGCAAACCTGGGAGCCACCCACCAGCAGCTGCTGGATGCAGAACCCAGCCACAGCCCCATCACTAGCAGGGAGCACCCAAAGAGCACAGAAGTCCTGGCCCAGCACAGGCTACAGAGGTAAGCCCCACAGAAAGCTACCCCCAAGGTCAAGGCGATGCCAGAAAACAAGCACCACAGGCAACCCTGTGCACAGACACAACCTTGGGCACAGCCCTTGAGCCCAGCTCACCTCCTGCCTGCCACTACCAGCACCTCCAGCAACAAACCCAGCCTGGGAGAACACACACGTCATGTCCCAGTGCCCAGCTAACCAAGCTCCACCTGCCAGCACAACCCCACAAAACCTACAAACCCCCTCCCACCCCTCTCACCAGCCACTTTAACCTCTTATAAACCCTCCTGGAAAGGCAGGAATCGCTGTGTGCTGTGCTGAGCCACCAGAAGTTGATTAAGCCCTAATTAATTGCATTAAGGTCAGCCAATGTACTCTGTTAAGGAAGAAAGCCAATAATTAAACTCCACGTGGGACGTGGAGTGCCATTAGCTCCCCAGGCGGCAGCAGCAGCGGAGTCAGGCTTGGTGGGGTCACAGCCAGCGCTGCTCGCCAGCACATGGCGGTGGCAATCGGGGAAATAATTAAGTGCCAGGCATAAAACCATCAGCGCTTTAGCAGCATGGCTATCAGCAGCGAGGCTGCCCGGGAAGACCCAAGGTGGAGGGGACCCTGGGGGGACACTGGCTGCATGGAGAGCATCCTCTGGGGGAGCCCTGGGGAGGATGCAGCCGTGTCCGGCCAGGCTAAGCCATTTCCCCAGTGGTGCTGGGGTGAGGAGAGTGGCAGGGGCTGGCGCGGGTCCCTGCCCGGGGAGGGGAACCCTGCGGGTGGCGACAATAGGGTTTTGTGTAGCCCAGACGAGAGCACCTGCCCCGGCGCTGGGAGCCGGCCAGGGGCACCATATGGACGGGACCTGCCCCTCGCTGCGGCGGTGCCGTCTCGGCACGGGGCCAGCCTGGTTGGGGATGTGGCCCCCGGCACAGAGAGAAGCCTGGATGCTGAGCTGTGCAGGATGAGGCTACGCAACCCCTGCCTCTGCCCATCGCCAGTCCGGCCTAGAAATGCAAGGCCAGGCACAGAGGTGATGGGTACAAGATGGGTGTGAGCGTCAGGTTGTTCCTGGTCACCCCAGCCCCGGGTGCCATGTGAGCTGAGAAGGTGAGGGTGCTGTGGGGTGCTGCAGGGGGGCCCCAGCCCTGAGCCAAGACCTCTCCTGGCCTTGGGGCTTTGGAGGGGAGCAGGGAGCATCCACCCTCCCAGCCAGCCCAGGGAAGGAGCTGTGGGGCAGCACGAGCCGGGGTCCTGCGGCTTCTGGGGAGGGGAACGAGCACGAGGCGCTCGGGGTTCAATCCCTCCCCGGCAGCAAGCTCATTTAAGGCTTTTCTTTGCTCCCAGCTGAAAAAATAAAGGCCAAGGTAATCTGCCTGCCTGTCCCTCTTTGTCTCGGGGATAATAGCAGCCAGCGCAGTGTGGAGCCCCCCAGGGCTTTGCAGATTACAGCTTTCAGAGATGTCTACAGTGCCTGGACAAAAATGAGAGGTGGTGGAGCAGAGCGGGACAGCGGGGACATCACAAGGTCACCCGCTCCCTGCCTGCCTGACTGCATCTCCCCTCTCCTTCCCCTGCTGCCGGACGGGCGATGGGACGGTGGCAGAGCACTCCTCTGCCTTCGCTGAGGGCAGAGTTATGAATATTTCACTGAGGCTTTTTGCTTTATAATTTACACTTTGCCAATTCTGATCATTACACATCTGATAGGGGTGGGGGAAAACAGAGACGAAACCACGTAACCTGCTGCAGTAACCACGACAGTGCGAGCTGCCGCTCCCGTACTCACGATGACTTGTTTGCAAACCACCTACAGACCCGAAACGACTGGCTGGAGACGCGTGGGAATCGCTGTGCGGGGCTGAGCTGCAGCTGGTTTTACAATAACTCAAAGGGTCAACACACAGGAGGAAAAATCCCAACCCAATTCCCCCATTTCCCATTAGTTTTGTCTGGCAGGAGGCGTCCCAGCCCCAGTTACGAATATCCGCTCAGGAATGTCTCATGTCTAAAAGCGAGGGGGAAAAAAAAAAAAAAAAAAAAAGGGAGGTGGGAGGAAACCCTACGCCTGGCCTTCTTTCCCCGTGGCCGAGTTCAAACGGCTTCAAGAGGGCAGGCAGGGGCAGGCAGGGGCAGGCAGGGGCTCGCAGCACCTCGTGCTGGCGCTCAGCAGCGCAGGCAGAGGGGCAGATCGGAGGAAGACGCCATCCCTTGTGCATCCCTCTCCTCGGCTTCCCGTCCTCGCTGCGGCTGCCCACGCCAGCCCTGGGTCGTGGCTGGGCTCCGGCTCCTGCTCGTCCCCTGCTCACCCTCCCTCCCACCCTCCCGTCACCGCACACGTCATTCCTCCAAACACAGCCCACGTAGCTGGCGCGGCGGTGCCGACACCGACACGCTGGAGGGGGCCCGGCCGGTGTGCCCCACGGCGTGGGGCTTAGTGCCTTCGCGCTCCGCTCCCACACAGCCCGGGTTTATTTAGTTTATCAAAACCGTCGAGTGCCTGAAGCCACAACAGCATCCTCCAAAAAAACTTCCTGGGGATGAGGCATCTGTGCGGGCGATTTGTAGATCCTAGAGTGCACGTACCTCCCGAAACAGCCCGCCTGCCCTCTGTGTGCCACCCGCCCCGAGCATCACCTTCCTTCCCGCCCCAAGACAGAGAAGGAACCAGACGGAGCAGAGGGGAGATGGAAGCACCAGACAATAAACCCATGGCTAAACCCGCAGTCCTCGACAGTCCAGCTCCAGGCTTGACAGACCTCGCTGCTCCTCTGCCCCACTCGGGGTGTCCACACCTTCCCCCAGGCACCCCATCCCCTGGGAGTAGCACCCACGCCGGCTGCCACCCGGGGCCATCCACAGCATCCCGTTGAAATTCTAGCTCTGGCCTCTGTAGCGTATGGAGATAAGGACAAAACTACTCCCCCGCTTATAAACAAGGGGCCAGATTCTGCCGCCAGCATCGGGCAGTCGATACCTGAGCCAGCAAGGCCAAACCCAACCACAAAGCAGCTCCGTGCGGGGATCGCGGCCGGGATCCGGCAGCCTGCCCGCGGTATGGGGAGCAGGAAGCACAGATCGGTCCCGGCTTCTCCTTTTACCTGGGGCCACAGTGAATCCCGGCGGCACGGGAGGAGCGACACGAAGCGAAGGCGGCTTGGGGAAACGGGATCCCCTCCTGGGGACGGTATCAAAGACACATGCAAAAGGGAAAATAAAAGACTGACCCCCCCGTCCCCCCATCCCTGTCCCTGCTCCAGACAAAGGCAAACCTGAGCATAGGAGCGCACACATGAAACACAACTCCCCCTGAGACCCCAGGCCAGCCAAGGCCCCCCCAGCCCCGCGGGACCCCCGGGGACCAGCACCACGCACAGACCCAAGTGACGAAGATGCCCAAACTGAGACACGGGGCCCGCAATGAAAATCATGCCGGGAGAAACACCCACCCCGGGGAAAGCAGCACCGCGGAGGTACCTGTGCGATCCGCAGCCAAACCACCGGTGCCCCCCAACCACGGGGCATCCCAACGCCACCCTCCCTGGGAGGTGACAGGTATTTATTGGGGCGAGCAGCTGTCTGCCCGCACCGGGGACCACGGCTGGCGGGTGGCAGGGGCTGTCATTGGCTCCCGCACCACCCGGGCAGCATTGCTCTCCAGGGGCTCGCTCTGCCAGGGCCAACTTTACAAGGGAAGCAATTATTTCTTTCTTTTTTTTTTTTTTTCCCCAGCTGAAACAAAGACGAGGGCTAGAGCAAGTGAGAGCACAGATGAGAAAACAGGCGGGGGGGGGGGGCTGGAAAAAAACCCACACAAACCCACAGATCTTGAAACAAGAGGGAAGGATAAAAAAGAAACCGGAGGCTGCAGAGGTAGACGTGGAGATGGGAGGGTAAAAAATTGCAGAGGGAAGAGGCGGCAGCCAGGAGCTGAGCGGGGAGCTCGGCCGTGTCACATGTATCGCACCCCCAGGGAGCCACCAGCCACCCTGACAGCCCTCCAAGGCCACCCGGGGGGATGCCGTGCCCCCACAGGGAGTCTCTCGTGGGCCAGGGCTCTGCGGGGAGAAGAGGGTGCAGGGAAGACAAGGGCTCGCCCACACACACCCCCCCCGAGCATGGCCCCTGCATCCCAAGGGTGCTCCCCACTCGGGTGGGCTCTCCACCAGGCCCCTCTCCACCGCGGTGGCCGAGCAGTGACCACTGAGGCCGTGGGGGGACACAGCGAGCGGCCGAGGGGTCCCACCGAGCTCCCCCTCGGATCCACCTGCCACCAGGCTGCCAGCGCCCCGAGCCCACGCCCACGAGAGCCCCCAGCTTCCCACGACCCTGCTTTCCGTGGGGCACCCGCGAAGCCCCCCATCTCCCCGAGATGTCCCCGGGACCACCAACCCTCCGGCCCCGGAGCCTTTTCTCTCCGCCTCCCTCCCCGCTGGCTGCCGGCACCCTCCGGCGGCAGGATCCGTCCCCGGCTCCAGCCCAGCGCCACCGGCCAGCGGCAGCCGGAGGGCGGGGGGGGGGGGGGGGGGGGGGGGGAAGCGGGGCGACCCCCGCGCCGGGCTGCTCCGCTCCCCATCCCCGGGGATGCTGCCGCCAGGGCCGGTACCGGCCGGGCAGGATCCGGCCCCGCTCCGCGCCCTCACCCGGCCGGCCGAGCCGGGGCGCGCCCTCCCCGCCGCCCGCTCCTGCCCCCCGCAGCGAGGTCCCCATCGCCCGGTCGCGGTGCCGGTCCCGGTCCCGGTCCCGGTGTCGGTCCTACCTGCGCGGCGCCGCCGCCGTCCCCGTCTGCAGCCGCCGCCGAGTCGCGCTGCCGCGGGGGCGGGCAGCGGGAAAGGGGGGGGCGAGCGCCCCCTCCCCGCCCCCGGCCTCCCCCCGGCACCGCCGGTCCGCCCTGCCCGGCCCTGCCCGGCCCCGGCCCCCCCGCCCCGGCAGCGCCCGCCGGGGCTCCCCGCCCCCTCCGCAGCCTCCGCCGGACCCCTCGCTCCCCCCAACCGCCCTACACCCCCCGGGACCCCCGCTGGGCCCGGGCGGGGGCACAGGGGGAGCACAGCCGGGATGGGGGGCACAGCTGGGGTGGGGGGTACAGCCAGGGATAGGGGGTACGGTCCCGGATGGGGGGCGCAGTCCAGGATGGGGGGCAAAACGGGAGCGCAGCCCGGGATAGGGGGGCACAGAGGGAGCACCGCCTGGGACAGGGCTGCCCGCCCTGGGAGAAAGACCAAAACCACCTCAGCCAGGACGGAGCATCCTCACCCGCCTCTTCCCCGCTGTCTCCCCACTGAGAGGTGGCAGGTCCAGGAAAGCGGATGCGACTGTCCCCAGTGCGCGGCAACGGGGCGCTGCAGGTGCATCCCACACCGGTGCTGCAGCCCTGGGTGCTGGGGCACATGCGGGTCCCCCAAAACCACGCACACGCAGGTCGCCTCAAGCTGGGTACTGCCACCTCACTTGCCCTGATGCTTCCGGGCAAGGTGGCTGCCACCCACCCCCTGGGTGACATCAGCTCAGAGGGGACATTGGGCTGGTGTAGTGCCCCATCCGCACACACGCCTCCCCCTTTGATGCCTCACAACCAATTTGCCTTCCCCTTCATCTCTGAGGGCTGGGGCCGAGCCGGCGGAAAAAATCAAAGGAAAAGCGCAGATGGTGCCCGGGTTCGGGGACACCAGCCTGGAGCGCTCCCCTTCATGCCAGGCAGAGGGGACGGCAAGAGGGGGACACCAGGCTGCAGGACATGGACCTCGTCTTCCCTTTTGTCCGTGCTGGTCTACGGGCAGCAGCTTCACCCCAGAACCACGAGGGAAGGTGGCCCTTGGGGCTGGATGGGGCACGGCTTGAGGATGCGGGTGGTTTGCCCCGATGTCCCTGCTTGGCTGCTTCCCAAAAAGAGCTCCCTTAGTGGTGTCCTGCCCGCTGCCAGCCCCATGGCGATGCCGGCTGGAGGGTGGCACAGCTGCCGGGGTGGCTCTGGGGCTGTCCCTGGCAAAGGATGGGGATGGGGCATGGGTGAGAGCTGCGCCCCACCGGTGCCGACCCCCCAGGACTGCCCCTCATGTTCACCCAAGCTCCCCTGCCCCTCGCGTCTACAGCCCCTGAACGCAACCTGTGCCATTCCTCTAGCATTAATAAAGCCATTAATTAATTAATAGGTTGGAGAGATGGCTCAGAAATGCCGCTTTGCAAGCGAGCTGGAAGCGCCTCAATTCGGATCACGGTGATAAGCGGGCTCAAGGAGGCAGAAGACATTTTAATGCTGGGGCGGCCGTTTAATACAGGCAAATCCTTCCCGGTTCACTTCTGAAGCCCCATGCACACCGAGCACAGGTCTGCAAAGGAAAAAAAAAACCTGCAGTAGATGAGCTGAGTTTCCCAGGAGAAAAGCCCAAAAGGGGAGCAGAGGAGACCCGGCCGCTGCGCCGCACAGAGCCGCCTTTCATTACAAAGGGCCGGGAAGCGGCTCGGAGCTGCCAGCAGCACCGGCACGATGCAAAAGGGGATTTTTCAGGCTGATGCAGCAACAAAGGCAGTTAAATCTAGCCAGGTAAGAGGCTTTCGAGGTTAGCTGGCTGTTCCCACAGCACAGGCTTTTTTTTCCTTTTTTCTTTCTTTTTTCTTTTTTTCCTCTTTCTTTTTTTCCCTCCTTTTCTAGGGGGAATTATTTTTGGTAATCCGTGCGTTGCTGCTCGTTGGGCGCTGGAGCAGAAGTAAGCAGGTAAGCGGTGCTTTCATCCCCAGCCCAGCTTCCCACCGTGGCCGGGACTCCAGCGAGGGGCTTTGAGCCTCAAAAGGAAGCGGCGAGGCCGGGCCAAGGCAGCTGGAGCGGCGCTAAGCTCGCAGCGGCTGGGAATTGCTTATTTTTATTGTTTTTTTGATTGAAGTGATGGCAGCGGAAAGCTACCTGGAGAAGAGCAGCTTTCACACCAAACGCCTGCTGCACCGGGGGAAGCTGGGTGCCGTAAGGCATCACTGGGTGGTTTGGGGTGGCAGAGAGCAGGGTGCACTCACCACCTCCTCCTGCCTGGAAAGGTTGGGGGGACGGGGACGTCCCCAGCACCGGGTGGGGGCAGAGAGGTGACCTTGCTGTGTAAGCTGGGCCTGGGCACTGCTTTGGGTGGCACCCACTGCCCGGTCCCTCCTGGCAGGGCAGAGGGGTGTTGGGAGTGGGAAAGTCACCCACGACACCCATGTCCATTGTCCCCCAAGGAGCCCAGCACCCTTGCGTGGGGAGAGGCGGGTGCTGTGGTCCTAGGGCAGGAGGATGTTCCCATCACCGACTGTGCAGGGAACCCGGGCGGTTCGGGCATCTCGGTGGGATGGACCAGGATGGAGCCCAGACTTGAAGCCTGTTGGAAGCCAGGAGGGTGTTTCTGGAGGCGTCTGTGTCCCTGGACACCCGCACGCCAGCCCCAGTCCTCCCCGGGGAAACACCCTGGGCCAGGGTGGGCTTCACCCTGGGCAGCCGCCTTCCCGTGGTTCGGCCGGGTGGAGGATGCGCCAGCGGCCCGTGACTCGACTCCTTCTCCCGGCGCTTTGCATCAGCAGGTGGGATGTGAAATGAACCCAAAGGCTGTAATGAGCCGTGCCGGCAGAGGCAGTACCGGCTCGGCGAGCTGTGCTGCCGTGTGGGCACCCACGGCCCCTCGTCATCCCGGGGTTGTGGCCATGATGAGGGGTGGCCACAACTCATCTCCCTGATGGAGCTCGTTATCTCGTCCGTCTTCTGGTGAAAGCTCCTCAGACGTCACCCCACCGAGCCCAGAGCCCCTGCGTTGATCCAGCCGGTGCAATGATGCCGTTGCACAGACTCCATCCATCCTCTCGTGACGCCTTTTGCATCAGGCCATGCGGTGACCCAGCCGTGCGGTGCCGGTGCCATGCGGTGCCAGTCGTTTCCCGCAGCCGTGTGCCCGCACCTTGCTCCGGTTAACGGTGCAACGAGAGCACCCCGCCGTGCCGTGCCACCCAGCGCCCTGCCCGGGGACCTCACGCTCTGCCTCAGCATAGGGCAAAGGCAACGGAGGATTTCTCTTCCTCCCCACCATCCTCCTCCTCCTCCTCTCCCCCTGCCCGGCCGGCATCCGCTGCTGTAACGAGATTAAACCAATTGCACCGTTATTTGTTTCATATTTAATAAGGGCTTGAGGAGCAGCTCTCCCAGCAAGCCCCTGCTATCAATCAAACCCGCACAGAGTCCCCCTTCGCGCCTGCCTTTCCAAGAAGAAAGAAAACAAAATTGGACTAATATATTATTCATTCGTTCATTAAGTCCGTATTAACCAGATATATTATAAAGGAAAACAGGATTGTGCCTTTTGATCAGCAAACTCTCTGCTCATGAATATCCATGAGGCTCCCCCCTGCCCTGGCACCTCTCCCGTGTGCGGAGCGAGCCAACGGCGGGTGCCCACGGCAGGTACCGACGCCAGGCCGGGTCCCGGCACGCGGCGGGGCTGGGAAGCTGCTCTCGGCACTCTCCGCTCCCACGGCGTTGGGGAGCGGCTGCGCCATCCCAGAGGGCTCCGGAGCTCCGGTCGCCCATGGGTGCCCACGGCTGGAAGGGTGAGGCCGAGCCCCGCTGGGGGCAGGGGGCTGCTGGGGACACCCCGGGGGGCACCGGGGCGCTGGGCTCCCCTCCCGCCTGCCTGGGGCTGAGCAGGAAGCCGAGCAGGTGTTGTTTCCGCGGCGTGAAAAAGCAGCATATGTCCCCGGTTCCCAAGCGCGGCGGCGGGCGGCGGTGCCTGCGGCTCCCCCAATGCTGCGGGGAGGCAGAGCGGGACCCCGAGGTGCCAGCAATGACCTGTGGGACCAGCACAGGACCGGGGCAGCGTGTCCCCCGGCCCCCTGGGGCACCCTCCACAAGCCCCTTGGTCCAGCCCAGGGAGGATGCGCCGGGGGCAGGACCGGGGCCCCGGGATGCTGTTGTAGGGACGGGCTGGCACCAAGTCGTAAGCTCACGGCGACGCGTGCCCGAGTGAGCCAGCAGCATTTCGGGCAGCGGCAGAGTGCGGGAGAGCCACGTCCCAGCCCAGCGGGGTGGTGGATCCCGGCCATGCCCAGGACGTGCTGCACCCTGCGGCAGCAACAGCTGCACACGGAGAGATGCCGGGCGGCACATCCACACGGATGTCCATGCACCCGTGCAGTCCAGCCAGACCTGAAAATAGGTTGGTTTAAAAAATGCATCACTTTGAAGTTATGTAAATGAAAGGCAGCGGCAAACAGAGCATGCTGGCAAAAGGTTTCCTTTTTTTTTTTTTTTCTCCTCGCCAGCTTCCTCCGGTTAAAATTGGGTTGCAATTCATTAATAAAGGAACAGTTGTACTGAATAAGCTCCCGTGCTTAAATCAGGACAGAGAAGCGTAATTAACCCAGCTCCAGTCTGATGTGATGGAAGAGGAAAATGCTTTTCTGTTTTGGTCCCTTCTCTTAAAAGCCCGCCGCGTTCTCCCAGCCTCTTGGGAATGGAGTCGAGCTTCTTATTTAAAAATGAAGCTTGCAGCCTGGCAGAGCAGGTTCATGTATATATATAAAAGTTGTCATGATGATATTTTATTCATACCCCTCTTCCCCTTCCCTTTGCTTGGAAAATCCAGGAGCAGCCAGCAGGCAGCTTGGAGAGAGAGAGAGCAAGAATCCCCTTTTAAAAATAAATTACAGATGCGAGTCACATTAGTTGAAGCCCCACGAGGCGGCAGATTCCCGAGCACCGGGGCTGGCACCAGCGGCTTGGCCAGCCCGGACCGGGCGTGCTGCTTCCCACCCCGAATGCCACCCCCGGGGAGCGGGAGGGGACAGGTGGGGTGGCTTTGGCACCAGGGCTACGCCGCTCATTTATGCGAGCTGAGGATGTGGCCTCGCTTCTCTAATTGGAGCTAGTGCCTAAATTACAGCCTAATTACAGAGGGGGCCATGAGGAGCTCCCGCCAGCAGGTCCCACGGGTGGGATTCAGCCCACTGTCCCCAGCTCAAAGCGAAGGGAATCCTTCTCCACCATTATTTTTGGGGCTGAATCTGTCACCTTTCCCCATGGTGGTTTGTCTGGGCGAGCCAGACACCGTCCGGCCACCGCCGAGCTGGCACGCCGCTCTGCATGTTGATGCAGCATCCCTGTGGCTCAGCGCCGCTCTGCCCAGCCTTGCTCCCCCCTTCCTCCGCCGCCGCTTTCTCACCTGCTGTAAAAACAGCCGGCTGGTTGCGTGGGAAGGCAAACTGTATTTTGGGTGGTCTCGGGGCAGGGAGGAGCTGCCCACAACGAGGGGGTTGCATTTGCTGTGCCGGGGCAGAGGGGTCCCGCAAGGCAGAGCTGCACAGCGTGGGCCATTGACACTGGAGTGCTGCGGGAGGCTGGTGGCATGCCATGAAAGGGGGGAGCTGCCAAAGTCCCCACGGGACCAGCCATGGCCCCATCAGCATCTCCTCTGCTCCTCCTGGGGTGAGCTGGGGTGACCGCCCGGAGGGATGCAGCCAGTGCTGCGCAGGAGCATCCCCACGACGGGGACGTGTGGGAGCAGCCCTGAGACGGGGACAGGCAGAAGCACCTCTGCAATGGGGATGTGGAAGAGCACCCCTGTGCCAGGGACGTGCAGGAGCATCTGTTTGACAGGGAGATGCAGGAGCATCCCTGTGACAAGGACATGCAGGAGCATCTCTGTGCCGTGGGGCTGCCTGGATTCCTGCTGCAGTCTGCCTGAAGGGCTCTGCCCCGAGCACGGAGCGGGAGCAGGGGTGGTACTGCCCCACGGCTCTGCTGTCCCCCACCTCCATCAGGGACCTCCCTGGGGACCTTCTCCATATTTTTTCTGCATCATTCCCAGTGTCCTGTACCCATTTCCCGCCCCCCCCCCCCCCCGCCCCGTAGCCTTGCCCCAGAGGATTTTGAGGTTGCAGTAGTTTTATTATCCGGGTTGATACTCAGAGGCGGGGATGCTGGCGTCTGCTGCGCCATGAACCCATGGTACACCCCGTGCGCAGCCGGTCTGGCACCGCTGGGTACCGGCGTGGAGGAGCAGGAGCATCGCTGGGGCTCATCCTCCCCTGCCACGCGCTGGGGAGCCTGGAAATCCTCGGCAGGGCAGGCCGAGGAGCTGGAGCGCCCCGGGGCTGGAGGAAGCGTGGGGTGATGCTGGCTGGACCTGTTGTAGCAGAGATGCTTCTGGTGGGGAAGGAAAAAAAGAGAAATCAGTGTTTGTTTCTTTTGGAGAAGATTGCTCTCTGCGCTCTCCTTGTATTTAGTTATTATTAAAGGGTTGTTTTGCTGTCAGTGAAAGCCTGCAATTACGGGCTCTCTCTTTTTCTTCTGGCTGTCACTACTATTCCCCATGAATGCATTGCCCACAATTTTAGCATTTCTGCATTTCAATGTAAAAAAAAAAAAAAAAAAAACGTTTTGAGATTTGGGACATTTTTCATGCACACACGACTGGTTTCAAACTTCTTCAGTTGTTTCCCCCCCAAACCCCATCATTTTTGGGGCTCAGACTGGAGTATGATGTAGCTGTGCACTAGCAGGGTCTCATTGCTCTTTTCCCCCTTGCTTGCTCAACCCATATCCGTACAGGCAAAAAGCTCACAGGAATCCCACCGATGCCAATGCCGTGGTCGGGAAGCCAACGCCACCTCGTGCCCTGCTCCCACGAGCGCTGCCAGGGAAAAAAACATACTATTTTCACTGAAGATCTTTGGGATGAATTTCTCTTGGTCAAATAAATAACAGCTGATGGCTGAAAACATACTTCATGCCCTGCATCTGCCCGCGGCAGCTCCATATTGTGCCTCTTGCGCCCTACATCCCTTCCCTGGCCCCGTGCGGCGTGGGACATCCCCAGCTGGAGCCAGCATCCCTGCGGGAGCCAGGGATGCAGCAGACGGGGCAGACCCAGCTCCACTGGACCCTGAAGCACCCTCCGAGGTGCCTGAAGGAATTCCCCCAAAGTTCATGGGGACGCGGCTCCTCTCTCCGAAACCCTCCTGCCCGGCTGTATCACTGCTCATCTAATGTGGCTAATTTTAAACGAAGCTGCCCTCCCTTGACATGCATCTCCCCATGGCATTGAAATTAAATGTAGGCTGTAATTTGGCATTTGAGAAGCGAAAGGGATGGTGGCCCTAAGGGAAAAGATAACAGCTTGGCTGTTTGTGTTAAATAGCTGTCTGCGAGCTTCAAACTGCAGCCGGAGATTCAGCTCGCCGGCGGGCAGGCTGCCAGCCGCTGGCCTGCTTTTTGGCTACAGCTCCTTTGCAGCAGGAAGCTCGGCGGGGGAGATCTCAGCCCTGACCCCCCCCCCACCGCATCTCACAGGGCATCTGCTTTGTCCCCACCCTCCATGGCTTCTGCTAAAACTGTCTCACGGACTCCCTGCTCCGGCGAGGGTGGGTGTCCAGGGGGCACAGCCACCGGGCAAGCACCAGGCACCCCTGGACAGCCCTGGGGGAGGAGCAGCACCCCAAAACCTGGCATGGGGCAACACAGCCTGGCAGGGACATCCCCATTGCGTGTTGCACGTTGCACGGTGAGGGCAGCCCGTCAGGGATGTCTCCGCTGCACCTCGCACGTTGCATGTTTCACGTTGCACCTTGCACCGTGCGTGGTGGTGGCAGCCCGTCGGGCACGTCCCCTCTGCATGGGGCACCTTGCGCATCGCACCTTACACCTTGCGTGGTGGGGGGCAGCCCAGCAGGGATGTTCCCGTTGCCCACTGCATGCCGCACGGTGGGTGCCACGCAGCCGGGGAGGAGGGACGCACGGGGTGACGCAGGGTGGGAGCACCTTGGGTGGCACCACCCCTTGTACCAGGCCCAAGGACAGCACCAGGCGAAGGCAAAGGCTGATGTTGCACTGAGCAAGGGGGGACCTGCCGCCAAGCCAAGCGACCTTGAACCCTGCTTGCAACGGGAAGCGTAACCTTGGCCGCCACCAAACGCGGCACTGGCACGGGCTTGCAGCCGGCGATGCCGGGGTTTGGCCTCGGCGTGGCACAGAGGTCCCCAGAGCAGCTCCAGCCCCCGGCACTCCTCACAGAGGAAAGCTGCCTGGCACCTGAGGACTTTGCCTTAAATAAAACTTTGCTCTGCTCAAATCAAATGTTTCTCTTGGCCTGAAACAAAAATTAATTCTAATTTTAAGCTGCTTTTTTTTTTTATTTTAATGGATGTTGTTAATAAAAGGGAGACTTTCAGACAGTCATTTCCAGCAGTAGAACATGCCTGGTTTGGGGGCAGTTTGTTTTAAACAGGAGAAATTTGCCAAGCTGGTGGGAATTTGCCTGTGCTCCCTTTGCACAAGGTTCCCCTCTGGCTGGGGGGTGCCTGCCTGGGACAGGGACCCCCACCCCCAGAACACCCTTGCAGGGGACGCTGCGGCAGGCAGGGGCTGGCAATGGATGGGGAAGAGGCAGACGTCCCCGCGGCCAGAGCCGGCTGCAGCCTGGTGACAGGGGTCCACGATGGGATGGGTGACCCGATGCACCCCGCAGCCCCCCGGCCTCCACGGGAAACCCAACCCACCCACCACCCACCTCCATCCCTCTCCCCTCCTCTTCCTCACCCGCACCCAGTTGCCATTTCCCGGGAGCCGCTCGTCCCTCCCAGCCCTTTGTACCGCTTGCCTCCATCCTCCCCTTTGTTTAGCATTTTAATTATTTTAATTACCTTGTTTGCCAGCTTATCGCGGCGCTCAAACCCATCTGTGTGTGCGCAGGCAGACACACAGACTTTTATCTCCAGCCCGCCGTCAGCCCGATTAGCATTTTTTGCTCCAGCGTTTGGTGGAGGAAAGGAGAAATTAGCATTTCTGCCTCGGCCGGTGGGGCTGGCGTTGCCACCGTCCCTCACCTCACAGGGTCACTTCATTCTTCCCAGAAGAATGGGGCTAATTTATCTCTCCCCGCCTTGTATCCATTTCAAATGAGAGATTAAAAAATAACAAATATAAAGCCCAAGTGGGAGGCGATGCCTGTGCCCTGCCGTGGGGTTTTCCCCCCCGGGGGAGACGGCGGTGCCCAGGTGAGATGGATGCCATCCCCGGGGAGCACCGTTGGGTCACCAGGAGCAAGGTGTCTTTGGAAAAAAAGCTTCTGTCTGTTGAATTTAAATGCCAAAATGCTGCTTGGTGGGGGAGGTGGGGGTCAAAGGCAGGGATGCTGGACCTGACGGCGAGCGAGAGGGGATGGGAACGCGGTCGGGGGCTGAAGCCCCCAGTTAAAATAGCCACGTCGTTACAGCTGTGGGCGCTCTTCAGGTGGGCTGTATGGCTGGAGCCCCCCGCTCTCCTTCAGGGACAAATGACAGATTTCATTGCTGGAATCGCTTTTCCAGCATCCTCTTAGCGCTACTTAAATGCCTCTCCCAAAGAGACCTGGCCACCAATAAATCTGTATCAGCTCACCTTCAAACGCACTTTGGTGCCCTATTTTCTCTCCACAACAACAAAATAACAGCCCTGGTTTTGGAAACAGCCACCGGCTCCCCCCCGCCGGGCTCTCCTGAGTGACCCGAGACCCCTTTTTCCTGCAGCAAAGCATTGGTGTAAGCGTGCCGTGAGCTGCCCCCGCAGGACCTGCCCATGGGGGGTTACGGGGGGCAAGGCTGGGTGAGCGGCGGGTCCCTCGCCCGGGGGGCTCACAGGCACCGACTGTGCCATGGTGTGAGCGGGGTGGGACACGTCCCACGGAGCGAGGCTGGGGAGCCAGGAGCCCCGTCTTGGACAGGACACCCGTGGGGACAAGGTGTTTGGTGGAGACAGAAAACCCCTCGGAGAGAGGGCTCCCATCCAGGAGAGGATGTCCCTCGGGGACCTGTTAAACAAACGAGCTGGAAGCGCAAAAGCATCTGTCGGCTCAGAGAGGTGTGAGGGAGGCAGGCAGGGGTCCCGTGGGATGGGGTGCAGGGACAGTGGCCCCAGCAGCCAGGGACCCGCTGCAGCTCTGCACCACAGCCTGCACCAGGGAAGCAACAGGCAAGTGTTTTGCCAAGGTTTGAGCAGTGATAACTTAATGAGGAAGAAATTAGAAATGGAGACTTTATTAAAATAGCGTCAGGACATCATCCCACTGAAGCAACGGGATGAGGAGCAATGGAAGGTGCAGGGACAAAACCCGAGGGAAGGTAATATCTGACACGGCACCGTTCACTGAATCTGCTTGGGTGAGGAGGAGGAAGGGCTGCCCACCCGCCTCTGCGCAGCCCAGTGCCGCTTGCTGTCGAGGACGGGCTTGGCTGTGCGGTGACGGTGGTGGCAGGGCAGGTGAGAGAAGAGCACCAGCCCCAAGGTGTGCTGTGCTGTGCCGTGCCGTGGGGGACAGCCACTCCATTCGCAAGCACGTCACGGGCTCAGCTGCTCCGCTACTGCTGGAAAGCAGAGCGAATTTGATCTATAATTTACAGACATGTCCGTCTGGGGAGCAGCTTGACGAGCCTGGGAGAGCAGCACTGCCCTCTTGGCTCTCGCTTTTCTTTTAATTTAAAAAAATCTTTACATCAAGGGATGGTATCAATAAGGGGCGGTGACAGGTGCCATCACCTCCCTACGCCGCCACCGCCACCCGCCTTGGCTGGCTGCCGCAGGGGCGCGGTTCAGAGGTGCTGGCTCCTTCATCTTTAACTCAGGCCATCACTTAAGCCAGGTCCCACACGGGAGAAATCAAAGTGTTGCGATGGACACGCTTTCTTGGGAAGCCCCCAGGGAGATGCCACAGCTACTGGGGCCGGGGCCGGATGATGCTGGTTGCTGTGGAAACAGCAGGGCTGGATCTGGGGACCGCAGCATCATCCCCGCACCCAGAACCAGCTCTTCTCACCCACTTTGCATCGGGAGAGTAGAGGAGCAACACCAGTGGCACTGGGCAGTCCCCAGCCTGCTCCAGTCCCATCTCCCATGGGGACCGGCGGGGTCACCCTGTCCCACCCTGCCTGTGTCATGCGTGGGGTGTTTCCTCCCACAGGGCTCCCGGGATGGGAGACGATGTGCCAGACCTTGGCTACCACCTCTCCTCCCAGCCACCCGGGGGCCAGCTCCAGCCCTCCCACCGGGCACTGCAGGGCACAGCCTGGCACCTCCAGGCCATCGTGCCCCCTGGAAAGCCTTTTGCACCAGCACCAAGAGTTCACCTGCCTGGTGCCCTGCCACAGGCTCTCCTAAATGTCACCCAGACCTGGGTGACGTGAGACACGCTGACAAGCCACTGGCAAAAAACACAGGGTCCCCCCGGAGCGTGGCCAAACCCTGCCGCTTGCCAAGCGGGTGCCCGGCGGGTGCCAGGCTCCCACCCATCCCAGGCACATCCCCGCTCTGCTTACGGGCAGCTCCGCTCGTTAGGGATGCCAAGATGATGGAGTATCCTGCCGGAGCAGAGGAAGCCAGGCAAAACCTCTCCATCCATCAGAGCCCCCACTTTCTGCCAAGCACATTAGGGGATAATTAAGTAAAAATAGGCCTTCCGACCAGTGTAGCTCATTAAGGGCTAATTAAGTTAATTAGTGCCAGGTGTGGATTGCAGCGCTTGCGCGTGTGGCTGTTGTTTGCTGTAATTGCATTTTCTCAGCAGCTTCCTCCGCCAGGCTGGAGCGCAGCCAGCGAGGAAGGTATTCAGTGCCCCGCTGTTGGTGCAACACCGAGCGGCTAATGGGCACCGAGCGATGGCACCGCACCGTGGGCAATTAACCCTTCTCTCCCTGTGCCCCCCCTCCTCAAGGGTGGGTCTCCCACCCTGAAACCACGGCCTGGCTGTGGGGCAGCGTGCGCAGCCCCTGCCCATCCCTCTTGGCATGGTCCTCCTGCCTGCACGCAGGGAAAGGGTGAGCGCCTTTGCCGTAGCGGTCTCCAAAAGCAGGCAGGAAGGCAGGGGACAGCGGAGGCAATATCTCCCCGGGGCCCAGCAAGGTCACCGCAACCGAGATCTCTGAAGGCATCTGAAGGCGAACACAGGCAGGGATGAAGCAGCAGAGACAGCCAAGTGCACTGGTCGTATCGGTGCTGGCAAATAAAAGAGGGAAGGCAGAGAAAAAGGTGGAGAGGATGAGAGAAAGGCGAGAAGAAAGCATGAGAGGGCGAGGAGAGAGCTGTCAGGGTCTGATCTCTGCTCTCCGCACCGGGGAGCAATTAGAGCTACTATGCCTGTGCCCCGTGGAGACACTGGAGGGATGAAGATGTGACAAAGACCAGGCTATTTTATACTGAGGTCACTGTCACTAATAAATGGAGATTGTCCCTTGCCACATGTTCCTGTCCTTCCAGCATCTGGGCATTTGGCATCCTCCGAGCACAGCCCCGCCGGCAGCAGCCTTGCTCGGAGCTGACCCGCGTTCCCTCTGGAGAGACGAGACTCAGAAACAATCCCATGAAATACGGCTGGCAGCTGGAGAGGGGACGGCTGGAACTTTCCATCGGCCAGAGGGTACAGGCAAAGCAGCCCCCCAGGATGCCGGCAGCTCTCCCCCCATCTCTCTCCCCACGCCATGAATCAGCCCCCACCGAGGCAGGAGCCGGGCAGAGAGCCCCATCCATAACTCGGGATGGATGGGAGCACAGCCGGCATCCTGGGGGCTGCCTTGCCCGTGCCCTCCGGCCGATGGAAAGTTACTGCTGCCTGCACCACCACAGCAAGCACGATGGGGAACAGGGGGCTGGAGGGGAGGCAGGAGGAGGGCTGGGTCCTTGCATCCCCGCCGCGATCTCTCAGCACCGAAATAATTGCCTGCTGGTGACAGCTGAGGTCAGGCATGACAGATACCTCCGGAAGAGCTCCCGGCTCCGAGACCTCCCTGCAGCAACCCAGTTCAATACCGGGGTTGAGAGGCAATTTTCCTGATCCCCCCAGTGCAGGTTCTCTCAGGGTGGATCAGGGTCCAGGCCGTGATCCTTCAGGCACCCCTACCTTCAAACCACATGCAGCCCCACCAAACAGCCTGACACATGGGCTGGGACCCCCGGGGGCTATGGGGAGTAGGAGGGTACCAAGCTCAAAACCCTGGAGCTCCCACGGGGTGCCAGTGAGAGCACGCAGGCAGGAGCAGTGCCCACCTGGGGGTCAGAGGGGCACAGATGGACCTTCTCCTGTCCTTTAACCCTCCGTGACCAAAGGAGGCTTTTCCACCTTCCTCTCCCTGCTCCCTGCCACCCCATCCTGACACGCTAGGGATGCGCCACTTCATCTGCCCTGGGGAAGGAACTGGGGACGGGGTGTCCTGCAGCCCCCTCGGATGGCCGGGAGGCTGGTGGGCATGTCCTGGGGCTGGCAAGGGCTTCATCCCCCCGCGCTGCACTGGGCTTGCTGCAGCAGGGCTTTGCTTGCCCATTCACCTGCCCCGGCGGTGGGAGCGGGTCAGGGCAGGAGAGCTGCATATGGGGCACGGAGAGGCCAGGACAAGACACGGAGCACGATCCACCAACTTGGCACCCGTGGGAGCAAGCATGTGCCCAGGCAGGCAGGGGCAGGCAAGGAAGCAGGCAGACAGCGCACACCGAGGCAGCTTTGCAGCACCCTGGCTGCCCTCTCCCCAGAGCCAGGCGCGGAGGCTGACAGGATCATTACAGCCGGCTCGTCTGGGCTCACCGGCTCGTCCCTCTCCCCTTCGCCTTTTGCATAATGGATAGGCTGTGAGTAATGGGAAATGGCAGCCCAGCCGCGCTTGCTGGCAGCCCCTTAATGAAGAATATGGAAATCTCATCAGTCCAATCAGGCCAGCAAATGAAACTGCTTTCCCCCACCGATGTGAGCAGAAGGCTAACAACCCGCGCTCCCCAGCTCCATCCCTCTCCCAGGAAGCCCCCCCTTCCCCTTTCTGTGTTGACAAGTGAGCTGTGAACTTCATTTTTTCTGGCAAGCAGAGCCTCAGCTCATCTTCCTTGCCCCCCCTCCCCGGGCTTGGGCCAGCAGGTATTCCTGACCTGAGCCTTCCTCTTGCTCCTGCAAGGGCTCCGCGTCCCGCCTGTGGTGGTGTCACCCATCCCTGGCTCCTGGTCCTTCCTTGTGTCCTCCTGCTGTGCCTCAGCCTCCCAGCATCGCTTTGCCCCAGCTGCAGGTGCAAGTCTGTGTCCCACAGCGGGGATGTGGGACACGCGTGGTCCTCCAGCCGGAGCCACCTGACATCGCTGTGCCCATGCAGGCACTGGGGTCTCTGTCTGCTGGTCTTGTGTCTGAGGAGTCCCAGCACAAGTGAGCTCCGTGGGTTTGTGCCTTCTCCTGCAGTGACACCTGGAAAGAGCTACAGCATGGTGTAACCACTGTTTCCTCTCTCGTTTCCCTTGTTCATCACCAATAGCCTTGAGCCTGGCATAGAAAGCACAGGTCCATCTCCGCTCACCTCCTGCAGCGTGCACCAAGCAAGACCTCCAGCTGTGACAGCTGCACAGAGACGCCTCCAGTTTTGTCAGAATTGGAGCATCTTTCAAGAAACTATACGCCTCAGTCACGCAGGGACCACCCTGCTAGGAGCTGGAACCAGCACCCCTCCTCCAAACACACCCCGCTTTGGTGCCCTCTGCAAATTTGATGATGTGCCTTTTGTCTCCTCCTCCCCATAAGTGCCCACTTGGTCCTGAGCAGCCTGGAAGTGCCTTCAGTTCACATCCCACAGGTTTTGCCATTGCTCTGGGCTTCTGAGCTGTCTACATGGAGCTGTGAAATGCTGTTCTTCAACTTGGTGGTCAAGGTGGTCTAGTAGTTTGGCTTGTGTATCTTGGTAGGATGTTTGGTGAGAAAGCCTGGTCTTGTCCATAGTGGGACGCCAGATGTGGTCAGTAGTGGGATCTCAGTCCACCACAGGATGGTCACCTTGGATAAGGACCTGAGGGATGCAGGCTGAGCTCCCTTGGACTCCCTGCACAGGCTGCTTGCCCAAAATCTGCACCAAGACTTCATAGCTCGACTTGCTGGGTTCAAAACGGGGCTGAAAATAGGTGTTTGCACAGCACCTCGCACAGCAGGTCCTGACCTCCACGGCAGCATCCTCTGGCCTTTGCAATGCTTCGGGCAGGGGAGAGCCCGCAGCGCATCGGCATCCTCCCCTGCATCTGTCTGCTCCACGGGCAAAGGCAGGAGGCTGGCAGGGAAACGGCTGCTCGCTGCTTTGGGGGAATGTTTAATTGCTGGCTTTCACAGCCAGCGTGTAGCTCCTAAACTGATGGTGTGCTTCAGCTGTGAATTTGCCCAGAAGCACTGAGGTGGGTAGATGTTTTAATAAAATCCCAAGCTATGTATACACCCAGGGCATTCATCCACACGTAAATATATCCATAGCGTACGGTCTTTGTACAGCAGAGGATGCTAGCTCAAGGCTGGAGGAAACCATTCGTTTTTGTGAGTTATAAGATCATATCTGGAAACACCTCTAACAAGCCAAGATCAGTGCGGCGGCTAAGCTGGCGCTGGTCCCCAGCGCGAGCTGTTTGCACACACCAGTAATGATGCGAACAGGCTGCCGTTCAACACGCCGATCAACATCAAACCGTTGAAATTAAAGGCTGAGGAGAGGCAGAGCCATAAACATTTATTGCAACACTCTGCGTATCATCAGCTGCTGATTTGGAGGCAGTGGAAATGTGCAGCTGAAATAATAGGATTTATCAGAGGCTGAGACGAACCGTCCTTGACGGATGGTTGTAGAAGGGAAACAATGTGCCATCTCCAGCGCGAGGCCATTCTTAAAATAAAGCAAGGGGGTGGGGGGGTTGTTGCCTTTATTACCGCTAATCTCTCATGATTTTAGAGCCCACACCAGCCGTCAGGACCCAACCGCGGCTGAATGAGAAAGCCGGCTAGAAGATGGTGCACTGGAATATCCTGGAGGACCGGAAATCAAAGTTGTGGTCTCTAAACGCCGAGTGTGTAATTTGCTGGAAAGTTGACACCATTTCTGCTTCATCTTCTTGCGTTTCCCATTTGTTTGATCTCCTTTACATTTTTTATTGCCATTCTTCAGACAGAAAAAGCAAAGCTAGGAATTTCTTCAGCTGCTCTCTATTTTCTTCCCTATTTTTTTCTGTTGCTGCAGTGACACGACTCAAGTTCATTAATAATGATACCAA
Organism: Balearica regulorum gibbericeps; assembly: GCF_011004875.1. Lineage (NCBI taxonomy): Eukaryota > Metazoa > Chordata > Aves > Gruiformes > Gruidae > Balearica > Balearica regulorum. Next base: position 7,725,909 of record NC_046193.1, read on the forward strand.
CAATTCACCTTTTCAACCAGAAGCACCTCCACCTCCTGCCACCCACTGAAGCAATGGATGCCCACCTGTGTGAGGGGGCACCACAGCTGCCGTGCTCCCTGCAAACAGCAGCTTAATTCAGGAACCGACGGCACTTGGAGCTCAGCACCGCTGTAATCGAATTGTCCCCTGTCACCTCGGAGCAGCCTGTAATGCTCCTCCAGCTAACGGGCTGGGAGGAGGAGAGCACTGAGAAAAGCAGTGTCAGAAGGAAGCAGGAAGAAAATAATTTGATTGGGTTTTTTTAATTTTTTTTTTTACATTGATCTGAAAATTGGGGATATGGATTTCTTTTTAAAAGGGAACTTCAGATCAAATATCTCTCTCTCTGCTAGAAGTGATCCCAAGGAAATATTTTCATGCAAAAGTCTCTGACTTACCGATCATCCAAGGTGTTTTATGCACATCAAAGTACCTAATATTTTAAATAGGAGACAAACCCCATTTGGCTTTGTCAGATTTACAAACGGTTTAGCTTTGGCTGCACTGAACGTCTGCCGCACACCCTGTGGAGAAGAACTGTCTTGTACCTCTGCACTTAAACTTCTCCTGGGGACCCCGGGGCATGGCTGGATGCAGAACGGATGCTGCTGTGACAAACTGGCCCTAATTTGCCCTCTAAAGATGGGGGGGTCAGCATTACAGCTAACACCTCGTCAACCCTCCACGGCACAGACAGCACAAACCCACTTGGACTGAAGCAAGAGGGAATGCAAAGATGTCCCTGTCCCATCTGAAACATTCCTGACAGCCCAAAATTTAGTGCAACATTCACACCTCATTGGTCTCTTTTCTACCCCCTTGACACCAGCATCTCTGATAAAACAAGCCTCCCCAGGAGCCTCCACTGTACCTCATTTTTCTTGCTCAAATGAGTTGCAGAATGGACTTGCTTTTGTTTCCACCAACACAAAGCCAAAAAAACCCCCAAGGCTACATCAGCATGGGACGTGGGTGGCTGAAGAAAAATGGGTTTCCTGCTGCTTTGTATGTCCTAAAGCCTATTAACTGGTACTCTGTCTCGACCACTTCTTGTTTTGCCTGACAGGTTAAGACTGTGTTGGCTTGACATTAGCGGCAGAACTTCTCCTGTGCCAGCCTGCCACGATTCCCACTCCTGCAATTCAGACGTCCGGCGATTAGCCGCAGTTGCAGGCAGCATCTGAAGCTACTGCACCACATCTCCCTCGCTGAGACCTCGAGTGGACCCCGTGGCCCTCTGAAGATGGCTGTGAACTGCATAGAAACAAGATTGGTCTCTGCAAGATGAGGGTGGATGCAGCGAGTGACCAAGGCAGTGGGGGGGGGTGCAGGGGCATCTAAGCAGAGATTTCCTGCCTGTGCTGCTGCTTTGGGCATCTCGCTTCTCACTGCCCAAGTCCCTAAGTGCACAGAGGTCCCTGCAGGACTCCCTCCTCCCTGGGGCATCCCTGCTTCACAGACCTTCTCTCAGAAATGAAGCTGGTCATCCCATCCCATCTCTTTGTGAAGGTGAGAAGCAGCCCAGAAGTTATCTGCAAGTGCTGGGATGGGGTCTGGAGGGGGTCTTTTTCATAGGACTGTGGTGGTCTTGCCTTGATGCTGCTCAGGCATTATGCCTTTGGACATGCTCTGTTTGGTCCAGGAGGGCTCACCTTAGCAGCAGCTTTTGGAAAGATCTTGCCAAGACTGGATGACGGAAAGGAAGGGCTGCCACGTGTATCTGTTTGCATTGACACATTTGCCCCATTATTCACGGCTGGTCTGCATTTTGCTTCCATTTGGTTCCCAGCTTACTTTATAGCTGGGTTTTCATGCCTTCGAGGCAAGAAGCATTGAAATGGTGCCAGAGCGATAGTCCTTTGCCAAGAGCCAACTGGGCATGCCCTGGGTTTTGGTTTTCATTGGCAATAGTCCCAGGAGAAGGTGTCTGTGGTCCTCCACTGTCTGTGTTGCCTCTCGTCTCTCCTGCCCAACTCACTAATCACTTTTTAAATTTACTTGCTGTTTGTTGTTTTGGGTTTGTTTTGTTTTTTTTTAAGTAGACATGATGGAAGAGTAGGAGTCTCAAAGACAAGTGTTATGAAAACAGGTGTCCAGGTCTTTTTCCTCCATCTTTGTGCAGCACCATCTGAAGGAAAAGGCTATGATGTATGAGCTCACCTTTAATTAGACATCAGATAATCCAGCTGGGAGAAAGCAATACCATATAACTCCATTCGGGGCTAAAGAAAAGCTTCCACCAGTGCCTCTCACCATCCATGAGACACTCACGGCTCTGCCAAGAGCTGCAGGCTCTTCTCTGCTGCCAGATCAGCCGGAGCAGAGTCCCCCGGGATGGCTGAGCATTTGGGGAAGGAGGACAGCCATGGGATGTCACCCACAGCAGATGCCACTCGCTTCTCAGTAGGTCCTTGCCCAACCAAACAACACTGGCTTGGGCTTTATTTTCCATTTATGCCCCCATCAGAACTGAAGAAAACCCAACGCCCACCCTGCCCACCATCCCCTCTCTGCCCACGCCTTTTGCTTTGCACAGTTGCCCTGAAAACAGAGCAGCGTGGGCAGGGTGCGTCGGTAACACCACTGCCTTGCCAGTAACAGGTCCTCAAAATCTTCTGCCCAAACCACGGACTTATTTGGCTTCTCCTAAGACACTATGAGGTCTGAAGGCCAGGAAGAGAGTGATGCTATGGGGTCCACCTCTGAAACGAGCTCCCCAAACCCAGACACAGGTCTGGTCAAGTCAGATAAGAGTTTCTCTGGGGAGGGCTGGCTGCTGCTGGAGCTGCTCATCAGCACAGGGGGACAAGGTGAAAGACTTGCCTGCCTTTCCTTCGCAAAGGCACAACTCAGACTTCACCTGCATCGCTTCTCCCCTGCAACACAGCGCCGGGAAGGTGCTGCTGCTGTCCCAGAGACTGGCACGAGGAGAGCAAACCGGCCGCCCTCAGCATTTGATGTAAGGCTTTCCACAAACACCAGCTAATGGGAATTCCTCAGTGGTGTCCCTGGGAGCTTCAATATTGGATGTCAAGGCAGCCTTTTGTCTTCTCAGCAGGCAGTCAGACCTGATGTGCTTAACCCTTTCCAGCCTGAACCAGCGGGCGTGGGACCGAGCGTGGCAGAGTCTCAGAATCGGCTGGGAGTCCCACTCCGGCTCTCCGCCGTGCTCGGCTGCTCCGTGCCCCGGCCTCAGCCGCGCAGGACTTCTGCTCCTGCGAACTCAGTGCACGGACACCTTCATTGTATCGGGAAGGTGCCTCAGAGGACGGGGATGCAGGAGGGGTGAACGTCTTGCAGCTTGGAGCTGGCAGACACGCGGGGCACGCCAAAGGGTTTTGTTTGTGCCCAGTGAGAGCAGCTGTAGCAGGAGTGGGTGAGCGGGAAGTTACAAAAAGAGAAATAAGGAAACAAAAGGCGCTTTGGGGCAAGGGGGGGGGGGTATGTTTGCATGGAGGAGGGCAGGAATTTCTTTTCTTTGCCCAAAAGTCTAAAGTGCCTTTCTTTAGTGCCTCCGTCGCTGCATGGGGCCTCGGTCAATAACATTCCTCCCTCGCCCTGCGGAAGGAGACGGGCCAAGCAAGACGCGGCTGAATGAAATTCCTCTCACCTCACCCCGTAAACATCCCGAGAGTCTGGCCCCATTATGGCTGGGTACAAAAGTCTGGGTCCGAGACCGAACAAAAGGATGGGGAAGAAAGTGCAGGTTGCCAGGGAAACGCTGTCCAGGCCGCCTGGTTTTATCAGCAAGGGGCCTGGGTTTTCTGCCTGAGTTACAGGAATCTGAGGCAATTTATTTCCACCGCAAGACAGAGGCTTCAGAGGGCAGGCGCGGCGAGGCTCCGGCTTCACTTTTGGTGTTTGCAGCGGGGCAGGTGAGGTGGAGCAACCGGCACGGTCTCCAGGGATGCTGGGTATCCAGACAGCCGGCAGCATCCCGGGCAGCACAGGGAGCAAAGCGATGCCCAGGGCATCTCCTGCAAAGGTTAACAGAGTGGTGACCCTCCTGTGGGTCTGTCCCACCTGCCCAGGGTGGGACGCGGGCTCTGCCCCGGCCTCCTCTACCACACGTGGAGTCCACTCATCCCTCTGTTCACTGAGTCCGTTCATCTCTGTTCACTGAGGATGGATTTACCCCTTTCTCCCTGCTCAGGGATCCCAGTGCTCCAACAGGTTGGATTAAATTGGGAAAAGCTGTTTTTCAGTGCCTTGCCGGAGAGGGTTTTACAATTTAATCAGGACACACTTTGTTATTTTCCTTCCAGATGAAGGCTGGTGACTCGCAGATCGAGCACTGTCCCCACTAGAGAGGATTTGGTCCGTCCCCAGAGAGCATCAAAGTTGCCTCTGACAGGCCTGGATTGCAGTGGGAACATCTGGGACCCAATGCCTGAGGGTCAGAAGAAGCAGGACTACCAGGTCCCCTGGCATGGTATTTAGCAAATCTAATGTAAGATCTTAAAGCTCCCTGAGCCCCTGACTGAGGACAGGATCTGGGATGTGTTGGCCTCATGTTGACAAGGAGGAGTTCAGCTATGGGAAATCCAGTTCCAACCGGATCGATGTCCTCCCCTACCAGTTTTGGTGACAAGAGAGATGGTCTAGAGACCTGGAAACGGTAAGGATAATGTGGCAAGCTGAGCTGAGAGAAATCTTACAAAGGGTGTTATGACACAGGGGGAAATACCGTTCTGGCATCAGTTCAACATAGTAGGTCTATTGAGCGGCAAAGATGTTCGTGATGTGGCCCCCAACCAGCCTGGAGGAGATTATAGTGCTGGGTGTAGGGTCAACATGCAAGATAGAGAATGACAGTGTAAGGACCGAAAGGTATAACGAAATAAGAGACAAAAGTCAGATCCACTGATGAGCTGCAGCCAGGACAAGCAAGTATTTGTGGTTTCCAAATAAACTAATGTGCCAAACTGCAGGTGTGGTGGCAAGGTTTCCAGAGGCAGAACCTCTCACAGAAGAGAAAGAACCACAGTGAAGATTGTGAACGTAATACCCATTCTTCCTTTGTTTTATTTTTTTACTGTGGGGCCTCGGGAGTTTGTACGATGGGTCAGCAGCGTGCAAAGACCTGGAACAAAACTTGCAGGGCAGCACGGTTAAACGGCTGGAGGAAAACCAGCTCAGCATGCCATGGAAAGCATTCGGCCGAGACAGCCTGCTCATCTCAATTTATCTAGACAAATTTCTAGACAAAGGCAGCAAGCTGTGCTCAATGGAGTAACAGGGAAATTACAAATTAAACTGAAGATGATGGGATTAGTGGAAGAAATAGAAGTCGGGTACACAAGCTGTACCTCTGGACAGAGGCAGTAGCAGGCTAGACAGAGTTCACCACTGGAGTTTCTCTGGAATCGATCCTGGGATCGATCTTGTTTATTCTCTCCATGAATGATGTTGTCATAAGAAGTGGAAGTGCTTAGGTTAAGCCAGCTGATGACGCAGAAGGAGGAGGCATTGTGAATGCAGAGGAGACAGGAGATCAAACAGAAAGCAGCAGACAACCTTGAGTGCGGAGACACAGGACGGGTTGAAATTCAACAGCACGAAATGCAAGACTAATCACAGGGGTGGCTTTTTTTGTGCTAGACAGGGAGTGTGTCAGTTGGACATGACGGAGGAGGAGGTGAACTTAGTTGTAGCAGTCATGGGTGATTATGAACCACCAATGAGCTAAAGGCACAAAAAGGCGAATGAGACCTGAGGGGCTTGGGATATTTCCAGTAGAAGCAGAAAATTATTAATAGCATTTGCAAAGTACTGACAAGACCTCATCTAGCATTGGGTAGGAGTCCTGGGCAGGTAGGCTGAATTCATGCCAGAAGCAGTGCAGAAAAATTCTCCGAATATGATCAAGAGACTGGAGATCCTATTGCACAAGTAAAACAAAGGCTGGCAGGAGTTATCTCCTCCGTTGGTTCGCTAGCCGGGGTGGTGGAAAGAGCACATGTGAGGAAGAAAAGCTGTATAAAATAATGGGTGATGTTGACACAAGAATGAGTGAGATCCAAGCACACCAGAAAAGATTAGTAATTAGAAAGCAAGGATCTTGACGACCCCGAAGACCCTGTGTGTGTCTCCAGCCCACCTGCAGCCACCTGTGCCCTTGCTTTCCGCAGGATCTCTTTTGCAAAGCGACTGCTTGCGCCCTGCTCCTTCCCCCTCCCTGCCTTCGTGTCTGGAAACTGATCCCCACTTCAACTTTAAAGAGGGAAAAGAAAAAGAAAGCCAGTAGACTGGGCTTTTGTACAGCAAAGCAGATTAGGGGCCTCCCAGGGACTTGCAGCTTGTGTTCAGAAGAGGGAAGGGCTGGGAGATGGAGGGAGGGAGGGAGGGAGGAGAGGCTCCACTCTCATCCACAGCCAGTGAAATTCAGATCTGCCTTTGGACTGCTCCTTGCAAACTCTTTTTTGTTCACCTTCTTTCCTTTCCCCCCCCCGCTTGACGCTGTGGATCAGCATTTTGGGAACTAGGATCTTTTCAGTTCCTGCAATGGATTTGATTCCTGAAACGTGTGTCCTGTTCCCCCACTCCCATGCTGAATCAGGAAAGCATTCACCCAAACAAAAGCCAAATCCCCCTCCTAGGGGCAATGAGGAAAAGGGGTCCCTGCAGTGGTCTCTGGTCTGATGACAAAAGGTTCCTTGGACTATAGACAAGCAGGTTAGTGCCGCCATGGATTACGGAAACAGCTGTGGACAGCAGGGATTAGCTGCCACCTGTGTGATGAAGGCTACATGGCTCCAGTCCCAGGGCCAGGAGGACACATGCTGGATGTTTTGTTCTACCCGTCTGCCCAAGCTGGACCCTCGAGGTGTTTTCTTTATTTTCAACTCGCCCCCCCCCCCCCCAAATGCAAAGTGCCTAGGCTAGGATGAGCCAGACTTGCCTAGACCCAGGTTTGGACAATATCAGTCTCTTTTCATTTGAAATGACCGATACCCTTTTTGATCCTGGGCTGTAGGAAATGATTTGGCACTGGTGAGCATGCCAAGGCGGTGCGATGCCTGGGTATGGTGTTAGCACAGACCCCTCCGCTGCCACCCGGGCACAGAGCTGCTCTTCGTGCAGCAGCTTGGTTAAGCAACTCTTTCCACGCTGGTGTGTGCTTCATTTTCCAGGTGTCTGCTGTGGGGCAGCTGGCTTTCAGAAAAACTGAAGGAGACTAATATTCTTACCTCCCTAGCAGTGATTGACTAAGGTGCGGTAAATCCTGCCTAAGGCTTCACGCACTGAACAACACGGTGACAACGAAATATTGTCAGACTTTTTGCTAACCATGCAAGGTTTGTCCTGTGTGCAGGATGAACTGGGGTCCTCTGGAAAATAGCTCAAGTGTGCAATTAACATTAAAATTAAAAAAGCTGTGCAATGAAAAAAATTAAGGTCTGTGTAAATGACTTTGACCTAGCATTTCTCATGCTGCGACCAGATTGGTCGTTGGTCAATTTGCATGTGTATATGCATGCATGTTTTGTTCTGTAATAGTCACCTATATAGTTCTTTTTGCCAAAGAGTTTTTTATTTTGGCCAAATTTGGGCATATTCCACAGGGAGGGCAAGAGCTGCGAAGAACAGGAATTTCTGTTTAAACATTAAACAAAAAACTTTACCGTAAGGGTGATCGAACACTGGAACTGGCTGCACAGAGAGGTTGTGGGGTCTCCATCCTTGGAGATATTAAAAACTTGACGAGATGTGGTCCTGATCAACCTGCTCGAGCTGACTCTGCTTTGAGCCAGGCCGTTGGACTACATGGTCTTCAGAGGTTCCTGCTAAACTCAACTATTCTATGATTTTTAAGTAGCTGTAGAAGGTGACAGAGTAAATATATACATATACTCCCCCCAAACTTAAGAAGTAGATGCCCTATAGAGAAAACTCAGTGAAAACAATTAAGTTGGGCAAAATTCTAAGCAGCTGAAAAATTGGTCTTATAGTGGGAAACATGAAGCAGCCCTAACTAATACTTCTGACCCTGCTGACAATGGAGTTGTCTCTCCTGTTCAATTATCTTCTGCAAACTCTAAGGCTACTTTAGGTGTTTGGAGCTGCTATCTGCTATAATAAGATAGGCACAGCAACAGAAGCTTGAATTTTGACGGAGGATGTGAAGAAACATTTTCCGATCCTTTTTCAGAATACCTTAATTGGGTTTACTCATCATATTGGGTCAGACTGAAGACTCACCTTCCCTAGCACTCTTCCTGCTGGCAGCCATGGGTGGGTGCTTGGAGGAGAGATGACCCTTTCCTCAGGCTTCTGACAACCAGAAGTTTAGGATGTCAGTGGGATGGGAGAAGATGGTTTAGCCTCTAACCTTTGGGACATGAGTTTTGCCATGGGAACTGACCATCCAGATGCAACGGCACTGCGATCCCTTGTGAGCTGAGGGCAAGGTGACACCTGCTACCCACAGAACATGAAAAGACTCTTCTTTTTGTTTCTTCCATTCAGTCAAGAGAAAAAGACAGTGGCGGTGGCCTAAATTATGGCACTTGTGGCTTTTTCCTGTTGCTGACAATAACTAGGGGCATCATTAGTTTCCAGGCAACTGATTTTGTGGCTTTCCAAGCACCTCTGGCAGTGGGGTTTCTTACTGAGGTCCTTGTTTTCTTCCCTTCCCTTTGTAACCATTACACTTTCACCTGAATCGCAGAGACTCCACTCTCCTGGTTGCAGGTTTTTTTCTGTCCCTCGGCTTTGATTTTCAGATCCTCACCGTTCTTTTTTGAACTATCAGCCAACACAGGCTCTCCTCATGGAAACCCCAGGAGGGGGTGGATCTGCAGGGGCAGCAACACAAAGCGAGGATGGCAGAGATTATAGGACTGGGCTGGTGAGGTTGGCAGAAGAAGACACAGTGGTAAGGCACAGCCCCACATAAGGACATGTAAGTTGGCGCTTCTCACAACCTGGGATGATTATTCTAAAGGAGAAAGGCAATGAGCTGGGATCAACACACAGCTTTGACAGGCCTTCATACCAGCAAACCCTACAAAGCCACTCAAAAGAGATTTGGCTGAACTCAACTGAGTGCTCATCTCAGGTCACCATGCTACCGCAGCAGGACCTCAGGAAAGAGACACCCACGATGCTGCTAAACACCATAGCGTATTCCCTGCTAAAATCAGGGCAATCTCACTGCTGAGCCTGGGGCTTCTGAAAAGGAACAAAGCTAAAATACTGGTCTTTACCAGATAAAGCTGAATAAAGCTGGGTATTTCCAGGAAAAAGGGAAATTAATTTCTCCAGACTGCATTGCAGAAGTGGTCCCCAACATTCCTCTCGCCCCAAAAACACGTAGAAATGTAGATGTGTTCCTTCTAGCCATAGAGACTTGACTTTTTAGAACCAGAATTTTTTTCCTGCAGCTGTACTTTTTATGTTTAAAATGCAAAATTCCGGAAGAGAAGGAGAGCTTATAAGTTTCTAGGAACAGCAAGAATCAGCTGTTCCCTAACAGAAGGCAAGCCAGGAGCCAAAGGTGACCCCAGTACAGGCAGTGCCCTCACCAGTCAGGGCAGAGCCCCACAGCATCTGAACCTGGCAGGCAGAGCCAAGTGCTGGTAACAAGGGCCACAGACACTGCCAGACAAGGTGAAAGGATGAACTAGCTCCAGGGTCCAGCCAGGGAGTCCTGTTAGGAGCAAAAGGGCCAGAGACAGAACTGAAGACAAGGCTACAACATGGGTCTAAAGTCCATCCAGGAGGCAGAGCCAGAGACGGGACTGGAGATGGGTACACCTATAAGGTACCTCAGGCAAGAACTGGGGGTCCAGGTCTGAGATTATATGGTGCTCCTGGAGCAGAGTGGGAGGGGGACACCCTAGGTGAGGCTGGTCAGGGCCACTGAAGTCTATTAGTGCCCTCAGGACCCTGACAATACGAGCTTCACAGCCTCACGGGAAGAAACAGAAATACCTTAAACCCCTACAAAACCCAACAGGTACATCCCACTCATGCCTCTGCTAATAACCACTTGAACTTTTCCTGGTGTCTTCTTGTGTATCACTCGCACCTTGGGAAAGGGGAAAACTGAAGCTGGGAATCAGAGTGCTCAGCTCAAGCCCAGGGACACGGAGAACATACCAGACATGCCCAACATGAAATGGGATCTAACAGGGAAGAGGAGAGGGAAGGTGGAGGGGGATCCATTATTCATGAAGGCAACAGTAGCACGACACAGCCTCCACAGATCCACACAGTGTCAGATAAGGTTACTGCGAGGGTTGGTAATGGCATGCCAAAGCTCTGCTTCTTGGGTGCAGAAAGCAGAGAGGAGTTGAGCCCTTCCCTTCCCGGCAGATGACACTCTCCTGGGGTATATGACAGCAGAAATAAGCTTCCCTGGAAAGCTCCACTCTTGGTCCTTTGAGGGAGATTTGGGAAGCTGGAGGCCCACACAGCACAGGAAGAGGGAGAAGCAGTTCAGAGAGGTGGCAGACAAGTGACATCAGGGTAGCAGAGGAAGCATGAACATGAATCAGATGGCCACAGGCTTCTGGTCGGCCAGCTTCAGAGGAGGGGGTCTAAGAGCTTTGGTGCAGGCTCCTGGATGGATGTCTCAGAGCTTACTGTCTCCCTGTGCGTGTTACTTGCTCCCCCTCTCCACCTCTCACCAAGGGTGATCCTGATTTCCTCAGGAAATCCATCAGGGCTTGGCACTTGTCTCAAGTGACAGCATGTGTTTGCTATGGCTCTACTGTTTCTCACAAAACAATGATTTCTATTACATCTCCTAGACATCCTTCTTCTTTTTTTGGTTTTTGTGTTTTGGTTTGGTTTTTTGTTTCCTGTTTGCTGCTTTCTCTCTTTCTTTCCCTTGTAACCAGAGACACTGGCTCCTGTTCGGCAGGCTGGCTGCAGGACACCTCTGACATCTGGATGGGTGAGCAGGTAGCTGGGCAATGCTGACTGTCCCAGGGAATTAAATATCCCTGGCTGTTTGGGCAGGAGACCAGGCCAGGGCTTTGCACCACTTGGCTTGGGAGCATCCTCAGAGTATGCCAGAGTATTTGTTACAAAGAAGGGGAGCCACCAGCCCATGGGAAAATGGAGATTGATTTGCAGAGAAAGGGCTGTAGCTCGTTTCCCCTGGAGTGGTGTCACCTGCAATGGTTCCTTTACCGGGGCTACTTAAATTGTGCTTGATGAGCTAGAACTAGCCCCTCTTTCAGGTGGTGGCTGTTATCTGTATTGCTGTAGCTGCCAGAGTTTGATCAGGTCTGTGGGGCAAGGAGATGGTTTGCTTCCTGGGCACTTGGGTGTGTGTGTATACGCATAACACAGATGTTGGGCAGGGCAAGCATTGGGGCATTTGCTCAAACTGGTGTGCTCCTGCTTACTTTTTGGGTCTGCTTGATGTGTGTGGGAGAGGCAATAGAGGAGAGAATTATCTATTAAAAATACAGTCAGATGTTGAATATTAATATGGACTATCATTCAGAGGAAAAAATCCACCACTCACTACAATGCTTTTGTTTTGCCTTGAACAGAATCAGACCTGAAATCCTGGAGCTGGTAGAAAATGAAGTATTTCCTACCCTGGGCAGCTTGTGCAAGGCAGAAATGTGTGCAGGCATGTCAAGATGATCTCTCAACTTAGCAGGTGAGGAGGCAGCAGCAGATGTAAGCTTATGCTAGCAGTGTGGTGGCACTGGGATGCGTTTGTTGGGGTCACTTTGATGGACTAGAGTACAGCTGGATCAAGCCCTTGTGCAAAAAGAGCTCTTACTCAGTTGAGGAAGGCTTTGCAGGATCAGCCCCTGTTGATACTGCAGGAGGTGCTAATACCAAATCAGTGCATGTCACCATCAGGCTGTGCCTGGAGGGATGTACGGCTCGAGCACGCTGGCTTGGATCATGTCCCAGGTATAGTATGGAGGCTGCCAGGCACTGCAGCCAGCAACAGTTAGTGCTCACCTGGAATATGTTGCATGATATATTTAGAAACCCCCTTTTTTCCCCCCCCATTGTTTTTAATTACATTCAGGTCTTCTGATATTCCTGCTGGTGGTCGGCCACATGGCTTTGCAAAAAAAAAAAGCTACCACCCAGCAGTGTGTAGGCCCTGTGTCTGCCTGTGAGCCAGGTCCCATCTGGCTGTAATTACTAGCTTCACATCAGCAGAAGAGTGTAATATTTAAACACAAATGTTCAATGTTTGCATAGCAAACCTCGGGATGGAAAGCTCTTGATAATCAGCCTGCGGGAGAGGAGGTGGGTCTGCTGCAGGTGAGCACTGAGGTGTATGGGTTGTAGCAAGACTTTGTGAGTTTTTGTGGGAACAGAGGGAAGGGCAACACTGAGTCCAGGAGCCCTGAAGGCCTTCATGCCTTGCAACGGGCAGAAGCTGCATGTAGCCTTGCAATTGTCATTTCTTGCTTAGAGAAAAAGGAGCTGCAGGCAGAGGAGCTCCAACTTCAGCTACAAGCCATGCAGAGCAGTGCAGTACGAGGCAGCTGACCCTGGCAGGGGTCTTCTGTCTCCTCCCATTCAGCACTTGTGAGATAGTCATCAAGGCTTGCAAGATGGTCAAAGAGCTACTGAAACCAGCACAGGCTCCTTGCCCAGAGGGGCAGCCATCAGGACAGATCCACATCTGGTGGATCTCAGCAGCTATCCCCAGAGAGGAGCATGGGCTCTGGTATGCTTCTTGAGTACCCAAGCTCACCGAAACACAGACAGTGTATTGCACTGGTCCCTAAAAAATTAGACTGAGACTGCAGCAGGTGTTAGCTACTACAGTGTGGGCCTTATCTCCACCAGAGTAGGTGGCTCATGGTGAGCCCTAGCCCTTCTCAAGGGCCTTCCCCTACCCACAGGGGACTCAGTCTGATCTCTCTTGTATACAAGACTTTGCCTTCCTGTCCTTCACTGCTAGTCCTCTGGTGAAGGAAAACAACAAGCTAGTACTTCACCTTGCTCTGAGTGGGATGACACATAGGAAAAGAGCTTCATCTGTTCCCAAGCATCTCTGGAAGGTGAGACGCACATGTGCTGTGTGCAACATCCTCCTTCTAGCATTAAGGTCCAAGGATGACCTGACACTCCCAGCCAAATGACCGTCCTGGAGCTGCTGGTCTGTGTGCCACCTGCTGTAGAGTCAATGGCATCCTCAATTTGCTTTCCTGATGGAGAAGAAAAGGCATGCCTGGAGATGGCTTTCACTCATGATGCCATTGTGCAGCTAGTGACTTTCTCTTCCTGAGCTTGTTCAACCAGGGCTCGACCTGTTGCAAGTTGTCATATTATATCAGCAGGAGGGTAGAGCAGATGTAGGACAACAAATGCTTCCTCACTGTCTCAAGGGGTTTCAGGGCCTCTTCTCTGCAGCTTGTGCACCCAAGGCAAGCCAGCCCTACTGTCGTCATTGCCTCCGAGAAGCATTGCTCATCTCGGCAGACTTTAAAGCTGCATCCTGACAGACCAAAATAAATCAATCAATAAATAAATCGTCCGTCTCGTCTACTGGATTCTGCAGTTTTTCCTCGGCACTGATGAAAAATAGTTGGATGCTTAGTAGCTTCATGAGACTAATTATGATAAACGGCCCCATTGCTGCTAACATCCGGCCATTAATTCCCAGATGGAGCTGCAGAAAATGTCAGGAATGGAAATGTCAGCTCTCTAAAAGGACCTGGCAGGTATTGAAATGGGGACTGGAGCGTCAGCAGAGGAGGGAGCAGGGGAGAGCTGGGAATTAGCAAGATGACGATACACATTTGGAAGCTATAATTCTTCTGACTTGATCGCCCAGTTTCTCCCAGTTACATGTCTCAAGCAACGCCACAACCATGGCTTCCTTCATACCAGCTTTTGCCCGTTCTGAGTTCTGTTCCCAGCACTGAAGCAAAGGGTTTGGCATTTGCTAAGTGGGTGACATTCCCTTTGGGCAGAAGCAGCTCAGCTTTAAGCTTCTGGAATCTCCTTTCCACTGAGGTCCCCAGAAATGTTACTGTGATCCCAAGATGGACACACCAGTAATTCCTTTTACACCAAGTGCAGGGTGGGCAGGCTGATTTGCAACAAAAGGTCATGCCAAAGCTCAACTTCCATTCTCTTCTGGGTCTCATGTTTGTATTCATTCATATTTACATTGCTACAATAATCAGTTGCATACAAAAATCAGACAGAAAACAGCAACACTTGGGGTTTTTTGCTTTCCATCAATAGTTTTTAATGGCCTTTCTGTGTTTGAGAGGGCTTTTCACAGGAATATTCACTGCAAAGTGAGAAGGTACTTCAAGAGTAGAAGGACCAGCCAGACAAGTGATACAGATGCCCAGACATTGACAGCGCTGTGTTACTGATGGCAGGAAGTCAGGCTGGCCCTTGGTGCAATATATCAGCTGATGAGCAAGTGTCAGGAAGGTATGTTTTGAAGGCCTTCTAAATCTAAAAATGTTGGGTTGTCCTCTGGTGTGGAGAGACACTGCTTTGACACATTGGCATTCTTGAACCTCTGCTTCTTCTTAGGCTTGGTGCAAAGAAATGCATCAATTTTTGTTGCTCTGTTCAGCCCATTGGCTCAGGCCTGGCCCTGTGCAGCTGCTGAAATGGTGGTGTTCAGGTGAGGATCTATCCCAGCTTTTGGCATATGCTTTCAAGTGGAAAAAAAAAAAATCTGAACAGGTTGGGGATTCCTTCATAAAATACCAGTTGGTTGAAAGAAAGGCTTTTTGTAGGAATCTGTTACTGTTTGTCAGCAAAGGATGGAATTTTTCTCAAAACCAGATGATTTTGATGCTTATCTGCTGAGAGGAGATATAACATTGGGCCTGATGGGTCTGGTCCAGACCACAGATTTGAACCAGAGCTCCCCACGCCTTCCAACAAGTGCCCTGATGGTAGGGGGCCAAGATGTCTCTGTCTCTCTCGTAAAAAGCTTGATGTTCCTCTGGAAGCTTCAAAGAAAATTTCCAGCCCTTCTAAAAGCAGGCAAGTCATTTCTCCTGATTGTATTGGGGGGAAAAAAAAAGTGTCCCCCTGAACTCCCTTGAACATGCAAAATTAATCGGCTGAGGACCCTGATCCCTATATGTTGTCTGGGAATGCCTGAGTTGTAAGACTGCTAGTAGCTCTTCAGAAATGGCTTGCAGTTCTTTTAGGATCGTTTTCACTGGGGGTGGGTGATAATTTTCCTAGAAGAGAGCAGGCTCTATCTATAGCCTCTCAAGTGCTGTGTTTTGCATGCTTGAAGAGTGTTTATATGCGAATCTCTGAAGAGTGCCAGGAAATGTCACCTCTCAGGCTACATCCTCCCCAGTACAGACTGAGCATACTGGCTTCCTCGTGAGGCAGACCCTGGTACTCTTACCTGGCATGACTCGTGCCCCAGCTGTCAACAGCCCCCTCTGCGCAAGAGCACGGTGACAGCCACCTACCTTTAGGCTCCTGGGTGTCAGTGGTTAGACTGACAGCTCCATTTTCATGCTTTCTCCTAGGAAAATGGGCGAGTGCCTGCACCATATTTGCTGGGGGAGCTACAGAGCTCCAAGCCCCCTCTGCGTGTCCTGACAAATGACCTGTCTGAGTGTCATCTCAGGCTGCACAAGATCTAGCTGTTTATCTGGCTGGGGCTTCTGAGGAATTTAAGGGTCTAACCCCAGGAGATTTGGGAACAAGAGGGTGGGATCTTCAGGAGTATCTCTGCCACTGACCCTCTCTAAAATCAAGGTCTTTATAAAGTGTATATAGGCTCTTCTTCAAAAAATGTCCCAGCTCACTGGTAGCTGACAGGTTCTTTCTACCTGCACCCTACGGAGAAGATGGTAGCGCTGCGTTAGAGACAGTTCTGGCCAATTCAGCTGAACCAGCTGTGTAAAGCAAAAGAAAAAATGCCTACTGCAAGCTTTTCTGCCCACTGCTGCCGAGATCTCATTGTCTAAGGCTTGCTTAGCCTCTGCATCACTGCTACTGCCTGCTCAGGTTTGGCCCTGGCAATCCTCGCTGACGTCTTCCCACTTCTGGCCAGCCCCACGCTTTCTGCATACCCTCCCTGAAGAAGAAACCTCTGCCTGAAAATTCCTTGGGGAGGCCTTCTGGTGTGATCCCGAATGTGAAAGAACGCACCCTGGGGAGATGATTTGCTGTGACATGGTAGTGGGGATGAGGGAGAAAGTTAACCAACAAAAATGTCATTCTATCGGGGGTCAAAGTCTCATTCATTTTTTGAGACTGCAGTGAAAACTACGGTTGGAAAGCACAGAATTTGCTGCTACAGACTGCTCCTCTGGTCCCAGCCTGCCTGAATTCAAGGTAACAGCCTTGTGTTGAGAGAGCTGTTGAAAACAGGAGGAATAAGAGGCGAATCTGGCTTGATATCACCTTGCCAGAATCAAACTGCCCCTTCAGGAGAAGGGTGCGGGCAACATGAAGCCAGACCTGGTCCTGGCTCTCCCTGCTTTATGACCTTCTCGTGCGTTTGCATTTTGGGGTTCGATCTAAGGAGTTTCTTGTCAAACGTACTGTTAGCACTGTCAACATGTGGTGTTTTACTCTAGATTAATGCTGTATCTTGTGTGTGGGAACACACGTAGGTGTGGAGACAGAGAAATCTAGGGCCTTATTCTCCAGTGGCCTTGTGCTTTGAGGATCATTTACACCTTCAGCAAAATGTGTGTGGGGAGGGTATGGAAACACTGCTAAATCTGAAGGGGCCCGCCACCCACGTTGGGTAGCTGCAAGTGATGAAACAAAACAACCAGCGCATCATCGCTGAGGTCCGCAGAAGTTGGGCTTTTTAGTATTTTATTATTCCTCCCATGACTAGAGGAAGGCTGTTCTCTGTAGAAGCGAGGTTTGGTGTGATATGCTCTCCTAGCAATGGTGGGTTTTTGAGCTATCAGTTTGGGACAGATGCGTGAGAGTAGAGGGGAAGAAAAGTGGCTCCAACAGCTCGTGGACAATACAAGAGAGAAGCTGGGCTCTTCAGCCAGAAAAGAGCCTCAGAGGCAGAATGAACCATTAGCATGTTTCACGTATTTCCCCTTTCCAGTGCCTGCTCACATCCTAACAGCTATTGAAACCGGTCGGATTCTTGCCTGGTAACTGGGGGAGATGAGAGCTCTCTCCCACTGTGGGTCCAGACTCTGCTAACACTTGCTCATGCTTTCACCATACCAGCGGCCTGGTTGGTTGGGCAGGGAGAGCAGTGGTGTTCTCCTCCCAAACCAGCCTTGCACTAGATAAAATCCTGGATAAGTCACTGATCAGCCTGTTTCAGCAAGGACTCGGGAATCTCTTCTTGAAGAACAGTTTTCTTGAATCTCCTTACAGCTTCACCTGTAAGTACAGGTGGATCTGGGGCCTTGAAGAGCCCATGGCAGAAAAGGAGCAAGTAGGAGATGGGAGAAAGCAGAGAGATGCTCAGCTGAGCCAACTGCTGCCACTGCCACTTTGAACCTGCCTTTTGCAAAGGATTAGGTCTCACGCTCCTCTGCCTGGCCATCCTGGGCTAAAGGAGCACTCGTGGAAGCAGGACATGGTGTTGGTGCACCCTGCTGCAACCCCTGGGAGCAAGTCTCTGGGGAACCAGAAGGCCCTTTTGAAGGCAGGTCAGGAAATAAATCAGTCATGGCAGCACATGGATGGAGAGCAGGGTGGTTCACACACCTGTCTGCTTTCTGTTCTGGCCTGGTGGGTTTGTGAAGACCCAGCCAGTCGAAACAGCTTGACTTTCATCTCCTGACTCACTGAAGCATTTTGTGTTGAACTTTGAAAGCCCGGTCAAAACCGAAGCAGGGCTAACTACCGGGACAGCAAGACCTGCTGTGAATTCCAACCTGCTGCAGGGAGATGAAGCTGGTGTGAAACAGATGGGGTTTTCCCATGCAAAGGGGCTCCACCATTGCTTCTTCCCAGCCAGAGGAATCATCTGGGATGTGACTCCTGGGAACTCCAGCAAGAGCTGTAATTATATCAAACCTAATCGAGGCAAGCCAGCAAGTATTTCTTTCTTAAAAAAAGTGGTGAACCCAGCAGTATGCTGCAGCTTTGAGCAGGACCAGGAGCAGCCCAGCATAGGGTGCAAATCTGCACAGAGATCTCCCTGCTGCTTGGGGCTGATCTGGAGAACACCCTGGCAGGAGCTGAGCGTTGCTGGGAGGGAGCTTTCTTGTCCGGAGAAGCTCGTGTTTTCTTCCTTGAGTCTCTGCCTGCCACAGCCTCCACCTCTCTCTGTCCAAACCTCACATCCCCTTGCCCGCAAATTTTTGTATGGCACAAGTGCCTCTTCCACCCCTCACTCCCGGGCTCTCTGCACCCAAGTGGAGCCGGTTCCCCGGTGGGTGCTGGGGCAGGGAGAGGAGCCGGTGCTCATTGCCTGGGCTCTGCTGCCGCCCCGTGGCATCCCCCCTGCCCTGGTCTGCCCTGCCTGACCCTCTGCCCCCATGCAATGTCCCTCTGGCCAGCCTGCTGCCTGCTTTGTCCTCAGGAAGCCCTGCAGAGCTCTGTTCCTCCGGGCCTGCTTTCTAGGACTTGTACCTTCCCGGGTGCAGAGCTGGGCAGCAACAGGATTGCGGGTCTATGGAGCAGCCCTTGCCCATCCACCTGCCCATGGCTCCCCTCCTGCAGGAGCCTCTGCTCTGGTCTCCTGCTTCATCCTTTCTTCTTCCTCTTCCTCCTCTACCCCTTGCCCTCCCTCATGCTAGATCTTTTCCAGCTTTTTTTTTTTTCTCTTTAAATCTCTTTTCTCCTTCCACCTCCTCCTCTCCCCCCAAAATAATCCAAACCTGTTCCTCCTCACTCCCCCGCAGGGCTAGCTCTGCTTGTCCCTTCCTCACCATCCCCTCCCAGCAGGACCCAGTGCCCCCTTTCCTGCTGTAGCGCATGACATGTTCTCCAGGGTTGTAGCACATGGTGGTAGTCACCCATCCCCACCTGACAGGACCCCCTAGATGTGGCCGCTCAAGACTTCCATGGGTACATAAGCTTGGCCATCGACAAGCTGTTGTGCAGCTCTACATTCTGCAAACTGCCTATCTATAATGGCTTTGGGGCTGGGATGGATGAAGGATGGATCTGCTGGACCTTTCTGGACAGCCGCCGGCGGGGTTGGCAGCCAGCTGGTGTGGAAGGTGGCACCGGAGCAGCCCCCCGCCTCCCTCGCACAGGGGATGGCGGCTGTCCGCAGAGGTACTTGGTGGTGGAGGCCAGCTCCTTGGTGGGATGGCCAAACACCCGCACCCTGGGGCAGGCAGCCCTGGAAGACACAGGATGGCAGTGGCTTGGTAGCAGTGGCTTCTGGTGGCAGTTCTGTGGTGGCTCTATGGCAATGATGTCCTACATCCGCTGTGGTGGCCCTGGGGTGCCGGTGGTGGCTCTGAGGTGGCACTGGGGGTTTTGTGGTGGTGACTTTGCGGTGGCACTGGGGACTCCGTGGCGGCTCTGTGGTGGCTTTGCGGTTGCACTGGGCACTCGGTGGCGGCTCCGAGGCGGCCCTGGGAACTCGGCGGCGGCCTCGCACACCTGCCCGCCGTACCGCGAAGGCCCCGCCGGCCGCTGACACCGCCCCGTCCCCCTCCGCCCAGGGCACGCCGCTGCCCGGCCTGTGCTGCCCGGCGCCTCCCCCGGGCCAGCCCAACAGCCCGCGGGGAGGGGGGGGGGAAGGCGCCCCTTCAGCGGGATGGTTGCGCCCGCCCGCTTCTCCCGTAGCAACGAGGCCGGCGTCCGGCGCCTGCAGCCGGGCCGCCCGGTGCGTACCGCCCGGTGCGTACCGCCCGCCGCCTCCCGGGCCGGGCAGCGCCGCCGCGTCCTCGGCCGGGAGTGGGCCGGGGCCTTCGGGGTCTGAGGAGGGGCTTGGGGTGAGGGGGGGGAGCGGGGCCCCGCGGGGCTGGGCCCAGCGGCGGTGGGGGCAGGAGGTCTGGGCCGGCAGGACAATGGCGGGCGGAGGGCCGGGCAGGTGGCCGGGCGGGCGGGTGGGTGCACAAACGGGTGGATGGACGGACACGCAGGTGTGGGTGATGAGCGAGTTCCCCTCGTGTTTTTTAAGACGCTGGAAATGTCGGGCAGGGTTTGGATTCCTCAGAGGGTCAGAAGTGGGGTGTCCCCCTGCCACAAAGCAGGGCGTGGGGAGCAGGTCCCCCTCCCTCAGGGTGCCTCGCTCTGTCCCATTAGCACAGTTAGTTACTGCCCTTGGGTTGCTTCCCCTCCACCCCGGTAGCAATGGAGGCTGTTGTACTTCATAGACGAAACAAACATTGTTGGAGTCACGGTCTAAATACTTTGTGTGGTGTCTTGTAGCACCCGCCATGGCTATAGCCTCAAAACTGTGGTGTAACCTTGTCATTAAGGCTCTCCGTGTAATGAGCAACGCCGTTTGCCATCAGTCTTGCTGTTCCCCCCTGCGTCCTCAGGTTCTAGCGGTGGTTGCGCGGTGCTTTCCTGTGGAGAAAGGAATGCATTTAAAAACCCGGAGGAAAATCAATTTTAAGACCACGCAAATTGTCGGAGGGAATGGGCTGCTATAAAACTCGGAATTACTTTCAACTCCTTTTTTAAAGTAGAAGAGATTTGAAGTAGAGGATAATGTTTAAAGCAGTTTGTTGAGAGTGACTTGTCTGAGCTTATATTATATGGCTTAAATTATAGGAAGAAGGAATTTCCGCATATTGGTGTCTGGGTAGTGTAGTAGCTGAGGTTCTGGCTACCCACAGATAAATAGATTTCAGATAAATGACTACAAGATTTCAATTTGTGGTTTTGCTTAGGGGTTAGATTATTTTTAAAGTACTTTTTTTCTGCTGCAATTTTTAGCTGTTTTGAACCTTATTTGAAAGAAAAGAGTCCATTTTGTCAAAGCTTTGGATCAAAGAATTGAAGTAGAGGCAACAGATCAAAAAGCTCTTACCAGACATTGAGCAAGACACGTGGGAGTTTTGACTTCTTAGATATGTAAAGCCTGGATTTACCGAGAAATTGTAATTATAGTTTTGCCACGATGACACACAGATGCTGCAGCTAATGTTGTGTCAGCAGTGCCATTAGAATACGCTCTCATTTTGAATAGTTCAGTTTAGCATAGTACAAGGTACCTGGTATATCTAGGAAATATGCTTTTCAGGTGTGAGAGAGCATGACTGAACTGCTGGAAAGATGGATGTTTCAGCAGTCATGAAAATTTTTTCGAAGCTTATTATAGCTAAAGCTGGGGTGGCTTGGTGCCGGGCAGATGTTTGCCATTGAAGAGCAGGAAGATGCTCCTGGCTGCAAAGGGGCAGCGGGGAGTGAAGGGTTATTGAGGTGGGCAGAGGATCTGCTTTCAGGAAGACATCTCATCTACTTGTGATGAGCTAAACTTTTTTTCCACCCGCCTTGTTGAAGGGGGGTTCCAGCCCTGAGGAAAGCGCTCCAAGTAGGAAGGGATTGAACGCTACAAATGTGGCACGCAGCTGGCCTCCTGCCCGCAGCTGGCAAAGTGTGACACTAACAGGGCTCTGGGCAGTTTCACTGCTTTTCTTCAGGATCTCTTGAGCAACCAAGAAATCCCTCGAGCACGGGCTGTTTCACACCATCAGCAGTTGCTCTAGTAGAGCTGGCTGAAAGCTTGGGCTGCCTTTGTGTGCTCGCTGCAAGATGGAAGTTGTTCCTTTCCCCGAGCAGTGACAGCCTCGGCAATCCACGCCAAGCTCCGCTGCCCAGGGATGCGGGTCCGGGGTTACCCTTGGATGGAGGATTGGCAGAGTTGGAGGCTGGGGAAGAGTGAACTGCTCTGCAGTAAGCCCCTTGGCTCAGCAGCTAGGCTGAATAAAAGAGAGAGGATCTCTCTTCTCATCTTTTAAACTAATCCGGAGACCGTTCCCGAGAGCTGGATGGGAGCACCAAACCACCCGCTAGCTGGAAGCTGGCACCGGAGCGAGCTCCTTGCCAGACTCTGGTTTCTATCTCCTTGCTGGAAACCCTGGCCACATCCCAGAAGCTGGGGTGGCAGAATAGAATTCCCTTTGTCCTTAGCATTTCTCCCATCTCTATATCAGCTTTAACATGCTCAAACAAGCTGTTCTACTCATCTGTCTGGGGAATTGCTGGGAAAACTTTGGAGGCCTGTTTTTGTTCTTTATTTTGGGTGGTGTGTGTCAGGTTTTTTTGCATTTACAAACACCAGACCTTCCCTCTGTGCAGCTGCGAGAGCGTGACAGATGGATGGTTTTGAGCTGGACACTGAGTAGGGGGTTGTTTTATTTTGAGATAAGTGCTCAGCAAGGACTTTATGGAGGTGTGAGTGAGTACATGGGGAGCAAAGCAGCAAAGAATTAGGCCTGCCGTGGGCAGGCTTGGTACACACTTCCCCCGTCACAGGAACTCAGCCATCATCAGCAGCAAGCTGCATTATTTTGGTTCTAGGCAGAGATTGCCAGTCCTGCTAAATTGGGAGTGGGCTCAATCGCTCACCCTGCTAAAGGTTCAGATGAACTTTGCATCCTGGAGTTCACTTTTTTGAATTGGGTGGATTTAGGATTCTGATCCTAAGAGGTAAAGGTACAGCAAGTCACATCACCACCTCCGCTGCTGCACCCAGGAAGAGGATGCTCAGGTGACATATCAGGGGAGCCACCGCAGGGTCGTTCCACCTTGCTGCTGTTCTCTGTGCCAGTGCAGCAGGCACGAAAGAGTCCAGCAGTGATTCATCAGGAATACTTGGATCTTGGCTGATACCAATGAATCCTGCTGGGCTGCTAAAATAGATATGGCCAGAGCATAAAATAGCTAATAAAACCAAAATCTTCCATGGAAAATGCATTCTTCAGGGTATGAGGTTCCAGTTGCAGCACCAAGAGAAGCTGAGGAGAAAGATTTGAGAATTTCTAGCTTGAAGGAGGGGAGGGGGTATTATTGATCTCATCTCCCAAGTCTCTCCAATCTGTTCGTTTACTCTGTTTCACTTAAAGGATTCGCATCATGGTAACCTTGATTTATTATCTGATTTCTTTTTTGAATCAACCTCTCAAAATTGTGCACTGGCTTGAACCTGCAATAATAAAACAGCACAGTTATTCCCTCTTATCTCCGGCATTCATGTAATGCTTTCTCTGCTGTGTGTACCCGATTCATTCTTGCAGAGAGACAGCAAGGTGAAATTTAGAAAAAATTGCCCTCTCTGATCAAGAGTATAGGACGAGCAGAGTTTTCACTCCGTTCAAGAGCAGAGAGGACATTGGAGGAAGGGACCCTGTTTTGTTGTCTCCATGTCAGGATGTACCTCCAGACACGGTCAGGATGTACCTCCAGACACGTACTGTGCCAGCTGTGGCCTGCAAGACCAGGCAAGGGCTTTCTAATGCTGGAAGACTCCCGCAGAGCAGCCTGTTGTGGGGCTTGGCCTCCAGAAGCAAGCAAGGCAGACGTGCGGGTCCTGGCAAGGGTGCGGGACACAAGCTGTTAGTCAGGTAGGGCTGGATGAGGAGTCTGGGTCTAGCACTGAGCAGGAATTGATGAATAAGCTGTATTGCACTGGGGTAGCCTTGAGAGACACCCTGGAGAGCTTTGACTCATAATTTATAGGAATAAGCTGTACGGGTATACGTATATCATTACATAGGCACATGTGTGTGCAGGCTGGAGGGGCTGGTGTCACTATAGCTGTACTAATTAGTTACAGTAGTCATCTCTGTGTTTAGACAAGCCTAAAATCAAGGGTTGCATTATCATTGTGCCAGAAGTCCGAGGGCTGCTTTTAATTAGTATCTCTCAGTGTGCAAAGGTTTTTATAAAACAAAGCTGCACAGCTGTGATGTTTGCCTGGACTTGTGTCTCCCAAGGTGGAAGAGTAGAAGTTGTTTGTGAGCTGAGATCACCAGCAAAAATATCCCCTGCAGAATGAGAGAGAGGGGAGCTTCTGGCTATGTTTTAATATTCGTTGGTTGATGCTTAAACATCTCTACTGAATTATTTAAATGAAAGAGTCAGACTTTACACCTGGGAGTAGCTGTGTTGGTATCTAGGCTGTAGCCTACTCACACTGGAGTCAAGTGTGACAAGGTTTTTAAGGGATTTGGGTACAGCAAAAGTAGCACTTCTGTCGTAGTCCCAGTTTGCTCAATTCTCTTGGCAGCCTCTTGAATGCTGCCACGGATCCGGGAAGCCCCTGCTGCTTCAGGAAAGCAGCTTTTCATGCGTATACTGCTGGTTTTCCCCCTCCAAAACCCATTTGGAATAATAAAGCACTCTTCTTCCCCAGGGTTAGTGAGCCATTGAGTCAGCCACGTGAGACCAGTGGCCCCCAGGTCGTGAAGGCAGCACTTGGTACCAAAGCAGGGGGTCAAGCCTACCTTGTTACCCACTCGTCTTCGGAAGTCAATGATACCCAGCACAGTGGGAGGGTGTGGAGGAGTGCCAAAGATAGAGTGTTTAACAGGCTCAATGTCTTTCCACTCTAGCAAGCCCAGAGTTGCATCATAGCATTGTTCTCCTAAGAAGATGGATAAAGCAAAGAAGGATTTGACAAATTCTCTGGGTGGAAGCCCCAACCCTCCTGATACCAGCAATGGGGCTTCATGCTGGGACTGCAGTCCAGGAACGAGTTTGTTGCTTCCTGATAGCTACAACCAGGGGCCAAAAAAATGCTCAGCCTTTAGACAAAAGATGTTTTACACTGATGTCCCCACTCCAGGAACCTCCAACGTCTCGGAGGTAAGTGCAAAGAGCAATTCTTTTTCTACTGCTGTCCTACAATAGACCGACCTATAGTACACCTGGTATGGAGAAACATAGTTTTCACCCCAGGTCCTAGCCTTTCATTTTGGTCAGAGGCCTTTGTGCAAGACCTTGACTCTTAGAAAATGAAGTCATACGGCTCTTCCTGATCGTAGTTGTGCTGCATTCCTCAGTGGCCGGTGCTATCACTGTTGTCATGATGTTGCCTGGGTTTAGGATGCCCTCTCAGCAGGACAGGCATATGGTTGTGACTGTGGATAATATTTGGAAGTAAAACCCTAATGAGTGCCTGCCTCATCAGCCCCCAATCCACATTGTAAGCTGACATCAGGCTGCACTCTGCTGACAAATTCCCTGCCTCTCAGTGCATTGTGCTGAAGTTTCCAGGTATTTGTGCCTCTCTGAGCCTTTTCTTATCATTACTCACAGCCTGAATTGACCCTAAAGCTCTGGTAGAGTTGGTCTTGCAGTCTCACTTTCTCTCTGGACCTCTGTAACCCATCCTCCTACTGTGCTACAACTGCTCTGTTATCTCTGATGCTTCCTTCACATGCTGCATTTCAGGATGTTTGTGCTGGCCCCTGTATGTACCATGCTTTGCTAAGACAGGCAGACCTCGAGCAGCACACTCCTAAAGGTAAGTATACTGAGAGGAAATGTGTCGTGGCAGGAAATGAGGCCATAAACTCTTCTAGTTGCTTATAGTGACCATTCTGGGAACTAGGCTGATGACTCTAGGGTAGTACTCTGTTTTCATTCTCCTGTCAGTGCCAGGAATGGTGCTGAGGTGCTTGAATGTCCCATGAAAAGCAAATTTAATTAGAGGTGGAGCAAACTGATCTGACTGGGTGGTAAAACCATGCTCCCTTTCCTCCTGGATATATCCACTCCCCCCAGGGTTCAGGGTAGACTGCATTGCTGCCTATGGGAGTTTGGTCCCACAGGCCATGTGCCAGGACAGCACTGAATTTCCATGTGTTATCATTGGGTATGGAGCCAGCAATGCCTCTTTCCTGTGAAAATGGGACCTGCCCAAGAGAGCTGTATTTAGGATCTAGGTACCCATAGCCAAAATCATGGTCCTATCTCATTTATTCACTCCGCATCCAACTGCACCCCAGAGTGGCTTGTTCTCCCTAGATGCAAGAGTTCTTTCTGTATACAGACCTCCTGGTCCCACCTGCTTACAACAGCTTGTTGTATCATGGATGCTCAAATATAGGGACAGAGCATGGTTGAAAGGTTTGCCAGCGCTGTCCTGGCCCCTAGAGCACTCTCAGGGCTATGGATCATAGGCTGGCAGTGGATGTGGAGACAGTGTGCATGTGAGAGGATTTCAGTCTTAGAGAAAGATGGTAACTATATATACCACCTTCCTGTACTTAGAAGTGACATTTATTTTCATGAGTGAGGACAAATGACTGCATCCTCAAGTGAATCTTGACAAGCTAGACTCGTCCCTAACAAGTGGAGACAGATCTCTATTTATGATCTGCTGCTTCTTCAAGGGGGAAGAAGCTATCAAGCTGGAAATGTAAATGCAAATGAAACGCTAAGTATTGACATAAATAGTTGATAGTGCACAAAGTGCCATAATGGATGGTGCCATGGATTTTGCAACAATGAAGTGACAAAATTGGAACAGCTGTGCTCTCTGACAACAAATATAAATCAAGGCCATTCTGTAAAGACCCCAAATAAGAGATATGCATGAGGCTAAAGGAGCTGTAGTAATCTCTCTGCATTTTAGGGATTCCTCAAAATTATTGTAAGCATCCATGTTGGTATGGACAATGGAAATGTTTAGGATCGTATTTATTCAAGGCTAGGAGTCCTTCCTAAGAGAGAGGAGTAAAGAGAGAGGAGCCAGTTCGGTGGCTATTTCCTTTAGTCCCTAAGCAGACAGTGTGTAGGCATGGGGGTTGTGTCAGGGACCATTTAAGAAGGGCAGGAGAGTGACCTCTGAGAGGACCCTTTCTGTACCTGATCATCCTGAAACCTATCTGGCTTCAGCATTATTGACTGCTCTGCATGATTGCTTTGAAATCAAGGGCTCACATCCATGACGCAAGCAGAAGCACGTGGAGCAGGGTGAAGGATTGGTTCCAATGCTTGGTGTCCAAAATACCTGCTTACAAGCCAGATCCTTAAGTTTCTCCTTGGTAAAGTGTGAAAGTTCATCAAATGAAAAGCTCTTACTCCACTAAAGTCTATTTTTAGCTCAATGCTTAGCTCCATCTAGGGAATAGTGCTCTTTAAAGCTTGCATGCAATTACTTAATTTAGGTTAAGCTTCGAATTCCCAGTTTGCTGCTGTTCTATTATTTGCGGCTTGTTTAGCAATATAAACAGTTTGATTTATTTATGGGGTAAATGGCATGGTTTAATTTCAGCCAGTTGTTGGAAATGTATACTTTTTGCTTAGTTCAAATTTCCATTGAAAACATTTGGCCAAATTGCGAGATTGTTAGCTGTTTAACTCAATTTTTTCTCATACCACTGCTGATGTGAGTGGGAGGTTTGCTTGAGCAAAAACTGAGGAGAGGTTTGTCCCAAGAAGGTGTGAATAGGGACTTTGGCATATAAAGATCACCTGAGTGGCTTGTTTTCTCCTGTAGTATTCATAAGCCCTTTATCACGATCTTGACCGAGTTCCTCCCAGCTAGGACTGACTCTTGGTCTGCAGACACCCCAGGGAGGCAGGGGAATCCCACTCTTCTCTGAGAGTGAGGGAAGCCATGCACTAGAGGCAGTAACTTGCCCACGATCATGTAGGAAGTCTGTAGCAAAGCTGGGAACAGAACAGAGCTCTTTAGAGCCAGGACAGTGCCCTACCTCCTAATAAGGTGCATGACAGTAATTCTCAGCAGAGGCTTCTTCTATGCCGTCCTTTTGATACTGGAAAACCATAATGACATATTGCAGCAGGAAAAAAGGTCTTCCCTTCTGTTTCCCATTTGATGTTTGCTTTATTTCTCTCACAAATCTGGTGAAGTGACTTCTGCAGACAGCCCAGGAGACAGCAGAGTCCTGTGTGTGTGAATGTAAAGCAGAGCCATGTCTGGTGGTTTCAGACCTGTGTTTCTCTTTATCTCTTAGTCACAACCTTCAAGATGCCTGATGACTTTGGAAGTGTCCTGGATAAGCAAGTGATTGGACCAACCACTGAGAACCTCATCAAGTCGGATTTCCCAGTACAATCATTTAAGCCAAAAGTGCAGATTCCTTTACAAGGGCTTCCAGGGCAATGCTCTCGGAAGATTGAAGTAGAGAGGTAAGTTACCAGAAAGTGGCTAGAGACATCATTATAGAATGGACACAGCAGATTAATGTTGATGTTTGCTTTCAGGACATGACATGTCAAAAATCTTTAGGAAAATATTACCCTGTAAGGCAGTTGGTCTCCAAAGTGGGGTGTGCACATTGCAGGGGGTGCACAAGACAATTCACTGGGATGCAGGAAGAAAATATTTTTTTTTAAATAGTGTTTATTTCATCTTTTTCTCATCCTTTTTTAATATCTATTTTTGTGTATGCTGTGTTGTCGTGGTTTAACCCGGTAGGCAGCTAAAACAATCACACAGCCATTTGCTCACTCCTCCCCACAGTGGAGGAGAGAATCAGGAAAAAAACCCAGAAGTAAAAGTCATGGGTTGAGATAAAGGCAGTTTAATAGGACAGAAAAGGAAGAGAATAATGATAATAATAATGATAATAGAATATACAAAACAAGCGATGCCTAGCACAATTGCTCACCACCTGCAGACCATCGATGCCCAGCTAGTTCCTAAGCCACTGTCTAAACTACCCGCCAGCTTCCCCTAAGTTATATACTGAGCATGTTATCATATAGTATGGAATATCCCTTTGGTCAGTTGGGGTCAGCTGTCCTGGCCGTGTCCCCTCCCAGCTTCTTGTGCACCCCCAGCCTCCTCACTGGCAGGGCAGTGTGAGAAGCAGAAAAGACCTTGACTTGGTGTAAACATTGCCTGGCAACAACCAAAATATCAGTGTTTTATCAACATTATTTTCATCCTAAATCCAAAACACAGCAGTATACCCGCTACTAGGAAGAAAATAACTATCGTAGCTAAAACCAGGGCATCTATAATGCACATAATATATTAGTACAGTAGTACACGTGTATAATTTATAAATTGGACTAAATGATTGTTGTAGATCCCTTCCAACTGAACTATTTTATTCTATAAATGAAGAAATAGACATGTATGTGGTGTGTGCTCAAAATCTTTTTTGCTGATAGGGGCGCACGATCAAAAAGTGGAGTTGTAGGCATGGGAGCCCTTCTAGGCGCATTAAGTGATTATTTCCCCATCTGATTCAAAACAGGAGGAGACAGCTATACCTCAGCTTTGATATTGCTCAGCTCTTAGCCAGCGAGGGGATAGACTCCAATCAGCTGATGCCAAGGCACCATGATACTGACAATATGCCTACTATTGAGGAGAAGAAAGATCCTGTCTTTCCCATCTACCTCCCATTAAAGGTAAGAAAGCATGTTTGCCACTTGTGATCTATCTCATTGCTTATACTACAGGATGTTTCTGGGAATTGCAGGACACTTAGCCATCATTGATACAACAAGCGATAAAAAAAGGAAGTGCTTGAGAACAGGGTTGGGCCCTGAAGGATCTCTACAAGATGCTGAGCATCTTCTGCAGGGTGCCCACAACTTCCATCAGAACTAATAGTCCTTGAGGGTGCTCCTCACTGTCATTTTTGCGTCCAAAGAAAAGGTATCGTCTCATGTTTCCTTCCGAATGCAGTAGTCAGTGGTGTTATTGCATGAGACCTCTCTCAGTGGTGGTCTGTGCTCACTAGGAAAGGGCTAGAGGTACTGATATTGCTGGATGGGAGAAGATTGTTGATCAAAGATCAGCATGGCTTTTGCACCTGAACTGTTTTCCATTTTTGTAGCTCATTTAGGAACTGCATGTTAGTCTTCCTTTCATGAAATTTTGTTTCAGGTGTTTTCTTCTCTCTGAAGTAAGACTTCATTTCACTCATGTCCTGGCTTTTTAGATATTTGACAATGATGAATATGACTGTCGAACTCCAGAAGAGTGGATCTCGCTGGGACTGGAGCCAGGATCTCACGACAGAAAGCCAGTGCCTGGAAAAGCACTTCTACCTACAGATGATGTACTTGGACATGGTAAAGCTTGAATGAGATACTGCTCAAGCAAGGCAGTGTCAACAGTTACAGGCCCGTTCAGCAGAAGGGAGCATGTAGATTCTGATGTATACAGTTCTGAAGAGCAGAAAAGCAGTATTTCATTCTGACCAGGCTCAGGCAGTCAGAGCAAGAGACCAGGGATCTCACTGACTGTCAGTCCTGCCATGGACTGACTGTTTCCACTTTTTTAGAAGTAGTCTCTGCCTTTTGCCTTCCTGTTTCTGTGCGTGGAAGTCAGTATAGTCAAAATTTTGCTTTATTGGTACGTAGGTATCATCATGAAATTAGTTAGCTTGCACACAGTATGTTCTGCCTGGATTTCGCTGCAAGTGCAGGGTCAGAAGTCAAGTTGAGACTGCAGTGAAAATCCAGGTAGTAAATCTGTGGCCAATTAAGTGAAGTGGACATCAGAAATGCTAAGCTGTAAGACCTGAGTTCATTATTTAGTTAATCACAACAGAAATTATGTGAGATTGACTGAGATTCAAACTAATAAGTGGATTTGACTGTAGCATCACCGCTCTGATCAGGAAAGTCCATTTGCTGTAGCCTCCAGGAGAATGAACTAACCCTGTTTTAATCCTTGATTCTCTCAGAGGACCCCAAAAGCCAGAAGTTAATCTACAAGTGGATTGATGTTGGTGTTCTGGATTATGACAAAGAGACAGAGCTCTACTTGGTCCATAAAACAGATAAGAATGGGCTGGTACGGGATGAAGAAGGGAGACCCATCCTTAATGGAGGAATAACTCCAGAAGGTGTGTTTCAAGTAAGGCCTTTAGGGACCTGGCGTATACTCTGAGAGCCAGTTCATGACCCACGTTGGTCCTAGGTAGAGATGGGAAGGATGTCAAGAAGTCATTTAATTCCCTTCCCTGTTACTACTCTTGACATGTGTCTATTTAACCTGTTTGGAAAAACCTCCAGGGGAAAGAAGTCCACACCTTAATTTGACAACATATTTGAGGCCCTCCCTTTGGAGATACCTTTCTTTTTTTTCTGGCTCCCGTCCTGCCTTCAAGAAAAGTTAAATGATGGTCTTTCTGGGCAATGCCATTTTGAGGGGGAATGTGGACAGATTAAGATGAAGTACCCTCCTCTTGAAAGGTTTGGGATGCTGCTAATTCCATGCTCCTTGTCTCTTGCTCTCCTCAGCTTTGGTCCCTCATTTTGATCTCCAGTAAGCCAGCCCAATTATATTGTCCATCAAAAAGCTACTGTCAGCATTGCAAGCCATTCTGAGTTTTCTTTTCCCTACAGACTCTTGTA
This sequence comes from Balearica regulorum gibbericeps, assembly GCF_011004875.1. NCBI lineage: Eukaryota > Metazoa > Chordata > Aves > Gruiformes > Gruidae > Balearica > Balearica regulorum. Next base: position 7,757,064 of record NC_046193.1, read on the forward strand.
AGCTTTACTTTCATTTCCCAGGAAGAGCCCCATTGTTGTCATGTCAGTACTGGGTGCCACGAGTTTGCCTACTGTTTCTAGCCGAAGATCCCCAGGTATTCGCACAGCGGGTAGTTTCTGCCAACAGCTTGCGTAAGAAGACACAGGCGCTGCTACTGTATCACCTGTATGTGGACTGCATGCCCACGGATGGTCTAAATAGCATCAGCGAGAAGAGCCTGCAGAGAATGAAGCTGTTGGCTCTGCATACTCCCAAACTGAAGAAAGAGAAGAGGTAAAGCATCAGTACATGTCTGGGGTCTCAGTCTTCAGTCCATTAACATTGTAGGACTTTGTAGGGCTACAAAACAAGTGGCAATGGAAGCAGATCTTGCGCATCCAACTCACGGATCGTGTATCTTGTCTGCCTTCCAGCCTGTGCATATGCATACCACCCTCTTGCCCAGAGTCTCATCAGAAATAGGTAGGACAAGAGCCCCAGGGACACATGGGTGATCTGTCAGCGTTCCCAGATGAAGTAGATGTACTTCATATGCAGATCCACTGAGCCATGCTTACACCTGCAGTTAAGTGGCCTTCGACAGCTGGAAGGTTGGACAGAAATGGCATGGTTGACCTTGCTGTCTCCCTGTGCTTTCAGGGAACACATAAGTCATGGCTGAATTGATCTGCAGACCACCAGCTATCTCCAGAGAGTTGGCGGTTGTCTGCTGGTGACTCTTCTACCTATTAACAGCTGCTAAAACAAATCATAAGATGATCTGCACAGGGCAAAGCAAACAACAGGAGATCTCCACCTGGATATAATCAAGTGTCTCTTTGAGATGCAGTTCGTATCAGGAAGGCATTTTAAGAGTCCCTGGGCTGATGAATCATGAGCCGTTGATGGTGTCACTGGGAATCAGCCATGACTGATTGCCCTGCTCAGAGACAGGAAGGTGTGAAGGGCTGCATGGTCTGCCAGCCTAAACTAGAGAGTAGGAGCATAATTAGTCTCTGTTTGTGAGCAGAAATACAGGCATAAAGAAAAGTACTCTGCCTGCTCAAGGTGAAGGATGATGATTTCCTAGGGCAAGCAGAGCAGGGTTTCAGCACTTATACTCATGGTCTGGCTGAGGAAACTGATGTCAAGAGGTGTTCAGCAGGAAGGAGTTGGGAGGACAGCTCGGAGAGCCCAACTTTTCCAGAACTGACAGCTAGCTTCCTCAGTTCTTGCTTATTTCCCCCTCCCTCTGTAATGCTTCTCCCCAGTGGAGATTTTGCTTTGATCTGAAAAGACACTTGAGAAGGCTGCAGTCCTAGGCCCAGGTCCTCACTTGCCTCTGCCGTTAAATGTCCCGTTGATAGCTTTGCTGGCTGCTTCATTGTCTGCACAGCTCTCATAATGCATTCAGTAGTAGGTGGGCTTCTGGGTTAGCAAATCCAGGAGGGAGGGAGTGAAGGGTGGGTTTTGCAGTAAAGGTCCAGACATACTTCTGCTCAAACACCGTAGCTTATCATTGTTTCCATGTCTTGTAACAGGGTATTAGACCGTATGTGCTGCCTGGAGAAAGAAGTGAGATTAGACTATGAGCACACCATGAACAGGATGAACTTTGACAGAGTCATCACTTCCAAACCTCAGATGTTTTCTTATGTCACCCTGCCAGACAAAGAGGAGAAGAAAGTACCAGAGACAGGTACGGGACACAGTGAAACGGTTTGAATTCAGCATGGTTGTAGGACTTCTTGTCTTTGATAGGATTCATGCTTTGTTGTAGAAACTCTCAGGTTCATGTTAATGATTAGGGCTCATGAGGGGCAGCAGCAGGAGATTATATGAGACTTTTGAGTATGTATGCTCTTTTTTAGGGTATATTTGCATGTTCGTGTTACCTCAGTATGGCACATTACCTAAGCTGCAAGTGTACCCTTAATGGCACCAAATGCATGGCAGTGTAATTAGCTTAACTGCCTTCCATTTGCTGTGCTCAGCTGTGGCATGCCTCAGGTGTGACAGAGGGCTCAGGCTGTTTTAGAGTCCCAAACCGGCAGAAAATGACCACAGTAAAAGATGGGGGGTGGGCATATTTTGTGCACTTCAATCTTCCAAAGGTTGGAATGCCTTGAGGTGGTTCACAAGTGGCCTCTCACAGATGAGGTGACTCAGCTGTGCCTTGGAGCCTTGGTGGGAAGATTCTTGAAGTCCAATGTTCTTTCTCATGGAAACTTCATGAGCCAAAGCCTCAGGAAGGTCAGGCACCAAGACAGTCCCTCAGCCCCTAAGAGGAGGCTGCAGAAAGTCTCTGCTGCAGAGCAGAGACTCTCTTATCCAGCCACCGGCTGAAACTGCTACATGATGAGGCCTGTGCATCAGAGGACAGTCCTTTTCACAAGTGCTGTCCCAAAGGAAGCTGTACTGTTCCTCTAAAACAGAAGCTGGGATGGCCATTGCAGACAATAACATGTTCTTTTTTTGGTGCCAGGGCTCATCTGGATCCCAGACTATCCTTTTGATGAACGACAAACAGAATTCAACTTTGTCTCACTCCTCACCAGGCCAGAAGTCATCCTTCTCCTTACACAGGTGCAAGATGAGTGCAACAAGGCAGCCACCATGCCTCTGTTTAACACAACCTTAGCCAAGCATCTCTGCTTGGAGGAGTTTGAACAGATCCAGACACAGTCCTTCGCTCAGGTGAGCAGAGGAAGCGGTGGGGTGAACACATGGAGCAGGCAGCAGGACTGTCAGTGTGTATTAGACAGATGCAGCAGCTGCAGATCAACTCCCTGGAAACAGAGGAGCTTTCAAAGGAGACATTGTGGGTAGGGCAGGCAGGAATTTGCATGTGCATGTCAAATTTGTTGGGATGTGGGGAGAATGGGCTGGAAGAGTCAGAGTCCCCTAGTTAGCATCAGCCAATGCTGACCGTGCTCTTAGTCATGTGTTGAACAAGTGGCCACATAGGCCTACAACCCCTCTTTCCTCCTCCTGGTCTCAACGCAGATAGCAGTCCTGGTTGGCACTCAAAAGTTTCCAGATTTTTTGTTTTTATTTGCCCATCCCTCCAGCTGCAAGGCACAAGAAGTTGGATTCCTCCTGAAGCACTCACAGGGTTAATGCTTCTCTACACTCTATGTTCTTTATGTACTTAATTAAATTACTCTGCTTGCAATGCCAGCAGACAGACTAGGACAAAAATTTGCAACTCTGTGGTAACTCTCGCCAGAAGATCTTCATGCCCTCTAAATGAGGGCAGGACGTTGCACCCTGGATGTGGCCTCACGGAGTAGCTTGCGCAGGGTTACACAGTAAATCAGTGGCAGAGGGCATGTGCTGGTCCTTCCCAGTCCCATGCTGTTTCAGCTAGGCAGTGCTGTCACCCACTCAGTGACTGAGGTTGTTTTATTGCACACAAACAGCAGCTGCCTGTGGAGCAAAAGTGACACTTGGTGGTATTTTAATAAATTAAAACACTGCAGAATGCTGCTGCCCTTGGCTGCTTCTCTTCTTTCTCCTCACTTGTCAAGAGAAGACAACATTCTGTCCTTTACTTGCTCATCATAGTGTCTACACAAGTTTTTATGAGGGACCCTGACACAGGCAGCTCCAGGGATACTGCTGTATAGAAAAGAGAACAAAAAGGAAACACTGTGTATAAAAAGAAAGAGTAGAGCAATCCTGCTTTTTAATATCAGGCTTTCTTCTTGTAGGTCTTTTGTCAGTGAAGGAGATGTATGGCCAGGTTCAGATGCCACGTGTGCATGCATGGATTTGAGAGCTACTGTTTAGCTGCTGCAGCTCTGAGAGAACAGTTGTCTCTCACAGCAGAGAAAGGTCTAGCAGTCCCAGCTAGCAGCTAACCTCACCATACTGCTTCCCCACCAGCCCTTGGAGGATTACACAGCTTGCTTTGTTTCTTTGCCCTAGGTTCAGGTGTTTCTCAAGGATACTTGGATCAATACTCTAAAGACTGCAGTAAAGAGCAACCTGAGAGATGGAGGCAAAGGCTTGTACAACCTGGAACAGAGCCACTGGGATGTCTACCAGATGTCCAAACTGCGTAAGCTGATGAAGCGCATCAAATTCATCCTTCAGGACTCTGTGCGCTATCTGGTCCAGAACTCACTGATCAGCTTCACCCAGCTTTTGCTGGATGCTTGCCATGGTATCCTGAATTGCTCAGAGAACATGGACTGGGGAGATGACCTCATCAATAGTCCCTACAGGTAAGGAAAGGAGAGGAAAAAAGGGTGGAAAGAGCAGAAAAGTGTGGTGTCATTGTCTTTCTAAATGCTCTCTTTGCAAGCAATCTTTGCACTGGGAGCTTTAGGCTGGGCTGTTCCCCCCAGTCCTCCACCTGACACGTTTACTTGGGTCTGGAAGAATGTCACAGAACTGGCTGCTCTGTTAGTAGATTTCAGGTTGCTGGTGGTGATATGAGGCAGAACCAAGGTCTGCTACTTTGACATACTGTTCTAAAGATTAGCCACTTCCAGCAATCTTGAGGGAGCAAATAATTACTGCTAGCTTTTTTCTGGAGGGCGAGAAGAAGAATACCAGGAGGCATGGCTGCCTAATTCCACTCTTGGATTAAAACTCAGGAGTAGGATCTGGCCTGGGATCTCTAAAGAATACAAAATTCAGGTTGCCGCAGTGCCTAGAATTTTCTTCTGCTGAGTATTGATTTAAGGATTTCTGTCCTTCATGGTATTAAAAAAGGTAGCTTTAGAAATTGAGAACAGGAAGAAAAGAAAAAAAAAACCCTTGCCACTCACATTGAGACCTTTTACCTTGAAATCAGTGCAAGTCTTAACACTGACTTCAGCTGATCCTGAGCCATGCTGGTAACACACAAGATAGGGAGATACTGAATATAACTTCTGGGAGGTGCATTTTAAGGGTATATTGGAGATGCTGGATGCCTGGTTTGAAGAGCATCTGAAATTCTTCTGTAAAGCAGCTCCAGTTCTCAACATAAGGTTATTACTTTTGGGGATCTGGATATGTTGTGATTGACACTTCCTTCACCTTTGATAGACGGAAGGTCTCAATGCCTTCACTGGTGACTTCAGAACTCAGTGTTTCATACCTTCATCTGCATGAGAGAGTCTTCCTCTCCTCTGCTTCCCTTTCCTGTCCAGTAAGCATTTTACAATGAGCACCAGAGCAATATAGATGTGTGCTATTGTCTCAAAAAGCGTTTCTGTTCTTTCTTAACTCTTCCCACTGCAGGCCTCAAAGGAATCCACTCTTTGTAACAGACCTTGTATTAGACAGCAGCGGTGTTCACTTCAGCCCCCCTGTGGAGAGCTTTGAGAAGTCCCTCATTTCTCTGTTCAACAAGGGAATCCTGGTGACTCACACTGTCCCACAGCTGGAGAAGGTGAACTCTTCTGCACCAACAGTGCTATAGCTGTGCAAGCCTCCTCAGTGCATTGCAGCTTGGCATAGACACCCTGAGCTTGTACTGAGGGAAGGAGTTGCAGGAGTGGGTAGTTGGGAATCAAATTAAATCAATTTGCACAGCACTGTTGTAATGCAGTTCTATTCTGACAGGATTTCTTCAAGCTCCCCAACCCTGTAGCTATTTTATGTGGCTGCTGTCTCTGTTTTGGTGCTGTGGGTTCTGTGGAGACATATCCTAAGTAGCCTGGTTGCCTTTAGTATATGGCAGCTGGTAAAGCAGACTTATAAAGGAAATAGCAACTTTTCCAGTGTCATCAGTCTGGTGCAGATCCCTTCTGCACATGCATCCTTCTGCCTGTTGCTGTCAAAGGACCTATCTATCTCCCTAGATCCTCCTCTTTTGTGGGGGTTAACATAAAACTGATAAAACAATTCCTGACACAATGTAGAAGGGTGGACTGCATGACTTCCCAAAGGTGCCAGTGATTGTCTTGCCCCTCTCCTGAGGAGGCATGTTTAGCTCTGCTAGTCCTGAAAGACCTCTCTCCTTTCTCTTCCAGTATGTGTTGGAAGACATACCTGTCCCAGGCACACCCTTGCTGGACTCGGTGGGCTTGCACGAACCAGAAGTGGAAAAACTACGTGAGGTTATGCGGTCTGCCATTCAAAAGGCACTGATCCCTCTCCAAGCCTACGCCAAGAAATATGAGAGTTTCTTAGAGCTAAATAACAATGACATCCAGTACTCTCTAAGGTAAGTGGCTAAAAGGCAGGGCTTTTCAGAAGCTGTTGTGTGGATGCCTGTGAGAATGTGGGACCTGTTGTGAGACCATGAATGTGCGAGACGTGCCTCCGATGTGAGATCAGGCATCCATCAGAGGCAGCCTTCAGCCATGGGCAATGGCCTGTGCTTTTAGAGGACATTGGTGGTGGCAGTGAGAATTTCTTCCTGCCTCTGACATTCCTGTCATGTTTGTAAGTGTAATTGGAGATATTAATGGCCCTAAAAATGACTCATCCTGTTTGAAAATCCAGTTAGCATACTTGACTCTGACCTCCTTCAAATAGCGTCTGTTCACGCTGATAACGTTCTCTAGAAAGCGATGTTTTCTTTTGTTTCAGCCTCATTGTTTTCACTGCCAAACTCTTTGCACCTATGCTGTCCTTTAGCCTCTGTTACTTTAATGGTCTTCTTTTTAGGCCTCAAGTTTTCTCCAAACAGTGGGAATGAAGCCCTTTTTCACTTTTGTTGTTCCAGCTTAATCAATTTACAAGTCCCATCTGACAAATTCCTGTCTTTTCCCAGAACACACTGAAGTGCCTGCCCTCACCCAAGGTGCCTCCTGATCTTGCCCTGTTTACACCAGTGCTTTCATTTTGTCTCTCCCTCTCCTCTTGCCTTATTATCTCTTGCGTCTCTTTCTTCCACTCCATTTCTGCAGCTAAAATATTTTGTACTCTTACTCCACTCCACGCCTGTTGTGCTCTAAAACCCATTGTAGATTTGAGTCTGTCCCTTCCCTTGTTCCCCAATAATCTTCCTCAGCTACATACTAGTTCCATGTCTTCTCATATACACATCTTCTGAAACTGGGCCCTGTCTACACTACTACATCTGTGTAGCTGCAGTGCAGGTAGGCACAGGCAGCCTGGCTTCCTCTGCTTGGTGCTGATAACCGTAGCATTGAAGACGCTGAAGCAGAGCCTTCAGTGCAGGCTGGTCTCCCATATTGATGGACTTTACGTGGTATGTCTTTGGTACTATAGCTTTCCATGCTCAATTAAAGCTAGCACTCATGTACTTGAGTGTGATACAAACACTCCTCACTTCCTCTGTAGGCATATCTTTGGTTGTAAGGTCTACAAGGGTCTGTTACCCTCTCAGTCTGTGCTTGCAGAAAGTAGTGTATGTTCAAATAGATGCATGTTTTACTAACAGTAAAAATACTCATTATTAATTCAATGTCTTGATCCTTTGAGCAGACACATTTGGACATCCTACAAACAGCCTCGATGCTCAAATAATCTTAAGGTTTACGTTACCTTATTTTTGTTGGTGTTTTTATTTACAGGGACTACGAAGAGCAGTGTCCATCAGCCCAGGAGGTGAAGAGTGTAGTAAACATGCACTTGTCTGAAAAGGAGAACCTGGACAATGCTCTACCTAGTTCTATTGTCATTGGTCCCTTCCATGTCAACATAGAAGGTGTTAAGCAAAATCTGTCTGAAAAATACAAAGCGCTTGCCACTTCCATGTTGGACATACTGGCTAAAAACCTCCATTTGCAGGTGGAGAATGTAAGTTACCTGGTTCAATAGATTATCTGTCCGTGTCTTGTCTTGTCCTGCTTTTGAAGTCACTGTGTTTGTGAAATGGCCAAAAGACAGCAACTGAGGCCACATTAATGAGAACATTTTAAAGATTGCATCAGCGTGATTATTTAAAAAAATGACTAGAGGGAAGATATGTAGACTCAACCAAATCAAGCATTAAATATACTTAATAAATTATGTGCCTGAAAGCTGTATCGCTTGAGATTAAATTCTTCAAGACCCTGCCATCTTATAAAAAAGTGTTAGTGGGTTGAAAAGATCTGCCTAGTAGACAAATGGAAGGTCCTTCTGCTTGCTCTGAGGATAACTGGGGTATAGACAATAGCATCTGCCAGAGGGTTGTCTAAATCTGTTATTGTCATCATTTCAACTACATACCTGAGGTTCCTCTTCCTCTTTTTTTGGCAGTCTCATTCCATTTGAGCTCAAATGAGATGGATGGAGAAAGACTGTGAAAAGAAAAAGATGGGACAGGGCTGTGTACTCATCACTTTAGACCACCTTCAGAATGGGAAGTGGGTGGATCATGGCAGGTTTTCTGGTTTGCCCATTAGCAATTAATGTCTTTTTGATGGTCTTTTATTTGCTGTGTCCTTCTGCAGATCTGTAATGCATATAAAGCCGTCAGCTGCAAAATGCATGAGAAACCAAACAGTATTGAGGAGCTGGCTGAGCTGCGGGAGTGGATGAAGGGAGTCCCTGAGCAGCTGGCTGTGCAGGAGGTAATGCATGCTCTCCTTATGGGTGGGGGACACCAAGGGAAGTGAGGAGGAAATTTGTCAATGCAATGTGTTGTGTCTCAAGCAGAACTCCAGGTTTTTTGCTTGGATGTCTTTGCATGCAATGGCGTAAGATTCCTGGCTTTGTATTTTTGTAATTGCTAAGATTTGTATTTTTAAACATACATATCACGAATTTAAATATCTATGCAAAACAAAATAGCAGGTAAAAATCTTGCCTAAAAGACTTATGTATGCTTTTGCTACCTTCATGATCCATTCTGTATTTGTGTACTCAATAGCTGTCTTCTAAAAATGAATGTTGTTTTCAAGACAATATTTTTGCTACTAAATGCTCATATTGCTGTTAATGTATTTCTTCTAATAGGACATGCTAGTGCCAAGTTATTTCAAGTGCCAATTATTTGAAGTGTAGGTCTTCTCCCAGCTGAACAAATGGGGAACAAAGGCATCAAGCTGTAAGCTGATTTGTCCATGCCAAGGAAAGAACTTGGAGGATAACCCAAAACACTCAATTTCTGTCCAGCACTTTGTCCACTAGGTCACACTTCTTTTCATTCATATAGAACAGAGGGTGATGATGGCGTGATCAGTCACAGAACAAGGGGTTGTAATCCATTCCCACTGTTCACACGCCAGAGGAGCAGCCTACATCGCATTAAGCTTGTGTGACTAACGCCCTTCAGAGGCACCTCATGAAAATGAGGTATACACCAGAGAGTTGGAATCAGCATGGTCTAAAGGTGTCTATTTTTTGTCTCTTTCTCTCACCCTGTGCAGGAACTGATTAGTCAAGTCATGGAAGATTACAAGGTCATGGAGGAATTCCTTTACAATCTTACCGAAGAAGATTTCAATGACAAGTGAGCACAAGGCTTTTCTCCCACTGTCAAAGTGGGACACTTTGCAGCAATTACCATTCTCAGTGCTTCAGGGGCTGTGTCTCTATCAAGGGCTCCAGCAGAACTTTTAAGTGCCTCTCAGGCTATATGAGCACTGAATTCTTGAAATGAAGTTTGTAGAGAAGAAGCGTGGGTTCATGCTGCCTTATGGCCTGGGGCAAGGCAAACTGGTAGCTATTAACCTGTTTAACGTATTAAAGGTCTTTTTCTCTTGGTTTTTTTGAGACATTTGCAAGGTCTCCAAGTGCACAGTTTAGTCTGTGTCTGAAACTGAATGAACGCTTCCAAGACAGGAACACTCCTGGGGCTTTCTTAGGACTAGGAAGGAGCATGAACTCTGCATTACTCCTGCATTTCTTTTCCATGCAGTCTCTCTTAGTTTTATCTTTGGCTATGTTGTTCAGATTGCGGTCTGACTATGCCCCGTAGCAGAGTCAGCTCACAAACAGCTACATAGCTTCCAAAGTCAGCTCAGCCCTGGAAGCACCTCTCATATGACATGGACTTAGTCCAGTGTGTCTGCAACCTGAGTGAGTCTCTGCAAAGTGCTTCTGAAACTAGAAACATGGGATGCACAGTGCAAAAAAACCCCAAAACCCACAGAAGCTGCAGGAAAGCAGCTCAGCTTTAGGACAGCTTAGCACAGAGGTAGCTGTATGGCCCTGGCCAGACCTGGCACACACACAGAACTAGCAGGAGATAGCTCCATCCCCAGGCGCTGGGAGGGGTGTGACCTCGAGCATAATGCTGCAAAGTTTGTGTCTGGCATTGCGCACAAGCTAACAAGTCCAAATGGAGGAATGGGTGGGCAACAGCTGAGCAAGAACCAAGAAACCTGTCTTGGCCTGAGCAGCCACTTTGTGCAGCCTTTCCTGTGTCTGCATTGCACCCCCCAGGGCCCTCTGCAGAAGCCTTGCTGTCCAGGGCTTCAGTCTCTCTGGGTTACCCTGGCCCCTCACTGCCCTGCTTAACAGGAGACTGGCTTTTTCAGTAGCCCTGAAAAGCCACAAGCCAAGACTCTGACCCCATTTTTTTTTCAGTTCCTTGTGAATACGTTCAAAGCCAGACATTCCCTCTGGATGCCAACTGTTATTTTGCTGTCTCCTAGCTTTTCAGCAACGTACTGGATTTGTTTCTTTTAAAAAGGCCCTCCACTTCTCCCCAGCCCTCTCCATGTGAATAGCCTAGTCACAAGGACTGCATATCAACAAGAGAAGATGAAAAAAAATTGTTTTGTTGAAACCACATATGTTTCTGTTGTTGTAAAGCTTCCTTGTTTGGTGGGAGTTGGCCTTCTCATTCTGTTATTTTCAGCATTTCAAACATATGCTCAAACAGCTTCTCTCTCCTCTTTTCTTATTTTTTTTCTTTTTTTTTCTTTTTTTTTTTTGTTTGTTTGTTTGTAATATCATGAGAGTGCAGGTGGGCTGCAAGTTACTGGCCACTGAAAATAGCTATGCAGGCTGAGTCCATTCGGCTCCAACACCTGGAGGATGAAGACAAATTTCGCAAAATCCAGGTCATGGATCAGAATGGCTTTCAAGACAAACTGGAAGAGATGCAGGTATTAAGCCACTGACAATAAACTGTCCAGAGAAGGGGGGCTTGAAGTTCTTGCGGTCAGCCAGGTGGGAAACTTTCAGATGAGAATTTAGTCAGATGAGTTTTTAGGTCAATGTATTGTTGGCCCAAAAATTATTTACCCACCCTCCCTGTTTTTTATTGGAAGTTGGGCTTTTGAGTAAGAGTTTCATTTTTGTGTGAAAGACAATGCTCTTCACTACTGATTTTTCACTAGGAAGATGTTCATCGAGGTACAATATTCTGATTCTTGGTGCTCAGGCAATCCATGCACCTAGTTTTTCTTTCTTGTGTATTCAGTTCCCTGTAGACCATCTCCCGTGATGCGCTGCCATCAAGGGGGCAAATACAGCATTCAGTCATGGAACTCATCTCGTGTGAAAGACCCTAAAACAATAGCAGAAGTTTGGAGCTGAGATACCACTGCTTTCTGCTGAAATAGTCTGAATTTTTTTTTCACCAAAACCTCTTAAATACAGGGGAAAAAAGCTGTCTTGGAAAGGCTGTAATCAGTGACCTAGATTATCCTGGAAATAGCCTTCCAAATGATAATACCCCAACACTGGATTTAAAAAAAACAAAACGACAAACAAAACTGCAAAACAACCAAACCAACCCAAACCACCAAAACAAAACAGAAAAGTTATTAGAGAAGCTCTGGACTTGTGTTGTTAATTCTTGGAAACAAATTGAGTGACCTATAGAGCTATCATTTTCACTTCATTGATTCTGTAACTAATGACAGTATAAATTCAGTAGCAAGAAATTTGAGCACAGTCTTACTGCTCCTGCTCCTCAGGGATTAACTATTGTCGCAAAGACAAAAAGCTGCTGATCGTCACATTTGCACTTTCAACCACCTGACCAGCAGTTATTGCTTCTCCTCACCCCTTTCATTGTGGTCTAAACAGAAGTGGAATTGGGTTGGGGGAGGTGAAATTGTGAACATAAAAATCTTGTCTTTGAATGTAACAAAGAGCACACCAGGAAGCTGAGGTCCCAGAGGCAGCACTCAGCTTCAGAGCCGCACCTCATGCCTGCCTTTTCTTTTCCAGCTGACTGTAGGTGGATTTTCCATCCAGACAGACGTTAACCAAGCTCATGAGTTGGCTAACAAAGCAAGGGAGGTCAGGAAGCAGCTGAAGGAGCTTCAGAATCTGGCAATTCTCTACAACAACAGGGAAAGAATCTTTGGGATCAAAGCTACTAATGTAAGCGTCAGGTCCTGTACCTACAGGACCCTAATCTTTGTTGGGCCTTGTAGGTGGTAGGTAGAGCAAACAATGAGATGCAGTTCCTCAGGAAGGAATCCTTCATGCTCTTTGGGTTTATCCGATGAACTGTTCCGTGGTCCTGTAGAGTGACCACACTGCTCCATCACTCCATTGTGCTGCAGAAGAGCTGATCCCGGCAAATGCAGAAGGCAGTTCATGGGCCTGATATTGCCACTTCTGTGAGAGACGTTGGGTGCCCACACTCAGATCTGAGTGTTGTTAATGAGGAGGAATTGGATGGGGAAAGTCTTGAAGCAGCATTGCTGTAAGGCTGTTACTGCAATTATATAGACGTGAATGAGTGGTTGTATAGTGGTGTGCAGGCAGCTGGCTGGGCTTGGAGTGTAGCGTGTTATCCTAAGGCAACAGTTTATATAGTTGCAAACGCTCATTTTTGCCTGTGGCTGTTCAGCTGCCAATGAATCATTGTCATCCACGACCAGCCCAGTCTGACTGCAGAGCAGAAGTGGAGTTCACGTGATCCTTTCCTACCTCTCAGTCTGTGGTTAGTTCTCCTTTCCTGTAAGGAGCCGAGTTTTGATATGATGTGCAGTGTGTGCTTTCACCAGTTGTGCATGGTCTGCCCATCAAAGTCTTCTGCGTTCTGCAGCAGAGCATTTGTAGATGCAAGTGGAGAGAGTGCTTTCATGGTTCAGGCACAGCTCCGTGGATGCATTTTGGCCTGAATGTGTAAAGCCCGGCTCTGCTAGGTGCTCTCCCTTGCAATCTCTATTATGGTCCCAGGAGAGGGTAGTCTGATACATCCTTTTGAAATACATGTTTTCTCATTGCTTGCTTGAGATTCAAAAAAGAATTGTGCCTTTTTTGGCCTTTTGATGTGCAAGCTGTCATCCAGAGGAGAATACACTTGTCGCTTATGCTTTCTTTTTCTCTCTTTCCAAAGTACAGCAAGCTGTCCAGGATGGTTAAGGACTTCCAGCCATACTATGATCTCTGGACTACAGTGTCAGACTGGATGCAGTGGAATGAGAGCTGGATGTATGATCCTCTCATGGAAATTGAGGCTGAGCAGCTAGAAAAGAATGTCAGTGACTCTTTTAAAACAATGCAGAGATGTGTGAAGCAGTTCAAGGATTCACCAGGTAGATATGCAGTCTGGGGAAAGGAAGCTGGTGCCTATCAGCATTTTGATGTGAGGCATGTCACAGAGTGCTCTGAACAGGGATTGTCAGGATGTCATATGAATGTGTTGTGTGTATTAGAGCCAGCTGAGAAAATGCTAGCAAAGTTATTTTTCCACTTTTTTTTTTCTGGAACTGTGATGATTCACATCTAGATGCTAGTTTGCTGCTTGAAGTACCAGTTTGGCATGGAAACAACTAGGCTGCAAATCCCTTTTATACCTAATTCCCAAGACAGTACTGAGATAAAAGCCACCCTCTTATGTTGCAGTTAATATTTACTCATTTATATAAAGTAAAATAGTCCAGACTAGTCATAGAGAATTACTACATAGCCCAGTGGCTAGACATGTGGGTTTAAGCCCTTACAAAATTCAGGCAGCAAAGGAACTTGAATCTGGGTCTTCCAGGTGCTGTTTTCTTGGCTAATCTTATTTTCTGTATTGGCCAGTGAATTTAATGGAAAGCCAGAAGAGATCTTGACTTTGTTATGAATAAAATGAAATTGCAAAAATCTGGAAATGATCTGTGGCATGTAATAACCGTTTTCTTTCCTGCCAGAATGTGTATGAAGTTTAGATGATCGCATCCAGCCCTTGCATTTAATGTGAAGATCTTTTAATCATGACTCCTAGTAAAGCTGGAATTGAGACTTCAGTTGTAGTTTAACTTCCCATTCCATGATTCTCAGAGATGCATTGGTCATTCTTTAGAGCTAATTCTAAAATCTCCTGCCAGATGGCTTAGATTGAAATATATTTTGCAGTGGGAGATTTTTGATTCATCCTTTTTAACTTGAACTTGCTCTTAAACAATGCCATGAATCAGCCCCAATGGAGGAGGTGATGAGTAGATGCGTGAGTAACTATGAATCATTATGGTAAACAGAAATACTAAGAATACCTTCTCATATTCATTGCAATATTCCCTGGCACCTGGTAGAATACATGCTTCGTCCTTGAGTCTGCCTTGTCTTTGCATACGACCTAGCAGGGAGTGTGAGGTGGCCCCATCCCTGCTGTGAGTGTGCAGAGCAACCACACAGGGGGTGATAAAAGGAGGCGCATGCTGGAGCCAGATTTTGGAAAGGAAGCAAGTCCCATGTTCTTTGCCTGTCCATAGCTTTACTCGCAATAGCACAAACTGAAAAAGAGCAGGATGTGAACAGTGTAGAAACGCAGGCTTCCAGGAGACTTTGTCCTTCCTCTGAGGCAAAAGTACCTTTGGCTCTAGTGTGGCCATAGGCTGGCAGGGTCTCTCCTGCCTGCTTTCCATTTCCACAGCTAGTTGTGATCCTAGCATATTTTTAGTTCCTATGCATAGTGTTCATCTTCTGTGTAAGGTGGCCTGAGCTGGAGCGTGAGATACCTCACAACCCGATCTTGTTAAGGAAGTGAAGATTTTGGAATGATGACCAGAGATTCTAAAATATCTGTTGGCAGATGGGACCATGCTTGGGCCCATATTAAGGAATTAAATTTGTTTGCTTCGTGTCTTCCAGTGAGCTCTAGGCTAAGGCACGCTTCTGCTCAGCATGGACTTGCCTGTAACAGACTTTTGGCTAACAGGCAGGTCTGCTTCTGGGAGCGGGCTTGAATCCTTGCTTAGTAGCCATGTAGGAGAGCCTTTGTGTCCTCATTACTTCAACCTGCATTTTCCAGTGCTCTCTCCTGCTGCTTACCTACTCCATACCATGTGTCTACAAGCACATCAGGCTTTAGACAACTTGTAGGAAGTTTCTTAAGGCAACTTCCTCACACACTGTTGTTGCTGATGTTGTTCTGTTTTTCCTCCTTGAAAGCCTGCCAGGGTGTGGCAATGGAGTTTCGAGACAAGATTGAAGAATTCAGACTATACGTCCCTTTAATTCAAGGGTTGCACAATCCTGGTATGAGAAACCGGCACTGGGAGATGCTGTCGGAAGACATTAACATCGATATCAAGTTAGAACCCAGTCTGACACTGGGTCGCTGCTTGGACATGAACCTGCTGGACCATATCGAGAGCATTACCAAAGTAGCTGAGATAGCTGGCAAGGAATACGCCATTGAGAATGTAAGGAGAGGGGGACTTTGGTTTTGGTTGCTTCTCAAATATGTTTCTGTTGAACAGGCATGAGCCTTGGCTCGTGTTCCTGTTGTCCCAGAGCATTAGACACATTCTGCAGCACAAGAAAAGAGGCTGCTGCCCTTAGAGAGGGAGGCAATGGCCACGCAACTGAATTCACACACTAGAAGAAGTCACTTTGCCTTGCATAGAATTTACAGTTGCAGCATAACAGTGCTGCCTGATGGTTCTGCTGATCCCCTGGTTGAGTCTCATGCTTCACTGTGGGATTAGTGACTGTTTAAGTTAAAATAAATTGATTGTCAGCATTCTGCCACTCAAACGTTATGTCAGGGAGATTAGCTGTGACTGGAAATGGAGATGGCAAATCCTTTAACATAGTAAACGTGCAGGGAAGACTTGCTGGCTCTGGAGATTCATAGGTTAGACTGTCTTTCAGCTTCAGTTCACCAGTTCAGATGTGACCTAAGATGGTCTTAATTGAAAGTCATTACCTTCTGGCAGCTTTTGTTCTCTGAAATCTCAGGTGAGTTCCCAACGGATACCCCTTTCATAAAGCCATCATTAACCATAATCCTTAATAGGCACTTCACTGGCAGCCTCTGTGCATCTAGTAGCGTAAATGGGCCTGGAGATGAAATTGCCCTTTTTTCCCCCACAAGGTATTCCTTTCAGGATAGCGTTGTGTTGAGTCCACAGGCAATGCAGAGGAAACGTGCTGTTGCTGTGTGTCATGCATTAAATACACAGCTGCAGTTTCCAGTGGAATCCAAGAGCAAAAATCTGTCACTTGCTAGAGAGGGGCATTGAGAGTTGTGGAAGCTGGGATAACCATCACACAGGTTGTACCTGAAAATTAAATTGCTTATCCCTCTGTTCCAGGCACTCAGCAAGATGGAGAGTGAATGGAATTCTGTTTTATTTACTGTGATGCTTCACAAAGACACAGATACCTTTATTCTGAAAAACACCGATGAAGCTTCTCAGCTCCTAGATGATCACATTGTCATGATTCAGAGCATGTCCTTCTCACCGTTCAAGAAAGCTTTTGAGGAAAGGATGAACACATGGGAAAATAAGCTGAAGATGACACAGGTATTGGTTTCTTACCTGCACACACGTGGTGAAGGCAGGCAGCTGGGCTGTGCTGCCATGCTTGAACATGGACACTGTGCGGCTGCTGCTAGGGAGCTGGGAGGCCAACTGTCAAGAGAATATCAGTCTTTAAAGAGCAAGAGGACCTGTCAGAGCCCTCTGACTCTGGTAAAAGAGAGGATAAACTCAGAACTTTATTCTGCAAACTGCAGCGATGAAATTCCAGCTCTTTTGCTGCCTATTGCAACATTTTTTGGTGGGGCCAGGACTCTTCTGTTGCTTTGAATAGTCCTACTGGCGTCTCTAATCATATTATACTAGGTTGATCTTGCGGATTCTTACAGGCCCTGTGAAATCCATGCTAATCATTCACATCTCAGTGTAGGAAAGCACGTGGAGGACTGCTGTTTAGAGCAGGATCTGGCAGACCGTGCCAGCACTTCTTCATCAGACCGGAACCTGAATGCTGAGCACCCAGCAGGACTCAGCCAGCAGAACAGCATTTTGCTGCAGGAGAAAAATCCCAGTACAAGTATCTGGCTGGAGAATTCTGTGTAAATGCTGGTGTTTGATGCACATAACTAAATTATTCCATTTATTGGTGCTTGCCATCTGGGTGTGCTTGGGCCATAGGCTGCCAGAGTGCTAGCCTTGTCTCATGAGGATACAGAAATGCTACTCTGAGCCCTAAGGCAGTAGGTGACATGGAGAAGTTCAGTTATTTACTGCGTGGTTTTGGCTGTGATGCTGTCCATGTTTTCACCCTGCCTTTTCGACTCCTTCTTTTGATTGCATTCATTCCTGTCACAAAAGGCTCACGAATCCCCTTCTGGGAATTGGCTTATCAGGGTTAGCTGATGGAGTACGGCAAACACTGTTGTCTGTATTACTGGAAAAACTCACCTCTTGCTAGATCAAGTGGCTGCCTGTGCTCAGGGAACGGTAGATAGCACTGTGTGACTAAGGCAGTCTGAAAGGGAGTCAAACACTTGAGCTGCTTTGCAATGTTGGGCAGATTCCCCATACCTTCCAATCTCCCATGCCTGAAAATTAGGTTCTGCCAACCTAATTCTCTTGCTCCTTTGAATGCCTGACAAACAAGGTTTCCTGTCTGGTGTCTAACTTAAATGTTTAGCTTTTCATTCATTCTCTTAATTCAGAGTGTTGTTCAAAGATCTTTTCATGGATTGTTCTGTAGGCAAGGCTGGGGCTGAGGTACATCAGGCAGGAGGGAGGATATGACAGAATTGCAGAGTCTGGCTTATTTTATTTGTCATTCTTCTTTGCCAAAAAACCTCTTTTCACAAAACAAAATCCCCATCTTACTGTGTGCTGACATTATGCTATCTTCTGTAAAATACAGAAACACTAGCCACAGAAATTTGACCTAGCACCACAAAGTCTCTTTGAGCTTTAGTATTGGCTTACACATATTTCTAAACTAACCCCATTAAGCTAGTGGGTGTTGGTTCTGATGTCTGCTGACAACAAAGGGGATTGCTAGGAAATTGTTAATTATTTGGGAAGGAAATTCCAAAATTCCAGCTCCTGATGCTGCAGGTAGATTTTAGAGTTGTGGAAGGTTTAAGTGCAGCATCACCTTTTCTTTTTTCTTTTTTCTTTTTTCTTTTTTCTTTTTTCTTTTTTCTTTTTTCTTTTTTCTTTCTTCTTTCTTCTTTCTTCTTTCTTCTTTCTTCTTTCTTCTTTCTTCTTTCTTCTTTCTTCTTTCTTCTTTCTTCTTTCTTCTTTCTTCTTTCTTCTTTCTTCTTTCTTCTTTCTTCTTCTTTCTTCTTCTTCTTTCTTCTTCTTCTTCTTCTTCTTCTTCTTCTTCTTTCTTCTTTCTTCTTTCTTCTTTCTTCTTTCTTCTTTCTTCTTTCTTCTTTCTTCTTTCTTCTTTCTTCTTTCTTCTTTCTTCTTTCTTCTTTCTTCTTTCTTCTTTCTTCTTTCTTCTTTCTTCTTTCTTCTTCTTTCTTCTTTCTTCTTTCCTCCTTTTTTCTTTTTTTCTCCTTTTTTTTCTTTTTTTTAAACCCATTCTGTGTTTAAAAAAACAGTTTGAATGGTTTTGTTGAACAGGTTCATAGCATGGTGTCCTGATAAGCAATTCTTACTTCTCACTAGGATGTCCTAGAGGAATGGCTGAACTGCCAGCGCTCTTGGCTCTACTTGGAGCCCATCTTTAGGTCAGAGGACATCAAAAGACAGCTCCCGTTGGAAAGCCAGCACTATGAGGCCATGGATAAGGACTGGAGGAATATCATGAAGAATGCTAATGAAAACCCTGAGGTATGTGCCTTGATGAAAGCCAGTGCAGGTATCCCAAGCTCCTTGGAGCTGTGCTCACACAAGCACTGCCTTTGAGTCATTGTTTTTGTAACGATGTGGGCATGAGCAGCGCTGTATAAACCATGCAACCTTGCCCAGGGGCAGCGTGCTAGGTTCCTTCTCTTGGAACTTGGCCTTTTGTTCTGATGTCCAAACAGACAGAGTCATTCCTTGTGATGCCTCGCACCGAGCGTTCGGCCCCACTAGATACCTTCTCCTCAGTGCACGGACTCCCTGCCTCCTATGACTCTTGTAACTGGCCCTGCTATAATCCTAATCCATAAAATAACTCCTTCAATTCCTCCTCAAGACTGGCTCTTTAAATTGTTCAGAGCCATTGTTTTCACCTGTTTCTGTGTCCTGGTAGCAGTGCTCTGCGCTCTTCTGTTCTCCAGTCTCCATCTCCCAGGACTCCATCACTATTTGTATTCCATATTACAAATGTTGGTATTTAGGAGAACTCAGAAATGTGCTTGTCACGTCCGTAAGCGCTGTTTCCCTTCCTTGCCCACAAAGCTCACACCTCTCCAAATCCCTGTGAAAGTACTCCTCTGAATGAGTCATTTAAATCCTATCAGTAACATCGCTGGGCAACCCAATTATCTCCACTGCCTTATCTCCCACATGCTCAGAATACTGATGCTTCCTCTGTTCTCCATTCTGTTTATAGGTGATTTCTTTGTGCCCTGATCCTACGCTACTAGAGAACCTGCGAAAATGTAACAAACTACTCGAACTTGTGCAGAAAGGGCTGAGTGAATATCTGGAAACCAAGAGAGGCGCTTTTCCCAGGTAACCCCAAATGTTAGTGGGCTGGATCACGCTCCCTGGTTCAGAAAATATGAAAGGAGAGGCTCACTCCAGTTCACTCTGCCAAGAAAGAGCAAAACAAACTAAGCTTAGGATATTGTCATGACACTGCAAACATAAGCAAGGCTGCGCCTTTTAAGTGCTGCCATCTGATGGGGAGAAAACAGGCAGACACAAATGTTGTGAGTTAGGGCAGTCTGGTGGCATCGCTGCATATCTGTGCCTCATCATCTGTCTAGAGTGAATGAGGTAAAATGAAAACCTCCATGTAACTCCATCCCTTATTCCTGAAGGAATACTTCTTTGATACTCATTTAAACCCACTTTGCATGGGAATAACTGACTTTTGCAAATGGAGAAGTCTTTTTCTATGGAAAGGTAGGTGGCTGGACTCTGGCTGCTACTATCCTGCACAAATACAAAGAGATCAGTGAGCAGTCAGAAACTGTCTCAGCATTAGGCTCGTTCCTGATCTTACCAGGACATAGCCCTTGATGCTGCAGTAAAGAGAGCCTCCCCTCATGCCTCACTCTGTGTTTCTAGGTTCTACTTCCTTTCAGACGATGAGCTGCTGGAAATACTGTCTCAGACAAAAGACCCCACTGCTGTACAACCTCACCTCCGCAAATGCTTTGAGAACATCGCACAGGTAGGCAAAGCAAGCACCCTTTGGGAAGCCGGTGTCATGGGAACTTGGAGGCATGCTGAGATCTGGAGGAGTGTTCATGTTCTGCTGTGTGGAAATGTATCTCCTGGGAACCTGTAACTGTATGTAGGCATTGCAAGGTGCTGTCTGCCGTGCAGTGGGATTCAAGCAACCTCATTTTAGACATTTCAAAGCCAGACATATGCCTATGAGCTGGGCACCCTCAATTGTTTTTTAGACAATGAGGGGAAAATAGGCATCTGCAAAGGGCAACTTACAGAAATCCACTTAGATACCCATCTTAGGCAGAGAAGACACTTCCTCTGGAGATGTCTGTCCTTCCTGCCGTGGAGGCCAAAAGAAATAGCTCAGACTTAGCTGTCTGCTCACAGGCACCTGGTTAGGATGGCATCCCACTCTTGCTGACAGCGTCAGGAGGAACAAGGAGTGAACAAGCCTGAACTAAATTAAGTTTCTGCCTTCATCCCTACTTAGGAGCTGTGGCTAACCTGGCTATTTTTGCTCTTTATTATTCCTAATGGACTTCAGACTCCATGGCTAGTGTCACACGTTGCACCACCATGATACTCAGACACTAAAATCAATCTCCTAGTCATTAGCCTGGGAAAATAGAAAGGAAATTGAACTGGAAACCTGGTGCAAAGCCATTGGAATAAATAAGGGCACTTTCAGTGATATGCTGGGGCATTGGAGAAGCTGTTAAAATTTTACTCTTAAAACGGGGCACTCTGACCTCAAGGGAAATTATTTGAATCTACAGTATTGAACAGGAAACAAAGGTTTGAATCCTAGACAGGCAATGAGAAATGTTCATCCTACCTATAATTTGATTTGCTTCACTCAAGTGAAACCAGCAGTGTGAATCTCTTGTTTTCATACGATCATCCTCCATTTTTTGGAGAGGTCATTTTACACTTCTGTCGCACACTTTATTATCACTATTGACAACCCACTTTGGCACCAGATTTATAATGATCATGCACCACTGCAGCTGCTTTCCCCCAGTGGCAGGAAGGCAGGGATAGAAAGGAAATCCTCCATTCACATCTCCTGTTACGTATCTTCCATTAGCTACTGTTCCAAGAGGACCTACAGATCACACACATGTACTCTGCTGAAGGAGAAGAGGTGAAGCTGTTTGTTCCCATCTGTCCCACTGAAAATGTGGAGGACTGGCTGCTGGAAGTTGAGAAATCCATGAAGGCCAGTGTACGGGACAACATAGAAAGATCAATTGGTGTTTATCCAGAGGTAAGAGTTTTATGACAGACTGGCAGGTCTCTGATGTCTTGGTTCCAGGCTTGCCATAGAGGTCACCAGCGATAGGACTGTTGAATTTATGATGTTCTACTAGTTTTAGAACACAAATTTTAATCCAACTGTGTGTGGGTCAAGTGCAGAATGCACAAATGAGCAAGCAGCTAATGGTCCAGAAGAATGCAAACCCTTCACACTCACTCAACAGCCACTCAACACTTCCCAGTGTCATAGAACAACCCTCTGTGAATCCATTTCTCTTCCTCTCTCCAGGCCACTTCCTTTTTATAAGTATCTACCCTCTTTCTCACATAGTATGCTGGTGAAGGCAGCCAAGGCACTGTGAACTATTGGTTTCAGTCATTTCATCAGGGGATGCATCTTAGGTCTGGTTTCTGTGTAAAAGCCATGCTGGTAGAAAATCTAAATTTTTATTTGTTTGGGTCTAGGGAGGGAGAAAGGCTGAAAAAAGAAAAGGCCTCAGATATTTCTGTTACTGTTTTCTACTCAGCCTGAAAATTTGAAACTAGAAAAGTTAGAACAGGCCAGAGGAGGGGAAACATTCTTTTGGGTCTTACAGGTTAATCTCAGAGCAGGGAGACATAGAAATAATAATTAAAAAAACCCCCAAACCCAACATTGTCTTACCATTGTCTTTTTTTTTTCTTCTGTCTGCTTTTTAAGACTCCACGTACTACATGGGTCTTGCAGTGGCCTGGCCAAGTGGTCATTGCTGGCTGCCAAATTTTCTGGACAAAGGAGGTGTCTGAAGCTCTGGAAGCTGGAGATTTGTCCAGCAGGCTTTTCCCACAGCTGAGTACTCAGGTATGAAAATGAATGTAAGGGTGAGACTTTACCAGATGGAGACTTTTCAATCATCAGACCTTAGATAACTTATAAATACAGTCAGGACAATACTGTAGGAGAAACAGAGATGCAGTCCTGCATAGCACAGCTCAAAACCAGGTAAAAAAACAGATTCTTATCATCTTAATCATTAGGATATTTGTCATCATAAACCTCAAATAATCTACAGGACTGATAATATGATCATTACCTGAGGACAGAAAGAAGGTGAAAGATAACTTCTCCAGAGTCACCCAAGAAGTCAAAGGTGGGGGAGAACTGAAGTGATGGACAGTAGAAATCAAAGTGAAACTGCATCCTTCATATCTGTTCCATACATCTAATCACACCTAATACCTGGGAGATATGGTATCCTCAGCTCTAGGCCTCATGGCAGCTCTCTTTCGTTTCACCTGAACATGGTGATGGTGTAGGCAAAAGTCAGCTCTGAGCCTGCCCTGAGCAGTGTGTACTTTCTGAGCAGTCGTTTGTATCTCTGACAAGAGAAGAGGCAGAAGTTGCCTGGACACATCCTATGATCTGGACTTAGGATATCATAAGTTTGATTGCATTGTGTTAGTACAGCCTGGGTCTTTGGGGTATGGATTGCTTCAGAGTACTTTCCTTTCCTTACCCAGCTGGGCAATTTGGTTGCCCTGGTCCGTGGAGAATTGTCTAAGATACAGCGAGCAGTGTTGTCAGCTCTTATTGTGATTGAGGTCCACGCCAAGGATGTTGCAGCAAAGCTGATTCAGGAGAATGTGACAAGCATGAATGATTTTGAGTGGATCTCCCAGCTCAGGTAGAGACAACAGCTATTGAACCTCACCTGGCCTCCCTGGCGAGCCTTCATTCTCCTTACCCATCAGCCATGTCCATGACAAATGGAAACAAGAGTTTGCATAGTCTGTAAGCAGTATTCATGACCTGCCTCTAACGTCCCTGTGAGGAATGGGATTGAAGTCTGATAAGGATGCCAGTTCTGAGGCATCTGAGACAGACCTGGTTTGGATGGCATCCACTTTGGCAATATAGACTAAGCCATACCATGGTGTTTCACAGCCTCACTGTGAAAAGGCATGCATCCGGCCCAAGGAGGAGTGTGATGCTTGATATAACACCTAATTTGAGGTTCTGTGAGAACTCCTGTCCACCCTGTTGTGTTACCTTATCCTTTCTTCTCCTGAGAGGGAAATCCTATGACATGCAAGTCTCCAAACCTGCAGGCTGTAGTCTTATGAGCTGCTGTATTGTCTGCCAGCCAGCGTTTGTCTTTCTGATCTCATGTTCACTCATCATTAGATACTACTGGATGAGGGGGGACCTGTACATCAGGGCTGTCAATGCTGAATTTATCTATGGCTATGAATATCTGGGGAACAGTGGCCGTCTGGTTATCACACCCCTCACTGACAGGTAAGGAGATTGTTTTCTGCGTAATAAGTGTATTTTTTTTCTGTATGAACAAGCCTCATGTGGGATTAAACTGAGGATCTGACCATGCTGGTCTTACTGCTTAATGTATGTAAATAGAAACCATTTGTACAGTAAAGGACTACCTGAGACAAGGACATAGGAACACTCTGGCATTGGTTCTACTGTATTCCTAGTGATCAGTGCTCAGACTGATTGCTTTCCCTCTCCTGATTCTTAATGTGGTGTTCTGACTCATATAAAATGCCCACCTGATAGCTAAGGAGCTTTTCTACAAACCAGTAGATAGGGGAATGTAATGCTCTAGAATATGCAGCAGCAATAATAGTTATACCCTTTTATAACTGTCCTTTTTCTGGAGAGTGAATTTGTAGGCAGTGGCAGAAGAATTTATCCGTGCAGGCCCCCATGAATACTAATCAAGGCCACATAGCTAACTCCTTTGCAGAGTGCTGCATATCTAAGCAGTTCTGCACAATAATAAAGGATGGATTCCTAACCTGTCTCCAGCTGGAGAGATCATATGTCTCCATTACTGAAATTAGTAGTAGAAATGCTTTTCATCATCTGCTCTCTTCTTTGTTGTAGATGTTATCTGACGCTTACAGGAGCTCTGCACCTGAAATTTGGAGGAGCACCTGCAGGACCAGCAGGAACAGGCAAAACAGAAACAACAAAAGACCTGGGGAAAGCACTAGCAATCCAAACTGTAGTGTTCAACTGTTCTGACCAGCTTGACTTTATGGCAATGGGAAAGTTTTTCAAGGGACTAGCCAGGTACAATGAAGTGCTGTGTGTCATTATTGAGGGGCAGGGAGGATACAGGATTGCTGGCCACTGGGAATTGGTGGGTATTTTTCATAGCAGCACAAAAGAACAAGCAAAGCCCTAGTAAGGGGGTTACTGTATTCCAGAATAAGCAAAGTTACAAAATTCTTGCCAGAAGGGAGGGACAGTTGAGACAATTTAAAAAAAAAAAAAAGAAAAGAATAAAAAGAAATCCTGTTCATTTAAGGCAAAATTAAAATGCTTTGCACCAATCCACTATTAGACACCTGTGCAAATGTGTGCAGTTCTGGCCTTTGTTTTAATATCATACACGTTGGACTGAGATTCAACCCACAAGCTGCTTAATCTTAAGAAGGAGAAAATCTGCTGAGTGTATCCAAAATTGAGCAGCCAAGAGAGACTGCTCTAAGCCTTGAGGGATCCTCTCAGAGAAGCTTCTCTTTTCTCTACATTTCAAACAGAGCTGGTCCAATTAGTCTGTTGCACACTGGTGAATCTGAATTAGTTACTCCAACAAAAGCTGATACTCTTTTCTCAGATGTTGTCTTTGTAAGTAATTTAACTTCTTTCTTAAACCATGCCTTGTGGGAAGATCACCTTCCTCATATACACGCTTCCAGCTTTATACGTAGTCTTCCAAGCTCTGAAAAATGAACTTAAGAGATGTCTAAATTGTAACTGCTACACTTATAGCTCAGATAGAAACCAGGAATTCAACACAACATCTCCTTCAAGCCTGAATCTGTAACATGCACAATTTGTCCCAGGCTGTAGGATCAGATATTGCCATGATCTTGCAGGGACCATGCACCTTCTCACTCACCATGTGGCCTGGGATTCGTAGTCAGGGTGAGGGGCTACAGCCCCTTCCACTGTACCAGTACACTGTGGCTCTGTCACTACCTGCTGTGGGACGTTAGGGGCATTTATGTTCACTTCTTGGCTCTGTGCAGCCTCCCCAGTATGTGGATTTATAGTTTCTAGATCTAGCTGAACTTTTGACTGCAAGTTTGCTCCTGTGTGATGCTCCTGACTCCCCTCATTTTCCCTTCCTTGCCCAGCTCTGGTGCATGGGCGTGCTTTGATGAGTTCAACCGCATTGATATCGAGGTGCTGTCTGTGGTGGCCCAGCAGATCACAACCATTCAGAAAGCACAGCAGCAGAGGGTACGTAATGAACATGTGGATGCAAAGCCAGACAAAAAAATTCTCCACTTGAGCTAGTCAAGGCAAGTCCTTGTCTTTGCATGCATCCTCAGGGAGGACCAGCTTCACTGCTCAGGGGCAACTGAGACAGACAAATTTGAGTTTGAAGAGGTATGAGTAATGCCCTAGCTGTCGCGCGTCGTATCAGGCCATTACATAGTCACCATCCTGGGTGGATTTTGTAACCTCACCCTAGTCTGTGCTGCCACAGTTGCCCACGCTCTCACAGGCTGAAGTACTTCTCAGCTTGAGCTGCAGTGCCAGCAGACTTTGGTGTGAGAGACACTCTGATACAGATCCACTGAGCTGATACAAATTGGAGCTGTGATAAAGGCAGCCAGTGTTCTGCCATGAGGTGCTCAGCACCACATTTGTCTTAGTGTGTTATCCAATTTTTAGTGGATTCACAAAACCCAATATGTGCAGAAATATGCATACTAATGCAACGCAAAGTTGCAATGTAAAGTGAATTGTTGGCTTTATGTGGAGACTCAGCTGTCAGCCAGTCTAGCAGGCAGCCTCTGCTTTGTTCTCTGGAGACCTGGAGGGGTTAAGACCTGAATCTCCTTGACTTTGACTTGGAATTAGAAACTTGCTCTCCGTGAATTCTTCTGCATTACTTTATCCCCCATCTGAAATTACTACCTACACAGCTTTAAAAAGGATTTAGATTTCTCTTTTCCCAGAATTAATTCAGGTCTAAATTCTACTGCATAATAAATGGAAAGATGTTTGTTTACAGCTGGAGGGATAGAAATCTGTTCAAGAGCCAAAAAGAAAAAAAAAAATTATTCTATCAGTAAATCTTCCATGAGCCCAGTTTCTTCAACAGGGAGAAACACTGCTGGTGATACTGGATTCCTGCAGGGGAACCAGATTGAGCCACTACAGTTGTGGGCAGCTGTGTGTATCCATGCTTGATAATTTAACTACTGAAAGCCATTGTTTTCCTCTTGGAAGATTCTGTTACATAATTTAATTTGCAGGTCAGGCTTTGTTCTTTGAGAATGATCATATTTTTAATTTTCTAGGTGGATCGCTTCATGTTTGAAGGCACGGAGATCCCACTGGTCCCATCCTGTGCAGTCTTCATCACAATGAACCCAGGGTATGCTGGGCGTACTCTACTGCCCGATAACTTGAAGGTAAGGAGTGCAGACTGCATAGACAGAAAGAAGAGGGGTGATGCAGGTGCTGGATGCTACACAGACCACCTTGTCTATGACAATGATTAGGGTGTGATGCTTTTGGAAAGCTTCTAGGATAATTTTGAGATTTGAATCACATCTGTAAGCAAATGGCACTCCTTGGATTGCAGTCTGCAGGCATGCTACCCTGACAAGTGCCAGGCACACTCATGCTGTGTTCTCTAAACAGTCTGGGATAGATACTCAGTCTTGTCAGTTTGCTGGAAAAAGCAAGAAACAACAATGTTTTGATCTTGTGTTGGAACGGTATGTTTCAGGCCCTCTTTCGTCCTGTGGCTATGATGGTCCCAGATTACTCCATGATTGCTGAGATCTCACTCTACTCCTTTGGGTTTAATGAAGCCAAAGTCCTTGCAAAGAAGATCACCACAACATTCAAACTATTGTCAGAGCAGCTCAGTGCCCAGGTAGATGCCTTAATGTCCATCATTGTTTTTTAAATGTGAGGCTTTCTCAGCCTAGGCACAAAGTGGATGATTCTCTTGGTGCCTTGTATAACAAAAAGGTCACAAAACCCATTCTTCATCTACCTCTTTCCTTTCTAATTCACATTTCTCCTCCTGTGGCTGGACTTGCACTCGCTTTCAGTCCTAGTTAGGATTACAATGGCAGGACAGTTGAGCCAAGCAGTCCTGCCCTCCTCGCTCCATCAAGGATTTTTCATCGTCCAGTTATTCCCATCTTCCTCACTCATAGTCTGTACAGCTGAGGACTAGTTACTTGTTTGAAGGATCCTGAGAGCAGACTTAGATGAAGAGGCAGTTGTTCTGAAGGCAAAACTCTCATTTCTCTTTTCTTACCTGCTAACTGAGTGCATGCATATGTTTGCTTTTTTAGGTGATCCTCCTGTATCTGATGACATTGTTTCCTCTGTGCCTTTTCCAGGACCACTATGACTTTGGGATGAGAGCTGTGAAGACTGTCATCTCAACAGCCGGCAACCTCAAAAGAGAGAATCCAACTATGAATGAGGTAAATGTGCTTATACTTCACACTGTCATAGACTTGTGTGGCCTCTTCTGCAGCCACATAAGAGAGGCAGGATCTCTGAAGTTCTGAGTTCGTAAATCTTTGCAGGAGCTGATCTGCCTGCGGGCTATCAGGGATGCCAATGTACCCAAATTCCTGCAGGATGACCTCAAGCTCTTCAATGGTATTGTCTCAGATTTATTTCCTAAGATCAGAGAAAAGCCTGTCAATTATGGCATCCTGGAAGAAGCCATTCGCCAATCCTGCATCAAAGAGAATCTGAAGGATGTTGATGGTGAGGGGAAAGGTTCTCCACAAGTTTCCCCTGTGCCTGGGCTTTTAGTCCAGTGCTCTGCCCTATGAAAGATACAGCTGGTCTCAGATCCACTTGGCATCATCTTCCTCTGCAGGTTTTGTGACTAAATGCATCCAGCTCTATGAAACCACTGTGGTTCGGCATGGCCTTATGCTAGTGGGGCCAGCAGGCTCGGGGAAGACAAAGGTATGGTTGAGACACAGTGCTGGCCCCAGCAAACCGTCACCTGCCTAGTGATGCAGGGGGTTAAGCTTCACAGAAGACTCACACTCCGGCATTTCCAACTTCTCTCAGATAGAAGTCAGGGGCCCAAGATGCTGCCTTTTAGTATTGATTTATAGCCATGGGGAAGTATATTATTAGCTTACTCTTTCGGGTTGGGAGGTTAGACTGAAGTTTATTAGCTCTGCTGCAAATTTCTGAGGCTGAGACATACTTTGACATCTCAAGATGCTTCAGGCCTCTTGCAAGGGAGATCTAGCTTCCTCCCACTGCATCTGGAATGCTTTATTCCTGTCAACACTGCCAGGCAACTCCTTACTATGATATTATCCTTTACTACGCCTCCTTTCTCACTGCCTTTTGAATGCAGTTGCTGTGAGAGCAAGTGGCTTTGTTGTTATGGAGCCATGGCAGTTAACTCTCTTGCTCTCCTGCTTTTGCAGAGTTATGAAGTCCTGGCAGCTGCAATGACGTCACTGAAAGGTCAGCCTGCAGCCAGTGGTGGGAATTACGAAGCAGTCAGCTACTTTGTGCTGAATCCCAAATCCATCACAATGGGCCAGCTTTATGGAGAGTTCAACTTGCTAACGCATGAGTGGTAAAGTACAAAACCTGCTTTCCTTCCCTCCAGACGGGAAACGTTTTTCTTCTGGTTTTACGCGTCTTCTCTTCAAGGCTGAGAATCATTTAGGATAGTGGCATAAAACCAGAAGCGATCAAGTCCTTATCCTCACCAAGCTACAATAGCCAGTCACGGTGATTTAAGCTGACATCTTTTATTGTGTGCTTGCCCCAGCTGCCAGCACATGCCCAGACAGTTACTGCAGCTCAGCTGGCAGCATTAAACTGCATAACAAGGAATAATTCAATTGCTTTGGAGCACATGCCCCTGCTGTAAGATACAGCAGCTTAAAAACACTTGCTTTGCTTCTGAAGAAAAGTGACCTCTGTGCTGTGCACTTGAATTGTTCTGTGTAAATACACTGGTGGCCTTGAATGATGAGGGATGACTTTCAGGCATAAAGGGGTATTTCATTCCCGTTACCAGGGCTCCTGCTTGCTAACACGGTTTGGAAGCGAAAACCAACAGCCCATTTGCCCTCTTGACAGCCAGGTCCTACTGCTTATGCTTCCATATGTGACCTGAGGTTGACTTTGCAGCTCACTTTATCCAGAAGCTAAGGTGTGAGAAGCAGTGTGAATCTCCCTTTGGCCCTGTCACCCACCACTTGCTTAGGAGCAAAGCTAAATACTGTGTTCTGTAAAACCAGGGAAGCTAAATAAATATGAAACTAACTGCCTCTAGAAAAAGTGCAAGCAAGTAAACATTACAGATGCTGAGACCCAGAGCTTCCCAACGTGGGCTCTGATGCGTCTTTACTGAAGGACATTTTATAGGATATTCCAGTTAAGTTCGACAGTTTATTTATGATGTGACTCTGGCAGCACACAGACACGTCAGCATGACAAAAAGAAAAATACAGCCGTCATGTAAAATGTATTTACAGACAAATCCATCTGTTTTAATCAGCTGAGCTTTAGAACAGACTGTTTTCCCTTGATCTCAGTAACAATACCCTGGAATTCACTAGCACTATAAAAATAACAAATAATTATTTAATAATGGGAGTATAGTCCAGGGCCTTAATGGAAATTGCACTCCAGGTTTCCATGTACTGCTTAAGTTCTTGCTCTCAACAGCCAGTGTTCCTTGTGTGTCTGTTCGCCTGTTCACTAGCTCCAGCACCACCTGAGTTCACAGGCAGCTGAACTGGGGAACTTCAGTTATAAAGAGGGTAGAGTCATGCTCTTTAGCCTGGATTCATCTTCCTAACCTATAGTTACCCAGCTGACACATCTGAATTAGCAGAGTAGCTGTTCTGAGTCTCCCTTTACACTTGGTGAAAGAGAGGCACCTCCACAGAGCAGGTAACCCACCTGTGACCTGAACTGGATGCTAGCAAGGTCTCTGCTTTTCACTGAGGACAGAGATGTTAAAGGGAAGCTTGGCATTTTATAGTTGGATGACATGAAGTCCAGGTCCTAATGCCCAAAGAAACTGTCTCATGGTGCCACTCAGGCTGAGATGTATGTCTCAGTAGAGAAAAAGAATGAGATGGACCTTTTTGCAGCTCATCAACAATTGAGGCACAGGTATCCTTGGGCACACGAACCAGGGTAAGATTCTGGCTCTGTTGCCTTATATGGTGGAAGCTTTGCCATTGATTTCAGCAAAACCAGAATGGGCCAAGCCCTGCCTTCCTCCCACCTTTCAGGACAGATGGGATCCTTTCCTCACTCATCCGGCGGGGAGCTGCGGCCACTGACACCAGCAAGAAGTGGTACATGTTTGATGGGCCAGTTGATGCTTTGTGGATTGAGAACATGAACACGGTGCTAGATGACAATAAGAAGCTGTGTCTCAGCTCAGGGGAAATCATCAAGCTGACAGAGGTAACTCATCCCTCCTGCTTTTGCTGCCTGTTGTCCTTCCTCCCTCTTAGAACAGACTTGCCTTTTACATTCCATTTGATGTCTGTGATGGACTTGTATGGAAATTGGTGTCTCGGTAGCAGCCCTGTGCTGGCCAGACCTCTGCTGTACCGTACAAATGCGACAAAAAGAGGGCTCATGCAACAGAGGAAAAGATTTCAGATTCACCAACTTTTGCTGAAAGGTCCTTGCTTTCTCTCCTTTTGCAATTTCCAGAGCATGACCATGATGTTTGAAGTCCAAGATCTGGCTGTTGCTTCCCCTGCCACAGTCTCCCGCTGTGGCATGGTTTACCTGGAACCCAGCATCTTGGGGCTGGAGCCCTTCATTGAGTGCTGGCTGAAAAAAATCCCAGGCATCATGCAGCCCTTCTCACAGCAGCTAGCATCTCTCTTCAGGAGATTCCTCAAGGTGAACTACTATGCCATTCCAGCCCTTCCATGGCTTGGAGCTTGTCAGCTGAGATCTCAGCTAGCCCAGACTTGCCAAGGCCTGGATTTAAATGCCATTGTGGGAACACTTCAGACTACCAGTATGCAAACTGCTCTCTGAATTTCTTGGGTTTAATAGAGGTTATTCACTGATCCCTACAGGTGTGACTTAGTCTTATTGGTCATTATAGTTTGCTTTATTTCATTTTAAAATTATCTTCTGGACAAAATCATCCCTGGTGCAGCTCCATTGCTTACAGTGGAGCTACTCAAGGGAGAAAGTTGTAAGAACAAGTCTTGTTATTTCGATTCTGCTCCTAAGCCACTCTTTTAGTGAATAACCCAGAGCTGCAAAGGAAAGAAAGCTCTGAAGGGAGCAAACCACTTAATAGCAGTGATGGCACAAGATGCATGTCACTGTTGCACGGAACCGAAAGGCAGGCCCAGAGCTTTCTTGTGGTTAAGACTAAACCAAGGAGTGGGAAATGGCAGCCATTCTCAGTCATACCCTCCATGCTAAACCTAGCCTGCAGGGAGGTGAGGAGAAACCAGAACCCTAGGAGATTAAAAAAAAAAAAAGTCAAATGTGTTGGATGGTGACAATGAGCTGTTCCTGCCTCTCCTTACAGGAGGCCATCAGCTTTGTCCGGAGGTTTGTGAAGGAGATAATTGCCTCAACGGACAGTAACCTCACAAGGAGCCTCCTCATGCTCTTGGAATGTTTGTTTCAGCCTTTCATTCCCATTGAGGTAGGATTTTGCTACAACTATCACTCCTGTGTGCCTGTGACTCTTGAGGGCATTAAGTCACGCAGAGGGTTAGTCACCAGAGAACAAGGTGTCAATGCAGAAAGGTCATGCTGTAGCTCATCTCTGTGGCAGAAGGTAATACAACATCCTGCAAAGCACAGGTAAACCTGGAAGGATTATGCTTTGCCCACCGAAAGAGCAAAAGATAAGCTCCATGCCTACCAGGCTGGAGGGAAGAGGTTCACTTTTATTTATAGCGGAGGGAATTGGAGAATGAGTGGAAAGCAGAGATCAGAGCTAAGCAGCAATGCACTTCAGATTGCGAGTCTTTTGAGAATTAGTATTGAGAAGGCTGGACAACTTTCAAATTAAAAACCAAAGACTAAATTCTTCTCCAAGCTCCTGTTGCGTGACATTAGTTCAGCAAGGGGAGTCTCTCAAGCACACCAATGAAACAGCAAGTTTTAATCCACAGAATACATTAACAAGGCCTGTGAAAAACTGGCTAGAAAAAGCTACATAGAAGCTGAATAGAATTAAAAGCATATTAAGAAGTCTGGGTTTCGTGTACCTTGTGTGCCTGAGAATTTTACTTCTGCTCTTCTCTGGTTCTCAGGGAATTAGGATGATTCCCCAGGAGAAGTCAGCTCGTATCGCAGAGCTGATTGAACCCTGGTTTATATTTGCCTTGATCTGGAGTGTGGGCGCTACCGGAGATTCCCAAGGCCGCATGGCCTTCAGCTTGTGGCTGAGGGAGAAGATGGCAAAGGAAAAGGTGAGTAAAGGCAAAGCAGATCCTCCCTCGTTATAGAGAAACTAGTAGTGAGGAATGGGGGTCAGAGCTTCTGGAATGCCTGAAGGCTTTGGATGGGCTTCCTCTTGCGATCTGGTATACCAGATCTGCTTCACACTTCAAGAGACCCCTGGAGCTGGAAGATCTGGGAGAGACACTTGACCTCCCTGCTCTGGGCAGCATCCCGTTACTAAAATCTTTCTTGCAGTGGTGCAGATCCTCGTGTGAATTCAGCTGAGTGGCAGCCAGGTTTACCACAGCTTTATTCCCCACAGATCCAGTTACTTTTCCCAGAAGAAGGACTGGTTTATGACTATAAACTGTATGATGCTGGGCTTAGCAGTGCTGAAGATGATCTGGACGAGGAGGTCATTAGGGAGGTAAAACACTTCCAACTCCCAAGTTGGGAAATCTAGGGGGAGGGACCAGGAAGCAAAACAGGATTTGGTAGGATCTTCTCATCTAGGGCAAATAAAAAAGGTCTATAGGAACCAAGTGAGAATGTTTAAAGTGAAATCAAGCTTTTCATTGAAGGAAGAAGGCAGTTTCTTGCCCTCCAGGTTGTGAAGCAGATCTTTCAAGTCTGAGCCAAAGGCTGGTCAATTCAGACCTGAGTGCTTCTGCCAGTGCTCAGGAAAGTGAGAGGGCTCTACAAGTGTAGCTGCTGCAGGAGGACAGGGAGAAGCTCAGATAGAAAGGTCTGTCTGTGTTAGAAGGCAATGCACAACAGCAGGAGAGCTGTGTGCAGCAGAGGCTGGAGGAGGAGCAAGGCAGACAAATACACCATCTTTTTCACAGGAGACTGCAGAGCAGTAGGGCATGCGAGGCCCATCTGACTGATAGTCACCAGCCCCTGGGCTGAAAGAAAAAAAAATTTTTAAAAAGAGGAAAAATGTTTCCCCTTCTTACAGAGCAAAGTAAGGAGCCCTACATGAACATCAGATGCTTAGCAGAAGCTGCCAGCATTATCTCTGTGGGAAGGCCACACAGGGGGGTCAGGAATGCAGATTTTCTCAGTGTTCTCCAGCACATCCCTGACAAAACCTCTATCTCACTTGTATAGTGGCCTCTGGGGGGTTAGTCTGTGACTGATTCTAGCACAAATCACCCATGTCTTGTACAAGTACAAAACCTCCATGTGTCTCTGAGTGCAACACAGGTGATGGCACCAATCATGAAGATAGGATCCCAGCTAAGCCCTCACTGGCCCTCTGCCATGGGGGCACTTACAGGGTAGGTCAGCTTAGGACAGAATTCCCATTCTTGAGAATATCACAAGTGCCCTCTGTTCTGAAAACTGGGATCAAAGGGGGATGGAGCAAGTAGGTTGCTGCTGGGGCAATGATCCCTAACTCCTGGGCTACCTCCCAGGCTGCCTCCCTCCCGAAGGAAATGAGTCAGGCACTCACAGGCATTGCCATACAGGAAGGTATAGGTGGCAAGACTAGACAAAGGGGCTGGAAACCTGAATTCCTCATCAGAATCTGAGCTACCACACAAGGAGCTGTGATGGGGAGAACACAGCAGAAATACTGTTTTCCTGTTCCTGTGGGGGATAGATGCAACCACCCCCTCTAAACACACCCATACTTTTCAGGTGTGCTGGGAGAAGTGGCTGGACTCTACAGCAAAGTTCACCATGGTTCCTGATACCAACTTCTGTGACATTATTGTGCCCACGATGAACACAGTCCGAATGGCCCATCTGCTGGAACTGTTGCTCACAAACCATAAGCCAGTATGTGCCCAGCCTTGTCTTTGATTTTTTTGATTCAACCTTGTTCTCTTTAACGGGGCACCTTTTCCTCTCCCAGTGCAGTCAGAACCTAACAGCAACCTGATACCTTTAGATTATTTCCCACTCATGGATTTGTATTTCCCTGCTCAAAAACTGTGCCTAAGCAACAGGAGTTCTCCATTCAGTCCCCAGGCACCATGCCAGTGCCAGAAAGGAGTATCAACTCTCAGTTGCGATTCCTGGATCCCCTCCCCACCACAATGATAGCCCATCACCATCTGTCTTTACCTGTTTGCTGTGGTTCCATTTCATGCTTCTTTGGTTAGATTCCTTCCACGCAAAGAGATCTGTTACCTTGAACAGCTGTCCTTTCGGCACAAGCAAGCCTTCTGTCCTCTCCCAGCCTTCGAATGCCTAAATGAGCAGTAACCTGCATTTCCTCCAGCAAATGTCAGAGAGCTGGGAAACACAGACTGTGTGCCTACAGTTATGCTGCATTGCTGGTTGTACTTCTAGGTTCTCTGTATTGGTCCCACTGGCACAGGGAAGACTCTCACAATTACAGACAAGCTTTTGAAGAACTTGCCTCTCAGATACGTCACCCACTTCCTGATGTTTTCAGCACGCACCTCTGCCAACCAAACCCAGGAGCTCATTGACAGCAAACTGGATAAGAGGCAAGTTTCCTTTCTGTGTTTGCAAAGGCAGTATCTCTGAGTTCAGTGTTTCTATTAGCTTGGTCATTTAGTTTCATCCCAAGACCTGAAGGTGCCACAAGCACATACAGCTGTGGATAAAAAATAGGACACACAGCAAATCTGAGCTGGAATTGTGAGAGCCAGTAATAACTTGATACAATGGCAGGAAAGTGAGAAGGATTAGTGAGGATCTGTAAAAATTGCTCCAATTATAGTTATTCCAGAAATATTGCATTTCACAGCACAGGTGTTTGGAAACCCTCCTGTGGGATCAAGAAGTTGATAAGGGGAGAAAACGTGGCTGCTAACCCCCAGTCCCACTCCTCATGGTTAGCAGCTTCCCTTTTTCCTTCCTGATCAGCCACTGGTTTGAAATTTCCAACAGATTTATGGCCTCAAGCTTTGCTTTCATTTGCACCCATTTATTCATTGATAGTGTGCATTAAAAGGCAAAGTTTCACTCATGTTTGGAAAGAAGCCATTGCCTCAATCATTGCTCTGGATCTTTTCTGTGCAAAGACCCATATAAAGGGGTATACGGAGTATAAGCGTAAGGATAGCTGAATCTGCTGACCCACGAAGCCTCTGGAGAAAAAACTGCTTTTGCATCAAGTTAGGAGTACCTTTGCAATAGGAGTTGCCCTGTGTCCTTACGTGGTTTCTGTACTTACAGGCGGAAGGGTGTGTTTGGGCCTCCGGTTGGGCGGTACTTCATATTTTTTATTGATGACTTGAACATGCCTATGCTGGAGAAATACGGTGCTCAGCCACCCATCGAGCTGCTGCGGCAGTGGATGGACCACCAGGGCTGGTACGACAGGAAGAAGATCGGTACGACCCAAATCCTTTGCCCAGTACTCTTGGCAAAAGTTGGCCTGTTGATAGATATACATACTGCTGTGGAGATTTGTGCCAAGGGTTTTTAGTTAACATTCATTCCTGATTTTGCACTCTTCAAGGTACTTTTAAGAAGCTGGTAGATATTAATTTTATCTGTGCCATGGGACCTCCGGGAGGGGGAAGGAATGCTGTCACTCCACGCCTCACCCGCCATTTCAACTACCTCTCCTTCACGGAGTTGGAGGAGAGCAGCAAGAAGACTATCTTCTCCACCATCCTTGGCAGCTGGATGTGTAAGTTCTGCAGACAACTGCCACCTTCTCATGTTGCCAGTCAACTCAATGATAATAGAGGTAGAAAGGAGAGGAATTAATATTGGTGATCTGATCAAAGTGTTGGAAGCTGGAACTTGCATTAATTTTGAAGATGCTTTTGGGAAAGTGTTGTTTGAATCTTAGCAAACAGAGAACTTATACACTGTTTAGTCTTAGAAACAAACTCTGCTGGTGCAAATCAGCAAACTTCAACTTTGGCTTTCACAGTTTCTTAAGGTATCCCAAAGCCTAGGCCTTTCAAAGAGGATTTTGTTTGTGATAGATGATGCAGATATCCTTCACCTCACCAAGTAAAGCAGTAACCCAGGTTTTCTGTCTTTTTCTAGCTGGACTCCTAGGAGAAAGAAGTTACAGAGATCCAGTGCGTAAGTAAGAGCAGAAACATATGAGAGAGAGAGACTGAACAGAACAAGCTGATGGGCACAGCATGGCACAGCTTACCTGTGCTTTCAGCAGACAGACACTTGCCCAGACAACAGCCTTCTGTGGAAGCAGAGCCTTCTGTTACTCTCCATCTGCTGCAGCCTGTGGACAGCTGAGCAGGGAGGATCTA
Source organism: Balearica regulorum gibbericeps (assembly GCF_011004875.1). Taxonomy (NCBI): domain Eukaryota; kingdom Metazoa; phylum Chordata; class Aves; order Gruiformes; family Gruidae; genus Balearica; species Balearica regulorum. The sequence goes on from NC_046193.1 coordinate 7,794,264, forward strand.
AGCATGGTGCTACAGCCACCCAGAAAAAAGGGTTCATTTGGAGTGAAATGAGTCCTGTTATATTTGACAGGGTGGAAATTTAGGATCATCTTTGCAAATGTGCCCTCATCTGCAAATCTGCCAGTAGGAAGGGATGAGAATAGTGGGCTATGAGGGAAGCAGAGCTTTCTGAGTGCTTGCAATATTCACAAGCATCAGTACCTGACTATGAGCTCAGGTGCACACTAAGGCATCTAGCTGTGATTTAAAAAGAAATGAAAGAATTTTGGAAATAACTGAAAAAAGTGCAAAATGCTAGGGTGTCACATGGCTCTACTTCCCCAGGAGTGTTTGTAATGAACTTGATTGGGAAAAAAAAAATACGTATTTTATGCTCTAAAACTGGCAGCTGTGTTTAAATCTTGCCAGACTATTGCATAAGAAATTATTCCTCAGTGGCTTTGCATTTGCCGAGCTCAATGAATTGCAAGGCGGTTTAGCTAAGAGGGCACTCACACCTTCTGGCTTAAAAGTAGCTGAGACTCCACTGAGGGAGTAGGGAAAAAAAAAACCCCAAACCCACACCTATCTGGAGTATTTCAGGTAGGCACCAATTATCTGCCTGGCAGTGTCTCCTCTCTCCCTGGGGTACATGGAGTCTTAACATCACAGAATTGTTTTGATTGTTTCCTCCCCAGATCTGATGCCTTTTGGGTGGGAAACTCATTGGGAAACTGTCCACTGCAGTGAGCAGGTGCTTGATCAGGTCCCCACTCAGTCTCTGCATAAGAAAGCAGAAGAAAAAAGTGTTCCTGGCCAAGTCCTAGCAACACCTTTGCCACTCAGTGCCACCTGACTAGCATGAGAAGCTAGGACCTTCTCATCTCAGAGTCACCACCTTGGCATCTCCTCTGTCTCTGCAGCAGGAGCACTTGCAGTCAAAGACTTGAACGAACCTTTGGTTGATGCCACTATCTATGTGTATTTGACCATCACATCCCAGCTGCTGCCCACACCAGTGAAGTCACATTACACCTTCAACCTGAGAGACCTCTCCAAGGTGTTCCAGGGCATGCTCATGGCTGAGCCCAGCCAGATTGAGGTGAGTCCTCCCATCAGCACAGCCGGGGGAAGACCAGAAGTGTTCCAGTTCAGGCCTCAATGTCTTGAAGCTGCATTTTGGTACTGTTCAGTGAATGTGGTGACCCTCTCTTTGGCTATTAGTAAACAGACCTCTTCCTGCCACCCCAGCCCTCCCTTGGTGTGGAAGCAGGTGGATGACCACAGAGAGTCAGGACAACGCAGCCCAGCCATTCAGGGCTGGATGGAGCCATAGGGGGACCACACAGGGAAAGAGGTGTTGTCCTGTTCCCCAGCTTGTAGCAATGGAGGCCTCTGTCCCTTCGGCTCTCCTGAGGACCTTGCTCTGGCTCCAGCCTAGCCAGTAGAGATTGACTTACCACAGGAAGTACTTGGGACCCTGGTTCTGTGCTACACCAGAATAAAAGGATATTTCCAAAAAGCGCAAGAACTTCTGAAAACAGTAAAACTTAAATCAAACTGGGGGAAAGATAAGGACAAACAATGTGAAATTTAAATCTCTCAAAGAAAGCCTGACATATGGGCAAATAAAGGAGGGATTAGCTGCTGAAGCTGTAATGAGCTCTCTGCAAAGCAGCTGTTTTGACAAGAGCTGTTTTTTTTCAGAAGAGAAGGGAATGCAGCTTCCTCCACCCAGTTCTTTCTCCACTCCAGCTGCCTTCTAGCAGAAGTGGAGTTGGCCACATGCTGGGCAGGAACCAGCTTTCCCGACAGCAAGGCTTTTCAAACTTCTCTGCTTTTCTCATGGGCGTGTTTTGTTGGGATTTCCTACCAGAACAAACAGCACCTGCTGAGACTGTGGTACCACGAGAACTGCCGGGTCTTCCGTGATCGCCTGGTCAGCAAGGAGGACCAGACCTGGTTTGACAACGTGATGAAGACTATGATGGAGGAGATGGACACCAGTTTTGAGGAGGTTGTCCCCTCCCAGCCAGTTTTGTTTGGGGACTTCATGGAACCAGGTGCCAATATCAAACTGTACAAAGCAATTGACAGCCAGGAGAAGGTAAGGACCTGGGGAATCATGATGCTTCCAAGTCTTCTGAAAACAAAACAGTTAATAGTAACCCTGGGGCTGCTTGAATTGAAGGTGCCTGGAATCACAAACCCTCCCAGGGCTCTCCTGTGAAATCCTACCCCAGACATGGATTGTGGCTGCATTTGGTGCAATGGGAAGTTGAGGCAGAACAAGCTGTCTCTGGGGGCAGCCTGCTATGCCAAATTTCCCAAGTGAGCTGCACTTGGGACTGAAAAGTGAAATTTGCTGGAAGGAAATGGCACATTACCCCCAAACAATACTACTTTTGCCATTAAAGACTTCACAATTGACCTTTACAAGTAATTAATGCTACTGCCAGATTCTCTGTTGGAGAATATACTGTGAGTACTTTGGTAGTGATAATTAAGCAAAGGCAATGAGCAGTGTGTTTTGTACTCATTATCAGAAACAGATGATTATCCTGTTGTCTCTCCTCTTGTGATAGCTGTGCGGCAAAGACTGGTAATTAACCGAGCATTCCAATCTCTTTTGCAAAGTAGGTAGGCCTGTCCCCCACTGAGGTGAGCACAGCTGAGACAGCCAGACTTAACAAGCTGCTGCTGCAGAGTCCACTGATGTGCCCAGGACTCTGGCTTCTAGGCAGGGATCTCAGCACCGTATGAATTCTAGCTGATGTTGCTTGCCCAGATTCACGGTGAGATTACCAAGGGGGTAGGACAAAATCCCAGATGTCTTCATGCTTCATCTCCTGCTCTGGGCTGAGGGTGCTGTTGAAGAGAGCCCTGGAAAGGGCAGGAGAGACTGGTCCTGCAGCTATTCTGTGTGGTGGCTGGACCAGGAGAGGAGTGCACTTCTCTACTTACCTACGGCCAGCAGGGTTTTCTTGCAGCACCTGCCCTTTCTGGCCAGGATCCTAACCACAGGATGCAGCAGCAGACAGTGGTCAGCTATAGAGTGAGGAAGCTGTCCCAGAGGGAGGCCCTGGAACAGCACGGGTCCAGCAGCCATAAGCTATTTTAGTTTGAACTATGCCTTGCTGTTTCTCCAGACAAACAGCACTATTGGGAACAGCAGACCTCAGTCACTTGCCTGAGTTAGTTTAAGGTCACCATCCAGCAACTGCTGCCACCACCACTAGCTAAATTCAGCTCAGTCTAATGGCAGTTCCTCTAGGAGCATGGAGTAAAGAGCCATCACCTCCCCACAAGCAAGAGAGGCAGCTGCTCCCAGACCCTGCTGAACACCAGGCTCTGCCTTCCTAAAGGCCTGGCTGTGCTTGGAGAGAACCACCTGTCCCTTCACAATTGCTTTTATCTGGTAGCCACAATTTACTGTTTCTGCCCACAGCTGAAGGTTGTGATTGAGGATTACCTGGAGGAGTACAATCAAATCAACACCCCAGAGCTGAAGCTTGTGCTTTTCATGGATGCGATACAGCACATTTGCCGAATCAGCCGGATCCTGCGGCAGGCTACAGGGAATGCTCTTCTCCTGGGTGTTGGGGGAAGTGGGAGACAGTCTCTCACCAGACTGGCATCTCACATGTAAGTAATGCACTCCTATGCATATAATGTGGAGCAGCTCCATTGGGGTTGCCTCTAGAGAGTCTCTTTTCCTGCCCTTCCTGCTATTGGTTACATGTTTTTCTGGTTGCTGACTCTTCAGATTTAACACTCAAGAGCTATGGCTCTTAACATGCACATCTACACTAGAAAAATTGAACTTTTTTGCCTGCTAGTAGCTTGGGTTACTGCTGTGGGCATGCAGTGAATGAGCAAATGCAGCATGGCCCCATGGTGGAATGTGCAGCACACAGCAGGGCAGGGGAAGAGATCTGGGCTTTTCCTGTGAGCTGGGCAGCAGGAAGACAAGGACAGGAGCTGTTAGTGACAAGCGATCAAGTGACACTGGCAGCCGGGCAAGCAGGACTGGTGAGTTTTGGGAGCCAGGGGGCCTCAAGGGGAAAACTTGAAAAGCCAGGGAACTAGGCTGAGGAAGAAAATTCTTCCAGCTCTGAATACAGGGTATGATCCTAGAGAAATGCAACCATCGTTCCCAGGTGCACCAGCCTCTGAGGGCAGCATCACAAAAAAATCCATGTTGAATTGCTCCCTGTGCGCTTTAAGGCACTGTGTCCAAGAAGCAATGAGAGTCTGTTAGCTCATGGAGTTGCACTTCTGTTTTCTAGCTAGCTCAGGATTCTCTGCTTTGAGTAAAACATGCTCTTGAGTTGGTGGCTGAACAAGCACAAGGACAGGCATGTGCTCAGGACTCATTGCAGGAAAACAACTTGCTTGAGTCCTCTTCCCCTGAGTCTACAACACACACTCTGGACTGACAAAAGAGTAGATTTTAATTTGCTGTAACTCCACAGGCTTCTCTTTCTTTTAGGGCAGATTATGAGTGTTTCCAGATCGAACTGTCCAAAAATTATGGCATGACCGAATGGCGAGATGATGTGAGGAAGATCTTGATGAAGGCAGGCCTTCAAAGTCTACCCAAGACGTTCCTATTCATAGACACGCAGGTACAGGAGTATTAGCGTGGTGGACTCCATTTCAAAAGGAGTCAGAAACACATCTCTAAGCTCAATAAATCCCTTTAAAGAGGATTGAGGAGTTTGATACAAAGCAGGCACAACTTGTATTTCTTAAGTAGCCCACCTTCATCATCTTATAAAAAAGCCCCAGGGAAACTAAAGGTGGTGCATTTGTTGCTAGAGGGACCGTAGAGCCATGTGTGAGTGGGGTGGCTCTTCTGTTGCTCGAGGAAGTCTCTTTCAGCTCCATCCAAGGGTTTGGTGGCATCAAAGGTTTTAGACCCAGCTTCCTGAAGCTAAGCACTAGGCTGACCACTGATGCTAGAAGCCCTAAGTAACATAATTCTCTCTCTTTTCAAAACACCAGTAGATTTAGGGCCTTATGCCTGCTGGTTCCACAGGATAATGTTGGCTTGTTACTGTAAGCTGTAACTCGCTAATGACTAGGACAACTTCTGGAATTCACGGTTATGCTCCCCATAGGCTTTTTTACTGCCTTCATTATGATAGGAACCAAGTCCCTTCTGGCAGTGCCCTAAGCAATGAGATGAGCATCTGTCAAATGCTGCTTGTTCTTGCACCCTTTTTCCTGCAGTGAGAAGCATATGTGGGAGAAGAGGGGCATGGGAGGGTGCGTTTAGTCAAGGAGATGGATGCTGTGTATTTCTGATTTAGCAAAGGTGGAGAGGTGAGTGTAGCTCTGGAGGGAGATCATCCCACAGACCGTGACACATCCCTACAATTACTCTGTCTCCCACATTGATGAGCTTTATCCTAATAGTGAAGTGTTCTGTGCTAAACAAAGACCCAGAGCAACCTGGTGTCTGGTTCCAGAGTCACTGCGAGGCAGGGAGCAAGGCCCTGACCTTGGTTTGTCTGTAAGGACACAGTGAATGGGCAGAAGGAGGTTTGTTCTCAGACTCACACCCCCACCCTTGACATGGCTGAACTTGGCTGTTCAATTGGAAAAGCTGTGCTGGACAAGGGTCAGAGTATGCTTTACTGGAGCCAAGTGATCACACATATGATTTCTTATGACAGACACTGAAGGCTATATTTATCTAGAAGTGATCTTCCTGGCATGTGGAGATATGACTGTCTTATGACTTAGGAAACCACTTTTTCTTTTTTTTTTTTTTTTCCCCTGTAATCTACTTAGATTAAAAATGAATCCTTCCTTGAGGATATCAACAACCTGCTCAACTCAGGTGACATTCCCAATATTTACAACCCCGATGATCAAGAACAAATCATGACAGCTATGAAGCCCGTTGTTCGAGATCTAGGGCAGCAGCCCACCAAGGCCAATCTGATGGCTGCGTACACAGGACGGGTTCGCAGCAATATCCATATGGTGCTGTGCATGAGGTACAGTTCAGGAGTAGGACTCCATGCTGTCAGTATTAATTATTCCCTCCTTGTCCTTTGCCTTGCATCACTTTGTCATGGGATCTTTGTTTCCAAGCCCCTGACTTCAGAGGATAAGTAAGGTTTGCATACCACTTTCCCATAGGACTGGATAGTTTTGGGTTTGGTTTTTTTTTTACACTTTGCTTGTTTGAAGATGAAGTTTGAAAAGTTTAAGAATATATGTGATCCAGATTAAATACAAGCTTCCTCCTCCTTCATGCACCATTGAGCTGTTTGTTAGAAAAATATCTTACTTGAATTTGGGGCTCAATTGCACCATGTTTACTTGTGAATCTAGTGCACAGTCCATGAGCAGCTTGCTTGTTTGCAGAAGGCCTGCCGGAACGTACAGGGCATTCTCAGTGCAAGTACAAGTGGAAGAATCAGGGGCGTGATTTTTGTCTGGTGATACGATATCTGCACTTACCTGCTTGAAATAAACTTCAGATCACATTTATTTCTTCCTCCTTAAGTGTTCTCTCTGGGGAGGGGACCCAGAAAACATCACCCCACTGCCATCTTAATACTTCCAGAATATACCCAGGACTTCCAAGGAGCAAGCTGTCATTGCAGCTCAGTGCTGAACTTTCACTCCTTATTTCCCTCCCTCCTCCTTCCTTAGGTATATTGCCTCTTCCTTCTTACTCTGTAAGAGTTTAGGATGGTTCTAGGGAAATAGGAAAGCTATTTTATCCTGGTATCTGTAGCTAGTTGTAACATCTCTTTTCTGTATATCTTTCCCTCAGCCCTATTGGAGAAGTCTTCCGTGCACGCTTGAGACAGTTCCCCTCTCTTGTGAACTGCTGTACCATTGACTGGTTTAATGAGTGGCCTGCTGAAGCCCTGCAGTGCGTTGCCTCCTCCTTCTTGCATGAGATCCCACATCTTGGTGCCAGTACTGAAGATGTTGATGTGATGGTAGGTGCCACACACAACACACAAAACACAGCTCCTGTACGCTCAATGTGCCATGTTTCTAGATACACATAGACAGTGGATGCAGGACACATCTACAGAAAGGTCTTGCCCTGTAGCAGAAATGTTTCATGGCAGGGTCATTCAAATACAGAACTGGTTAGCTTTTGTATGCCTTGAAATGGCCGTTTCCATTTGTCGCCCTCTCTCTGTATGGCATTGAAGCCCATACAAGCTCTTCTGTGACTATACTTAGCCTCTTTGTAAGCCCCTTGCACTCTGTGGGTATCACCTAGACTTGCCTACCACATGTTCAGTACTGAATAAGATTGTTTCTTTCATTTCTCCTTGTAGATTCAAGTGTGTGTAGAAATCCATCAGAGCGTGGCAAAGAAATGCCAAGTGTACCTGGCAGAGCTGGCCAGACACAATTATGTCACTCCCAAGAGCTACCTCGAGTTCCTCAGCATCTTCAGTTCCCTGATTGGAAAGAAGAAACAAGAACTGAAGACAGCCAAGAAAAGGATGAAGAGTGGCTTGGACAAGGTTTGTCCTTCACGCCCAGGAAGGAGAGCTTTGGGCCCCCTTTGCCTGCCTGCTCTGAGCAGTGTATTTGTAGCTGCAGAGATGCAGCGAGATGCCCTACGCATCTCCTGTGTAACAGGAGGGAACTCATGCTAAAGCAAAAGAGAGCTATACCTTCTGCCAGAGCCACTCTTTCTGAAGGTCTGAGTCTGTAACAGCTCTAAAATGATGGTACTCAGTCTTTGGGGACCACAGAGCTCTGTGTAAGCTGATTGTCTCTCAGGATGTTCCTTATTAACCTTTTTATTGAAAGCCCTATAACAGTAACATTGTTCTGCTGACTGATTGCCATGAGCTTACAAAGTAACACCCATCATGTGGAGGCACCACTGGTCATAACCACTCCACAGTGCCACTTTGATGCTTAAGCAGAGACTAGGGCAATACCTGCTTTGTACAGCCTGACAGCGGGCAGGGAGCACCCACCAGGGCAGCACAGCCCTTTCCTGGGGCTTTCTGTGGCTGCTGCCTGTGCTCTTACTCTGCTCTACTCCCACAGCTCCTGCAAACAGCAGAGAACGTAGCGAGGATGCAGGAGGAGCTGGAGTCTGCCCGCCCTCTCCTGGCACAGGCAGCCAAGGACACGCTGGCAACCATGGAGCAACTGCAGGTACCGCTGCTGGACAGCCCTGTGCTTTGCAAATCCGACTGCTCAGACAGGGACACAGGGCTTGGGGAGGCCTTGCAGGAATTGTATGAAATCCTGCTTGATCTGACAGTAAAAAGGCTTCAGATTAGCACAGCAGGTGTTCATGCAGAGCAGCGCTGCCAGCAAGAATGGCCTTCTGCTGGGGTCCCTGCTCTGGTGTTGGTGGGGTCAGTCACAACCTACCAGCCTGCTGCTAGCAGAAGAGAGGGCTCACTTGCCCCCCTCTGAAATGACAACCCAGGGATTAGTCAGCCAAGTTCCCAGCTCCTTTTCCTCACTGGTTTAGACCCTTGCAAGCACAGACTAGCAACACTACTAACACAAGCCTCAGGTGGCCTGAGCAGCTCTAAGCCCAAACTATTGTTGCTGAAAGGGATTGTTCACCCACATTCCATTCCCAGGGGGCTGATCCAGCTGCAGCCTGCCCCTGCTAGCCCAAACCTCGGAGATCATCACAGTCACTCATGCCACTGCAAAAGAGGGAACTGTCCTGTGTTGGCTGTCACTACCTTCCCTCCTCCTTCTGTTCCTGTCTGTCTTCTACTGTGGGATGGCCAGGCTGAGACAGAGGGAACAGAGACACTAACATCATACAGCTCTGCACACAAAGGGGAAAGAGTCTGCAGTCTCCCATGTTTCCATATAGCAGATAAGGATTTGGCTATGCTTCATGTTCCCTTTACACCTCCTGGTAGCATTTTAACCCTGGGGGTAGGCAAAAGTGACAGTTTTAGAAACTAAACCCTCAGCATATCTTCTTATTCATCTCCCTACACATTTGCAGCCCTAGGCATCCTCTCCCTGTGCCAACAGGAAAAATTGGTAGAGCAGCTAATTCCTGCAGGGGAAGGTTCCTCCCAGGGGAGGTTTAGATTGGATATTTGCAAAATTTCTTCACCAAAAGGGTTATCAATCATTGGAACAAGCTGCCCAGGGAAGTGGTTGAGCTACCTTCCCTGGAGGTATTTAAAAGACATGTAGATGTGGTGTTTAGGGACATGGTTTAGTGGCTGGACTTGGCAGTGCTAGGTTAACGATTGGACTTGATGATCTTAAGTCTTTTCCAACCAAAATGATTCTATGATTCTATGTCTCTGCTGGAAGAAAATGCATCACCTGCCAGGACAACTGTGATCCTTACCTTGCAGTGCTGAGCCAAGCCAAAGGGGGGGGCTTTGGCTCCAGCATGCTTCTGAGGCTGTCTCTGGTGTTGCAGGTGGACACAGCTCTGGCTGAAGAGACAAGAAAAGCTGTGCAGGCTGAGGAGATGAAGGCTAAAGTGAAAGCTCAGGCAGCCCAAGCTATTGCAGATGATGCTCAGAAGGACTTGGCTGAAGCCCTCCCAGCCCTGGATGCTGCTCTTGCCAGCCTGAGGAACCTCAACAAAAGTGATGTTACAGAGGTAAGTGGGTTGAGGGGGAGGGTGGCAGAGCCCCAGGTCTAGTCCTGAACGGCCTCTCACTTTGCAGCAATTCCCCTTCTATAGGCTTGCAGCATCCCCAGCTTTTTCCAGCATCTCCATCCGTCCCCCTAGGCTCACAGTCTGGGCAGCTGCTCGTGCAGCTTCTCAGCTTCACTCCTTCAGAAGCAAGGACTCTTGAAGAGCAGAGAGGCAGCAACTGGCTCCTGGGTGTTCCTACATGTTGTTTCCAACTTGTGCCAGAGAGGGTGTTGAGGAGGGCTCGCCCCACAGTGCCTGTCTGTGGGGGTAGACAGGAGGCAGCACTACAGTACAACCCCAAGTATTGACAGCACAGCACAGGGACGGATCTAGCAGTGCAGTCTGAACCAGCAGGCTCTTTTGAAAGGGGACTCACCACAGGCAGAGAAGAGGAAGAGGCAGTGGCTAGTGGGCTGACTTCAAGGAATACTTGAAACAGGATAGTCAGAGAAAGGAGGGTGATTCCAAGCCTGGCAAGTGTCACCGCCCGTAGCCAAGAGAGCAAACTCAGCAAGTACAAGATTTCACCACACAGGTGTAACAGCTGTGATGGGGAGGGACGAGCTTATTGCTCTGCAATTGTGAATAACAGACCTTTTTATTCCACACAAAACACATAAAACTCCTTTCCCCAGAAGGTGGGGAAAGACACAGACAGTGTTGGTCCACTTGCCCCCAACACCTATCCTCTTTTAGAGCTTGGCATGAAAAGTCTCCTCTCAATACAAGGCTTCCAGTGCCAACTCACAAGATACATCAGTTTCTTACACATCATCTAACCCACCCACCAGCTTCAGGGAACTCTTTGTATAAGGAATAAGCTCCCTGTTGCTTTTAAGCCCAGCTGCTGGGCCATGACCCAAGTAACCTGTCACTGGAGCCGGGATCACCAGAGTTCTCTCCCAGTCCAGGGCTAATGACCCAGCCCAAGCAAGAGGACACAACTTCTATGGCAGGGAACGAGCATCCCTTTGACCTACTGCTTTGCATAGGGCAGCTCTGTCAGTGGTCTCTTGGAGAAAGCTGACACCTGCTCCTCCAGCTTCTCCACGACCTCTCTCAGCCGATCCTCATTGCAGTAAAAATATACATAAAGGTTGCGTTCTGTCTGCAGGATAGGGCTCTGCAGAGATGTGCGCTTGACCTTCAAGTCACTCAGGAGGTCTGTCAGCATTTGGTAGAGGTTGTCCTCCATGGTTGTCAGTTGCTGCATCAGCTCAGTCATCTCCTGAGGGGCAGAACCCAAACACATGTGAACATGCAGAACGAGGGGGATTTTCTCCCACCTATGGAACAGCTCAGCCCACTAGAAGCAAACTACCCAGCTGGCTCTGGCCTCCAAACACATCCAGTCCAAGGAACAGAGGTAGCTTACTGGGCCACCTTGGCTAAGGCACCCCAATCTCTATACCTAACAGCACATGTGAAACGGTGAGAATCTCTTCTGTCCCTCAGCCAGTCACTGCCTCACTGGATAGCTTTTGGGACAAGGCAAGGATCAGCCCAACTTCCTCTCCCTCTGTGGGCTGAGGGCAGTTAAGTTCCCCCCCCTGCACCCAGGGAGGATGGCACAGAGGTGCCCCACAGCCACCCAGCAAGGCCTGGTGGAACAGGAGTGCTCACTTACCGGAGAGGAGAGCTGCAGCTGGTTCGAGCTGTTGTACAGCAGCCGGTAGAGCACCTCTGTGGAGGACTCCAGGGCAGGAAGCTGGGGCATAGGAGCTGCCAGCTGTGCTTCCAGCACCTTCTGGTCCTGAACCAACTGGGAGCACTGGGCTGCTATGGTCTTATAGCTGCGGAAGATCTGCTTCTCCTGATCTTGCCCCACCAGCATGTCCCAGAGCCTGCAAGAGGGAACAGCCAGCCAGAGGTGTGAGCAGTGTGCCAGCAGAGGAAGAACAGGGTTCAGGTGACATTGTGCACCTGTGTGACTGGGATGCAAGCAGCTGTGGGGCAACAATGAGAGGACAGCCACTCCTGGTGAGCAGCCCATGTCCTGGAGGTCCTGGAAGAGCACCATAAAGAAGCAGGCTGGCTCAAGGTCCAGTCAGATACTCCTTGCTGGCAGACACCAGCACCAGCTGTGCAGGGAGGAGTGAGAAGCTGCTGTCAGTGCAGAGGACTCAGAGAAAGCTCTTGCTCCAAGGAACTTGTGCTTCCTTCTGGCCCAGCTCTCCTTCTCCATGGCCAAAGACTTGTCCCTGCACTGTCCACCTTCACATCATAGGAAAACCTCTGTTTTCCATTCTCATTCCCTTCTCCAAGCCCATGCTTTGCTGCATCAGCCCTAGCCAGCCAGAAAGAAGCAGATGCCATCTCCTGGGGAATTTTGCACCACCATGGAGTCAGGGTGGCTCTGGTAGAAGAGCACTGCTGGACTGCCTGGTAGCTTGGGTCTGTCACCTGCCTCTCCCATTCCCATTCCACCTCCTCCACATCTAGTTTGTTCCTCATGCACACACACACAGAGGCCCTTACCGTAGAGCACAGAGGTCCTTGGGGTCTATCCATATGCGTGGACAATCCTTCTGGGAGGATCTGGCCTCTTTGAAGTAGTTCTGCTGCGCCTGCAGCCTGGTCTGGGCTTCCTTCATGGCAGTTTCCATCTCCCTCAGCCAAGCGGCCTTCTGGTCCATCTCCTTTCTCTCCCATTTCAGCTGGAGCTCCAGCAGATTCAGGCGGCTGTGCTGGTTCACCAACCACGCAGCTGCCTCTTCCTGCCTCCTGGCAATGGACTGCAGATGGGCAGCTTCCAGGCTGAGCTGCCTCTGCAGGACGGGCAGGCAAGAAAGGCGAGCCTCTGCCTTCAGCAGGGGTGGCAGCTGGTGGGTCAGGGTCTGTGTGATGTCGCAACGCAGGGCGTGAAGCTGCTTCTGAAGCATGGCAGCCTGGCTCCGGAGCTCCACCTTGACTACATGCTGTGCAGGAGGAAGACAAGACAGGCTGGTGTCAGGGTGCACCACTAGTGCTGCCTGGCTGTGCCACCCCCGCCTGGCATGTCAGCTGTGCTCCAGTGTTCAACAGGAGGGACTGCCTGCAGCACAGGCAGACCCTGCCATAGAGGATGGTGGAGGAGAGGGAGCACTGGACCTACCTGGTTCTTCTCGAGAGCTTCCAGAGTCCTCTGGGCCCACTCCAGCGCAGCACAGTTGGCTTCCACTTTTGCTGACATGACTATGACCTCCCTCTGGGCACAGATACGTGCTTTCTCCATTTGCCCCAGCTCCTTCCAGTAGCTGTCTTGGTCCTCTAGTAGCTCATCTCTGTCAGTCCCAAGGCTTTTCAGCATTGTTTGCTTGGCATCCATTCTCTCTGTGGCTTCCTGGCTGCCATCTCTCACCTCCTCATGCCCCATGCTCAACACCTCTCTGCCATCCCTCCCCTCCACTAGCTGCTTTCCCCTTGAGCCTTGGACCAGTATTCCCTGACTTGCTGGTGCCACCCACCACGGTGTCTTTGCACACTCTTGATAAGGAGTTCTTCCTTCTGGTACTTCCCAGTCTGAATCCATCTGCATCCCAGCCTCCAGCCTCTCCTTCTGGGTCTCTCCCTGTGCACTTGCTCCCCGAGCATCTGGAACCTGGGCACTCCCCAGTTGGACCTGCTGGATGAGCCTCTCAAACACATCAGTGGCTTCTTGTTCTAGCTGCATGTAAGGGCCAAGATCCATCTCACACAGCAATGCTGGTGGACGGCCTTTCCCCATGTCCTCACACCACTTTGCCAGCTGCATTGCAGCCTTGCTGACCTGGTTCAGGACAGCACTGGTTTGGAAGACCTCCACTTCCAGGTCCCTCTGAGCCTTCCTCAAGTCCCACTTCACCACTTTCTCCTCCTCCTCCAAATACCTCAGCTCCCACTGAAGGTTGGCTGCCCAAACCTGCAGCTTTCTGTGCCGCCAGAGCTGACGGTCACGATAGTCCTGAAGCTCGTGAAGCTCCTGCTTCAGGGCCTCCAGAGAGCAACTCTCATCATCCAGTATCACGCTTGGGAGCTGTGGGACCTGGCGGCATACCTGCAATGCCTGCTCAAGGGCATGGCCTTCTAGGATGGGCTTGCCTGCAGCCAGCAGGGCATCGTAGGCCTCCACCTCAGCTGGGCTCAACACGTTCTCCTTACCCACCGTGCTGCAGAACCACTCAAGGAACTGCTTTGTCTGAGGGCAGTCGTAGAGCCAGTCAAAGTCCCTCTCACAGAAGGCATCTGCATGGGGGTAGACCAACGACAGTGTTGCCATAAACTCTGCCCCTCTGTTCACTGTGTCCAGTGGGAAGGCCTGGGTGTGTGTCTGGCTGAACATGGCAAGGATGGTCAACACTAGAAGGGAAAAAGCAGGAGTCATTCTTATGGGTCCTGACACCCACAGCCATCTCAAGGGTGCCATAGCAACACTCCTAGCTGCCTGCTTGAGCAGAGACTCAAGCAGTCCCTCCACAAGTGCTGCAGACCAGCTCACAGGCTGCAGCATTGCTATGGTGGGGTGCAAGACAAATGAGAGCCCACAGAGCAAGGGAGAAAGCCTGCCCATGTTCCATTTCCATACAGCCTCCTCCCCAGGGCCATACAGATCTAGCCCCTTTGCCAAGAAATGTCCACCCTGCAAGACATACATATCAGAGCATCAGGACAGGCTTTTTCAGCCTACCTATAGTTTGCTCCATGCTCTTTCCAATAACCATCTTTCCCTTCAGATACCTCTGTCCTTCCCGCCTGCACATTGCATCCCCTAAGTGTCCAGTCTCTCCTGGGCCAGCTGAGGGATGAGCACCCTATCTCACAGAAAACCAGGCCAACTCACTGTCTCCATTTGGGTTTTGAAGGTACGAGCAATGCAGCGGCCTCCCCTTGGTGTGAAGATGGTGATTGAAGCAGTCTGCATTATGAAAGGAATCAAGCCCAAAAGGGTTGCAGGAGAAAAGCTAGGCTCCAAGGTAGATGACTACTGGGAGCCAGGCAGGGGCCTTCTCCAGGACCCAGGGAAGTTCCTGGACAGCCTGTTTAAGTATGATAAGGTAAGTGGTGGCAGAGAGAGGCTGTGACGAGGGACCAGGTATTGCCTTAATGAAGCTTAGAGCTCTTTGTGGGCAATATCCTTCAGCAGCACAGTGGACAAGGACATATTTGGCCTGAAAGCCCTCATGCAGATGGAGGCATTTGATTGCCTTGGGCAATGGGACCCAGGTACACAGGTCTTCCCCTTCTGTCCCTCTGCTCTTTCCACGTGGAGGAGCTGGATGGAAGTGGTATAGGAAGGGACTTACCTAGTCCCACAGCCATGCCTCCCAGGCCTCAGCATGCAGCAATTTGATTCTTCTTTCTCCAGTGCAATGCCTTAACCCCCCTGCCAGGTGCTGGGGCAGGCTGCAGCCACTGGGGAAAGCCCTTTAAGACCCTCCTCAGCCAGACATCTAAAACCCTCATCACCGATCTCCTTTCTCTCCTACCATTGCAGGACAATATTGCAGACACTGTTATCAGGGCCATCCAGCCCTACATTGACAGTGAGGAGTTTCAGCCAGCTGCCATCGCCAAGGTCTCCAAAGCTTGTACCTCCATCTGCCAGTGGGTGCGTGCCATGCACAAGTACCACTTTGTGGCCAAGGTTGTGGAGCCAAAGCGGGTAAGAGGCAGCGCGACCCGGTTGCTCTAGGGAACACAGTACTAGCAGCCCCTTTCTGCAGGAGCTGCTGAGAGTCACCATGTTCTGCATGTCAAGACATAATGTTCAGACGAAGCCTTAACAGAGCCAAAGCCTCAACACCCATTAACATAATAAATTAGGAGAAGTCAGCCTAGAATATGCTGGGACAGAAGCGATACCTTGTTCTTAGTGCTGAGTTCCTGACTCAGCAGAAGCTGTACTTACAGAAGCATTCCCACATCTCAGTAGTGTTACAGCCTTAATCCTCTCCAAGCCTAGCTATTCCTTTATTATTATTTTGGGGCAAGCCGAGGAGCCTTTCTTCCTGTTCAACAGTGGGCCACATCCTGAGCTTGTGTAAGCTAGCACAGGCTCTTGGCTTTTTGGAGCTATGCAGAAATGCCCTCCTCAGCCCTACCTTTATTCCTGGGCTTGCAGAACATCCCTCTGGAGTTAGACAGGTCAACCTTTGTCATACAGGGAAGGATCTCAGTATCAGCTAAAGCTTTTATGGAGAACTGACTCTTGCTCCAAGATATCTGGCTTTTGGGGGAAGAGCCTGGCCACATACCAACCACTTCCTTGTGCATCTCCCCAGCGAGCCTGGCAGGAGGCAGAAGAGGACCTGCGTGCCACTCAGCAGGTCCTTGAGGAAGCTAAGGAACACCTGAGGGAGGTTGAAGGTGGCATTGCCATACTGCAATCCAAGTACAAGGTCTGCATAGCCAAGAAGGAAGAGTTGGAGATGAAGTGTGAGCAGTGCCAGCAGAGACTGGGCCGTGCCAATACGGTAAGGGACAGAACTGGGTTCTGCCTGCTTACATGAGACAACCTGATTTCAGGTCAAGAAGCAGAGTGGTGAAAACCTCTGTGTGCCTGCAACTCATGACAATCCTAGGTTGAAGCTGCCTGGCCAGGTCTCAGCAGCACAACAGGAAGGGGGAAGCTAAGCTAGCCAGGCACTGGTGTGAAAAACTGCTGTCCTCCTGTGCACAGCTTCTTCAGCCAGCAATGGGTCTCCAGGACAGCCAAGAGCAGCCCAGTAATCCCAGGATTAAGTGCTCAAAGCTAGGAACAGAATTCAAGATATGGCAGGGGCCACCCTGCAACCTCTGCTCACCTGCAGCATCACCCAGAGAGCAGCAGGTCCAGGATACAGGGTTAGACCACACAGCAGCTCTCATGTGTGCAACTTCTCCCACAGCTCATAAACAGCTTGGCTGATGAGAAGGTGCGCTGGCAGGACACTGTAGAGAACCTGGATTACAAGATCGATAACGTCACTGGGGACGTGCTGATTGCAGCTGGCTTTGTGGCCTACCTGGGCCCTTTTACAGTAAGTGTGCAATGCTCCGCGCGAGGGGCTCAGTTAGCTGCTCTGCTCTCCCAGCCTCTTGCTGTTGCTGGCCAGATCCACTGGGAGAAAGGAATAGGGCAAGAGGGTGCAAGATCTCTCCTGGGTCTCTCTCCATTTGTACCAGAGGCTGCACAGGGTTCCATTGAAATGGAAACAGGAGGGTTTAGATGTGCACAGCGGGCTCGCTGTAGCTAAAAGAAAGGCTACGATGATGCTTCTCGTGGCAGGGACACTACCGTGCAGCACTGTGCAAGGAGTGGCTGAGGCAGCTGTCAGAAAAAAACATTCCTCACACCAAGGAGCCAAGCCTGATCAGCACCCTTGGAGACCCCGTGGAAATCCGCTCCTGGCAGGCAAGTTGCAGAAAAACCCAACACTTCAGGCTGAGGTGCCTCAGGCAAAGGCTAAAACACAGCTCACCACTCACTAGGGTCACCTGTGCCAAAGGACAGACCCCAAACCAAACAGCTCAGTAATGACCAAGCACCTCCACACTACAGAACTGGAATTGCTGCCAGGGCGCCTTGCGCAATGAGCAGGAGAGGACCCGGCAGCAACCAGAGCAGCAACAGCAGCTCTGAGAGCATCAGACTTAACTCATAAGGCTTCCCCTTTACAAACCACAAGCTTAGAGCAAAGCCCTGGCCATAGCCTACCCAAGCCTAACTCTGCCAGTACAGCTCTGTCCTGTGGCTCAGCTGCTCTGGTACCCTCACCACCATCCCCTGTCCACACACTGGGACCATGCAGGGGTCAGGGCAGAAAGGGCTTCTCTCTGATTAGCTGTGTTGTGCTACCAGGTGTTCCCAACAGCTTTTTCTGCCCCATTAGATTGCTGGCTTACCCAACGACACCCTGTCTGTGGAGAATGGGGTAATAGCACAATTCTCACAGCGCTGGACTCACTACATAGATCCCCAGGGACAAGCAAACAAGTGGATCAAGAATCTGGTAAGAGCTGTGGGGAGGAAAACCAGGTCTGCCAGGATAGGGGGAGCAGCTTTCTGTTAGTTGCACAGAGCAGCCTCAGGCTTTGGGCTCCAGAGCTGCAAGACCCCCCACTGTCCCAGCCCAGCCTGCCCAGCACTAGACAAGCTCCACATCCATGTCCATCCCAGCTGGACTTCTCTGCTTGGGGAAATCAGCACAGGGCAGGATCAGGGCCCCTATAAGCAAGCAAGGCATCAGATTCCCATTCTGGCTCCCCACTAGCATTCTGGGGGCCTTACATCCTTCACCACACTCTAAAACACACAGAGCAACACTAGCAACACCCATAACAGCCTTTAGGGTCCCTAGGACAGAAAGGATCAGGGTAACATTACCTGGCTAGTGAGCACAGTTCCTGCTGCTAGAGCACTACAGACACAAACCACCACTTCTCTCCCAGAACAAAACCACCCACTGCCCTTTTGAAGGCTCAGGCAGGAGGCTTGGGCAGCTGCTCCTGTTTTGCTCCCCGAAGGCTTTTCCTACCCACCTGCTCTTACTTTGCAGGCAAACAAGCTCTGAGTTACCAGCATAACCATGCTCTGTAGGGACATGGCTCTTTGAAGGAGGTTCTCACTATTGCCCCTTCCTGCTGCCTTGTTGGGCTGCCTCTGGTGCCTGGTGATCATGGGCTAAGCTTACCAAAATAGCCAAAAACTAGCTGAGCAAGAAAATGTGTTATTTCTGCTGTGCTGGAGAGCTAAATCAGCCCAGTGAGAGGTGTACCACGCACCAGAGCTGGATGCAAAGGTAGGCAGGACGCCGCAGGGACCCTGCCCTCATCTGCTGCCTTGCAGGAGAAGGTGAACAGCCTGGAGGTGGCCAAGCTGAGCGACCGGGACTTTCTCTGCAGTCTGGAAAATGCCATTACCTTCGGGAAGCCCTTCCTGCTGGAGAATGTCGGCGAGGAGCTGGATCCAGCCCTCGAGCCTGTTCTGCTGAAACAGGTCCTGTCTCGCCTTGGCAAGGAGGGGCAGCGGGTACCTGGCTGGGCTGTAGGGGGCAACTGGCCAGGGTGCAGTGGGATGCGGTGGCTTTGTAGGTCTCTCTGGGCAGGCAGCACTCACATGGATGCTGCCTGTTCTGTGCTCCCAGGTCTTGGCCAGGGTTCCAACATGTTGGCGGCCTCCTGCACAGCCCAGTCTCCTGCCAGCAGGCATCTTTGCCTGGGAGGCAGGGCCATGGGATGCAGCCACTGTATTTGGGTTCAGGCCTTCAGGTCTGCCACGCAGCTTTGAGCTCCCCTGTCCAGAGAGCCGTCAGACTCTGTCCTCACTGCAGAGCCCAGGGCACAGCAGGATGCCTTCCCTCACAAGAGGTAGCCGTCCCAGCCTTCCTGTATTTGTCTGTCTTTGTTACAGACCTACAAACAGCAAGGCAACACTGTGCTGAAGCTGGGGGATACAGTGATCCCCTACCATGAGGATTTCAAGATGTACATCACCACCAACCTGCCCAACCCTCACTACAGCCCCGAGGTCTCCACAAAGCTCACCCTTATCAACTTCACCCTCTCGCCCAGGTACCTGCTGACCCCATTAGCTGCCCATGCTGCTCAGCCTCATTCCTCACAGTCCTCAAACCCTCGGGCCTGTTGCCCCCACCCTCACCTCCATGGCTTTTGTTGTAGTGGCTTGGAAGACCAACTACTGGGAGAAGTGGTGGCTGCGGAGCGGCCTGACTTAGAAGAAGCTAGAAACCAGCTAATTGTTAGCAATGCTGAGATGCATCAGGAGCTGAAGAAGATAGAAGACCAGATCCTGTATCGGCTCAGCACTTCTGAAGGAAACCCTGTAGATGACTTGGAGCTCATCAAAGTGCTGGAGGCGTCCAAGATCAAGGCAGGAGAGATCCAGGTCAGAGGCAGAGGTGCTCTCCCCCTGCAGCTGTGCATCCCCTGCTAGCACTGCACTAACCATGAGATCTCCTCTGTCCCCCAGGCCAAGGTTATGGTGGCAGAGCAGACAGAGAAGGACATCAACATCACCCGCCTGCAGTATGTGCCTGTGGCCGTCCGCTCACAGATCCTCTACTTCTGTGTCTCAGACCTGTGTAACGTGGACCCCATGTACCAGTACTCACTTGAGTGGTTCCTCAACATCTTCCTAATGGGGATCAGTAACTCCGAGAGAGCAGGTGCCTGCCCAAAACAGCCCCTCCTATCCTCTTCCTTACCCCACGTTCCTGGTCTAGCAGCAGCAGAAGCTAGGACACCTGCAGAGCCAAGGCAGACGTGGCCACTTGCGTTGGCTCTCAGCATGGTCCAGAGCTGCCCCTAGCTGTGCCCACACAGCAAGGGAAGATGTGGTCGCAGCCTGCCCTTCGTTCTCTTCCCCACTACTTCTCTGCTGCCCTGTCGGACCAGGCAGGAGGGATGTCAGTGCCAGGGCACGGGCACGGTACGAGCCATCTGGTAACGGTGTGGCTCTACTTGTCACACTTGTGTGCCTCCACAAACAGGCCCTGGCTGCTGCTGCCAGGCTGGGGGCAGCTTTCCCCACCCTGCAGCGCGTGTTAGCCAGGATGGTGGTGGCTGGGCCCGTGTAGGCTGCCGCAGTGCAGTGCAGTGGTGCTGGGACAGTGGTTTCTTCTGTGTGCTGAGTTGCACAGCCTTGTGCTTTCACAGGGGTTTCTGTGCCAGGTCTATATTTGAGAGCAGCGTCTGTTCTTCCTGGGCAGGATGCAGGTGTGCCCCCCTGACTGGGCACTGACAGCTGACGTGGAGATTACCCTCCGTGTCATGTGTAGCACCCATCACCCTTGTCTGGTTGTTGCCTTTTTTTCAGACACCCTGAAGGACCGGATCGTGAACATCAACAACTACATCACCTTCAGTCTCTACAGCAATGTGTGCCGTAGCCTCTTCGAGAAGCACAAGCTCATGTTTGCCTTCCTGGTTTGCGTCCGGATTCTGATGAATGATGGGCAGATCGATATGGTGAGCAAGTCACCTTGGTCCTCCGATGGGATCCCATCAGAGCAACTCAAGCCCAGCCTGTTCAGTCCCCTTGAATAGCGTGCCGGGGTGGAAGAGGAGCCTTGTTCCCTGGGGCTGGGGGCAGGCTCGGCAGGCTGGTGGGCAAACCCAGGGCCTCTCTCTTCACTCAGATCTTAAAGCTTTCCCTGTGTCTATACGCAGAGCTGAATCACCTGCAGCTTTTGCGAGTTTGCTGCCAGACTGCTGCAAAGGTTAGCAAGTGCAGAGGGAGCAGGCAGGGATTAGAAGACAGAGAAAAGCTAGTGGCAGCTGAGCAGTGATGCTGATCTCACCAGATCCTCCAGTTCACTTACTCCTCAATGCACACACGTGGCAGGAGAGGCAGCCAGAATGTTACTACAGGATTTTACTTGGATATGGCACAAACCTATGTGCCTCAGGCCCAGGCAGGTAGGCTATGATCCATCACCATGTCCTGTCCTGTTCCCAGGACGAGTGGCGGTACCTGCTGTCAGGAGGGACCATAAAGGAGATGCGGGAGAACCCAGCTCCAGCCTGGCTGTACGAGAGAGCGTGGGGAGACATCCTGGCCTTGAGCAACCTGAAGAACTTCTCTGGCTTTGCCAATGATGTTGCAGCCAACCTAGCAGCATTCAGGGCCATTTTTGACAGCCCCAAGCCTCACAGGCAAGTGCCCCCTGCTTTTTCAGCTTAGCTGTACTGCACCCGGCAGGTAACAGCATCCCTGGGAGAGCACAAGGAGCTGACAGCCACAGTGCTGGCTCTGCTCACAGTCAGTGCCATGCCACACAAGGCATCGCCTTGTCTCCTCGAGGGTGGCCCTTGCCTGTGTATGTTGCTTGCCAAGGCAGAGCCGCGTGATGCCTTAAACCCAGGAGTAAGTGGCGCTTCCCCAGTGGAAGCAGCTCTGGCATGCCTGCTGATGGTTTCAAAGCTAGAGACAACAACCTCAGCCAAGTGACTGGAAGGTCCTTGTCCCTTCTGAAACCCCAGTGGCTGCCTGCAGGCAACTTGGGTGCTTCTTGGGGAAGCTGCAGCATCTGGCACATCCCTGTAAAATGCATCTAATTGCTTTGCAGAGAGCCCCTGCCGGGGAAATGGGAAGCTGAGCTTGATGCCTTCCAGAAGCTGCTGGTTCTGCGGTGTCTGCGGGGAGATAAGATCACCAATGCCATGCAGGACTTTGTGGCGCTGAACCTGGATCGGCGCTTCATTGAGCCACAGGTAACCAGCCAAAAGGATGTGCTGGTGGGGCCAGGAGCAGAGCGGGAGGCCTCGAGCTTGCTGTAAGTGGGCCATCAGCATTTTCCGGTTGCAGTGAGGGTCCTCATGCCTCCCCGCAGCTGTAGTGTTCCCACAGCTGGGGAAACACTTATGTCTTAGACAAGGGATATCCTACCTAATGTCCACCAGTTAAACCACAGTGGGAGGGGCAGATAGTGCAGGCATACAAGGGAAGAGTTTGAATGACAAATGGGAAAGAGGTTACTGCCCTGATCCTAATGCTGCCAGAATAGAGCTGTACAGGACGTGTTTCGGGCCTCAGCATCCAAAAGCACGCCGATGCCTTGGAGAGGAGCTGGAGGCCAGGCAGGGTGAGGAGGTGCTGCATGTGGTGCCACTGTGGCCCCTCTGCTCTGACCAGCTTTCTATGTTGCAGACCACTGACCTCTCAGTCGTCTTCAGGGAATCCACCGCCACCACCCCGCTGGTGTTCGTGCTGTCCCCGGGCACTGACCCTGCTGCCGAACTGTACAAGTTTGCTGAACAAATGAAGTTCTCCCAAAAGCTCTCTGCCATTTCTCTAGGCCAAGGCCAGGTAAGCTGCCGGTGGTCACCTGGGGCAGCACCGTCCTGCTGGCACTCCCAGCAATCTCACCTAGCCCCAAGCAGGTCAAACACCTTTGCAGCACAGTGAAAACACCTTCCTGCCCCAGAGCCCTTACTCATCAACCTTCTGCTAGCTGGAGGAGCCAGTTTGGTGGGGGGCCTGCAGTGGTTCCCCCTATAGAGTCCACTAACTTCCCGAATCCAGCCCCAGTTCTTCCCTTCCCTCCACCCTCCCACACAGACTTGCAAAAGCTGCAAAAGGGCCTTTGCTGTGCTGTCAGACAGCAAAGATCCAGTTGAGCCGAGGGGACAAAGCCAGGCTGTAGCTGTGGGAAGCAGTCCTTCTGCCCAGCAGCTGTCTCCCTGTCCAGCTCAGCAGGGCACAGCCCGCAATGGACCAGGGTCTCTCAGCTCGTCTTGTCTGCCCCCCCCAGGGCCCTCGTGCTGAAGCCATGATGAACAGTGCCATGGAGCAGGGCAACTGGGTCTTCTTTCAGAACTGCCATCTGGCCCCCAGCTGGATGCCTGCACTGGAGAGACTCATCGAGGGCATTGACGCCAGCAAGGTGAGCAGTTTTACTGAGCAGCCTGCATGCTTGGAGGTTGACAGGCAGGAGGCTGGAGCCCTGGGAGGAGCCCAGATCTAGTTCTGTCCCATGCACAGGTTCCCTGTACAACCAGAGGATGGGTGCAGGAGCAGCTGCAGTGGCTGTGCCTGCATCCTCCGAGCACTGGCTGCCTTCTGGATTTCCAGGTGCATCAGGATTTTCGCCTCTGGCTCACCAGTCTACCGAGCAAGCACTTCCCTGTGTCCATCCTCCAGAATGGCTCCAAGATGACTGTCGAGCCCCCCCGCGGGGTCAAGGCCAACCTGCTCAAGTCCTACATCAGTTTCAGTGATGACTTCTTGAATTCTTGCCCAAAGGTAAGACCCAGGCCGTGCTTTGGTTTGCTGTCCGCAGCCTGTGCCTGCTCCAATGTATGTTCTCCACCTGGATGTTGCTCCTCCCCAGGCATAGATCTTCCTCTCCTCTAGAGCTCACATGCTAGCAAAGGGCTGGTGGTATTTTTCACAAGCCCACATCTACTCTCTGATGAAGCAATTAGAAGTTTCACTTTGAAAAACAGAAGCAACAGCATTGTTGGTGTAAGACACTTGCAGCTCTCTCTAAGCAAGGGAGTGGGCCACAGCCTTCCCCAGCACAGCAGCCTGACTGAGGTTTCCACCCCTCCAGGCTCCAGCTGGCATTGCTGAATTGGCACATCTCCTCTGCCAGCTCCCAGCAGAGGATGGTTCCTCCCAAGCTGAGCACCTCCTGTCCCTGCCCACAGGTCACAGAGTTTAAATCTTTGTTGCTGTCACTTTGCTTCTTCCATGGGAACATGCTAGAGAGGAGAAAGTTTGGGCCTCTGGGGTTCAACATCCCCTATGAGTTCACAGATGGAGACCTCCGCATCTGCATCAGTCAGCTACAGATGTTCTTGAGCGAATATGCAGACATCCCGTACAAGGTAAGCATGTGAGCTGTCCCCCCACAGAGGGAACAGCCTCACGATGCAGGTGCAGGTTGGCAAGCCGCAGCGGGGTCCCTTGCAGGTTCTGAAGTACACGGCTGGGGAGATCAACTACGGTGGCCGTGTGACTGATGACTGGGACAGGCGCTGCATCATGAATATTTTGGAAGATTTCTACAAACCTGAGGTTCTGATTCCTGAGTTTGCGTATTCCGAATCGGGGATCTACAGGCAGATCAGTACCTCTTCTGACCTCGATGTAAGCACTCCAGTAACAAATTGCAACTCATAGATCCAGGGGGATCCTCATAGTGCAAAGGGGATCTACTCCTCCCTGAAACACACTGCATTTCCAATTCCCTGGGGGAATGTAAGTTTGTAAGAACCTAGGGATCTTCAGCTGCTTTCAGGAAGCTGCATCTGTTTCAAGCAGCAGGAGGAAAATCTTGTCCCTGTGCACAGAAGGTGGTAGCAGCTATCATCAGAGTTCCCCAGCTGAAAGCTTTTGTACTCTGAATCATTTTGATACCACATGCCTAAAGTACCCGAGGAGCTCTGCAGGAGACATGGCAGGAAGCTCACTGCCAAGCTGCCTGTTCTCATAGCATGTGTTTGCTTCCACACAAACACAATTTAACTCCCCAGCCAGACCACAAACGATGGCCATGGCCTCTGCTCAGCCACCAAACCGGGCTCAGAGGAGCTGCCACCCCCTCAGCCTCCCCAGCAGCCCGAGTCCTGCATCAGCCAGTATTGCTTAGGGCATGCAGAAGCTGTCCCTAAATCAAAGCTGCAAGTTAGGTTTCCTGGCTGTGACAGGAGCTGTGTAAAAGTCAGATGAATGAAACTCAAACAATGAGACAAGGAATATCTCCCAACTGAACCTGCAGGTCTGTGATCTGCTGGGTTTAGCTTATCCAGCAACCCTGGCTTAGTCATTTCTTTCGGGCGAGGCCCATAGCAGCCCAAAGGGGCACCACAGCTTTATCCCCATGCTCTTGGCCTCACAGCCTGTGTGGATTCCTCTCCAGGGCTACCTCCAGTACATCAAGAGCCTGCCACTCAACGACAGCCCAGAGCTCTTTGGTTTACATGACAACGCCAACATCGCCTTCGCTCAGAACGAGACCTTTGCTCTGCTGGGGGCCATTACACAGCTGCAACCCAAGACCTTCACGCTGGGAGGCTGCAGCAGGGAGGAGGTGGGTGCTCCGATCCCATCAGTGCTCTGTCAGCCAGTGCCCGGCGCAGGCAGCGAGCACAAACAGCAGCTCTCAGCAGGTGCCTCCCTGCCTCCTGGTGCCCGCAGTGGCACTGCCATCCAGGTGTTAGCCTCCCCCCTTCTCAGCAGCTGTGGCTGGCAGGATGCTCACCCATCATGTACGTGCTGTCTTCCTTCCAGCTCGTGGAGGAGACCTCTAACGACATCCTGGCAAAGCTGCCTGCCCCCATGAACCTGCAGGAGGTGATCCACAAATACCCGCTGCTCTATGAAGAGTCCATGAACACCGTGCTGGTACAGGAGGTGATCAGGTAAAATCCTTGCAGGATCACGTCCTGGGCCAGTGTTCCCTTGGGGAACAGCAGAGGTGTGCGGGCCCCTGCTCCCACCCACCTTCAGGAACCTCATTGCTGAGCACAGCAGCAACAGTAACAGCTGCGTTGTCCCAGCCAGAGCCTTTGGCTGGTCCCTGTCCTGCAGGGACTGAGCAGTGTCTCCATCTGCTGCTGTGAGCAATCCAGGGCTTGGGGGGGCAGCTATGAGACCCCCCCCCGTTAAAGAGGACTGGGGCTGAGGGTTACATGGAGGTGCTTCACCCATTGTGCAGAGATCCAGGCCCTCTCTGGCCAGATGTGGACAATAAACCACTGCACCAAGTCACTCAGATCCCTCTGCTCTTTCTCTGTAGGTACAACAAGCTCCTGGAGGTGATTGCTCAGACACTGAAGGATTTGCTGAAAGCTCTCAAGGGCCTGGTCGTGATGTCCTCTCAGCTGGAGCTGATGGCCAGCAGCTTGTACCACAATGCTGTCCCCGAGATGTGGAATGCCAAGGTACGTGCCCCGGCCAGCCCAGCTGCCTGCAGGAGCTCACCCGAACCAGGGGAACTGGGCTGTCTCATGTGGAACTGGTTCCTGCTCCCCTGGCATGGAGATGTCTCCTGCCTAGTTCAGCTTCCAGTTGTTCCCAGGCCAGATGAATCCCTGGGCTCTGGGCAGCTGTGAGCAGCTGGGGCACAAGGTCTAGGGGGTCCTTGCATGCCTTCAATGCCTTCCTTGCCCCCCAGGCCTACCCGTCGCTGAAGCCCTTGGCATCCTGGGTGAACGACTTGGTACAGCGGATCGAGTTCTTGCAGAAATGGATCACCCATGGGATCCCCTCTGTGTTCTGGATCAGTGGGCTCTTCTTCCCCCAGGCTTTCCTCACCGGGACACTGCAGAACTTTGCCAGGAAGTCCGTCATCTCCATCGATACCATCTCATTCAGCTTCAAGGTCAGTAAGTCAGCCAGAGACTCTGGATTTTTCTGGAATCTGCTGCTAGAGGACCACAAAAGTAGCAGTTCCAGCCCTGACCTGCCCAAGAGGTGAAGCCACTAGCTGTCCATGGACCCCATCATCCCCTTTGTGCTCAGAGACACCCACCCACAGTGCCAGATACCTCCACAAGGCAAGGAGACCTCTCTGCCTCTCTAGACCTGCTCACATCCCTCTCCGCAGGCTTTGCACAGGCTGCCCCACAGCCTCATGGTGCAAGATGCCAGAAAACCCAGCCCAGCCCATCTGATAGCTGGGGCAGGCTTTCCTGGAGCAGCGCTGACTTAGCTAAGAGCAGCTTAAGGGGGTCCTTGGGGCCGAGCCTCCAGGGACACGTCCTGATCAGGGCCTGCTCCTCTCTGCAGGTAATGAAGGAGTCAGTGAGTGAGCTCACTCACCATCCCGACCAAGGCTGCTACATCCATGGCTTGTTTCTCGAAGGCGCCCGCTGGGACCCTGCCACGTTTCAGTTAGCGGAGTCGCGCCCCAAGGAGCTTTACACGGAGATGGCCGTCATCTGGCTGCTTCCTGTCCCCAACCGCAAGCCTCCAGCCACTGGCACCTACCTGTGCCCCATCTATAAGACTCTCACTCGTGCTGGTAGGTGCCCTAAAGACAGAACTCCAGAAGCCCAGGGGATTGTAGAAGCAGTTAGGAAGGACAGCCCACGAGAGGCCGCAGGGGCTCCTCCTCCTCCTCCTGCCACACACTGACATGGAGCGAGGCACTGTTGGCTGAGACCATCAAGGGAAAACAGGATTTCTCCTGCTGTGGTCGTGGAGATGGAGCAGGCAGGCACCCTGGCTATGCAGCAGTGACTCTGGCCAAGCTCTCCTGCAGCCCACACCCAATTTAATACACAAGCCTTTCCCCCAGCCCGTCACCTAACACGGGGATGGGACAGGGGATCTCGCATGGCATCACTTTAAGGGACTCCTGCAGTACCACTCTCCTGCCCTTGCTTCCTGTTACAGGCATGCTGTCAACAACGGGCCACTCCACCAACTACGTGATTGCTGTGGAGATCCCTACAGACAAGCCACAGAAACACTGGATCAAACGGGGTACGGCCTTGATCTGTGCCCTGGACTTCTAGCCCGAAAACCCACCCAGCCCAGGAAACCATCCCCGCTGAGGGCCTGAGCCATCCTGTGCGGAGGTAAGCAGCACGAGCCGCTCCCCCTCTCCTCCTGCCCTCCAAGCTGTGTCAATAAATCAAGCTTGACCCCACCAGCATCACCTCACCTGTTGTTGTTGCAATCCCGACACTTACCTGAAGTTTTTAGCACCACAGAAGAGCTGCCAGTGAGGACAAGGTGGCCCAGTGCTGACACTCTCTGCTCCCAGCTGCCCCGCTCCCTTCCCTCGCACACTCTCTCCCTGGGCTGCCGCTACAGGATAGCTTTATTCTTTCAGATGGATTCGTTATTTACAGAACTTGATATTAGACACAGCAAGAGACAGAAGGATTTTCTTCCCTTCAACAAATACCAAAAGAACAGTTTCATTCCATAGTCAAGATCTGTACAAATTTGCACATTTGCAAAATTCAGTCCGGTCCTGTGGCAGCTCCCCTTGGCCCACCTACCCCTCAGGACACCTCAGGAGAGAGCCGCTGACCTCTGGCTTCTGACATTTCTGCCGGGCTGCTGGGGACAGGCAGGAGATGGCAGGCAAGAGGCAGGCCAGGCCCATGTGCTGCAGTAGGAAAGGGGCTGCTGCCTGCACCAGCAAGTTCTGGCTTAGCAGCCACCGAGGGGCTTGGGCAGGAGCAGCTTTGGGCTGCCCACCGCTGCAGTCCCCGTCCTGCCGTGAGCATTACAAGCAACCACTGTCGCCTCTCCCCACGCTGAAAGGCTTTGCCAAGGGCACCAAGTGACTCCACATCCAGCAGCACTGAGGCCACCCTATGAACTTGGTCTGTTCATAATTCACGGGGTTTCTCAGGGACTGGAGCAACCTCGTGTGACCCACAGGCGCTGCCGGGGCCAGAGCTGGTCCCCAGGAGAGGAGCCTCGTGCCACCCCCCAGCCCCACCACACAAGGCTGGGCAGAAGGCCCAGCTCCAGGGACGAGCCCACCCATCCTCACCTGGCAATAGAGCTGCCGAGGCCCATGGGGGAGCCTGGCTGTGCTGGCAGGGGGTGCTGCCACCCCCAAGCAGTGAGGGCAGAGCAAGGCAGGAATGCCTGGCTGCACATCGGCCAGCTCTGGGAACGGGGCAGTGCAGCAGGGTGCGTGGATGCAGGAGAATGGGCTCTGTCCCAGGACTGCCTCACTCAGCAACGGCCAAAGCATAGGTCAGAAACAAAAATAAATTTGGGGAAAGGAGGGAGAGGGATAGAAAACACAGATGCGAATGTCCTGGGAAAGCGCAGAGCTGAAAGCCTGGACACAGGAGGACACAAGCCACAGCCAGCTGCGGCCAGTACAGCCTCATGTTGGCATCGCCAGCATTCCCACAATGCTAGACCCGCTGCCGGCCGGGTGGGCTCTTCCCCTCCTGCCGCAGTCCTCAGCCACCATGTCAAGACACGGGCCCACGGCATCTGGGCGCTGCTGTGGCACAGTCAGGCAGCTGGGCACTCCAGCGTGCCTACTGCCGCAGGGACTCCCCTCAAGACAATGCGTTTCTGCCGTTCGCAACTCAGGCTCAGAAGAAAATGATTTCTCTTTGTCCCCAGGCTCGGCCGAGGGCTTGTCACTGTGGTCCCTCTTCCTCGGGCAAAGGGTAACATAGATCCACGTGCCACTGCCCAAAGCCACGAAGCCCGGCTGCTGCTTCTCACAGTCTTGACTCCCAGGCTACTGACGCTTGGCTTTATACGGCCGGGAGCGTTTCCGGCGGTCCGGCTTCCTCTGCTTGTGCAGACGGCCGATGCTGACTCCCTGCCGCCTGCGGACAGAGATGTTCTGCTCCACGAGGCTTGCCAGCATGCCTGCAGGGGGAGAGGCAGACAGACATGCCCCGTGCTGGAGTGCTGGTACTGTGCATGCCAGAGTGCAGCCCTCCCTCTCTTGCCCAAAACCCATCAGTGGGCTCCTCCTGGGACTATAAAATCAGGAGGACGCAGAGCAGAGAAGTGTGGCTCCCCAGATTGAGTGCTACCTCATGCCCTAGGACTGGCAGAAAGAAGGAGCAGGGCTGGGTGAGCTTCCCTGGCCCCCAGCTGCTGCTCTGCCACGCTCAGTGCGGCTCCCCTAACTCCACGGCGGGAGGCCCCCAGCTGACTGAACCCCATGCTGCACGGCTCACCTTCCTGGGCCAGCATGGAGATGAAGGTACAGATGAACTCATCGTAGTTGTGCGTTCTCCTCTGGTCATCAATCTACAAAGAGATGACAAATCCACAGATAATCCACAAACAGGTGGCAGGGAGAAAGGACAGCTCAAGGCTAACAGAGGGCAAAGAACCAGTATGTCTGGCCCATCCTGCAGGCCAAGGAGACCAGAGCAGGAAGGCACCCACCTCCCAGCCTAGCTCAGGCCAGTGCACAACTGGGACAGCCTCCATCCCAGCTCAGATCCCAGTGTTTTCCACAAAGGGCAGCTGGGAAGAGGCAAGGGTGGGCAGGGGAGGAATCCTGCCAGGCCTTGGGGCAGAGACTTTCCCCTTCCTCCTGTCAGCACTGATGTTCAGCTGACTCCCAGCTGCAGTGCCCCACCATCCTCCTCAAGCTTGTAAGTGCTGCCCAGGGGCTTCGGTCTATCCTGGTGGGAGCTCTGCCCCATGGGGCTGTTTGGTAACAGGAAAGGGACCCTGAACGCTCCCCATCACCGTTCCCAGCTGAAACGTCTTCCTTCCACTTTGACATAAAGCCACCCCAGAGAGAAGTCTTCAGGGAGCTAAATCAGCAATGCAAACAAGCCATCCACAAACACACCTTGAATTTCTTCCTCTTCTCCACCTCTTCCTTCAGACAGGCCTCGTAGTTCGCAATCTCTGCCTCCACGCACTTCAGCAGTGCCAGCAGCTCCTGCCAGGATCAAGCAGAGCAAATGTGAGCAGACAGACCCCTGCTGCAGCCCAGGAGCCAGCAGGGTGAGCTGATAGGTGTTCCTCTCTGCACCAGGAAAGGGAGGATTCATCAAAGCATAAAATGCTTAATAGGTGGGGAGGGAGGGGGGAAAAAAAAAAAAAAAAAAAAAAAGATCAGTTCATTGTAGGGAATTTCTGAGTCAGAGGGTGATCAATCAGCCGGCACTACAGCCAGCCCAAGGGGAGCTGGGTTCTGCCTGAGCCTGGCCCAGGCGCATGTACCTGGTTCTCTGCGTGCACACCTGAGAAACACCCCAGGGCTTGCTTCCTCTCAATAACAAAATCTGAAGACTTCCCTTTTGAGTAAAACAGTTCCTAGCCAGCTCTCCTCCAGGGAGCTCTTGATGCGCTTGTGCTGCCTGAGCCTGGTCCTGTCTCTGGCTGGAGGGCAGAGACAGGCACTGAAGTTACCAGGGGGCTGGGGTTTAGGGGTGCAGGGTCCCATCAGCCTCTGGCCCAAAGGAGAGCACAGCACGCCGAACGTCTCGGCTGCAGGAGACAGCGGCTCTGCCCACTGCCAAGGCAAACATCCCCGAGATGACGCAAGGCACAAAACCTGCACTGCCCTGTGCCTTGAGGCACGGCTGCGGCGACACGCGAGCAGGACAGCGTGCACATGCGGTTCAGTCACTGCCAGCGCTGCTGCGTCTCTGGGCGAGCGCAGGGAGCTCCATGTTCCCAGGGCTGTCTCAGCACAAAACTCACCTTGGGAGAATACTTTTCCCCCCCAGGGTGATCACTGGTCCTGCCAAGTCCCACCTTCTCTTTGCTGTCACTGGCCTCACTGCCCTCCTTCTCGTCCAGTTTGATCGCAACCAGGGCCTCTTCACCAGGTTTGATGGAAGGGGGGGAACTTTTCCCCCCATCTGCACACAGGGGAAGGAAGTGTTAGGAGC
Source organism: Balearica regulorum gibbericeps (assembly GCF_011004875.1). NCBI lineage: Eukaryota > Metazoa > Chordata > Aves > Gruiformes > Gruidae > Balearica > Balearica regulorum. The sequence continues at coordinate 7,825,648 of NC_046193.1, forward strand.
CATCTCAAAGGACTGGTATCCACTCCCAAAGTCACAGGACGCTGTCCCGTCACCACAGGGGAGATGCGACCCCTCCAAAAAATGGCAGGCACCTACCTGCAACAGCCAGTGGGCAGAACACACCATCCTCCGTGAGGTGCAGCAGGCCAGTGCTGATAACGGGCCCCAGGTCCCTGACAGCCCGGTTGTAGCGCATGCAGTCAACACGCAGCAGGCCGTCCTCCTCGCCGAAGAGCACCTTGGAGATGTGGGAGGTGACGGGGCTGGAGGGGCGGGTGGGGTTGGCCGAGCGGATGGGAGAGCGCAACGGGGAGTTAAAGGCGCTGCCGATCTCGGAGGCGGTGTCTGTGCTCTCGTTGCTGGGAGTGGGAGAGGGCTGGGAGTGGGTGACCACCGCCACAGCGGTGCCCCCACCGCTCGTCTTGATGGACAGGGGAATGGAAAGATCCTTTTGAGATTCCTTCAGCTTCTCAGCCAGGACGTTGATGGTGTTGGGCTGGAGGACAGAGAGCTGGCCATCCGCAGCCCCTGCCACGTGCTCTTGCTTTACCTGCCCTTTCCTTTTGTACCTGCCCAGGAACACAGCAGGGAAGGTGAGTAGCTGGTGGAAGGAGGTGGGGGCCCAGTGCAGGCACTGTCAGCTCCACGCTCAGCACTCCAGCCTGTCTGCTTGCATGAAGCAAGGCCTGAAACATTTCTAGCCCCCCCCCAATGCCACCAGCTTCTCTGGCAGCACCACGCCCCACTGAACCACTCAGCTGCAGGTACCCCTACACAGCCGGGGCACACAGGGTGCTGTGTACCCCTGCTCTTCTTCCAGAAGCCCCAAAAGCAGCCTCGCAGTGAAGGTCAGAAGGGTGGGGTCACAGCAGTCCGAGCACACCAACGTTGTCACCATGAGCTGATCTGGCAATTGGACTGGGGAACTGAGGTTCCCCAAAGCGTGCTGCCAATATACAGTTATATTCAGGGCAGACAAAATTCAGGGTTGATTGTGAAGAGCTACAGAAGAGCTTTACAAAATCCAGTGCGTGAACAGTAAAAGCACAGGCGAAAAGAACAGCCCTAACTGCACGCACAGGTACGGGCTCTAACACAGCTAAAAGCGCTCAGGAAAGAGATCTGGAGGTCACCGCTGGTGGTTCTACAAACATGAGCTCCCTGCCCCCCACCCTCGGCTCAAGCTGTCACCTGATGGCCGAGTTGGTGTTACGAACTTCCTCCTCATCATCATCATCATAGTCATCCTCATCGTCCGAGTACTGCTGGTGCTGCCGGACTGGGACTCGGCTGCGACCCACTCCTGCTGCGAGGTCTTCCTCCTCCTGCAAAACACCGTTGCTGACGGACTGCTGGCAGCGGCACAAGGAGGAAAAGCCCAGTGGACGCATCCTCAGTCCAGCCGAGCACTGGGGCCCCTTTCGAGAGGGGACGGGGGACTCTTCCCTGTGCTCGCTCAGCCGACCCACGTTAACGCCAACCTCTTTTGCCAGGTCAGGCCTTATTTACCCTCCCACCTTCCAGCCTGGGTCAGCGCAAGGGTAGGCAGGCTGCACGGCAGGGGAAGGGCTTAGGCCAGCTGACAGCCAGAGCCCCGGGGAGGTGAGGGACTGGATGCAAAAAGCTCAGCTCAAGCCAGACATGCTGCTGGCCTGGAGCTCCAGCCTACCTGCATGGGGGATTTGGCGTAGTTGTGATTATCCAGGAAGGCTGGCAACCTCTGCACAATGGGGTTGGGGTTTGCTGGAGGCGCCCCATTGATACTGCTCGCTGTCTTTGCCACCGGTTTGGATTTGTTGGGTGGGCTCTGCGTGGCCGTGGCGTGGCCCTGGCTGATGGGCTCATCGGTGCCATCTGCCATACAAGCACAGCACAGCTTTTCACAACCAGCACCATCGCTTTTTACTCCATGTCCTCTGCCACCCCTTGCCCACCCCACATAAAAGAAGAGCTCTTGCGCTCCACCAGACCATCGCATCCACTTCCCATTCCACATCCAGCTGTCACCAATGTCCCCAAGCTTAAGCCCTCCCATTTTCAAGCTCTGCGTCCCTCCAACACTCCTCCCCAGCACTGAGGCATCTACCGCATCACAGCACAGTGCGTACGGAGCTGGGCTGGTAGAAAAGAAAGCGAAGCTGACCACAAAACTGCCTCAAGCTCACTATCACCAGCCTGTGCTCACTCCGACGCAAGCCAGCCTGGCAACACCATGGGTATGGGGGGGTCTACCTGGATGGGCGCTCTCTGGAGCCACAGTCTTGCTGCTGGCTGGCTTTGCCTCTTCAGGAGATTGAGACTCCTGAGACTTCTGGGTCTGGATCAGCTCAGGCTGAGTTACTCGGATAAGCTTGAAGGCAAATGACAGATAGAGACTGAGCGCTGGACCGGGGTGACCCAAACCACATCCCTCCCATTCAGGCACTGCAGAAGAACTTGTGAGGGAGAGCCAACTGCTGAGTGGCCACGTGCCCATCAACTGATGATGCCATGGATAACCAGCCTTGCTGCTTGGCCTTTTGCTCCTCACCTGGGAGGTTATCTCCTCTCCCCAGAAGTCATTTCCCAAGGCCAAAAAAACTCCCCAAAATCCAGGCCCCCCACAGCACAGGGAGATGTCCTCAAAACAGAGTCTATTCCCACCCCAGGCTCACACTCCCTCAGGGCTTGGGCTGTCCTACCTGCTGCAAGGCCTCCAGCACAGTCTGGCGGTTCATCTTCAGGATGTGCAGTTTGGACTCGTACTTCATCCTCCGATCAGGCACCACCGCCATCAGGTTGAAGCGGATGTCGTGGTACGGCTCCCTGCAGGAAGGGACAGCAATGTCAGCCACAAGCTGGTGGTGGAAAACCCGTCTCCCACAACCTGTGCCAGCGCTTGGTCACCTTCATGCCCAAGCATCCAAGAGGCCGAGCTCAGGACCAGAAGCACCATTCCTTCTCCTATGGACTGAAGCTAACAGGGACCTAATCTGGCCACTCTTATCCTGCACGGCCATTTGCAGGGACTCTGCATCACACAGAGAATGCAGCTTCTCTGCGTGCTCTGAAGGCAGGTAGATTGTAGGCAAGAGAAGGCAAGGAGGCAGTGCGCCTGCGCCCCTCCCAAGCAACGTTCTCCACCCACACTTCCACAACAGGGACCACAGTAGACATAATCCAGGGAAAAATGGTGAGGGGCTAGTGCCTGCACCATGGCCTGGGACATTACCCTGCAGTGGCCAGGCCGATGCGCTCCATGATTACTCTCCTGGCTTTATCTGTCCATTCCTCGTCATCAGCCCATGGCCCTGTGATAACAAGACAGAGCTGGAATTAGCAAAGCAGGCCAAGGGTCCTGCTTCAGACTCACAGAGCGGATCCTGCCATCCCCACAAGAGGCAATCGCACGGCTCCCTTACATACCAGGGAGCAAGTCAAGAAGGAGCCCAGGAGGCAGAAGGACCATGCTGTCAGCCCATACGTGGAACCCCCTGCCTCTGCCTTCCGAATGGAAAACGTGACTTATCTGCAGGGCAGAAAGGTGAGTTTTGAACCCTACAGACCACAAGCGATTCACAGGCTCCGGGCTCACAAAGTCCAAGGAAATCCCAGGTCTTGCTGGGATCCACCTGCCACTGGATCTGGTGCCGTGCTTAAGAAACCTAAGTGCTTGAAGCGAGTACCTTACCAAAAGGCCTGACAGACAGAGCAAAGTCCTAGTGGTGATAAATAAGTGTCTAAAAGACAGAATTAGTGGTCAAGTTGAAAGAGAAGGGAGTAACCCAAGCAGCCTGCTGGGATCTGCATTGGGACATTGTGCCTCAACACACAGTGGTTATTTGGCACAAGGAGAGGGGAAGGAGGAGGCAAATTCTGCTTGCGATACCAAGTTATTTCAGAGCTGCAGAAGGAGCTCATGACCCAGAGCAACTGGGGAGGAAAATGGCAAGGCTGGAAAAAGCAATGCAATGCGTCTAGAAATAACTGCCTTCTAGACACAGTCCCCAGCGCATAGGCTCCAAAATGAGCTATCAAAACTCAGGACAAATCTGGGAGCCATTGGAGCAATTCTCCACGAACATGAGCTAACATTTAGAGGCAATGAAAAATAATACATTTGGACATACCAGTGTCTATTCAACTGTATCAATGAGTAGGGACAGGAGGGTTCTTACCGTGGTCAATGGGATAGACCTTGAGCCCGTCCAGCTCAAACAGCCGTCCCTTGATGGGGACATAACTGACAAAATGAAAAGCCTCCATGGTTCGCACAGCACTGATACCGTTCTGCTTTTCCGGCAAGTGCCGTGGCTCCGGCCTGCAAGGGCAAGAGAGGCAAGAGGTCAGCGGAGAGTCTGCCTCCTCCAGCGAAAGGGAGCTGCAAGAGAGCCCCTCACTCACCTGGCATGGCTGTTATGGGCCTTGGCCAGCTCTGGGGCGTTGCCGATGGCATAGCCTTTACTCTGCAGCAAACAGCAAGAGAGGCAAACAATTGAGAAGTGACAGGAAACAAAACGCTTCACCCACCGGCTACGCACTGCCTCCCTCCATCCATACACAGGACTGGGAGGGCAACTTTCAGGCACATACTCTGCTGAGTTACAGGTAAAACCCAAGATGAAAAGAACACACAATTTCTGCTAAAGAAATTACACCTAGAGAGAAACACAGACTTCAAGATAGGTCTGAAGGTAGGAGAGAGGACTTTTGATCACAGACTTAGAGACTGCACTTGGGCTAGAGAATAACACAACAGAAGGCTCAGAGCTGTGCCCAGCGTAAGGGGACCAAGGCTCTGGGCAAGGCAAGGTAGGAAGATGAGAGGGCACACCCCTGCCCCTACCTCAGGGCTAAATCCTTTGGTGAAATCCTTCATGCGGCTCAGCGTGGGGCCCAGGTCGACATTGTTGCAGTTCAGGAGGACGCTCAGGAGGGCGTGGGTGGCACAGGAATTGGGGATCAGCTGGAGGGTGACACAAGGAACAAGGCAACCCTTCAACAACCCTTCAGAGTCAACAATAATCAACTGAAAAGTACTGACACAAGAACCGCTTGTGAGAGTAGCGACTTGACCTCAGCTCTCAAAGGAAGGAAGGAGTCAGTCTCGTTTAGTGAGCCACACCGTGCCCCCATGAGTATCTGCTCACAGTGCAGGCCATGGACAGGCTCGCAGGCCTCCCTGGATTCCCTCCAACCTGGAGCTCAGGGCAGAGGCTCCCTAGAAAGAGGAGCTGCCCTCAGGACCAGCAAGAGCACTGCAGCCTCTCAGTATCACGTTGTTTCCCTGAAGTGCCACATGAGACACACACACTTTTCCCTTGCCTCCAACCTACCTGGTGAGCAAAGAACATGTTATTAACGATGTCATCGTCGATCACCGACGTCTCATCCACCAGGGTAGAGACCTTCCGGCGTGATCTGCGCTCCTCAATCCACTTGAACAGGAAGATGAACCCATACACAGGGCTGTGGAGAGAAGTCAGCAGCTGCATCATTTTGGATGGACCACACCAGTGGGGCTGCTCTGCCCAGTGCCAGAAACCTTCTGCTTCAAACAACGGGCGGAGCAAAGACAGAGAGAAAAAGCAGAACCACCAGCCCCATCTTTCTGGAAGTGACTATCCCCACCTGAGTCCCCTCAGACGCACATTGCCCAAGACACTCTCCTGCACTGATGCTCCAGGCTCAGACAACAATCAAGCTTGAAAACTTTGGGGTTTGACAGGTCTTAAGAGGCTCAGACAGGGAAACAGGAGGTGAAATTCACCTTTGGACACTGACCAACCTGCAGAATAGTGTCTGACCACCAAATGACTCCTCCTTTTAAATATACGTTGTATTCATTTTCAAGAGAGGTTCAGTGGCTTTTAAGAAAGCAACAGCCTCAAAGCCATTTCAAAGTGCTGAGACAGGGAGAGAGCCCAGACTGCAAGCACGCTGGTTGGCACTGCACCTCTCCACGGGGAAAGGCAGATGAATCCCTTGAAGTATGTCCCTCACCTGCCCCACAAGGTCTTTCTCAAGGCATGAGATCACCCGCCTGCCCCCAACCTGTTGAAGCGCTCCTGGTTCATCACTTACAATGCTGCCTGACAAGCTCACATGGGCCCTTCTGAATGCCTGGCAACGAGCACCTGGGCCCACAGACCATTCTGCTGCTTAAAACTGACAATTTCATGCCTGTGACTTACCCTTGGCATTTGCTCTGCAGATCATAAATCTCTTCAACTTGCACTCCCTTGACCCCTGCAAACAAAGGGCAGAAGCTGGTATAAAGCCCACCTGAAAGGACTAGGAGTAATGTCAAGTGTGAAACCAACTTCCCAGGAAGGCTTCTTGTACTCACCAAAATCTTCGACCAGGAGTGTGAAGAGACCTGAAAAGGAACAAACCAACAGATTACGTCTGAGTGAAGAGAGCAGAGAGAGGAAACCTGCTGCCACCGGCCCCTCAAAGGTCCCACGCAGTCCCAGGCCACGGTGCAGCCAGAAAAACCGCAGCAGAGCAGCACCAGGATCATGGTGACTCCCCAGCAGCTGTTGAGCCCTTGCTCGCTACAGACGTGCTCTAGCTCTGCCCTTCATCCCTCCATGCCCGTTCATCACCCTCTTCCTCAAGAGGACCTGAACACCTGAACCAACCCTCTCCTGTTGGAGCCAGATGAAGCTGGACCCACCTTCAGCATCCTGACACACTGCAGATGGCCTGCCAAGAAGTAAACCCCCACCATGAACAGCAGCAGGGAGCACCTCAACGACAAGCACACTTCTAACTGGGCGGAAACGTGGCTAAATAGATCACAGGACATTTTAAAAGAAGATCATTTATGTTCTTGTTAGTGAAAGACAGCCGGTGAAGGGAAAGCCAGCTCAGAGCAGCAGGACTGTGGGGAAGTCCGAGGGCTGAAAGGCTCGTCTTCATCTCCCTCTCTCCTGGGAGACCAAATCCAAGAGCCTGTCTCCAGTGACTACCAAATTCCCATTGCAGAAGGACATAACCAGGGATACAGACACAACGGCAAAGAGACCAAAGGGTTATTAGACATCAGTGACTGAGCAGCAGCTTCCACTACAATGCCGTAGAAAAGGCAGTCGGCCCAATTTTTAGGCAATCCCCCCCCCCGCATGCGGAGTTAGTGAGCTCGAGACTAGAATAATAAATCTACTTCTTTCGCTCCCATATAAAGGCTGCTGAAAGCCTGGGAGGAAGGCCAGGGAATATCAGTAAAAAGGATTCAATCCTGAGAAACGTCCCTGTAAGCAAAAGATTTAAGGAACCTGATGTAAGTGGCTCAGTCAAGAAAGGAAGAGCCCAAAGGGCGTCCACACCAAAGTGTAAATGACTAAAACAGGGAAGAAACTTCTGGGAGCAAAGAGTCTTCATTAATTTAGCAGAAAACATTGTATTTCTTACAAAATTGTCAGTGGGAAGAAACACACTATGGAAATAACATGCTTCAAACCAGTGACAGCCTCCTGGCCATGCAACGCCACTACACCAAACCCTGGCACCTTCCTGACAGAGATGTTTTTGCTGAGAATACTTGACGCCGTAGAGGGGTGTGTCGTACAGGTGACATCTGCAGAGACTTCAGGCAGCGCCGCAGCCTCGCTGCCTTCCTTGCAGCAACCCCCTTAGGGCAAGCGGTCCTTGCAGACCATAAGGGTCTTCAGATGCTCATTACAGCTGCGGCTCTTGTTCCATCTTTAATGGCGTCTGTTACAGAAGCAGGAGTTGCAGCTACTTACAGGTAGAGTCTCTCAACTGTAAAAGCTTCCGCAAAAGCCAACAGCCTCACTCACTCTCCAATTTCAACAGTTACAGTCTACTGATCACGGCAAAACACGTGCGATGTGAGACGTGAACCGTATCACAAGCTCTGCCTCGCCACCAAGGCAGATTTGCATCAGAGCAAGGGTTTGCAAACCCAAACAACCGCAAATGCCGAAAGCAGTGCTGCTCCCGCAGGTACCACCAGAAGACCAAGCAGGACTTCCAAGCTCGCTGTGGCTCAGGCTGGAGCACTCCCGCATCTCCGCAGCAGTTCTCCAGGACTGTGTGTCAGACCAGCAGGGCTGCACCACAGGAGATGGGAAGTCAGCCGTCACGTGTTTTCCTCCAGTCTGATTAACATTGCTGGGGAGTCAGAGAGAGGATGAAGCCAAGCTTCTCCAAGCACACTGGGAAAGGACGAGAAGTGATGGGAACAAGCTGCAGCAAGAGAAATTCTGACTACGCACCCGGAAAAAAACAGTTCTTCGCTACCAGTGTGGTCAGTCCTGGGACCGGGGAGCAGAAATCTTCTTGGGCGTATTCAACCGGACACGGTCATGGCGACCTGAACTTCTTTTGAAGTCAGCTCTGCTTTGGGCCAAAGACTTCCAGAGATCCCTTCCAAACATGTTTTTTCTCTGATTCATTTAAATATATTATATTACCTCAGCATCCCCAAAGGCATAGTCCTGCTGCTGCCATCACTCCTGGAACACCCGAAACCCCCATCCCAAATTATTTGGGCTGGCTGGAGGAAATATTCTGGTGTCCACAAGTACGCCTGCAGCCTGGAGGTTCCCAAGGCTCCCCTCTCCACCCCGCAGCCGACAGCCCAAATCTGCATCTACCAACCCTTCGTGACCAGTAAAGCACCAAGAGCTTTCAATCCCAAGCCCTGTGGCAAGGACTGGGCAGCTTATGGGATGTGCTGAAAGCCAAGAGCAGCGCAGGGGTCATTCCTAACTGCTGTCCCAGCCGCCACCTCTGCACCCGAACTGCCGCACATCTGAAGGAGCGCAGCTGCGGCATGCTGAGAGCCCACTCTGCCCAGACTGATTATCTTCCAAGCAAATAACCTTCCTTCCCAAGTGTGAGAATCCAAACCATGTCCTGTCTTCAGCAGCATCATGACAAGGAAGAAGGAGGAGGATGGGAATGATTTTGGCAACTCCCGAGTACCAGTAAAAAAGGGGATAAAGAGCAGCAAAACCTGGGCTGACTGGGAGACCAACAGCAGACAGAATCCTTTGCCGAGCACAGGAAGACAAGTATAATGTAAGGGGGGCCAATTTCCTCACCTACAGCCTCAAAAATACACCATCGCACCCTAAAGACCAGCTCTCAGCCTCCCAGACAACAACCCCAAATTGCACTATGGCAACTCAAGAGACGTTAAAGCAACGTGCAACCAATGCCCCAGCCGACACCGGCTTTGGTCCTCAAATCCTAACCCACCAAACAAACTCCGGGACTCCACCACAGACACCACCTTCTCCAACGCAGCGGGAAGGGGATGCCCATGACTGTCCTGCTCCCAGCTGCTCAGGCACCATACTGGGTTCTTCAGCACATTTCTGGGCTGCCTGGGGGAGAGCATTTGATCCACCCGTTCAGCTGCAAAGCAATGACAGGATCTGTCATGCACAGGATGGAGATGCCGCCCTCACATGCTCCCAAAGTGACACAGGTTGTTCTCAATCGCCACTCAGAGCTGTTTCTGTAGCAAGGGGCATCCCGTGTGCACGCCTCTCCTTGTATTTCAATGATATTTCAAGATGTATTTGCAAACGACAGGAATGCTTCACGCTACACACTCGCAGCATTTCAGATGTTTTCCACCGAGCCCCCTGGGTTTATCAGATCACACACACACAGAGGTGTCTGGGGCACTTTGGACACCGTGTACAAGCACTACCAGAGCCCAGGTCCCACTCTGAACCTACACAATGCTCCTGCAACCTCGTTCACCCCATCCCTGCCCTCATCCCGCACCTGTGCCCCTATACCCAGTCTCTTGACATCTCTTTTCTGTCTGCCCTACACCCCCATAACCTCTCCCTAACCCCCCCATGTCCCACAGACTGCAACCCTGCACAGCCCCTCCTGCCCCCAGGACCCACGCTACTCCTGCCCCAGACGCCCCTACATCCTTGCCTGCCCTCCCAACCCTCCGCCCGTGCCCCCAGGCACCCCCTTGGCCCCTTTAGCAGGTCTGCCTCCCCAGGCCCTCCTCTCCCCGCGCCCCCTTCCCAGCCCTTGTTCCCGCCCCACGCACTCCCACCACCCCTGCCCTCCTGCACCCCCACTCTAGGCCTGCACCCCGTAACCCTGCCTAATTCCACCCCCCAGACTTCACCTATACACCCCACACCCTCAGCCTGCCCCTCAGAGCCCCCCCCCCAGCCCCCGGCCTGTCCCTCACAGCCCCCCGGCCCAGGCCCCACCCCCGGCCTGTCCCTCAGAGCCCCCCCCAGGCCCGCCCCCCGCCCCGCTGCCGTCCCCGCCGCTCACCGGGGTCGCTCTCCAGCTCCAGCCAGCCCTTATTCATCTTCCCGCGGGCCGGGCCGTGCCGCCATGTCCGGCCCCGCCACCCGCCCCGACTCCGGGCCCCGCTGCTGCCGCCGCTGCCGCCGTCGTCGTCGTCGTCGTCGTCGTCGCCCGCCCCTGCGCGTCATCGCTGCGCGACGCCGCGTGACGTTAGCGCGCGCCGCGCCACATCGGTCCCGACGGGGGGTGGCGGTGGCGGCGCCGGGCGGCGGGGGACGCGGCAGGGCCCTGCGGCTTCGTCCCCCGGAAGCGGAGGGCAGCAGGCCCTCCAGGCCGCGTCTGGGACTCGGGCTCGACAGCCTGGGCCGCCCCCTGCGGCCTGTGGTGAGGGGCCTGGGCCCGGGCCGGGGCCTGTCCTGAGGTAACTAGGTCTGGAGCTGGGCCCGGGCCGGGGCCTGTCCTGAGGTAGCTGGGCCTGTCGCCAGGGGCCGAGCTGCCCCATGTTAAGGTGTGAGGGCTCCCGGTGAGGCTGGGGCCAGCCATACCGGCCCTGACCCTACCAGCAGCTCTCAATTTACACTGCCTTGGAGGCTGGAAGGCTCCCAGGGCGAGCAGACACCCCTGCGCTGCTCTTCCTTAGGAAGTGGGCTAAAAATAGGAGCCGGATCTGTGGCTGCGCCCGTCCCCCCACCACGGCTTTGTTCTGCGGCTGTTCCCACGCACGCCCCGTCCCCCGGCACTCCCCTGGCCCCGCTCCTGCCCCTGGGACAGGGCTAGGCCGGCAGCGCCAAGACCCAGGTAGGGCTCGTTCCCCTCATGCAGAGGAGACCGGAGGGGTGGGCAACAGCGCTGTAGCTGCCCACCAAATTTGTCTCCTTCCACCCCCCACCTGGGGTGGATGAGGTATTCATGTTCATTAAGCCCCTGGAAATTTCTAGGGACCCAGATTGCCTCTGTTGGCTGGTTTTCCTGAGAGACAAGGCTGGAACCATGCAGAGCCCTGCTTGCACCCCTGAGAAAAGCCCTCCTACTCCAGCGTTACTAAACCTACCCAGGAGGGCCAGGCTCAGCTCCAGCAGAGATTTACGGAGATTTACCAGGAGGGGGAGGCCCTTTGGGGGACTGGTTTCTTCTGGTCTTTGTTCCTGCTTGGTTTCAAACATCGCTGGCCCTGGTGTCACCTCCAGCCTCTGCCACAGCTCCCCCGCAGGCAGCAGAGGCCCCAGACCCCCCTCTTGCCGCCTCCCCTGGGACGGGCAGCCCAGCCCCTGCTCTGCCCAGCACAGGGGGGTCGTTCAGAGGCAACAGGGCAAAGGGGTTTGAGCAGCACAGCTGACTGCAAGCACTTCAGAGCTATTAAATTCAGGCCCTGAGGAATCAGACTTCTGTCTCTTATTTCTGGCTTTACACCCATGTCCTTCCTTGTCTCTACTTGCTGCTTATCGTTCTGTGCCCCCCAGGCCTGTGATTAACCGAATCCACATGCTTGGCTCCAGTCTGGCCCGTAAATCGGTGCTGCTGGCTGCACTCCCCTCCCTGTAGGATGTGTCCCGGCCTGCCAGCCCCACCACAGCTCTCCTGCCCCAGCAGACACCCCGTGCAGGTGCCCGTGGATTTGCAGGAGAGGTGGGACGGGGAGCTGGAGAGGAGGGTCAGGACCCAGAGCCCATCTCCGTGGGCACACTGTGGGACAGGGCAGCGCTGCCGGGGGACTTTGCTCCCATCAAAGGCACCATGATGAGCCATGCTGCTCCGCTGCTGCAACACAAACACACACACACGCCGAGGGAGGAGCGATGATATCATGACCTGGCTTTGCGTGAGCTATTTAGGGGGTTTAATTATTATTATTATTATTTTTCTTTCCCGTTCCTCTGCCTCTGAACAATGCCCGTCCCGGCAGGGCTGCGGTTCACACCATTGTGTGGGGCTGCCCTGCCTCAGGAAGGGGGAGATCCTTATCACCCAGGGCTGACCAGGCAGGGCGAGTGAGCTCATGTCGGGTGAGGAAAGCGAGCAAGCACCTTGCTGGGAGCCTGCGGGTGCTTTCCACACACCTACCCCCCAACCCCTGTGTTTGGGGGAGGCCCTGGGTGCTGCTTTAGCTCCATCGGCCAGCATCAAGCCTCCCCAAACCAGCCTCGTCCCACCAACCACCAGAAACGCAGCTGGGTTGGGGTGCAGCCCCCCCAAACTGTGCTGGGGCCACCTTCTTCTGCATGTCCCCGCTCCCGCCTGGGCACAGCGATGGCAGTGGCACCAGTGCCTCTCCCATGTTTACCCGGGAACGGGTCTAACCTGCCCGCGTCCCTTGGCTTTCCTCCCTGACCCTGCCCAGCCCTAAAACGGTCTGTGGCTGGGGGGGGCACGGAGAGGACACAGGCACCGGCTGGCACCGCTGAGCACGTCCTGGTGCCGCAGGGAAGCTGTTCCCCAGGGCACGTCATCCTGGGCGGCACAGCTCTGGCTCCTCAGGCATGGTGGACAAGAGGGCTCATCCTTGGCACGGAGGTTTTTTGGGGTGAAGGTCAGTTTTCACCCCCGTCAGAGCAGGCATCATCTTTCCCAGGCCCCGTGCTGGCGTGGAAAGAGCCTGGAGCTGTCAGCCGCTCCCTGCGGCGCCATTCTCGGCCTCTTTATTTGCGGAGAAAGCCAGCCAGCAAGCTCCCTGGGGTGATGGCACAGCCGTGGCACCGCACGTGCCGAGCCCCAACCCACCCCGGTGACCGTGGCTCTGCACCCGCCACAGCACCCAGCCGTGGGGCCGATGCGTCCCGCCACACCACCCAGTTCAGAGGTGGCCCTGCAGCCACCGAGGGTGACGGGGACCTGCCCAGGAGTCAGCCCTGGCACCCCGTCCACCTCAGCCGGGGGGATGGAGGGACCGGGCTGGCGCCGCTGCAAGCCACCCACCAGCGCAGGAGTCCCCTGGGCCCACCAGCAGCCAGTCCTCGCCCACGGCCACCCCACGTCCGTTACCCTGCCCTCTCTAAGTGGCCGCCGCTTGCCGGGGCACGCGGTTCCTCTCGCCGTGGGATTTGGCCACCCGTCCCTTCTTGCCCACGTCCACGCCGGCCAGGACGTGCTTGGCCTGGGCCAGCTTGCTCTTGCGGTGGTGGGGGCGACTGCCGCCACACCAGAGGTGGGCGCAATACTCCTCCACCCGCCGCAGGTTTTGGGAGCTGATGAGGTGCATGATGTCCTTGAACCAGGTTTTGGGAGCCTGTGGCACCAGCCGGGGCTCGGGACAAGGTGGACGCGGGGGCTCGTCTCCCCGCTGCCGGGGGAAGGTGTGTGCCAGCTGCTCACTGGTGATCACCTCCAAGGCCGTCTTGGCCACCGTCTGGGTGAAGCCATGCTCCAGCGTCTTGCAGTAGTAGATGCCAGCGTCATGGCGGTGCAGCTTGCGGAAAAGCAGCCCTTGCTCTGTCTGCAGGACCCGCTCGTCCGTCTTCACCTGTCAGCCATCGTGAGGTTGGGGGGGTCCAGGTCCGGCCCCACGTCCCTCCCGTGTCCTCGCAAGGGGAGCAAGGCAGGTGCAAGGGGGAGCCTCACCTCGTCCCGCTGCTCGTCGGGGGGCCTCTGGACGAACCACTGCACGCTGGCCTGCGGGGACCGGGGCGCGCACTCCAGGAAGGTGCTGTTGTCCTCCGCTCCATAAAGCACCTTCTCCTCAACGCTCTCAAAATCATCCACTGGGGCAAAGACAAGCACGGGCTCGCGGGGAGGGCAGAGCCAGGCTTCCACACACCCAGGTGTCAGCCTCCTCCGTGTGGCTTCAGTCCCCTTCTCCCTGGGGACAGACCCCCAGCCCCAGCAGCACCCACCTTCTCGTGGGGCACCCCTTGGTCTACAGGACAGGGAGACAAGGGTGCCCCAGCCCACCTGCGATGGCCGCAAGCCCTCCGAGGGCTGCAGACACTGGGTCATTTTGGGGCACCTGGACAAGCCCCCAGCCCCATGGGCCTTCCCCAGTCTCTCACCAGTCAGGTTCTGGTCCAGACACTGGTGCACGGGGTTGCCATGGCGGATGTCCTGGCGGCGATAGCGGCGCTTGCCAGAGGGCTGGTAGCGGGTGCAGGCGGTGCCGTCCCAGGCACAGTAGGGGTCCCTGGCCAGGCAGCATTCGGCACAAGCCATGCCGTAGGTCTCGCACCGGTGCAGCCGTACCTGAGCCACCCCCAGGCTGGAGCCCACGTAGAGCGTTTGCTGGGGGAACAGCACCAAGGTGGTGATGCTGGCAGCCCCTGTGGGCACGGCACCCAGGGTCCCCAGCCGGGACCCCCGGGGTGAGCACCATGCGGGCTTTGAGAGGCTGGTGACAACTCAGCCCCTCCCGGTCACCTGCCCCGTCCCCAGCCCCGTGACTGAGCCGTGTCTGTACTCACACGCTTGACGGAGATCTCCATCTGGGTGATGGGCACAGGTGCCTGCAGGGGAGGAGAGCGGACACGAGGCTGACGAAAGCCTCACCACAGAGACCCCGGCTTGTTCAGGCAGGGGCACTGGGAATGTTTTTGGGAAGGGTGAAAACACCCCCAGCTACCCTCTGCCCTCACAGACCTGAGACCTCCCAGTGCCCAACAGTGCGGTGACAGCCCTGAGCCTCTGTCCCCACACATGTCCCCAGCCTGAGCCCACCCTGCTGCCCCCCTCCCTTGGAAGCCAGGCAGCAAACAGCACCTTAAAAACCTGCAGCTCCTCCAGGACGACTTCCTCAGTTGTGGCCGAGCTTATCTTCTGCAGGACCACCACCTTCAGCACCGAGCCAGCGTCTGTGGGGAGGAGAAGGAGGATGGAGGTGTGAGCACCCTGCCATCGCGCATCCCAGTGGCGTGCCCACTGGTAGCCCCAGCGCCGAGGCTCCTTCCTGCACGCTGCTCCTGCCGCTCACCCGTCCCAAGGAAGAGGACGTCGTGCTGCCCGTCCTCAGCCTCCACCCGGTCCACCACGAGCTGGCGCAGGCGGTACGGCAGGTCGGTCTTCACCAGGAGGGGCCGGCGGTGCCGGGGGTACACGGGCTTGTACATGAGGGGGTGAGCACGGGCAAAGTGCAGCACCTCGTCGGGGAAGTCCTTGGTGGAGCTGTACTGCCGCCGGGGCTGGTTGGTGGTCTTGCTGGGACACTGTAGGGACAAGAGGGGGCCAGCTCAGCCCAGCCAGCCCAGCACCCATCCCTCCTTCCCCCTCCATCACCCCACAGAGCTGGTTTGGGTCCCTCCCTGCCTTCCAGTTTAGGATCCATCTTCTGCACCCCTTTGCCAGATCTTGGTCCCCAGCTGTCCTGGCGTGAATCCCATAGGGAGCCCATCCCAGCAGATGAGAAGATGAGGGACTGGCCCCACCACCCCCCAAAGAGCAATCGGAGGAGCAGAGGGGACCCAAACTCCAGGGAGTCACTTACCACGCCCGGCCGCGGGTACGGCACCCTGCCCTCGTAGGCACCCCACTGGTGGTGGGGGCTCTCCCGGTGGGCAAACGGCCCGTTGAAGACCTCCCGGATGTCGGCCATGCGGTACACGCAGACAGCAGAGCCCTGGAAGACATGGCTGAAAGGGGACGGTGAATGGGGTGAGCAGAGCCATGCTCGGCACCGGCAGCATCGGTGGGGGGCACGGGAGCACCGACATCTCCGTACGGACCAGGGCAGAGCTGGCGGAGGTTGGGCAGCAGCCAGCAGCCACGTGGTGACGGTGACAGGGCAGGTCATGGGTGGCTGCAGCTGGATATCCCCAGAGGGTGGAGCTGGACCACCCACCTGATGGTGCTGAAGAGGGCATAGATCTCCGGGCTCTTCCCATCCTTCGTCCTCAGCAAGAAGACATCCTCTGGGGATGAAATCATGGGGTTTCTGCTGGAAGGCCAGGGGCTTCCAGAAGCCACCAACTAAGGGACCAGCCCTGGTGAGGTCCCCAGCTCCATGTACCCCTTACCCAGCTCATCAAAGTGGGTGTCAATGCCACCGGGGCCAGGGACGGAGCACACCAGCCGGGCTTTGTTGAAGGTACTCCACTTGTTAACCAGCACCCTCTGGCCACCAGCATCGTTCTGCAGGGACAGGGAGCATCAGGGCCACCACTGTGACTTGGCACATCCCTGTCCCCCGTGGTCCCCACCAGCATCTTACCACGCAGACCCGTGCCACCCGGCTGACGATGGCATGCTCCTTGCTATCTGCCTCCACCACCTTCTCCGTGAAGAAGAAATAGGCTTTGTTGTTGTCCCGGTCATCGTTGTCTGGGATCAAGTGGGCTGCCACAAATTTGGGGTCTACGAGCAAGAGCCAGCCATGTCAGGTCTGGCAAGAGGGCACGGCCACTGCTTCTGGACCCCCACGCCACGCTGGGGCTGAGTGGGCCAGGAGGACCCCCAGACTCTGCTGCCCCAGTGCCTTTCCCAGCTCATACCTGGCACGGGGGATGCTGGACCGTGGCCAGCAGATGCCGTGGCCACCAGAAGGCTCGTGGTGCCCGGCATTAGCCCAACTGGGGGGAATGGAGGGGCAGAGGGGAGCCCTTACCATTGAGTAGGCGCTGGTCCACCTCGGTGCGCAGGGCAGAGCGGGTCCCCATGCTGCGGAAGACACCGGGATCGCGGCCCAAGAAATCCGCGGTGAGGCCGGCGTACAGCTCCCCGCCTGGCAAAAACACCCCACCGCGGTGCTGAGAGCCAGCCCCAGCCAGCACAGGGACCGTTCCTGGTCCTGGCACTCCAAAGGCTCTCAGTTCCCGAGGAAGACAACCCACCAATGATGGTGCTGGTGAAAGCACGGCTGGGCTCGTGCGGGCACCTGCCCCGGCCGGTCTCCACGCTGTCGGGGTCCAGGCTGAAGGCGTGCTGGGCGAGGGGGAGCAGGCAGGGAGCAGGCAGGTGAGCCCCCAGCCATGCCCTGGCGATGGGGTCGTTCCCGGGCACGCAGGGGCTGGTGGTGGTCCCTGCCCAGCTTGCAGGCGCATCGCTGCAAGCATCCGCAGCCCCAGCGCTCCCAAAGGGACCGTCTGGAAGCAGGATCTGTGCTTTTTAAGGCAAGTCTGATCCTATGAGGATATGGAGCAGCCAGAGGGACCCGCCAGCCCCACCGCTCTCCCATCAGTCTGGCCAGAGACATCGTGGTACAGGCAGGGCTCCCGCTGCCCGCACGGCACAGGGCTGCGAGGAGAGAAGAGGGCCCCTGCCTTTCCACCCTGGCCAACCTGATTTCTGAGCTGGGAGAGGAGGAAACACCTCCCACACCGCAGCCCCTGGCAGGACACCAGCCCCAGGGGACATGTCTGGAAAGGTGACGCCAGACCAGAAAGGTGGGGGAGCTGGGGAGGGGGTAGCACAGGGGCAAAGGCACATCAGGGAGCTGGTTCCTGACACACACCCCCCGATATTCAGTGTGGGACAAACACTGCATCCAGCATCCCCACGCAGTCCTGAATCCCTCCCAGGAAGGAGGTGGAAAGTGGGGATCTACCTCCCAGGGGTGTCCCGCTGGGGACGCTCAGGATGGGCACCCCACCGTGGTGCTGCCCTACCTCGCCACGGTGCCCCACGTAGACGAAGGTGCAGACGGGGTGGAAGGCGCCCGTCCCACAGGCCAGCAAGTGCGTCCGGTTGTAGGGGTGCAGCACACGGACGTAGTTGGCACAGTCGGTCTGGGGGGACGGCAGGGGAGGGGAAGGGTCACGGGGGCTCGGTGCTTTGCCCACCCCCAGCTCCCTGCCTCTGCCTGCAGCCCTGCGGTGATGGGTGAGCCCCAGCCCTGGCTCCCTGGCTGCACCCAGGCTCTCTGCCTTCACCCCAGTGCCAGGGGTGCGAGATGGCAGCTTGCACCCACCCATGGGGCTTGCACAGACTTCATCTGGGTGGACCCCAGCCCACTGCAAAAGGACGGGGATTTGACTGGTCCTCCTGCCACCAAGAGCACCCCCGGGGGAACCACACATGATCCAGCCGGCACCTGGGCATCTCCCACGCACGGGCAGCCGTGTGCTCACCCCATCACACAGCCCACACCGGCCGGGGGAGCAAGGTCACCGGCCCAGCAAGATCCTACAACCAGCCCCAAACCCCTGGGGACCCTCCTCTCCTGGCACCCAGGACACGACCAGATGCAGGGACATCCTTCCCCGTCGTGTTCCTGCTTGCGCCGGGAATGAAACAAAAGAAGGAAACGTGGGAGACGGAGACGGATACCCACGGGCATCCTCAGCTGCCTCCAGGACAGCCCTGATCGCTACTGTCTGGGATTGTCCCCTTCTACAGGGAACCAGTAGCGATGACCCCCCCCGGGGCTGCAGACCTGCCACCTCTGACCCCCTGGCAGTTCCTTCTGGAAAAGGGCTCCCATCCTTCTCCCTCTCAGGCATCACCACCGTTAGCTCGGCAGCTCCCCCTGACCACCGCCAGCCCTGCCTACCCCCCATCGTCTCCCCCCAGCAGGACACGGGGCCCCTCGTCTGCTGGGAACACCGCCACCGAGCTGCCCCGGGGGTTCCCAGCCTCCCCGCTGTTTATTTTCCCTTTGCAAAGAGCCTCTAAAATAGCAAGTTTTAAAAAAAAAAAGTTCAAGAAAAATAAAAAATCGAGCCTGCCCCGGCTTGGATCTGTCGGTGAGAGCTCGTAAAATAAACACGCAGAGCGGGACGGGGACTCCTGGGAACAATTCGTCTGGGCCAGGGGAGCCTCGGGGACTTTCTCCCCGCCATAGTCCTGTTTCCTATCAGAGCAGGAGGGGTGCAAAGAGGGGGAAGGTTTGGGGAGCCAGGTCACTGAACCTGAGCGAGTTACAGATTTCCCACCGTCGGGGATGGCCAGGATGGGCCAGACCACGTCGCTGGGGTCCGGAGCAGAGCACGCGGCTTTTGGTCCCTCCGAGCTCAGGTCCTGGAGCACAGCTATCCCTGCCCGCGTGGTGCGGCTGCGTTTGGGGTACGCTGGCCACCGCTCTGTGGCCGTGGAGGCGGGATTTCCAGAGCCCAGAGCAAGAGTCTCGCACGGCCAGGCTTGGTCACCGACTCCCTGCCTCAGTTTCCCTCGCGCACAGGGATGGTCCCTTGCTCTGCCCTGGCATTAAGTGGCCCGTGAGCCCCATGGGACCATCCCCGGTGGGATGACATGGCACAGCTCCGGTGCAAGGGGAGCCAGCTGGCACCGGGGCACAAGGGGAACCCCCCAGCTTAGGGCAGTGCATGCATGGGGCAAGACTCACCCCTGGATCCTTCCCCTTCCGAAAACACTCCTCCGTCTGCCCAGGGAGGGGTGGCCAGTAGATCTGAAACACAAAGGACCTGTTGGAGCAGGGAGTGGGGGCGGCAGGGACCCAGCCTTGCAAATACACATCCCCAGGCTGCCGCAGCGCCGTGATGGAGAGCGGGGGCGGGAGAGGGACCCACAGCTCCCCAGAGCCCACCCAGCCCAGGGCTCCCACCCTGCGGCCCAGGGCAGGACCCCTCCTCCTGGGGAGATGCACCCCGGCGGTCACAGCCCACAGCCAGGCTGGATTTGGGTGGTCACGCTGGGGATGGCCGGAGCTGGCCTGGAAGGGGGTGGACTCGTGGGTGGTGTGGGGAAAGGGTGCTGGGGAGAGCAGGGAGGGATGGAGCCCAAGTCCCCCACAGCCTTTGGCAATTCTCAGACCAAGGGCAGCTTGGGTACACAAGCCCTTGACCCCATCGCAGTGACCCAGCACGCCGAGGGGCACTTCATTTCCTTCTCTGCTTTCTTTGGCTAGAAACAGCCCAGAGCCACTTTTAAAAAACAAGAATTCAAAGTGGAGGGGGTGAAGGAGAAGGGGAACCACTGCTCAGCATCGTCGCTCTGGTCCATCACCTCTCCCACTGAGGAGCCAGGAGAGGTCTGGGGGCTTTTCCAGCTGAGCCCCGGCACAGCTCATTGCAGTGATGGACGCTTTTAGCTCCTTGTCCCTGCAGGCGTTCAGCTGTATATTTGGCCCGTGAAGGGGATGCCCAGATGGGGATGGGGAGCATTTGTTCTCCTGATGGCAGTTTTTAAGGAGAGTGGGATCCGAGACCCCACTCAGCACCCAGAGCTCGCAAGTGGGCTGTGCCACCAGCTGCCAACCATGACTAATTGCTGGCTAATTGCCCTGCAGCCACCATGGCCGCCCTCCCTTGGCACAAGTTTTCGATGCATTTCAGGGCACCGGGGACAGGGACATCCCCAGGGCAGGTCTTGCTTCAGGGTGGCTTCACCCGGCTCGGCCGGGCACCGTGTGCTCAGAGGGGCCAGGGTGGGGACGGAGACCCCAGGCTGCACAGGGGCCAGGGTGGGGACAGAGACCCTGGGGTGCTCAGCAGGACCCAGCTCACCTCCTTGGCATCTGCATTGGCCCCGTCCAGGAGCAGGGAGTAGAGCGCATCCTTCCCCCCGATGAAGAGCCGATCACGGTACTCATCCAGGTAGAGCGAGCGGAAGCCCAGGAAGCCTCGGTGGCCAAAGAAGAGGACGGAGCGGTTGGTGCCCAAAAGCTCTGCCAGGGACGGAGGGAAGTGTCAGGAGGAGCCACCCAGCCCCAAAGACCCTCAGGACATCGTAAGCACTGCTCGTCCCAAATGTCCCCTCCCGGCTGCAGGCACAAGCTCTCACCTTGAACCTGGGGGACGTCCTGGTCCCCAGCGGCCCCTGCCACATCCCTCCATTTGCTGTGCACGTCGGGGTCCCCCGGACACCAGCCCACAGCCCACCCCACTGGGACAGCACAGCCCCACGGCCCTGAGCTGTCACCCAATGCGAGGACAGGAGGGAAAAGCGATGGATGACGTCCCACAGCCAAGTGCCTGCTCACACCCCTGGGACCCCCCCCCACCTGGGGCACAGCCATCGGACAATGCTGCAAGGAAAAATGGAGAGGGGGTCCCATGCAGGTTCCCAGCCTCCGAATGCCCTTCACACCTGCCTGGGAAATGTGAAAGGATGCTTGGATCCCCACCCTGCTGGTGGCACCAAGGGGTGCTGGCTTTTTTCAGGGGGCGACCGGAGGGCCGTGATGGGCACAGAGGCCGGAGGGTCCCTCCAAGCTGCCATTTTTGAGTATCGCAGAGCCGTCCCAGGGCCAGCAGAAGAGCTGCCCCCAGCTGCAGCCAGCAGCATCCATCTCCATCCCTTCCCGGAGGCATGGGCATCCCGGCCTCACCCTGCCTGGGGTGCTGTTCTCCCTCCCAGCCGAGGGCAAAGCCGTGGAGCCAGCGGGCAGCAGGGTCCCAAGCAAGTTTGCCCCCAGGAAGCTTCAGTTGAACCTTGCCGGGCTCCTACCACAGCGAGTCAGGGTGCACGAGAGCCTGGCGAAGCCCATGCCTGCCATCAGCCCCAGGCTGGGCTCGCACAGAGGCCGGGAGGGGGTGGGCAGAGAGCAGGTCCTGCCCTCCCCCGTGGTGCCAGCCAGGGACACAATAGCAGGCACCCAGCCAGTGCCACGGGGAAACCAGCACACAAAGCCTGCTGCCACCACCATCGGACCTCGCTGTCGGGGACGCTTCCTCCCTGCCACGGCACAGGGACGGCACTTGGGGAACAGCACCGGCACAGCGACACTACATTCCTAGGATGGACATCACCACTCGGCACCCCCAAGAGCCCAAAACAACAGGGTCTGATGGTCAAGGCTCCCAAAGCAGGTCCAAGCCCAAATCCCACGGGATGCCAAGGGGACCCTTGCAGCGATAATGACATGGGGGCAGTGGCACAACTGGCTTCCAGTGGGAAATGACTTCTGGGGTCAGCAAGCAAAAACCCCGGCATGGTGGCACCCACCCAGCTGCCACAGAAGGAAAGGGCAAGAGGGCGAGAGCAAGACCGGGCTCCGAAACTCTGTCCCAGCAACCACCCTGACCCTGGGCCAGGCCACCGCGACCAGGCGGAGGAGGAGGAGGACAAAGCGCCATTGATGAAGCACACCCATGTCCCCAGACACCCTCTGCTGAGGAAGGCTGCCAGCCGCCACTGCTGACCCCAGGGAAACCCTCAGCCGGAGCATTCCCCACGCACATCCCCATTGGAGAGGCGGTGGCGCTGGGACAAGCCCAGCTGCCAGCAGCCCAGGACACCAAGCCCTGCTCTTCCTGGGGCGACATTTGTCACCTCCAGCGAGGAGGTGGCCAGCAGCACAATGCCCCCATCCTGTTGGGAAATGCCTCTTCTGGGACCCACCAGGGAGACAGGGTCCATCACCAGAGGGGAGAACAGCCACCTCCACCCCATCACACACAGCTCCCATCCCCACCAAGTCGCTCAAGGGCAGTCCCAGTGCCCTAACTGGTGATGCTGGTGGCATGGAGGGATACAGCCTCAGCGGCTCTATCCTCAGCCCGAAGACCCCTGTCCCTGCAAGCAGAGCTGGCACCAGGCTCCAGGGACCCCTCCAGCCCCATCTCCCTGGGGGCTACCCTCCTCCTTGTGCCCTCCCAGCATCTCAGGTCCTCCCATATCGCCGGGCCCAGCCCAGGAAAACGCTCCTTCTCCTTCTATTCTTGCCCTGCAATAACATTTTCCCAGCTCAGAATAACATTGGCAAAGTCGTCAGGCTCCTTTTATTGTTTCAGGCGAGGCTTTCCCCTCTCCCCCAGCCCTGACAAATTCCTCCTGCGCCTCGGGTTACACCGGCTCCGGGCGCCTTCCCCTTCCCTGGCTTCATCTCCCCAGGGAGCAGCACCCTGCCATGCTCCATCCATCCCCAGCACCCCTTTATCCCCAGGGTGGGGGTCCCATAGAAGCCACCCCCCCAAGCACCGCTGCAGCAGGATAGGGGTCCCTTGGGGGAGGCAGCGGAGAGCTCGGAGGGCACCCAATGCTCCTGGTGCACACAGCAGCAAAATGCTCTTTCCCCTTAGACGAGCCGCTGCTGGAAGTCAAAGCAGAAAGAAAAGAGTGGCTTGAAGCGAGAGGGAGGGGTGGGGATGTGGGCACCCCTGCACCCACCGCACACCTTTCCCTATGCCCCCCCCCAAAAGTTGCCCTGTAGCCAGAGCCACCGGTCACGCGCAGCCCAAGCTGACGAACTAAGCGCGAGCAGCTTCAGTTCATCCCAGTTTTTATTTCAGAGGCTTCTAATGGGTTTAATTGAAATTTTCATTTTCTTTTTCTTCCCCCCAGGGAGAAGGCGGTGGCAGAATTTGTTTCATGGGAAATTTCAGTTTCTGTTTCCAATTTGGAAGAGGAACAGAATAATCAGCTTAAGAAGAAAAAAAAAAAGCTTCAAAAGGTTGCTCGCTCCCTGTGGGAGGCCAAGGAGCCCGCCCGGCCCCAGGGAACCCCTCGCACCTGGGGGCACCTGGGGCACGGCACGGCACGGCACGGCACAGCCGGACTTCGGGCTGGAGTGGATCGGATGCCAAGCCAGACCCGAGCCCCACAACCAAGCTCTGCCGGGACCCCAAACCTCGTAGCCCTGCTGCCAAGCCCAACCTGAGGACACCAGTCCCACCACGGGGCAGAGTCAGGAGCCATCCCAGGTGCCTGCTGCCTCCCAGGGTAAGCGGGGGGGGGTGGGTGGTGCACTGCGTGCCTCAGTTTCCCCATTTCAACAGGGAGGGAACACCTGGGGCCGCCCACTCTGCCCCAGGACAGAGCCAGGGACACAACCAGCCCACACCCCAGGGCCGGGGGACCCCCAACCCAGGCAGCACAAGGGCAGACGGCAGCTTTCCCCTGGCACAGGGACGTGCTCCGCAGCTCCCGGGGCTCTCTGGGAGCACGGCTGCCCCACGCCTTTCCCCTTTCCCCCAGGGAAGGGGGGAAGAGATGCATTATGCAGTTTGTTTTATTTTAACTTTTTTAGAGCAGGTTCATTGCTTTTAGGCAAGGAGGAGGAGATCGGGGTGCTCTGGACTCCTCTTTCAAGTTTGGCTGGAAGCAGCCCGTGGATTAAGCTGGCAGAGCGAGGGATGCAGCAAGCCAGAGCAGGATCACAGGGAGAGTTTTAATTAAAACCAAGCACTCCCAGCACAGCACCTCGAGGGCCCCCCTGGCACCCCAGCACCCGCACCCCGGTGCGGCGGGGTCTTGGAGGGTGCCCGGGCTGAGCAGCGCCCAGGGGACCTGCCGGGCAGCTGGGGGACCGCCTGACTCCCACCCAGCAGTGCACGGCATCCTCAGCACCCACGGGGATGCCCACGCCAGAGGAGCACCCACGGACCGCGGCACCCACCCAACCCACACGCCAGAGCGTGCCCGAGCCAGAACAGCGCCGTGCCTCAGTGTCCCCCCACTCCACGTGGGAGACGATCCCTCGTGGGAAGCGGCGGAGCCGGTGCAGGTCCCGGCGGCGGAGCCCATCGCCCCATCACCCGGCTCCTTCCTCCTCCTTCTCGGGGCCCTCCACGTCCCGCGTGGGAAAGGGGAGCGTGCCGAGCAGCCACCCACCGAAACCCCAGCCCAAACCAAGCCTCCAGCGCAAGGTGCCCCCCCCCCCCCGAAAAAACAAACCAAACCCCACCATAAACCCGCACTTTGAGCACAGCGCCCACAGCTGAGGCTCCCCAAGCCCCGTGGGGGGCACGACTGAGGACACCCCTACGTGGGCAGGCACCCCCCACCCCACGCCCCCCCCGCAGCAGGTGCCCCCGGCCCGGCTCACCGCGGTAGGGCAGGCGGAGCCGGGGCAGGCTGCGCCCCGCCGCCAGCAGCGCAGCCCCCAGCCAGCACACCGACACCGGCACGGCCACCCGCATCCCGCCGCCGCCGCCGCTCCCGGGGCTGCCGGTGGCACCGAGCTTTTATGGGGCCGCCATCCGACCGCCCCCGGCCCGCCCCGGCCCGCCCCGGCCCCGCCATCCTTCCGCCCCCCCCATCCCCAGGGCGTGTGTCATGCCGGGCAGGACGGCCCCATCCCCCGGGGGGGGGGGGCTCCGAGAGCTCCGCACACCCCCAAATCGTCGCCTGCCACCAGCAGTTTCGGGTTTGCTGCAACCTCCCCCAAAGAAGCAACCCCAGCCCTCCCACAGCCCCCCGAGCCCAGCCCGGGGGATGGGGAGCAAGGAGGGGAAGTCGGGGTGCCCCAGCCTTGCCCTCCTGGAGGGGTGGGACAGGGCACGCAGGCCTGTCCCCCGAGAAGGATGCTCAGCGTGGGGTGACCCCCAAGCACTAGCAAGCACCTGGCTCTCAGGTCCCATCTCAGCGGTCAGGCGAGCCGGGGACGCCAGGCCGGGTGGGGAAGGGGGCTGAGCAGTATCGAGGGGGGCACGGGGTGCTGCACCCAGCCTTGGTGCACCCACAGGGCAGGGGACAGGGCAGTGGGGACGCACCGCTGTCTGCCTGCAAAGGTGCCTGCTCACCTGCACCCTGAGCGGGGACCTCGGCCAGCAAGCAGGACCCCACGGCACCCCACGGCACCCACACCATTCCCGTGCCATCCTCCCCAGGGCTGCAGGGTCAGGGAACATGGCTGTATGAGACATCAGAGAATCCATACGGGTTTCCCCAGGGACTCTCAGTGCACAGGCAGGTGTCCCCCCCTCCTAAAAGCCTTGGATTCCCCAGTGCTGGATGGTGGGGAAGGAGCCAAGGAGCTGGTGGCTTCTGCAGCGCTCCATCACCACCAGCCTCATCCTTTCTTCCAGCCCGGCGCGGGGGCAGCCTCGGTAGCCCCAGCCCTCCCGCAGCCCCCCCCAGGGGTTGCAGCAGCTGCAATTGAAAAGGAGAGCAGGAGGACATGGGGGTTCCAGCTCACCCCAACCTTTTGTAATGGAGCAGCTCCACAACCCAACCCCCTGAGGTAAGAACACCTGGACGGACCCAGCACCCCTGGGTGCTGGAGAGCAGCACGGAGCGGGGTAAGAGCCAGGAGATGCAGCCTGGGGGCAGCTCTGGCAGGTAACTGGAAGCTGCCTGCCCGGACCTGCACACTGCCTGCCCAGACCCCAGGGTTTGGGGGAGCGGCACTGCGGCAGGAGCTGATGGGAGGGAGGGAGCAGGATGAACCCCAGTGCCTCTGGCTGCTCCCGCTCCCCCTGGCACCCCGAGGCTGATCTGGAGCAGCCCCACAGCCTGCCCAGGCAGGATCCTGCCTGCAGTGCCATCACCCAGCCCAACAAACCCAGGGGAGCGGGGAGCGCTCCAGCAGACCCCACCACACCGAGGAAATCTGTGGTGCCTGGGCTCCCCAAAACCCCACGGGCAGCACCACGGACAGATGGACAGACCCCCCTGCTCCTGGCCGTGCTTACCAAGGAGATTTATTGACTTGCACGGGGAGGATGGGGAGCACCAGCCAGCCCCTTACCCCTCAGCCAGCACAGCCAGGGGAGGCACGGGGATAGGGGAAGGCGTTGCCGACACCGGGAAAGGCAGGAGGCACCCAGCACGGGGCTCTGGTGGCACCCAGGAAAGGGGGACGCAACCCCCAGGGGGGTGGCTGGGACCCAGATTTTGAGGGCACAGCCAGGACACTTGGCACGGGCATCATCATCAGGCCAGCCCTGAGCACAGCCAACATGGTGTGATGGCAGCTGGGTCCCGGGCACAGTGGCAGGCATTTCCTGTGCCCACCTCCTGCCCCCTTCTTAAAGCCTTGCGTCCCGCTGCTCAGCATCTCCCCTTCCTGCCCCTCGCTGGGCGCTCAGCCCTCGGCGGGCAGCGGGGGCACCGATGCCAGGGCAGGCAGGAGGCGGGCGTAGATGTCGATGCCCTGCAGGAAGACTTGCTCGTTGAGGAACTCGTTGTGGTCGTGGAGCAGTACCGGGGTGCGGTTCATGGGTGAGAAGCCGATAGCGGGGTGTCCTGCCTAGGGGAGTACAGGGTGAGGCTGGGACTGGGATGGGAACCACGTGCCCCCCTCTGCCGGGCACGGCTCCCGCTTGGGGCTGCAGGTCTCACCCCGGGTGGGGGACCCACGGGGGGGCTGGCATTGCACTCACCGCTCGGATGTAGCGGCTGTCGGTGGCAGCCGGGAAGATCTCAAGCTTCAGCTGCAGCTTCCTGACAAGCAAAGTCCTGCATCACTATGGGCACAGGGACAGCCAGGTCCCCCGTCCCCCTGCCACCCCGCGGGCAAAGAGACCATGTCCAGGAGGTCCCTGAGCCCTGCAGGACACTCAGACCCATCCCTTTTGGGAGACCTGGGGAGATGCCCTGGCATGGCATGGAGCATCTCCTCCCAACCCCTGCCATGACCTCCCAGATCCCCAAGGACCCCCTGGCTCCCACCAGAGGATGTCCCCACCAGGGTTCTGCCCTTCTTGGGGACAATACTCACATGTCCCTGCAGACCTCGCTGAAGGCTTTCCACCACGGGTCTGACTCATCGGTGGAGGTAACGTGTTGGTCCATGCATTTCTGACGGAGGGAGAGGGCAGGTGAGTGGTGGGGGGGTGAGCATGTGGCAGGGGAGGGACAGGCACAATGCGCCCAGGTGGCCGAGACCCCTCACCTGGTGAAACTCATAGGTGACGCCGTCCCCGGCACCCCGGCACCATGCGGCCACTTGCTCCTCAAAGGCCTGAGACAGAGACCAGAGGAGGGGTGTGAGCGGGGTATCCCCCAACCCGCTCCCTGCCCGGGTGGGGTCAGTGTGATGCCCACCTTCAGGTCCACAGTGGGTGGGATGCGGACGTCAAAGCTGGCTGCCATCTCGGAGGGCACCACGTTGAAGGAGACACCCCCCTCCAGCATGGTCAGGTTGAGTGAGGTGACGTCCCCGAGGGTCAGGCTTGAGTCAGAGTTGAGCCTCAGAAGACGCAAGGGAGAGTCACCCTCCACCACCCAGGGAGGAGGGGAAGGGCTCCCCCACCCCGCTACCACCCTCAAATGGGGAAACTGAGGCATGGGGCAGTGGTGCTGGATCAGAGCCTGGCTTGGGATCCCAAGGACCCCCTCTGTGGAATGAACTGAAGCCACTGCCATCCCGCTGCCCATCTCCTACCTCTGCTTCTCGCTCTCCCTGAAGGCCAGGAAGGAGGTGATGACTTTGTGCTGGGGAGGGAAGGGCAGCGGTGAGGATCAGCCCTGCAGGCAGGCGCCTGGCAGCCCCAGGGTGGGCACGGGGCGGGGGGCAGACCAGGTGTACCCCCTCTCTTACCATCTTCTCGGCCGCCGTGTTGCTGATGAAACGGGACCCGTGCCCGGGGCTGCCCACGCACTTCACCTTTATCCCTGCGGCAGCGGGGGGAGAGGGAGGCATTGAGCAGAAAGCCCAGGGCTGGACCGATGCCGCAGCGCCTGGCAGAGCCAGGGACAGGGCGGTGGGCAGGCAGTTACTCACACCATGGGCTCTTCTCCCCATAAAAGACGCTGAAGGTGTCAGACGGGCTGGCCAGGCCTGCAGTGGGCACAGATGGGGGGTCAGCGGGGCACGGGGTGCCATGATGTGTCCCCCTCTGCTCTGCCCTGGCAGCATTTCCCCTCCAGGCTGGCACGGTGTGGGGCACTGCCCAGGGGAAGGAGCCCCCGAGGGGGTCTCTGGAAGCCATGCAGGGTGCCAGTGCCCGGGGGGGGGTGATGCCAAGAGGCAGGGGGGTGAGTGCCAAGAGGAGACACGTCCTCGTGCCAGCCCTGCCACCACTCACCCTCATCCAGGGCGAAGCCCACGTTGAGCGCTCTGAACTCGGGGCGCTGCACGAACATCTCCATGCCCTTGTGTCCACCCACCTCCTCATCTGCGGGGGAGAACCTGGCGTGGAGGAAGGAAGCGGGGCGTCCCCCAGCCCACCACCTGCTGGTCCTCCTTCCATGCCAGCCTGGGTGCCATCAGCGTAACTGATGTCCTCAGACCTGGAAACCCCTCCAGCCCCAAACTAGGGGAGCTCAAAATCCAGAGAGGATGGCAGGGGGGTGCCCAGCTGCCACGTGTGGAGAACTCCAGAGCATCACCCAGCTGCCAGCCCCTCCTGTCTCCCAAGAAGGGACACCCTGGGGACTCACCAGGCACAAAGGTGAGGTGGATGGTGCGGGCAAAACACCTTCCCTCCGCCTTTAGTCTCCGGATGGCCTCCAGGTACCTGCGGGGAGAAGGCAGGGCCTGGGCATCACAGAGAAGAGGGGCTGGTGTGCCCTGAGCCACCCCGGGGGGGAACAAGTGATGGCACCCTGAGCCCCAGGGACCCTGGGGATGGTGGCATCCCGTCCTGCATCACTCAGAGGCAGCCTCATGCGGTGCCCGCTCCCCCCAGCGGAAGCAGAGCCCTCCACTCACTGGATGGAGACACATTTCATGTCCTGCGCACCCCGGGCATAGATGTTGCCTTGTGAGTCCTTAACGGCCTCGAAAGGGGGGTAGGTCCAGTGCTCCTGTGGGGCAGAGCAGCCGTGACAGCAGAGGGGCCCGGCGGGCACCAGCTCCCGATCGCCTGCCACCCCCAGTCCTCCCCGCCATGCCCATCCCACCCCTCGCCCTGTCCTGGCACCTCAAAGACGGGCACGACGTCGGTGTGGGAGTTGAGGAGGATGGAGCGCAGGCGGGGGTTCGTGCCCTGCCAGGTCAGGATCAGCACCACACGGCCCTGGCACACCTGTAGGGCGAGGGCAGGATGTCACCGGGGTGCCGGCTGGGGACAGAGGGGCTGGGACCAGCAGGCTGGAGCTGAAAAGCATCAGCCTGGGAGACGTTTCTTGATGCCACCTGGCAGGTCACCCCTTTCTCTGCTGGGAGAGGACAGGGGCAGGCAGCAGGCAGCAGGCAGCAGGCAGCAGGAGCAGCCAGACGGAGCCTCAGCATGGGGAGACAAACCCTGCGTCTTCCCCCAGTGCCTGGGAGTCCCCTGGCACAGCTGGTGCCCGGCAGGAGGGACGTCCCCAGCCAACGTGACCCTGCCAGGTCCCCAGCTAATCATAGCACAGGCGGCCGCAAAGGTCAGCAGGGACCAGCCCGAATATAGGCTTAAGGAACGGCTCAGGTCAGCAGAGGATTACAGGCAGAGGAGATTCACTCCTGCCCATCTCCGAGGCAGCAGGCAGGGGAACAGCCCAGTCACTAAGGACCCAGGTGCAGATATATGGATGGATGGACAGACTGGTGGACCAGGGGTTGCTCCTCGCCTCACTCACCTCCACTTTCTGGCAGGCCAAGCCCAGGTCGGTGCCGACATGCTCCAGAAACCGGATGGCTGCATCTGGAGAGGAGCGAGAATGCCTAGAGTTAGGTCAGGATCTCCCTCCCCTCTCGCCACAACCCCCCAGGGACTCCAAGGTTCTCTGAGGCTCTCAGGCCCAGGAAAGAGGTGACCAGAGAGGGCAGGTGATGGAGGTCCTGGGCACAAGAAGTGGCCAGGAGCAGAGACAGCAGCAGCTTGTCACAGTCCCTTTGGGGTGAGGACTAGGAAAACATGAATAAAAATCGGAGGCAAGTTCAGGGGAGATGGTCCTCCGCAGGAGTTTTGGGAGGTCCTCACTAATAAAAAAACTTCAATGTACTTTAGTGGGAGGATGGAAACATTAACAGAAGGAGATCTACACGGGGTTACCACAAACATCTGTCCCAGAGCCAGGGCAGCATGGAAAGGGGGGGCCCTGGGGCACAGGGCTGGAGGAAGCAAACAGCAGCTGCACTCAAGATGTCCCTGCCCCAACCAAAGGCACCGGCAGAGATAAGGCACAACAGTGTCTGCTCCTTAACACCACAATCAAAACAGCCCCAGCCAAGGACTCAGGCACCCGGGTCCAAAGACCGGCATGGCAAAGCCACATTGCCAGATCCCCGCATGGCACCCCGTCCTGTCCCCCCTATCCTCACCATAGTCGGGTTTGGGGTGGACGGTGTCAATCTTCAGGTACTCCCGGAAAAGCGTAACCGAGGGGTTCTCTGAGGCCCCTGTGTTCTTCCCAGACTTTCCGGGTGCCATGTCAGGGACCGGGGCTGCAAAGCTCTGCGGGAAGAGTGATGAGATGGTTAATCACCCACCAGCCCCTCCAAAGTCCGCCAGCAAGCTCGGTCGTCACAGAAACCGAAGCAGGATGGGGCAAAGGTCTCCCCGGTGCAAGTCCTGGGACGCTGCCACCATGGGAGAAGTCTCCCCAACATGGGTATGAGGACAGGATGGGCTGTACCCCCCATGCCGTCCTTTCATTCTCCCCTCAAAGCGCACGTTCCTGCCCCAAACACAGTGCCAGGCAAGCTGTGATGCCCAGGCATGGGACAAGGGGCCAGATCCAGAGAAAGGCTAGCTGGGGCATGGGGGGCTAGCAGGGAGGAAAGGGGGGCAACAAAGTGGGGAAGGGGGTTATGGGGAGAAGAAAGGTGTATAGGGCAGGGGCACACATTAGTCAGGGTTAGCCTGTGGTTAGAGGGCTGGGGGGATGCTGGGGGGGTGCAAACCCAACACAGCAGGATACTGGTGCAAGGGGGTGCAGGCAAGGAAAGGGGGACAGTGCCTGCTTAGGGGGTCCAGGAGAGGTGCAAGGAAAGGCACTGGGGGGTGCAGGGAAATGTGGGTGGTGAAGGGGGATCTAGTGCTTACAGAGGGGCTGGGAGGGCTACAGGGGGATGACAGGCTACTGGGTGTTTGAGGGGTGCTGGGTGGCCAGAGGAGCACGAGGAAGTGGGGTGCTTAGGGGCACATAGGGGTGCAGCAGGAGGGGTGAAGGGGAACACTGGGGGGTATGGGAGTAGGGGGTGCAGAGAGGCTATGACAGAGGTGCAGGGGGGTGCAGGGGTACTGCGGCTAGGGGTGCAAAGGGGCACAGGTGGGGTATAGGGGTACCACGGCTGAGGTGCAGGGAGCAGGCACAGTGAGGTGCAGGGACACTGCAGTTGGGGTGCAGGGGCACCATGGTTAGAGTTGTGGGGAGTGTAGGGTACAGTGGGTAGGGGTGCGGGGGTGCTGGGGGGGCGGGATACCATGGTTAGGAGTGCAGGGGGGTGCATGAGTTGAGGTGCAGCGGTTGTGTGTAGGGGTAGCACAGGCAAGAGGGGTGCTGGATACCATGGTCGGGGGTGCAGGGGGGTGCACGATACCATGATTAAGGGTGCGAGGGTGTGCGGAGGGGTGCAGAGTACGTGGTTAGGGGTGCAGGGGTCTGCAGGGGGGGTGCAGAGTACCGGCGTAAGGGGGTGTAGGAGGGTAGAGGAGGGGTGCAAGGGGTTATGGGAGGTGCAGGGTACCGTGATTAAGGGTGCAAGGGGGTACGGGGGGGGGGGGTGGGGTGGTGCAGGGTACCGTGGCGAGGGGTGCGGGCTTGGCGGGGGGGAGAGACTAAGGCACCGGGGCTGCCCCCCGCGGGCTGCCGGGCGCTGCTGGCCCGACCCCGTTCCCCGGAACCCCGTCCGCTCGGGCCCTACCTCCACGCTGCTGCCGCCGGCGCCTGCCCGGCCCGGCCCCGCTCCGCCCGCTCGGCCCCGCTCCGCCCCGGCCCGCCCCGCTCCGCCCCGCAGCCCGCAGCGGGCAGGAGGTGGGCAGGGAGCGGGCAGGAGGTGGGCAGGGAGCGGGCAGGGGAGGAGCGGGGGCACAGGATGGGCAGCAGGTAGGGGCAGGCAGGGGGAGGTGGGCAGGAGGCGGGCAGGGGTCAGGCAGGGGGTGGGCCGGGAACCCTCCTGCCCCACATTAGAGGCGGAGAGATGGGGCTGGAGCCTGGGGAGCCCCGCGGCGCTTGGGGACACACGCAGAAACCAGAGCAGCATCAGTTTATTGACGTTGTAACAGACAACACCCTGTCCTGCCAGCAAGGGACACCCTCGGCCATCGTCCCCGCCACCCTGGGGACGCCCCAAAAGAGAACAGCACCCCTCTCGCCAGCCACCTGTGCCTCCCAGTCCCTGGGGACATCCTGGACCCCCATCCTCTGCTCGGCAGGGGACGAGGCACCGCTCACTTCAGCTGGCGCAGGAAGCCCAGCAGGGCCCGGTGGAAGTCCTCCGGCTTGTCCAGGTAGCAGGCGTGGCCAGCACCGGGCACCACGGCCACACGGTGCCCAGGGAGGTGCCGGAGGCTCTGCAGGGCCTGAGGACCCAGGCTTGTGTCACGGTCACCATACATGATCAGGGTGGGTGTCTTGGTAAGGGGAGAGAAAACCAGAGCAGATGTCAGAGGGGGAAATGGCCACCATGCTTCCCCTGGGCTGTGTCCACCTCCATTCATCATCACAGGAGGCTGCAAAGCCGAGGGAAGGCAAGTGCCAGCACCCCTGTGAACTGGGGGGTACAGGTCCCCCTCACCCCAAATCAGGGCCACCCTCCAGGCCACCCTCCAGCCAGCTGGTCCACAATATGCACCAGCACCCAGGGACCCCTCAGGAGCCCAATAACCCACCTCACCTGGACCTGCCGGTACTGCTCAGTCGTGTAGTCCTTGGTGCCCACGGGCGCAACGGGCACGAAGCCGGCCAGCTGGTCCCCCCGCGCCAGGAGGAAGGGCAGGGCAAAGCGGCCGCTCATGGACGGGCTGACGAGAACAGGCCTCTGCACGCCCAGCTCCTGGAGGACGTGGTCCAGGAAGGCCACCCGCCCCTGCGCCGTGGCCACCATCTCTGCCAGCGGCGAATCCCCATAGCCTGGCACAGGGCAGAGGGCACAGGGTGGGCACGGGACAGAGGGGCTCACACAGCCTGCAATGGTCTCTCTCCCCACAGGGCTCAGCCAGCATGGCAAAAACCAGGCACCCGTCAAGCCCCGGCAGATGTACAGCGACAGCCACATGCCGGCTGGACCAAGCCAGCCCCAGCCAAAGGGTTTGGGTGGCCACGGAGGTCAATGCCACAGGGTAAAGCCAAATCCCAGGCACATTGCCCCAGGGACCACCGCTAGCTCCTTAAAGAGGTCCAGAGCGCACTGGCAGCTGAGGTGGGGGACCAGAGCAGCCCAGAGGGATCAACTTAAGCACAGTGCCATGGTCCTACCGGGCAGATCTATTGCAACCGCATGGTAGCCTTCTCCAGCGAGCAGTGCCAGCGTGCCCAAGGCCTCCCACGTCTTGGAGGTAAACGCCTGGCCGTGCAGGAACAGGACATCGGGCCTGCGGTAGGGAAGACAGGCAGGAAGGGGTTCAGGGAAGATGCCATGCCTACAGACGTCCAGCAGGTAAGAGGGTTGGTGAAGACCAACCCCCGGTGCCTGTCACCGCCCACCTTCCTCCACCCTGGGAGCCAGAGGGCTGACCCACCTCCCGGGGCTGGCGGTGCCGCTGGCCTGGGGCCCTGCGGAAACCTCCCTGTAGAAGAAGACAGGGGGCTCTCCCGCAGCCATTCCTGATCGCACGGTGGCATTGCCCACCCACCGGCCCCGCTTCCCCTCAGCGGGCCGGGTGCCCGCCAAGCGCTGCTCGTGCTGGATGGCCGGGAGCAGGAGGTAGAGGACGAGGGTGAAGAGCACCCCGAGGAGCAGGAGCCCCAGGCGGCTGCGGGCGAGCGGCATCTCCGCTCCCCCTGGAGAAGGAAAATGGCAGCAAGCGGCTGGAAGTCCCAAACCACGCTGTTGGGGGGGGTGCAGGCCCCAGACCACGGTGCTCTCCTCAGCTCCGGCCCGGCCTGCGCCTCCCGCGCCCGGCGCTGGCAGCCCCGCTCGGCCCCGGCCTCCCGAGTTCCCGCTGGCTCCCGCCGCCAGCCCCGCCGCCCCTCAGCTCCAGCCGGGACATGCGGCCCCCCCCGGCCCTCACGGCGCCGTGCCCGCGGCCCCAGTCTCCGCCTGGCGGGAGACCGCAGCGTTGCAGGCCCCGAGGGCTGCCAGCCGGGGCCCTGCCCGCCGCACCGACCCCCCGCGTCAGCGCCGCACTGGGCCGGGGCCGAGGTCTGGGGAGAGAACGGCCGGTGCCGGGAAGGGAACCCCGGCTTGGCGGGGCTCGGCTGGGACTTGGCGGGGCTCGGCAGAGCTCGGCTCGGTTCGGCAAGAGCTCGGCTAGGGCTCGGCGGGCTCGGCAGAGCTCGGCTCGGTTCGGCAAGAGCTCGGCTAGGGCTCGGCGGGCTCGGCAGAGCTCGGCTCGGTTCGGCAAGAGCTCGGCTAGGGCTCGGCGGGCTCGGCAGAGCTCGGCTCGGTTCGGCAAGAGCTCGGCTAGGGCTCGGCAGAGCTCGGCTAGGGCTCGGCTCGGCTCGGTAAGAGCTCGGCGGGCTCGTTTCGGCTCGGCTACGGTTCGGCTCGAGCTCGGTGGGTTTCGGCGAAGCTCGGCTGCGCTCGGCTCGACTCGGCAAAGCTCGGCTCGGCGGGGCGGTGGCTGTTCCCAGGGCCGCCCCGGGCCCTGTGCTCCGTGAGGCGGTACCGCCGCTCCCTCCCGTCCCGCCAGCCTTTGGACCCGGGGCGCGGCGCCCACAGCCCCGTGGTGCGGCGGGCAGCGGGTGGTGAGCGGCGGCCAGCACGGGGGGGCGGAGGAGCAGGTAAGGGCTGCCGGGGAAACTGAGGCAGGGGCGGGCCCGTGAGCCCGCCTGGCACGGGCGAGCAGCCCCGTGCGCCCACCCTGGGGCCGGTCCCCGCCGGTGTCCCCCAAAAAGAGGGTGATGCCAGTGTAACCCCCCCTTCCCGGTGCCGGCAGCACAGCCTGCCAGCCTTCCTGCCGCTGCCGGGCCTTGACACGGAGACACCGGCATCCCACCGGGGCCGACTTTTCCGCTAGGCCGCACAGGGCCACGGCGCCCGTTTCCACCTCCCGACCCCCCCTCACAGCTCTCCCAACCCCCCAGGCATGGCTGCCCCGCAGCTCATCGAGAGCACCATCACGGTGGAAGGCCAAACCCTCTTCTACCGCCAAGCAGAGCCGGCCCAGCAGGCACCAAAGCTGACGGTGCTGCTGCTGCATGGCATTCGCTTCTCCTCTGACACCTGGCTTCAGCTGCGGACACTTGCCACGCTGGCCGAAAACGGCTACCGAGCTGTGGCTATCGACCTGCCGGGTAAGGCACGGTGGCAAGCAGGACCCCAGAGCGAGGTGGGGGCCGGGAGGAGCCGATACAGCCGCTCACGTTTATGGCGCTGGGATAGCAATGCCGGCGTCCTGCTGTGCCAGCTTCTCCCTGTCGCAAGGCAGCGGAGAGTGTGACAAGGCAACTTCTGTCTCCCATGGCTCAGGGCTGGGGCGCTCGAAGGATGCTGTGGCCCCAGCGCCTGTGGGCCAGCCAGCACCAGGAACTTTCCTGAAAGCGGTTTCGGAGGCTCTGTGCCTGGGTCCGGCTGTGGTGATCAGCCCATCGCTCAGCGGCATGTACTCCCTGCCTTTCCTCTTCCAGCACAACCACCTGCTCAAGGCATATGTGCCCGTGGCACCCATCTGCACCGAGAAGTTCACGGCAGAGCAGTACACCCAGATCAAAGTATGACCTGGAGGGAGATTGAGAGGTTGGGGAACTGGGAGGGGGTGATGAAGAGGGGACACTGGCACTGAGGTTTGGCAGGGGAAAGACCAAACAGGCCAGAAAACCCATTGCTGCTGGAAAAGGGGAATGTGATGATGAAGGCATGTGACCATAGGGTAGCAGGAGGGAAAGAGGAGACATTGGGAGACCCAGGAGTTTCCCCTTGTGGTGGGCAGGTGTCTCCCCTCCGTATCCTGGTCCCAGGGTGTGCCTGGCCAGGAGGAGCGGGTGTCTGGGTGCTGTTGGCAGGCTCAGGGTGCGTTCCCCCTCTGCAGACACCCACGCTGATCGTGTATGGGGACCAGGACGCAGAGCTGGGGCAAGCCAGCCTGAACAACCTGCAGCACCTCCCTGAGCACCGGGTGCTGGTGCTGCAGGGCGCCGGACACGCCTGCTACCTGGACAAGCCCAACGAGTGGCACCGCGGGCTCCTCACCTTCCTGCAGCAGCTGGAGTGAGCGGGACAGGCTGAGGGACACGGCCAGCCCACCCACCCCTCCACCCGTGCACACACCTTTGCGCCAACCCAGCTGTTCACCTGGTGTCCCCACCCAGCCTCCCTTGGGACCAAATAAAACCCCAAGCTCTGCCACTTTCCTCCTGCCGCCTTCCTCCTGCTTCCTTCCGCCCTTCCCACCTCCTTCCCCATCCCCACCTCCTCTGTGGCCACCATCCTGCACATGTTTGGTTTGGGGGTGACAGCCACCAAGGGATGGGACGTTTAGGGAGCGTTGCCCTGTGGGTGGGCATTACCAGCTGCAAGGCTGCTGGAGCCCGCCCATCACTTCTGGCAGGACCCCTGGGAGCCTCGGAGGGTGCCCGGGGAGCCCTGGGGCTGTGTTCAGGAACAGGTAGGTCCCCCAGGGTGGTGGCACCCATGTCCTCAGCCTGCCCAGCTCCTTTTCATCCTCCTCTTCCTCCTCCCACCTTTCCTGGCAGGCACCCAAGCCCACGATAATCCACCGGGGCTTAAAAAGGGACCTGCCAGCCCCGGCAGCTCCTGCCCACGGCGGCAGCAGCCCAGCGCCCCGAGGAGATGGGGTGGATTTACCGAATGAGTGGCTGCCATGAACAGATGGGGGGGCTGGCGGGGAGGCCTGACAGACGTCTAGTCGGACAGACGGGGGGCCAAGCCCCCTGCCCACCAGCTGCCTTCTCCCCGTCAGTGCTGCTGCACCGGGCACTCAGGGGCACAGATGGAGCCGACAGCGGGGTGCCCCCCCCCCAACGCCCCCCCTTCCCCAAGCCTGCCTGGGCTTTATCTGCTTACGCCAGGGCCCAGGAGGATTTACTGGGAGAGGTAGCGGGGGGGGGGGGAGGAAGGGGGGCACTTGTCTGTGGGCGCAGGACACCGGGGCAGGGGGCAGTGCCAGGGGTGCAGGACCTGGTCCCTGCCCTAGCAGTAAGGCAGGACCCCCCTCTGGAGCATCCCTTGCCCCCCACCCAGTTTAGCTCCCCTGATGCAGCCCCGGCCCCCCCATACAGGGGTGCCCCCTGCCCCCTCAGGCGCTCCCCCCCTAGCAGCACCCCTGGGTGCTGGCAGGCCCTGGGGTGCCAGCCGCCCCGTCCCTGCCCGCTCCGGTGTCCTTGAGCCCTCGAGCCCTGCCAGCTGATCGGCTTCCAGGAACAAAAAAAACCCGCAATTACAAAGAGGGGCGATGTGTGAGCCAACGGGGGGGGGGGGCAGAGGGGGACAGGAATGTCCCCAGCGGTGGCAGATGGCCTTACCCAGGGTGCATTGTTCCTTTTAGTGTCTCTTATCCGCTGTAATAGGATCCCGGAGGGAGGGATGTGGGAGAGGGGAAGAGCGAGGGGGGCCCCGGCGTGGACCGGGGTGGGGGCCGGGGCTGCCAGCCTGGCCCTGGCCTGTCAAGCGGCTCATTGTTCCTGCCCCGGGTGTCACTGGGCGCCGCCGGGGACAATGTGGCACTGAGCGGGGTGGCCGGCGGCGGAGGGACGAGGCGCACGGAAAGGTACCCGCCAGGCCCCTTCCTGCGGGGGCCGGGGGGCTTGGGGCGGCTGGGAGGGCGAGCGGAGAGAGGTTCCCCCTGGGACGGGGTGGGGGCTTCCTCCTGTGTCCCTTCCCCCCCGCCCCCGTCACCTCCCTTTGCCACCCGAAGGTGCCCCGAAGGACGGGGGGTGCCCAGCTTCGCGGTTGTCCCGACGCCAGCCGCGGGACGGGGACGGGGCAGGTGGCCTGTGCCCATCACTGGGGCCTTTGGTGTCCCTGCAAGCCTGGCTCACCTGGGGGAGAGCACCCCCCTGCCCACGGACCCCCTACATTGCCTGTGGCAGTGGGGGGACGCCCGTACCCTGCCGCCTCCCCCTGCCCCACTGCCAGCCTCGTCCTTCTCTCCCCGGCAGGATCTTTTGTCCCGGCTGCCGTTCATCCCGGGGGCACGGGGGGCCGGGCAGGCTGCCTGCCCCTGCCAAGCACTGCGCACGGCTCTGGACGCTGCGGGGAGAGGGGTTACAGGGGGGTACATTCCACCCCCTACCCCCCCTTCCGGCTCCCCTGCATTGGGAACGGGAATATTCCCCTTCCGCACCCTTTCCCCCTTTCTCCAGCCCCCAGTAACGGCGGGGGGGATGAAGATGGAGGGTCCAAAGCACCCCGGGGGTGCAAGCTGTAGCACTAAGTGGGTACAGGGGCGACCGGCTTGCCCCCCCCCCCCATTACTCTGATGCAGGAGATGTGCCTTAGCGGTGGCAAGTCCTGCCAACACCTAAAATAACTGCCCCCCCCCGCCATGCCCGCAGACACGGGCCCCAGCCCCAACACGGGTGCTTTGTTTCAAAGCCGCTTGGCATCGCCCAGCTTTCCGGGAGCCAGCGGTGCGGCAGCCGCCCACCCATGCCCAGACACACGGCGATTGTCCTCCTCCCAGCCCCACACTGGCACCGCGGGGTCCCGGCCACCCCCGTCCCCCCAGGCACAGGGTCTGGGGGGACCCTGGGGTGGTTGGGAGGGGACAATAGGGTGCAGTGGCATCATGCGCTGGGCATCATGCCATGGTTCATGTCAGGCTGGCAGTCCCCATCAGGGAGCTTGCCTCAGTTTCCCCGGGGCTTTGCGCATGGGCA
Source organism: Balearica regulorum gibbericeps (assembly GCF_011004875.1). Lineage (NCBI taxonomy): Eukaryota > Metazoa > Chordata > Aves > Gruiformes > Gruidae > Balearica > Balearica regulorum. The sequence goes on from NC_046193.1 coordinate 7,865,176, forward strand.
GGGGGAAGGGAGGAGGAGGAAGAGGAAGGCTCGCACAGCCTGTGAGACCACTCAGGCCACCTCTGTCCCCCTACCCTTTGTGCCACCACCCAAGCAAGCACCTGCAATCTGAACCCCATCCCACAGCTACACTCCTACACTTTTCCCCTTCTCTCCCAATATCCGTCCAGCTCCTGGCTTTGTGAAGGTGCGGTGCTGGCTCTGGCCGAGCGTGGCATGCAGGCCGGGTTGAAGGCAGCTGCCTGCAGGCTCAGGCAGACATGTGGAAGCAGGTCCCTTTGGGGAGCTCCCGGAAGGGGTGCAGGATGCCGGTGGGGTCCCGGGTACCATGGGGCCATGCAAGCCTCCCCCACCAGAGGCGGGCATAGTGCTGCCCCTGCCTCAGTTTCCCCTCTTCCCAGTCATGGTGCTTTTTGGGCTGTAGATTTGAGGGGAGGGGGTTAGTTGGGGCCTCCCCCCTTTCTGGAGACCACCGTGTCCTGCAGGCTCAGCTCGCCCTCCCGCCATGGCATCGCCGGACGGAGCCAGCGGCGTGGGCGGCAGCCCCGAGGAGACGGAGCTCAGCATCACCCTGACCCTCCGCATGCTCATGCATGGCAAGGTAACAGTGGGGGAGCTTGGTGCTGCTTGGGGGGGTCAGCAATGCCCGGGGTGGGGGACCATGCTGGAGCACCAGCTCCTTGCTATGCCCTGTTTTCCTCCCCTGCTCCCAGTCGTCGTCCCCCCAGAGCAGCGTTCCCGGAAGGATTTCTTCCCCCATCCTAAGCTAGGGAGGGGCTTGTTCCCATGCCCCAGTGTCACCAGTAAGCCACCCGGTGTCCCAGTGGCCACGGGGCAGGGCCTGCCTGTTGCCAGTTGGCCAGGCTGTGGGCAGAGGAGGGATGTGGCAGGCAGGAGCTGCCTGCTGACAGGGCCACCCTCGTCTCTGCCTTTGCAGGAGATCGGCAGCATCATTGGCAAGGTAAGATTTGGGGTCCGGGGCATCACCAGCCCCAGGCTCCCCTGGACCTGACCACCCGCCCCGTTCCTCTCCCCGCAGAAAGGAGAGACTGTTAAGAGGATACGAGAGCAGGTAAGGGCGTGCTGGGGGGCTGCCGGGTCCTGCTGCCTGTCCTGCCTGCACCTGTGCCGAGCCCTGGCCACCCCCATTCCCAGGTGGACCAAGGGGAGACACAGCTGCACCCCGGGGAAGGCTGCCTGGGGCAGGTGGGAGGGGAAAAGCCCAGGTCCGCAGGCATTGAGCCCTTCCCTGGGGGGGGGACATTGAGCTCAGGGCCTGCAACGTCCCTGACGGGGTGTGACACCGTCCCCAGAGCAGTGCGCGCATCACCATCTCAGAGGGGTCCTGCCCCGAGCGCATCACCACCATCACTGGCTCCACCGATGCCGTCTTCCGTGCCGTCTCCATGATCGCCTTCAAGCTGGAGGAAGTGGGTAGCCCCACACACACACACACCTGCCAGGTGCCCCCTGAGCCGGGAGCACTCACCCCATGCCGGTGGGCTCATGGGGGTCCAATGCCGCATATTCCCCCCCTGCCTTGCAGGACCTGGGAGCGGGAAGCGATGGGGCAGCAGTGGGCAGAGCACCAGTGACGCTGCGCCTCGTCATCCCGGCCAGCCAGTGCGGCTCGCTCATCGGCAAGGCAGGAGCTAAGATCCGGGAGATTCGGGAGGTGAGGCTGAGGGTGCCCTGGGTGTGGGCTCCCCTTTTCTCCTGGGGGGCATGGAGCCCTCTGCGTGGGGGCTGCCGCGATCCTGCAGGAGCTGTGGGAGGTGATGCAGGAGTGGAGCATCACCCTATGGGTCCTGCGAAGGTCCCCAGGGAATAAGGAGGGAGGAGGGGAGGTGTGAGGTGCTGACCCCTGGAGGGGGTATGACTGAGGCACCCCATCATCTCCCTTTGCCCCCCGCCAGAGCACGGGGGCGCAGGTGCAGGTGGCTGGCGACCTGCTGCCTAACTCCACCGAACGGGCCGTCACCGTCTCAGGGGTGCCAGACACCATCATCCAGTGCGTGAGGCAGATCTGCGCTGTCATCCTGGAGGTACCCACCGATCCCCGTGCCCAGCCTGGAGGGGCACAGACTGCCTGCCCCCCCTTCCCAGGGCTCCCTGTGCCCACCTGGACCCGGGCACTGGGGTCTCCCTGAGCTGAAGCCCATAAGAGCACCTCGTTTCAGTGGTGCTGGGGGCCATGCCCAGCTTGTTGGGGGGGTGGGGGGTGCAAAGGGGATCCAGGGGGCTGCAGGGGCATTCGACTTCATCTCTCATCCCCTCCACCCCCTTCCCTCCCTCTCCAGTCACCTCCAAAGGGGGCCACCATCCCCTACCACCCTGGCCTCTCCCTGGGCACCATCCTGCTCTCTGCCAACCAGGTAAGGGGCTGCAGCCCCCCTGGGGGCACGGGGTGACTGGGGTGCCCAGCCTCTGCTGGCAAGGGGCAACTCCAGTGGGCTCAGGGTGTCCTCCCTCCCCTGGGGGGATGGCCTGAGGCAGGGGTCCCCACTTGGCCCCCAACTAATGCTCCTTCCTTTCCTCCCCAGGGCTTCTCCATGCAGGGCCAGTACAGCGGGGTCTCTCCCGCAGAGGTGAGTCTGTCCCCGTGGCAGCCAACCTCTGCTCCCATGGGCACTAGGTCTGTGCCCGCCAGGATGGGTGCTGCCGGGGATGCCTGTCCTGGGAGGCACTGGGTGCCAGCGTCCGGCCCCAGGAGGGGACACAGGACCCTCTGCCATCACCCCTAATGCCTCCTTCCTCCTCCTCCCGCTGCCCGAGCAGGTGACGAAGCTGCAGCAGCTGTCGGGGCACACGCTCCCCTTCGCCTCCCTGGGCCACACACCCTCCATGGTGCCAGGTGAGCATCTGCTGTGCCCCCCTCCAGGGCTGAGGTGTGGGGTGCCTCTCCTGACCCATCCAGCCGTGATGAGGGGGTCCCTGTCCACTGCACCCTCTCCAGTCCCAGGCCCCCCCACCCCCGGCAGGGTCTGACCCCCAGAACAACTCTGTCCTGGATTTCCTGGGGTTCCTGCACCCACCAGAGCTCCCCAACCCTGCAGTGGGGGAGCACTGGCACCAAATTGCAACTGGTGCCCATGTCCCATCGTCCCTGCCTCTCCCTAGGGATCCTTCAGGTTTGTCCCCAGGGCCACCGACTGTCCCAGCACGGGGCTGGGGTGGGGGCACGCAGCTGCTGGAGACCCATGCTCCCCACCACTAACATCCCTGTGTTTCCCTCCAGGCCTGGACACCAGTTCCCAGAGCAGCTCCCAGGAGTTCCTGGTGCCCAACGACGTACGTGTGGGTCCCAGGGATGGCGAGGGAGACCACAACTTGCCCCCACCCACGTGTCCCACCCCGCAGCCTCTTTGAAGGGGCCAACACTCACTGTCCCACACAGCTGGAGGCTCTGCCTCAGCCCCCAGAGCTCAGGAGCAGGAGGGGCTGCTGGGGCAGAAGCAGCTGGAAGAAAAGGGAAACTGAGGCACGGGAGGGAGAAAGGGTTTGGCCAATGCCAAGAAAGAGCCTTGGGATGTGACAGCCCAGCAATGCCAGCCAGGGGGGAGCTTGAGTGGGACTAAAAAGCAGGGTCTGCCCAAGGAAGGCAGTGCCCTGCCCTCCCGGTGTCTGCCTTGGTTTCCCCACTCCCAGCCGTAGCGGGTGGCCAGGTGAGCCCCCTGGGAGCTCCCTGCTTGGCACGGCTCCTCCGGCTGCTCCCAGCTCAACCTGGTCCCTGCCCCTCCAGCTCATCGGCTGCATCATTGGCCGGCATGGCAGCAAGATCAGCGAGATCCGGCAGATGTCAGGCGCCCACATCAAGATCGGGAACCAGATTGAAGGCTCCAGCGAGCGGCACGTGACTATCACGGGGTCCCCCGTCAGCATCACTGTGGCTCAGTACCTCATCACAGCCTGGTAGGTGACAGCCTTGGGGAAGACACGCTGGTTGATAGCGAGGGATGGCACCTCCCCAGCAGCCCAATGCAGCTTGTGGGGGACACCACCCCCAGCATCCTCAGGAAGGATGAGCTGAGTGGTGCTTTGAGGTCCTGAGATGGTGGGTGTGGGATCCGGGACCCCTTGGGCTTTGAGCCTGAGCTTTATAGCCCAGCGGGATGCCCAGGATGTGCCGTGGAGATTTGCGCCTCAAGGGATGAGGCACGTGATCCCTGCACCCTAAGACGGGCAGGTTGGGGCAAGGGACCTGCTCTGTCACCACGGTGCTCACCACCCCACCCTTCTCGCTCGCTTCCCCAGCTTAGAGACGGCCAAATCTACCTCCCAGGCGCCGCCAGGCCCTGGCTCCGTGGACCTCGGTGTGGGCTTCTCCCAGCCCCTCGCCCCAGGCTCTGGCGCGGCGCTGCCTGCCGTCGCCCCGGCCCCCCCGGCCCTGCTGGGCACCCCCTACACCATCTCCCTCTCCAACTTCATCGGCCTAAAGCCGGTGTCCTTCCTGGCACTGTCCCCATCCTCCGTGGCGGGTCCCAATGGCGGCACTGCCACCTACACGACCAAGATCTCAGCAGCCAACGGCACCAAGAAAGCCGACCGGCAGAAGTTCTCACCCTACTGAGCCCTGCCGGTGAGTGGGCAGGGGGGTCCAGGGTGCCACCCCGTGCTGGGGACACCTCTCTGCCACCTACCCTGTCCCCCAGCCCCTGCCAGGTGCCCCATACCTGGGGAGGGTCCCCCTTGCCCCCCACCCCAGGGAAGGGTCTTCCCGGTGGCAATGCCTGCTGGAGGAAAGGGCTGCTCCACTGTCTGCTGCCCATCCCAGCAGTGCTGTGTCCCCCTCCCCGATTTTCCTGCACGGGGACCACGTGCCCTGGTACGGGTTGGGGGGGGGCTGTCCCTGCCGGCCCGGGATCCCTTCTGCCAGCGCCCTGTGCTGGGGTGGGACCTCTGCCTGCTGCCCCTCGCCCTGCCATCCTGCTCCTGCCCACCCTCCGGCTGGCACCCGAAAGGCAGGTCCCACCAGATGAGGGGCTGCCTGGCCTCTCCAGGGGTCCCCCATCCCCTGGCTCTGGTGGGGGACCCTCCCCGAGCCACCCTGGAGCAATCGCCTCCCAGCAACCCCATCCGAGAGCCGGTCCCTGCTGGCTTGGAAATGCTGTATATATAAGTCTATATTTTTTCCTCCTTTGTAACTTATCAATGGTTTAATAAAAAGATAAAATTTACAAGAAAAAAATAATAATATCCCCCATCCTGAGTGGAGACACCCCCCCACAGCAGGGTCAGCCCCCACTCCTGGGGACACGGAGTGGTGGCTGGAGGGGTGTTCCTGTGGCCAGGGGGGTGCTGGCCCTCAGCCCCAGTCTCTCTGGGGGTCTTCCCAGAGCCCCCTCCCTGCCATGGGGCAGTTTGACAGGCTGTGGGGCAGTTCTCCCCCAGCCCCCCAGTTATTGCTGGGGCAGGGGACTCTCCAGCCCACTGTGCCAGCACCGTCCCTGGGACCTTTGTGGGTGGGCTGGGGGTGATGCACCCCTCCAGCATCCCCCCAGCAGGGTCCAGTCCCCTTGTTTGCCCTGGGGGTCCCACGGGAGGGTCCCCAAGCCCTGCACAAGCAATGGGACCAAAGGGGGACAGCGGCTCCTGGTCCCCTCTGGCTGCCGTTGCCCTGCACGCCACCCCCCCCCCCGTCACCCCCCCATGCCACTGCGTCCACCCCAGTGCACCCCTGGCCGGCAGCCCGGTTCGGCTGGCACGTGTCACCGCTGGCTGGGCTTCAGCTGGGCAGCTGTGTCCATAAACAGCCCGGCACGGACCCCCGGCCAGCCAGCCCCCCCCCTGGAGGGGAGCCCCTGCCAGCTGGGAGGGGACAGGGCAGAGGGCACGGCCATGGGCACTGCACGCTGCAGGAAAAACACGAAAAAAACCCCACCCACCCCGTGGGTGCCGGCCCCCTGTTAAGTACCACAGGTGAAGGGAGCTCCTCCACCCAGAGGTTAGTTTTGGGTTAAACAGCCAAGGATGGAGGGCTCCACGCTGGTCGTCCAGGCTCAGCAGGGTGCCCATGGCCCTGGTGTTACTGGTGTTAGTGGTGTTAGCTGGGCCATTGCTCCTGGGTAGGGTGCAAAGGACCTCTGCTCTTCCTTGCTCCCCACGAGTGATTCCAGCGGGGTGATGGAGATGGGGGTGCCCCCTCCTCTGCCCTCGCGTAGGAGCCCCTTGGCATCCTGCGTCCCAAGGAGAGCCCATCCATGCAACTGTGCTGTGCTGGTAGAGACAGAGAGGATCCCAGCCTGCAGAAGGGAGATGAGGCTTCCCCAGATCTGCTGCCTTCTCCCAGGCCGAGAAACCATCTTCTACCATAAGCTGAGAAGAGGAAAACCTGAACAAGGACCCCTCCAAGTCCAAGAGGCTGGGTCCAAGCAGGTCCGACGGGTCCCTGGCAGTTCCCCTGCCCAGTACGGTGGGACAGGGTCCCCTGCTCCTCAGCTGCTCTCTTCAGGAACTTGACCTGGGATGGGGAAGCCCATCTTGGTCTGGTCCAACCTGTTCCTGGGGCTGGCGCTGATGCAGCTGGCGTGGGTCTCCAGCGTGCAACTCGCTCTCTGGAGGAATTGCAAGAAGTTTTCCTGGACAGAGGCCTCCGAAACAGAAAGACAGAGCTCCTGGCCCAGCGGACGGTTGAGACAGCTGCGCCGGAGCCGGGCCAGCTCCTCCCGGATCTGGCGGTTCAGCAGCCCATAGAAGAAGGGATTGATGGCAAAGGAGGAGTAGGCAATCCAGGTGACCACCATCTCCCCGTGCCCACCACCCACCGTGCCAGTGACAACGGAGGAGTGCAAATGGAAAGCAAAGAAGGGCAGCCAGCAGCACAAGAACTGTCCCACAATGAGGACCAAGGTGAGGATGGCCTTGTTGCTTCCCAAAAAACGCTCTGGCGTCAGCCTGGGCAGCGGCAGGTTCCTGGTGGTGATGATGGTCACTTGGCTGGCAATGGAATCAGATCGGTGTCTCGGCACAGCTGCCTGTGCTGGCACGGGCACGTGCTGCTGGGATGCCATCCGGGCCACGCGGTAGACACTGCAGTAGACAGCAAAGATGATGATGGTGGGCAAGACAAAGCAGACGATGCTGAAGATGATCACAAAAACCTTCTTCTGGGCCCCAGGGCTCCAGTAGACTGTGCAGCGGCTGGCACTGGTGGCCCCATTGCCTTGAGGCCAGCCTACTAGTGCCAAGACAGTGATGAGAACAGACTTGACCCAAATGAAGATCACTCCGGCCACTGCCAGCCTGATGGTCATCTTCACCTCATACCTCATGGGGTGGACGATGTAGTAGTACCTCTCCACACTGATGATGGAGATGGTGAGGATGGAGGCACTGATGAAGCAGACATTCAGGAATATCAAGGCCTGGCACTCGGCAATGCTGTAGATCACCCTGTTGAAGCAGGAGGAGCTGGAGATGATCCCCAGGGGCATGAGGAAAATGGCAGAGAGGAGGTCGACCACGCAGAGGTGGCAGACAAAGATGAACTTCCTGAGAAGGGGGGTTTTGAGAATGACGATCATCACCACAGTGTTGGCCACCAGGGCAGTGAGGGTGAGCAGGACCATGCAGAGGAGGCCCACCACCTCCTGGGCGATGGACTGCTCAGGGATGGAGAGTGGCTCTAGGCTGTCTGTGGTGTTCAGCCCTGTTCGGCTCGCCATCCCCCCCGAGGGCTAAGCCAGCAGCTCCGGTGCCTGGGCAGCAAGGGCTCTTCTCCTGCACCCCTTAGAGGGAAACCCCACCACAACCATGGCCACTGTCTTCTCCTTGCCTGCTGGAGAGGGAAGTGGGGCGTGAAGGAGAAGGACCAAAATGAGGAAGAGCCACAGAGGAACCTGGAGACGACCTGAACCCCCCCCCCCCAAGCCCAGCGAGCTCACAGCACCCTGCATAGCCCAGGGCTGTCCCCAGCATGGCCAGGGTCGGCACTGCCGGGACCTGCGGGCACCCGCGCCAGGCTGACACCCCATCCCCCTGCCCCAGCCGCACCACCTCGCCCCGAGGAGGGACAGCACGAACCCGCCTGCCCCATCCCTGCTCCTGGCTCCAGCCGCAGGGCACCCCTGGGGGGGGGGGAACCACGCAGCGCACCTTTGCTCCTGGGGAGGTGGGTGATGCTCCCCTCCTCACCGGGGGTCCCTCTCGCCGGTGTCGCTCCTGCAGCAGAACGGGGGCTGCCAGCGCCCGCGCAAGGCCACGCTCCCCCTTCCCCGCGCCCCGTCACCCGCTCGTCATCCTGTTTGCCTGCAGCCCGCCAGCTGCGGATGGCACCAGCTGTCACTCCCGGGCGCTGCCTGCGCTGCCTGCACTCGTGGCGGTCCCACAGGGACAGCTGCTGGGTCCTAGCAGCCAGCGGGGGCTCGGGAAGGGGGGACTGGTGTCCCCAAGCCCCGTGCCCCCCCAGCATGGCCACGCACCACACCAGGCCCGGACCTTCCACAAGGACATCTCAGCGCCGAGGTCCCCAGGGCTCGGGGGACAGACCTACAGCCAGGTCTGTGGCATCTCCTCCCCACTGGTGTGCGGATGCCCTGGAGCATCCATGGGGCATCGGGGTAACCCAGCTGGGAGCTGCCCTTCCCTGGCACCCTGGGGACCCGGACACGTGCTCAGGGGGCACATGTGAGGGTGGAGAGGGGCTTGGCATGGGCTCCAGGCTGGGGAAGGGCATCAGGTATGGCACGAAATGGCACCATCCTCCGGATGGATGGATGGATGGATGGATGGATGGATGGATGGATGGATGAGCTCCTCCATGCCCAGGCATGGCAGCACATCTTGCTCGTCCTCTGTAGCTCTGATGCCACGTTGATGGACACAAGCCGCATGCCTTGCTATGGTGATGGGAGCACCAGGCTCACAAAGCCACCAGCTTTCACCTGAAGGCTGCCAGCACTGGACAGCCACAACAGGCTGCAGTCCCTTCAGAGCCACCCGCCACCGTCCGTGCAGGGACACACCACCACCCTTCCCTACTCCGCACCCGCACTGCCAGGCAGGAAAGCGCCGGCACCGCTCGGTGCAAGACACGATGTCTTTATTCATGGTCAAAGCATGCTCTGTCCCCGCGCCAGCCTGTCCCTTCCCAAGCCCCAGGTGGAGTGGCCAGAGAGTCCAGACCACTGTGCTCCGGGCTGGTGGGCATCACCAGCTGGTGCTGGGATGGGGCCGCGGGGTGCCCAGGCTCCCTCAGAACTGGAGCTGGACAAGGTAGCGGACCCGGCACTGGCTTTCCTGGTAGATAAGGTACTCGCTCTGGCTGAAGGAGGAGTCCTTGTAGGCGGGCATGGGGATGGGCTTGCCCTGGCACACCAGCACCTTCTTGCCATCCAGCAGCACCTCCTCATCCTGCGCGGGGTCTGGGTGAGAAGACACCCCCCACGACCATGTCAAGCCCAAGATCTGGCCTCGCTACCCCCTGTCCTGTGCCCACCCCAGCCCCACAGACCCCACGGACCCTCCTGCCCCAGGCTCACCTGGCTCTGTCTGGCCGCAGGCCAGGACACTGTCATAGCCGGCGGGCGGCTGAGACAGCGTGGGGTCATCACTGGTGATGCGGTAAGGCTTGCCCAGGGCCACCTCCACCAGGAACATGATGCCAACCTTCTTGGACGTACAGCTCGCTGCCATGGGAGAAGGGGATGGGGATGATGGCACCAGCCCTGACGTTCCCATCTGGTTGTGCTCAGGCCACCCCGGCACACCCCGGGACCGGCTGCCGTGGCAGGGAAGGGGCTTGGCATGCCCACGGCTGCCTGGCACGGGTTATGTGAAGGCAGCTGAGCTCGCACAGAACCTGCGGGCATCCCGAGCAGCCCTGCCCATCCCGGGACCCCCAGGACCCTCACCATAGCAGGCTGACTTGCTGTTCTCGGAGGTGAAGTAGATGCCCTTGCCCACACGTCCACCTGAGTGGGGCGTGATGCGCAGCCCGCTCTTCAGGATGGCCGCGATCATCGCCACGTTGGTGCCATGCCAAAGCAGACGCCGGTGCTCCAGGAGGTCGTGGGCTTTGAAGCGCTCATCCTGGAGAGATGCAGAGGTAAGGGCTGTCCACGGAGGGAGACATGGGTGCCCAGGGGTGGGGACTGTCACCCAACCCCTGCAGCCTAACCCAGTGCCAGGCTGGAGGGGCGGGGGGGCGAGTGCTCATTTGCCCCTGGCCAGCTGGGATCGAGACCCCCTGGGTGGAGATGCCCGGAGCCCTGTTGCAGACAAACTCCATCCTGGGGTGCAACCAGGGTTTCCCCACTGCAGGACAGGGATAAGCAGCTCCTTCTCACCTCACCATCTCGAGCCACCTGCCAGATGTTGAGGATGCGGAGTTTGTCCCCAGTCTGTGTCACGTTATTTTGGATCAGCTGCCAGAGAGGGAGGAAGGAAAGTGGTGTGACCACAGGCAGCCATCCCAGCAATGCCCACGGTCCCCCTGGGGCAGTGGGGACCTTTGGGGTGCCCACAGGCCTGGCACAGTTGCTCCCGTTCATGGGGCACCATGGCACAACTGGCACCTGGTATTCCCGGGAAGCCGGGTCCAGCAGGGAAAGCTGGCAGCAGAGCAGGGCATAATCCTGATCCAGCGGATGGAGGACTTCTTCCTTCTCCTCCTCCTTCACCTTCTGTGCCTGCAGGCTCTGTGCCAGCTCGATGTCCGCCAGCACCTGGCAGACACAGACCGGGGACATCCTCGCCGCTGGTGCTGGGCACCATGCTGGGGGGACCGGGGCAAGCCCAGCCTCCTGCCAGCACCTCCCTGCCCCACAGGCAGGAACCCTCCTTGGGGACGGACGCTACCCACCAGGTGCCCTGGCATCTCACCAACAGCATGTCCTTCTTGGCACGCAGCAGGTCGGGGGACTTGATGGGGGGTGGCTGTGCCCGCCCAAAGTTATGGGGGATGATGCTGTAGAAGCGGGAGGAGAGGTCCTCCAGGCGTGCAGCCTGGGGGGGCTGCTCCTGCAGCGCTGCCTCCAGCTCCTCCAGCACCTGGAAGCCCTTCGCGATCTGGTGCTTGCTCAGCAGCTTCTTTTTCACGTCTGGTCACGGGGACAGCGGAGGGTGGAGGTGAACCCATCTGCCTCACCTACCCCACAGCTACTTCCAAGAACCTCCAGCATCACCATGGGCATACACAGGCACCCAGCATGGGGGGGCCCACAGTCCCACCAGGTGCCAGGCTGTCAGCAGGGATGCTCTAAAATCCACTGGCACGTCTGCCCCATTCACGTCCCCAACTGCACCCCCCGCCTGCAGCCCCCAGACCCACCCCCATGCCACCCATCACCTCCTACCGATATTCATGGTCTGCATGGCATCCCGCAACATGTCACTGCTGAAGATGAGGGACACCAGGTCCTGCGTAGCTTTGTCCAAGGTGCAGGGCAGCACCCGCTGCTTGCAGACCTTGTCCCCATCCATGCCATCCACCTGCAGATTCCCAAACATCACCGCACTGCTTGTGCGCCTGTGGGAGACTGTGGGGACACGGCACCAGGACTGCCCGTCCCAGTGGGGAGAGCCTGGCCCCAGGCAGCAGAGCGACAGGCAGGTGCTGCCTCTGCTTTCCATGGCAGATACAATGCCACCCAGATGCCCGTGGTTCTCACTTGGGAAGCCCTCCCACTCCATCATAGCCCCAGATCTCTGCCTTCAGGCTGTTTCACCTTGCACCCAGACACCTCCCAAAACCCACCCCATCCTGCTGACCCACTTGGATGTCCTGGTGTCCAGTGGGCCAGGGGTGGGATGTGAGGACCACCCCACCAGGGTGACAACCCCAGATGCGCCACACACTCACCCTGAGGGCAACGTCCACCCCCTGCCTGGCTCCTGGCTGCACCTCAATGAGCGTGTACTTCCCCGGCTGGGTAACAAAGTTCTCCCTTGCTGCCCAGTTGTTCTTGGTCTTCTCCCGAAACTTCTTCTCAAAGGCCTTCTTGGCAGCCTCCAGGGAGGTGTAGGCCATGAGCTTGGACTGACCCACCTCCCCCTGGCAGTGGACAGCAGTGGTCAGGACCCCCCTGCATCCCAGCTCCACCAGCCCTGTGCCAGGGGAGCAGCCTGGGAGCAGGGGGGCTGTGGTGGCAGGGCTGCGGGGCAGCAAGCAGCAACGTGCACTAGCACCGGCTCTGGGGGTCCCTCCAACTCCAGGAGAGACCCCAGGGCTCCTTGCTGGGGTGTCACGTTCACTGTCACCACAGTGATGAGGTGCCATGTCCCCCAGCCAGGCTGACCCTGTTGTATGGAGGCAAGTCCTTGAAGCACCCCCCCAACAAGGGGTTATAGCAGGGCCACTCAGTTGCTCACTTTGGGACTGGGAACAAGGGATGGGGACCACCAGGTTCATGACCAGCCCTCGGGGGTCCCAAGGCAGGGTGAGGACAGCCGTGGTGGGGGAGACAAACAGCACCGGGGTGGACTCACCACGCGGCCCCACTGGGTCCGGACGCTGTAGTCACCATTATGCTCAAGGAGCTGGATGATGTAGAACTTGTTGCTGTTGGCGCTGATGTTGGTCTGATTCAGAGTGCAGTCATAGTCCTCATAGACCTATAGCGAGCAGCATGGCCCGGGCTAGCACCTGGGCAGCATTTGGGGATGGGGGCGTGTACAGGTGTCCCAGCAGGGACAGAGGGGACTCTGCAAGGAAAATTGGGGCTGCCTCTGTGTCAGCAGGGCAGGGACTGCCCTGAGAGTCCCCCATCCCTCCTGCCCATGTCCCCCCAGCCCAGCCCCATGGCGTACCCCAGCCCTGCTCTCACCCGGGCGCCCGGCACCGTGCTCAGGGGGCACAGCCCATCGATGGTGGCGGGGGGCTCCTCCTTGGGGGCAGTTTTCAGGGCTGCCAAGGCAGAGATCCAGGTGTCATCCTCCTCTCCCCCCTTCTCTTTCTTCCCCCTGCCATCCGGCTGCTTTGGGGGAGACGGGTGGGACTTGGAGGCCATGGCTGAGCCACCCCCACAGAGCCAGTGCAGCCTCAATCCGCCAGCAAATCCCTGGGGAGAGAGAGTGGGAGAGGAGACATGCCGAGCCGCCCTTCTGGGAAAGTCCGGCTGGGCTGTGCCTCTCTTTCCCTACGCTTGACTGGCTGTGGGTTGGAGGAAGGGATGGGACCTCTGCCCCCCAAATGTCTCAGCCTTGCCCCCCTGCTCGGGGTGGGGGGCAGAGCCCCTTGGCACCCTCCAGCCCCCGAGGGATCCCAAAGCGGGGGGCTGCTTGAACAGCAAACTCAGGTCAGAAGAGCTGGAAGAGGATGAGGGTCTGCTGGAGGGGTGGGGGGAACCCTGACAGCCCTGCCCAGCCCCCCCACCCCTCACCGGGGACATGCAGGAGTGTGTCCCCAAGGGTCCCCCCACCCTGTGCCCCCAGGTGCATGCAGGAGAGGAAAGCACGCAATGCCCTCCCCCCAAACAAGCAATGCCCCCTTGCAATCCCTCCCAAGCCTACTGAAGGGTGCTTTGATTTGGGCGGGGGGGGGGCTTGGGCTCGGGCTCCCCTCCTATGCCCTCCTCACCTCCTATGCCCCCCTGGTCCCTGCCAAGCAGGGGGTGCCAGGGGGCATCATAGGGGACAGAAGAGCAAGCAGCAGCCGTGTCCTACCTGCTCCCGCTGCCCGGGGCCAGTGAGATCAGCACCAGGCACGGCCACTCCCTGCCAAACCACTTCCGCAAGCTTTTGGGCAAGTCCAGCAGCCTGTCTGGAAATGAAACTTCTTCTCTAGGCAAAACCAGGCAGCGGCCAGGGATGACAGCAGAAACGGCTGTCACACCCCTGGGTGTGCACCCTGTGGCAGGCCTGCCCCCCAGGCGGTCCCCGGATGAGGGGTGACCCTGCCACCGGCCGCCCCTCCAGCCAGCCCCCCTCCACCACACTGAGACAGAGAAAACAGTCCCAAAAGGGTTAAGGTTTGCATCATTTTGGATGTTAAATCTCTTTTTCGGGTCCCTGCCAAACAGGCAGTGCTGAGGATCAGGCAGGGAGGAAGTCCAGGCACTGACATTTCAATGTGGCTTGAAGGGTTTGCAGCGATTGCTGCCTTCTCCTGCCTGCAAACTGCCTTGCTCTAAGCGGTGCACGTCCTGCGGTTGTGCAGCCAGCGGGGACGGGCGGTGCGGGCAGGAGGCAGAGCTGCCCTTCCCGCTGGGGACGTGGTGGGGACGATGCTGCTGGAGCCAGAGCCTTGGTGGCTTTGTAGCTCCCGTGCCTGGCCACCTCAGCCCCAGGCAGCGTTAATGAGGGGACAACCCCATGTCCTCCCTCGGGGGCAGAAAAAGTGATTTAGTTTTACTGAGGCAGGTACTCCCCCAAAAGGGACTGCAGCCCACAGAGGGGCCTGCACCAGGGTGGGTGAGATAGGTAAGAAGCAAGGGGTGGCAGGAGGAGACCAGAAGCTCCCGCCCCACGTGCCACCCGCTGCCTCACCAAAGGGACAGGGAAGGATGGAGTGGAGGGTGGTGAGGACACAGGGAGTGGAAACCACAAGGGGGAAGAAAAGGAGGTGGCTGGTGTTGAGCCTGGGGAAGGAAAGGTGCTTCCCCAAGGACACGTTTTTGTTATGTCTTCTTTGCTTCTCCATGCCTGGATCTGCAGGGCCCTTCCACCCCCTCCAGCAGTTCCCCACTTCTATAGTCAATGGCTCAATGTCCAAGTGGAAAGCAGTAACGAGTGGTGTCCCTCAGAGGTCCATACTGAGACCAATACTGTTTAATATCTTGACAGTCTGGAGGAGTAGGGGTTGTTCAGCCGGGAGAAGAGAAGGCTTCAGGAAGACCTTGCAACAGCCTTTCAATATATAAAGAGGGCTTGTAAGAGATGGAGACTTTTTAGCAGGACCTGCAGTGACAGGGCAACAGGCAACTGTTTTAAACAGAGAGAGTGCAGGTTTAGATTAGACATAAGGAAGAAATGTCTTGTGATGAGGGTGCTGAGACACTGGACCAGGTTGCCCAGAGAAGCTGTGGATGCCACGTCCCTGGAGGTGCTCAAGGGCAGGGCTTTGGGCAACCTCATCTAGTGAAAGATGTCCCTGCCCACGGCAGGGGGTTGGACCAGATGCTCTTTGCAGGTCCCTTCCATCCCAAACCCCCCTGTGCTGCCCAGGTCCACGGGAAGGCGGGGGGGGGAGGCAGAGCCTCAGCCAGCAGACTCACTCCCACCCGGGGCGGCGGAGGCTCCGCCCACCCCGCCCCGCACTACAACTCCCGGCGTGCCCCGCGGCTGGCGGCTGCGCCTGCGTGCCGCTTGGAAACTTCCAGGCGGCGGGCGCGGTGCCTGCTGGGTAGAAGACGGCCAGTCACCTCGGCGCCATTTTGTGGCGAGGGAGTGAGGGGTTGTGTGCCTGAGTTCGGCGCCTCGGGGTGGCGGTTAGCGCTGCGCTGTGTGCTTGCGGATTGTGGACAGCGTCATGGGCTCAGACAAGCGGTGAGCGTGGGTGGGAGAGCGGGCGAGAAGGGAAGGGGGAGATGGATAGTGGGGGGGGTGGGCGATGGTGGGGGGAGGTCGCTGCGGGCTCTTGTTCTGAACTGGGCCCGGTGTACCACGCAGTGTGAGCAGGACGGAGCGGAGCGGCCGCTACGGCTCCATCGTGGAGAGGGAGGATCGTGATGAGCGGGACTCCCGGAGCCGGCGCAGGGACTCTGACTACAAGAGGTCCAGTGAGGAGCGCCGCGGTGACCGCTACGATGACTATCGCGATTACGATAGCCGGGACTACGACAGCCGAGACTACGATAGCCGCGACAGCCGGGACTGCCGAGACTACGACAGCCGGGACTACGACAGTCGCGACAGCCGGGACTGCCGGGACTACGATAGCCGTGATTGCCGAGACTACGACAGTCGAGACAGCCGAGACTACGATTGCCGGGACTACGACAGCCGAGATTGCCGAGACTACGACAGTCGCGACAGTCGAGACTACGATAGCCGAGACTATGATAGAGACTACGATAGCCGCGATTACGATAGTCCTGAGGTGAGTGGGGCGGGCGAGCCGGGCCAGAGCCTTGGACGCTGCAGTGCGGGGCAGCTCTGGTCGCCCCGCGGGGAGGGAGGGGGCCGGGGCGGGCGCTGGTGGCCCGGCCCCAGCCTGGGGTCCCGGTGCTGGGGGAGCCCCGTCCCCGGTGCTGGGGTGACATCCCGGGGGTTTGCTAGGGCGAAGGGGGCGGGGGGGTGTGTGCTTTAGGTCAGTGTTGCTGCCTGAGGCTGTCAGGACCAAACCTAAGAAAGGTGGTCGTAAGGGGAGTTGGTGGTTTTGTTATGCTTTGGTTTTATGGCGTTGCGGGGACACGCTGCTAGAAATTGTGGTGGTTAATTCTGGGCGCTGGCTTCTCAGAGGGAGCGGGAGCGCAGGAACAGTGACAAATCAGAAGATGGATACCATTCCGATGGCGACTATGGAGAGCATGACTACAGGAACGACATTAACGATGAGAAAGAAAGCAAAACCATCATGTTACGTGGCCTTCCCATCACAGTTACAGAGAACGATGTAAGTAGCCAGAAAGGGGCTTTGCTTTTCTTGCACCTTGGGAAGTCTACAGCTTTGTGACGGCATGTCTGTGCGGTAATTGCTGCTGCCATTTTGTTGAAAGCTGCATCATGGTGGCCCCCTCTCCAGTGTGTTGGTTGCACTGCCATTTTGAATCCTGAAAGGATTTAAACTGTCACTGTTAAGTAACAGAGGTCAGTTTAATGTTAAGCAGTTTCTTTCAAGACAGAACAATCTGTGAATAGTCTGTTTTCATGCATGTTTGCATGGTTTCCTTAAGAGTGGATTTTACACTACCTGTTCTTTTCTGCTTTTCAGTATAGGAGGGAATAGGCAGATTTTTTTTTTCTTCTTCCCTGCCCCCAACCCTGGGAGGGAGGGAGAGAGAGGCAGAGAGGAGGTATTAGAATTTTTTCTGGTCCTTATTGATGCCAGAAGCTCTGGCTGGTGGGGTTACACACAGCCAGGCTCCTCAGCTAAGTACGGCCCTGCACAGAGCTGCTTTGTGTGGGTACGGCTGTGAAGTCATAAAATGGCTGCCGTCGAGCTGACGGAGCAAGTATACGTGAGCTTCCTGCATGGTTATTTAACTTCTTTTGATAGGAAGATATTGAAGATGATCAGCTTTGAGCTTTTTAAAATTATTTTAAATTTTTTTTTTGTTCCTTACTGAATTATTTTGATTACCGATATGCCAGCCTACAACTGTTACTTGAGGGGTGGGTGGGAACCCTGTAAAAGCTGAGCTCTTCCAGTTGTCAGACAGACTCCACCTCTGCCTCAGCAATCGATGCACAAAGATCTCAAACACAGAGAATCCTTTTTAATCATTGTGTGCTGGTCTAATATTTTCATAAGTGCTTGATAACATGTAGGCTCCTCCTTCAAAATGAGACAACCCAGTCAAACATTATGCAGAGCATTTCAGAACAGCTTTTGTTTCTGAGGTATTAATGTTGTAGATCTACAGTTGTGCAAATAACTATAGCATAATTTATGGGAAAGTTGAATTCTGGACTCTAGAGTGTAGATGATGCATCTTGGAACTAGTTATTGTCTTAACGTTACTTTGATGCTTCTGATTGTGTACATTTCGGCTTTTCCCACTTTTTCATGAAAAAAAGCTACTTGCACTGAAGAGGTCAGCTCCAGTCATGTAAACAGGCAGCTTTAGATCAATTTTGAGTCTGCTGAGCAGCCCTGTTGCATGTAATGTAGTATGAGTTCTGTAAGAGCTGCTAAAAACCTCCTTTTGTCTTCTGCTCTGACACAAAAATATTCGTTAATGTTTCATTTTCCTATATGCCTCTCCACAGTAATTTATGTAGCCTGTGCCACAACTTAGGCACCTTTGTTGTGGCTGAAGAAGTGACATCTCTTCAGCTTGTTCTTTGATGATGCGTTCTTCACAAATGTATTTTGTCCCCTGAAAAACAGAAGGGGAACTGTTAGAGGATGGGAACTCTAGCACGAGGCTTAAGAATACATACGTCTTGGAGCCTTACAGTATACCATTTTCATTTTTCTTTCCTAGGACCCAGGGGTATTTAGATATGCAGGGAGAGGGATGCTAGCAGTGTTCTTAATAAAGACTTCGGAGCAAGCACAGTTTTTACCAAAGATTCAGATTCTGAAGGATCCTGTGGCCTAAGTGAAGATGACAGTTGGTTTAGTGTAGCAAAGCGCTATGTGGGTTCTGTGGTGCTCATCAGTTTCCTGTTAGGTTCTTCTTAAAGGCTTTCTTCTTCTCTGAAATAGTGTTGAGAATGTTGTTTCTATGTACCTCTTGCATGTACTGTAAGGTAGGTTGCTGCTGTGCCTGTCGTAGCCATCTGCCAAAATGTGAAAATTTAACTGATTAAAATCTCACACAGATTCGGGAGCTTATCGAGTCCTTTGAAGGTCCTCAGCCTGCAGACGTGAGGCTGATGAAAAGAAAGACAGGTGAGAGCTCTTAATCCAGTTTTTGACATCACCTTCCTCTTCCCTAGCCCAAAAGAGTGTCCAGAATTGTCCCCAAACTGCAAGCACATGCAATAAAAATTAAAAAAAATAAATAAAAATAAAAGGTTTGCCATGGCTAAGGAATGTGGCTTTTTGGAAGACTTTTAGATAGCTGGTCAACATGTTAAAAGAAGTCTGTCTACAGGGATTTTTGTTAACAGGTATTGGTAAGTAATACTAGTATAAACCCATTTAATAGTATGTAGTCTGTTGCATGGTTACCTTTAAACATGGATTCAAATTGAGTGAAATGTAGCCAGTTAAGGGAGCTTGGTTCCTTGCCATGGCAAAATAACGAGCAGATCCCAGCAGTTGACGTCGCATTTGTAAAGCTGCTTTGTCGTGAAGTAATGAAGCAGTTGGAGAGAGATTCACCTGTTTTAAAGGAACTGACTAACACAAGTATCCCGTCTATATCTGAATGCTGTCTCTAGGTGTAAGCCGTGGTTTCGCCTTCGTGGAGTTTTATCACTTTCAAGATGCTACCAGCTGGATGGAAGCCAATCAGGTTGCTTCACTCACCAAGTCTAGATATTCCTGAAAATGGAACAAGTCTGTACAGTTAAAAAAAAAAAAGGAAAAAATAAAGGTGGAAGGAGTGGTTTGTTCCATAACAGTGATTTAAAAGAATAAAAGCTTTGTATATATTAAAATTTGTAACAGTAGGACAAAATACCAGGTAACATTAGGAGAGAAAATTGGCTATTTTGAGCACTCCCTGGTAAGATGTGCCATTTGTTTTAAATCACTTGGTTTTGATTTAATTTGCTCCATGAAGGTTTAGTAAATAGTCCTTAAAAAAATCCTAACTTATTTCTGCCTGATATTTCCTTCTCTGTCACCAGAGAAGGTACCAGATCTCTGCATTACATTGGTATTGACCCTGAAGGAGAAGTACCAGTTCATGGCAGTACTGCGTTCCCCCAGTTAAAGGGGGGGAACTGGCTCTGTTAGAGGAAAAGCATATTTATTCCAACTAAATTTGGTAGAGAGTGAGTGCTCACATATGTTATGCTGTGTATTTTGGCTTTTTTGGAGTATGACTTGATAAGGAGCCAAAATGCAGTAAGAGTCCTCTAGTTTCTTTTCCAGTGAGATTTTCCTGTTGCACTGTGAACAGTTGCACTGGCTTTTGCTCCTTTTTGAATATTCATAATCTGTTTTAACAACAGAACTTAAAAATACTCTCAAAGCGAGCAAAGAGTATCGAAACTTTCTTTTAAAACTGAGTATTTGCTGTGAAGGTCCCTGGGCAGCATGAGCAACAGTATTCTGCTCTGTTGGTGTTACGCATAAAAAGAAATGGCGCTGTAATGGGCTTCACAGGCAGTTGGTTCCAGCAGATGGAAGTTGTGTGTGTTGTGCTGGAATAGGTTGTATGTGTCCTATACCATGGGTGATTTGCCCATTTGCCCAGCCAGAGAGCAGCGTTCAAATTTTACTTTCCTGACATGCTGTTCAGTAAGGTTGTTGGATGCAGTGGGAAGGCTTATATCAAGAAATCAATGCTGAGCATATTTTCAGAAACAAGAGAATTTTAATATATACAAAGCTGTACTGATGCATAATTTATTGAAACATACTCAAATTCACTCCAGTAACCAGCCACCCTAGTAGTAGGGAAAACATAGAATCTCCCCAGCAGCCCGGTTGCTGACTGTTAGATGAAAGAATGATGTGTTGCAACTATGCCAGCAGCTTTGTTTCTATGTGTGCATATCCAGTGAGTGCTGGGCCCTCCAACCCTCCCTCCTGCCGGTAGGAGAAATGGCTTTGCCCTATTTAGTTGTGCAGAATGTGAGAGCCTTATTCATGCTACGTGCTAGATCTATGTTAGACCCTGTTATCAGAAAAGCTACTGGTCCTGGCACTTCTGTGGTACCTGTGCAGTAAGCCAACCTGCTATAAAAATAGTTCTTCTATTATAAAATGTCTGGGGGTTCAGCTTTTAATACGCGCTTCCTCAGACATACTTCCACCTGTTTGACTGAAATATGTTCATGGCCATATTTTGAAAGGGCATTCTGCATACTCACGCTTGGCAAAGTGTGAGGCTGAGAATCAAGGCTTCTTAAATAAATGTAAATTCCTAACTCCTCTAAAATCAGAGTGAGAGGACATGTTGAAAGCATTATGAACTTTTCCTACCCCTGGAGAAGCTTCACTTGCAGTCTAGTTACTCATTTTGGAGAGCTCATGCCTGAATGAAGAACGCAAATCTCTCGTGCAGGCTTCCAATTGAACTGATGCATTAGTCAAAGGAAACCGCTCTGAGTTACGTTTCAGTTGATGGCACTTGTAATCCAGCCTCCAAGATGTTTAAACAGGGTCCCTTTGGGAGGAAGTACTGTATTTGCAAAGGGACACTTCTGAAGAAAGTGCTTGGAAAAGTAATCCAAATGTGGTTGTTAAAAGGTCTGGGGTGTTCGGAGTAGGGAAAGAAGCGAAGCAGTCGCCTAGGACATAAAAAATGTTGCTCAGTGCTGTACCAGAAGTGAATAGATACGTTGGGGCAAAGAGACTCCTAAAAATGCGTTAATCCTGAACACAGCAGGTTAGGACTTTGTCTCCTTCGAGACACTTTCTGGTTCCATGTCAGCGTTTAGCGTTTGGCAGCTTTTTCAACACTCCCTGATTCCGTTTATCTTTGCTCCACATCCCATTCTCTTACTGCCCTCGTCCTCCTCTCTGCAGGATTGGATGGGCAGGGTGTAGGTGGCGGTGGTTGTCCTCCACATCCTCCCCATATGTTGTCCATTTAATTCAGGAGCACTGATTCCTCCGAAGGGTGCTCTGCCATGGGAAAATGGACGCGTGTGCCTCGATACAGGAATAATTGAAACCACTTTTTTTGCAGAAAAAGCTGGTGATTCAAGGGAAGCAGATTGCGATGCACTACAGCAACCCCAGGCCTAAATTTGAGGACTGGCTTTGCAACAAGGTACGGTGCATGTTTTTATCAGAGGGAGTTTGTCTTAGCTTCAGTGTTCTTCACCAGCCCAGTGGTTTGAACAAAGTGATAATGTGATTCAGACCTGCTTGTACTGCTGGACTGTATGACATCATAGGAATAGTAAGACACAGGAACAAAAAGGTTTTGTAGCTCTGGTGGCAAAGTAGACGGAGTGACAGAGGTGTTGCTCCAGAAGACACCGAGGTTGGGCAGTGAGCTGAACTAGAATATGAAGTCATTAGGTGATGGCTAATCTAGTGTTAAATTGCTGCTGGTCTGCTGCATACTGGTGTGCACTCCCCCTAAGTGGAGATGATTTAGTAAGATGGAGGCGAGGCTGGTTTGTCAGGCTTTAACTGTGCTTTTTGCTCGTAAAGATAACTTATCTTCCAGCCTGTGTTTCACTTTAACATTGTGCTTTTTAAAGTAGTTACTATGCCTGGGATTGTAAGTTGATGACCCCATAGTTAAAATAACTAATTCAGGAGGACTAGGGAGAAGGTAGCTGGGATGTTCTGAAAAGCAACTGTGATACGGACAAGGGTGGCTTTTGTTGTTCTCTGGTGGCTTTAGCTTTGTTGTGTTACTTTGTGTGAATGTCTAGTTTTCCTTATTATACATCAAAAGCCAATATTGTTATAAATTACCTGAGTTCTTACTAGGCTTCTGTCGTTCCTTATAGTGCTGCCTTTACAACTTCAGAAGGAGGCTAAAATGCTTCCGCTGTGGAGCGGACAAATTCGGTATGTTACATGGATATCTTTGGCTGTGTTTGATTTTGTGGGAAACTTCCTGTCCTGTGTAGGAAACAAAGTTCAGTGTAGATCCTGGGCTGGCTTGTGAAATGCTGTGTTTGACTGTGTCAGTCATATTGTGATTAAAATATTTTCCTCCTCTTGTGAAGATTCAGAACAAGAGGTACCACCTGGAGCAGCAGAAGCCGTTCAGTCTGTGGATTATTACTGTGATAGTAAGTTATCTTCGACTTAATGTATAATGTGACATGTAAATACGGGTACTAAAGTCCTTCCTGTACCTCAGACTGCCCACTGAAGAACTTGAAGTACTTTGGAAAGCCGTTACGTGCGCAGCTAATGCCATACTTTCTTTTCTCCTCAGCCATCATTCTCCGAAACATTGCTCCTCACACAGTAGTGGAATCCATCATGACTGCCTTGTCTCCGTATGCATCTCTGGCAGTCAATAATATTCGTCTTATCAAAGACAAGCAGACTCAGCAAAATAGAGGCTTCGCATTTGTGCAGCTATCTTCTGCCATGGTGAGGGCCTTACTGATGTATTGGAGAGAAACAGCTTGTTAACATGCTTCTGTAGATGAAGCATTTAGAGCCCTTGAGCTGTCTGAAGGACTGCCCCAGTTCACTGAAGGTTAATTGACAGGGTGTGTCAAAGCTTTTCATCATTAGCTACAGTTTGGAAAGAAGGTGGTGAGATGTGAGCACATTGGAAAGCTATTTTCATAGCATGGTGCTGTTCTGGATTCAAGGCTGCTAGCTTCCTGCTTGAATCACAAAAATAATGGTCTGGGATCATATTTCATTCACAAAAATTAAGGTCTGGGGCATGTAATGTGGGAGAAGGTTTACAGAATTGGGCTTTTTCCACCTTGAGGAGGGGAACCTTGCTGCTCCCTGCACCATCCAGTGGGATGGTGTAGGGACAGCAGAGACGTACTCTTCTTGAGGGTACACAGGGATAGGACGGTAAGCAACAGCCATAAATTGAAACGGGAAATTGCAGTGAGGTACGAGGAAAACCTCTTAACTGTGAGAGAGGTCAGATACTGGCACAGAGTCCTCGAAGGGTGGTAAATCTCTGTTCCTGGAGGTATTGCAGAGATGTGTAGATGTGGTGCTTAGGGACATGGTTTAGTGATGGGACTTGACAGTGTTAGCTTTACAGTTGGTCTCTACGATCTTAAAAGCTTTTTCCAACCTAAATAATTCTATATACCAAACTCAATCAGCATCACGATCTGTTTGGACCTGCTTTAGGCAGAGTGGAACAGTTTGTTGTTGTATGAAAACAAGTGCCTGATACCAGTCTCTGCTGGCCTCTCTTTTGGAGTAATTTGGGGCAAACATCTGCTTTATAAAGCTAAGATTTTAGAATATGTTTAATATTCAGTGACCTGGGGAAACCCACACTGTTCGCACGTGGGTTCTGATTGGTCCCATTGCGGTGTTCTGCGTCTGTATGGTTTGAGGAGATGGAGGTGTTCTTACAGCTTTAGCTGCTTTCAGTGACTGTATGTGAAAAGGTGGAGCTCGGGGAACTTCTGAATCCTCCTCAGTAACCTGCCTTTCATAATAATGTGTATTTCTTGTTGTAGGATGCTTCTCAACTGCTGCAGATTTTACAGAGTCTTCAGCCACCATTAAAAATTGATGGCAAAACAATTGGTGTTGACTTCGCAAAGAGTGCCAGAAAGTGAGTTGCAATAGCTATTGATTATTTATTTTATCCCTCATCCTTCTGTTTATATTAGAGATTTCTTCTTGTCACCTAGGCTTTTATTAAGATTACTGTCACTCCAAAGTTTTGCTTCCCTTAAGTGTCTTATGTTGCATGCATCCTGCTCTTCACTGTGTGCAAAGAGAGCGAAAGCAGCGTTTTCCTACCACCCCTATTTCCGGTCCTCTGAAGATAACATCGTAGTAGCACGCTTGTTTCCTTGGAGACCTAGTGGCTTGTTACTGACTGTACAACAATGAACCTAAAGTTCTTTTACTTGCCAAGCAGTGCTTTGGCTCATTCGTTACAATTGGAATGTTTTATAACTGCCAAGAAATCCACGTGTAGGGGCAGACTCTACCTCCTTGCATAGTGAGATGCTTCAGAAAAAAAGCAGTATTTACTCAGATGTGTGATTTTTGTGGTTACAGAGACTTGCTTCTCCCAGATGGTAACAGAGTCAGCGCCTTCTCTGTGGCAAGTACAGCCATTGCTGCAGCTCAGTGGTCATCTACTCAGGTACGGTTTGGAGGCTGTTGCTCATACTCCTGCTTTTCTGAACATGAAAATGTAGGCCATATAATTTCACTGCTGGCCACTTACTTGAAGTGACCAAAGCTGCTATGACAGATCTGCTCTGACAGTTATGCTGGAGCCTAAGCGGTGTTGAAATTCTTAAATGCAGTAATTTAGCTGTCCCTGACAAAAATTACCTACTTGAATTTCAGCCACAGACTGGAGAAGGCAGCACCCTTGACTACAGCTACCTCCAGTCAGGACAAGAAGGCTACACACAGTATGCTCAGGTTAGTAGTGGGAGTTGTGCTTTAACCAGTAGGTTGTTGTAATTTGGGTATCTGCTTATCTTGTGTTGTCATTCGTTTCCCTTTGCAGTACTCCCAGGATTATCAGCAGTACTACCAAAATCAAGGAGGAGTATTGGACACAGACACAGCTACCATATCAGGTAGTACTTTTGACATGTGGGAGATGCTGTTGTTTGTAACAGTAATTCTGCAGTAGTGGTATTTTACCTTAGCCTTTATGTTACTTTGCTATGTAAAGGGAGATGGATCATTTTGCTCTCAGGATGTCTGAGTACATGTTATTGGAGAAACATAATGAATTCGTTCCAGTGGGACCTCTAGTCTGCAAGATGAGAGAGCAGCCTCTGTTTCAGACTGTTGACAAAAGCCTTGACCTCATGATAACTATGTAAGCAGCTCTAGACAAACCTAGACAGCTAGCAGCTGTCAGAGGCCAGGAATCACTGACTTGGGAGCAGAATATTTCCTCCTGAAAAGGAAACTTCCTTGTCTGAGTAGAAAATACCCGCTGTGTATCTCTCTCCTTTTGAATGTTTATTGCCTTGTTTGGCTGCTGGAGCTGGAATCGGGAGCTGAAACTGTAAACAAAGTAATTTTAGCCCCAGGATGAAGCACTGTTTTACAAATTGGTTGGCTTATCCCTTATTGCTCTCTGGCAGGAGCTCCGGTCACTACCACAACAGCTGCAGTTGTATCCCAGAGCCCTCAGTTATACAATCAACAGACAAACTCACCTGACTCTCCGGTAATTGCAGCACTAATTACTCCTTGCTTTCAATGCCAGGGTTATGTGGGATATCTGGCTTAGCTGTGGCCTTTGCTCTTTAAATTGGGTGGTACAGCAAAGCTGCTGAGCATCCACGGGTTAGTCACAGTGCTTGTGGTCATAAGTCATCTGCCGTTTCTTTTCTGTGATAGTTTGGGCCTTTGTGAAAGGCGAGTGCTAGGTCTACTGGTGAAGAGGAGCTAGCTGTTGTATGTGTGGTGCGGGCTGCTCATGCCTTGGCTCACTCTCCTTGTTTTCTTGCACCTCAGTGACAGATTTTCTAATTGAGGTTCCTGGTTTTGGGTTTTTTTCAGACGCAATCAGCACCACCTACTACTAGCACTCAGGCACAGACGGCTCCCCCAACTGGTGTAGTCCCTGGAACCAAGTACGGTAAGCAGTCGGGAGTTGTTCTTGAGGACAGGTATCTGTCACTGTATAGCAGGAGCGAGACTTGGCCTTGGCTGAGTGCTCTATTACCAGATGTCAGTGGTGAAGCTGTCCGTGGAGAGTGCGTTCTGCATGGGTGATTAAGATCCCTTTACAGGCATACCTCCCATCGTGGCTGCTAATAATCTCAGAATTTTACCTGAAATGTAGAAACATACCTGTCTGAATTCAACTGGAACGACCATGTCCCGCACTTTTAATTTTTTTACAGCTGTCCCTGATACTTCCACCTACCAATACGATGAATCTTCAGGATATTATTATGATCCTATAACAGGGCTCTACTATGATCCTAATTCCCAGGTAAACACAAGTTCTTCCCACATGTCTTAACCGTTAAGATACATCAGTTCCCTGTCTCTCAGCATATGAGTGAAATTAACTTTCCGAGATGCACAAAATACTGAACGTAGCAGATAAGTCTCAGCGGTGTACCCAGGGCTGGGGACTTGACTTCCCTCTGGTGACGCCCGTCATTTTTCTTTCCTAATTTTTCTCCGTTTGGCCCATATAGGATTAGCACTTCTCACAGACACTGCAATTGAGCTATTTCATTGCGGAGTGCCCAGCAAAGTGCACCTAGCTCTGGGCTCTGGTGGGTCGTGTCTTGGGAGAGGCAAAAAGTTCTCCACAGTGCTGTTGAGCAGAACCCCTGTGTGTGGGGACAGAGGCTTCAGCCACGTCATGCCGCCTTTGTGGAGTCTGGAAAACTTGTTTGGACTCTGCAAAACGCCTTCCCATTTGATGTGGTAGTCCAAATCAGACAGCTTGCTTGGGTTCTCCCTTGGACATTTAGCTCATATGAGGCATTTAACTGTGACTCTTTTCCTCTCTCTGGCAGTATTACTACAATGCCTTAACCCAGCAGTACCTTTACTGGGATGGCGAAAAGGAGACCTACATGCCTGCTGCGGAAGGTATCACGTACCAACAAACAGCTACCGCAACCACCACCAAAGAAGTGAAGGAGAAGAAAGAGAAGCCTAAAAGTAAAACAGCTCAACAGGTAAAAGGCAAGCTGGGATTGTAACTGGGCTGAAGGCTTCTGTGGAATGGGATAATAGTTCTCCTTTTTCATGACAAAGGAAATCCTAGGTTATTCGGTGGGGTGCATACCTGCAGTTTGCAGGCATCGTAGAGGGCTGAGCAGAGGTGGAGTTGGCAAGGCTTCAGTGCAGAAATAAGCTCAGCATAGGAGAAACGCATATGGAATCATGCCAGGACCGGTGGGAGTATAACTGAGCTGTCACTTAGAGGATTAGATTGATAAGAAGGGTTTACTACAGTAAAAACAGGCAAGCTGCGGTGCCTTTGAACACTGCATAGAGGGAACCAGCTGCACTACATCCAGTGTCCTGTGATTTAAAAATAAAAGGTAGTGGGTTGACTTGTTCTGGAAACTGTATGCAAGATTGAATCTGTGTCGTAGGAGATTGATAACTGTGAGGGGAGCTGTCTGAACAAGCCACTCTGCATTTCAGATTGCTAAAGACATGGAACGCTGGGCAAAGAGTTTGAACAAGCAGAAAGAGAACTTCAAGAATAGCTTCCAGCCACTGAGTACCAGGGAGGAGGAGCGGAAGGAGTCAGCGGCTGCAGATGCAGGTTTTGCCCTCTTTGAGAAAAAGGTGAAGGTGCTGGCAATGATTGTGCAGCGGGGTGTGGTATGGCAGAGAGCTCGGTGCTCATGGCATTCTTGTTTCATCCAGGGAGCTCTGTCTGAGAGACAGCAGATATTGCCAGAGGTGATGAAAAACGGGGACGATGAAAATCCACTGAAGGTGAGTATGAGATACCTGACAGAGGTATTCCCAAAAGTTACTGCTAAATGACTTTAGAGGAGACCTAGTGGATATTTGCTTTCCAACCTCGATTTGCACAGCATCATCTTTAAAAGCTTGTAGTGGTTACAGTGGTCTGGTGCAAGTGCAGTAGGCCGGGTGACCGAGATACACTGACAAAAGCTGCAGCCTCAAGAGCTCAGTTGAGGTTTTGAGGTTTCTAAAAACACTGTACTTGAGTTACTGTTTGGCTAGCGGGAGCTAAGTCTTGCAGCCACTGTATTATGCGGTTCTTCTGAGTTGCATTTCATCCTTAGTAATGAGAGCATGATGTCTCTCCTGTGCACCAAACACATCTACAGCCTCTGTGTTGCCTTTCTAGGCACTCCACTGAACTGTGGTGACACTGTTGCACTCCCCTTATTGCTGTCCTTCCTTTCCAGCGTGGCCTTGTGGCTGCCTACAGTGGTGACAGCGATAACGATGAGGACTTACTGGAAAGAATGGAGAATGAGGAAGAGAAGTTGACTGACTGGAAGAAGATGGCTTGTCTGCTGTGTAGAAGACAGTTCCCAAATAAAGATGCTCTGATTCGGCACCAGCAGCTGTCTGACTTGCACAAGGTAGTTGCGCTATGCTGTCAGGAAGATGCTTGGTTGCCGTAATTGAATGTGTAAACCAAAGCAATGATGCACGTTGCTGTTCAGAAAACTTCCTCTTAAAGCAAAAGTAGTTGGAGGTGGATTGTTGCCCTCCCAGAAGTCAGCTACTTGGGTAAAAAGAGCTGTTGTGCATTTCGCATTGTTAACGTGAATCTCTTCTTGTTTCAGCAAAACATGGATATCTATAGGAGATCAAAGCTCTCAGAGCAGGAACTTGAAGCCTTGGAACTGCGTGAGAGAGAGGTCAGTGTTGAGATGAGCAGATGAGTAGCTAATGGAAAACCTACACAGATGATATGTTGAGCTCTCCTTATCCTGACACGTGTCACTTGAGATAAGCCTTGTATGCCAAGCCCTTCTTGGGTCAGGGTTCAGAGTTGTCCTGTTAATGTGGAGAGAAGTGTCCCGTATGCCACGGCTATTGCTTAGCAGGGAAGAGTCCTTCCACCTCCAGCTCAGGGCTGCCAGTCGGGGACTAGAAGCCTTCGAGTGGCACTCGGGAGCTAATCCAGGAGGTGCTAGGGCCAGGCTCTTCCTACCCCAGTGCAGCTTCTGGTGTGCTCCAGGGTCTTGGGTTTGAGGTTGTCCTTTCTGTGGTGGTACCCGAGCCATGTTTTAGCAGGCTGCAGCGAACAGCTTTCTATAATAGCAGGCATTTAGCTTACTTCATAGCTCAAAGATGAACAAAAGTGTCTTTAAAATCAGTACTAAATCTGGTTACCTCATGCAGATGAAATACAGAGACAGAGCAGCTGAGAGGCGAGAAAAGTATGGCATCCCAGAGCCCCCCGAGCCAAAGCGCAAGAAGGTCTATGATGCTGGCACAGTGTATGTATCTGAAAGCTCCTCAGCGATTGCTTCCGTACACAATGAGCAATTAGGTTAACTCCTCTCTTATTCCTGCAGTAATTATGAGCAGCCCACCAAAGATGGCCTTGACAACAGTAATATAGGCAACAAGATGCTGCAGGCCATGGGCTGGAGGGAAGGTTCGGGCTTGGGAAGAAAATGTCAGGGCATCACAGCACCCATTGAGGTGAGTAGGGATGGATGCTTCCTTGATGAGGTTTGGTGCCTTTTTTAATGCAGAGCACTCAACTGCTGAAGATCTCTTGGGGAAGAAACTGTCGTCCACAGCAAAGCTGCCTCTGTTCACATTAGCTCCCGCCTCTGTTTGCCCCATCAGATGCTAAAGTTGGGGTAAAGCTGGGACTTGGCTGTGCTTCCTTCCTTCTGAAGTCCGTTCCTGAGGTGCTGTGGCAGCAGGCCTGCGCTTGAGCTGCGCGCCCCAGTGCCGCTTAGGGCGGGCTGCCCTCCCTCTAGCTGTGGGGTTTCCTGCTCTCTGCTCAGGGTTACGCTATTGGGAACTCTGTTCTGTGCAGGTTCATTTCAGCGGCTGCTGGGGTGAGGTCAAAGCGATGAGGCCAGCAAGCATGAGGTGATGTGTGCAGTCTGATCTCTTAGTGTCAGTCTTTATGGCTGTGTGGGATCCCTTGGGGAGTGTGAGAAGCTGGCTGGACAGATGGGTGGTGGTTCTGTGGTGTGACTTCTCGCTGCAGAGCTGAAACCTCTGTCTCTTTCCTTGCAGGCCCAAGTACGAATGAGGGGAGCTGGCTTGGGAGCCAAGGGCAGCTCCTACGGTGTCTCCACTGCAGATTCATACAAAGATGCAGTGCGGAAAGCCATGTTCGCTCGCTTCACAGAGATGGAGTAACACGCTCTGGCCCACAAAGCACTTGTTAGCCAGAACTGACTGTTAAACTCTGAAGCCTTGGTGGCCTGGCTGTATTCTGGTTATGGTTTAGAGTTGACCATTTCATTCCCGTGGACTCTTCTGCCCTCTCGGCATGTAACGCTTCCATGAGCAGATTGTTTGAACTGCCCCCACTTCATGCTGGAGAGCTCCTGGTTAGACCAAAGGGGATGCCGATCTTTGTACGGTCCTGTATATAGTGTAATGTATTTTGTGTTTGGAGCGTGTTGTCCGGGTGCCACTCCGGCCCTCCTGAGCAGGGGCAGGACCTTGTTAGCTGTGGTTTCACACCGTCTCTGCTCTCCTTTTGTTGTATTGTCTGGTTTGTTTTTTTGTTTTGGCGAACTTTCCTGTACATTTTGTATGATACATCTTTGTATAGATTTTTTGAAGACTTTGATTCTAGTTGCCAGTTTGGTTCATTTCCAAAAGAAATACATCCAAAAATGATCCTATTTCTGTTTCTCAGTGGGTGAATGAAGAGTAAGTTGCCAACGCTACTTGTCCTTTCTGTGGTTCTGCTTCTTCCTTGATGAGACTTCATCCTGGAGTCTCCTGCACCAGCCCTCCCTTCTGCTTCTTTTCATCCCCACACCATGCTGCGCCTTGTCCCGAGTGTCTTTCTCGCGGCTTTGATGTGGATGCTGGCTTGTGGAGGACCAGATCTCATATCCCTTCCTGCTGTAGCTATGGGAGCAGGGGAGGACCAGCAGAAATACCTTCAGCAGCTTGCACATCCTGCTCGGGAGCTCTGCGGTGTTTCCAGCTGGTTCTCTGGTGGGTGATGGCCTGGAGTGGAGGGTGGTCACCCTGTGTGGCACTTCTGGGGGAGGCCGTAGCCTTTTCCCCCTGGAGTAGCCTTTTCCCCCTGGAGTAGCCTTTTCCCCCTGGAGTAGCCTTTTCCGCCTGGAGTAGCCTGGTCAGCACTGTCCAGGTGGGCACAGGAACGGTTTAGGATGGAGCAAGAGCAGCTCCACCACTCCTTATGCAAACTCTTGTGGGGACCGTCTCCTTGTGACTGCCTTGCAGGGGCTGGGGTGAGTCCTGCTTTGCTTGCTGCCAAATTTGCCTCTGGCCCTTGTATCACAGGCTGGCCGCTGCCTAATTTTGGGGCGATGCCTGGCTCCGAGTGAGCCGAGGTTGGGGAAACCCTTCACCCCTGCCTCCGGTGCCGCAGCCTCGCATGCGGGACTGGAGAGCAGATGGGGGGGGTGTCCCTCCTGTCCCGGCCGGCGGGAGCCACTGTGTCCCCGAAGCGGGGCCGGCTGTGCCCCCGGGCCGTGCCACCAGGTGGCAGGCATGGCCTGGCTGTCGCACACCCTTCACACGCGTGTGGCCTCCGCGCAAGGCTCCCCGAGAATCGCTGTGGGTCCGGCCCCAGAAGTGGGGGCAGCCCCCCCGGACTCGTGTGAGCAGCTGGAGCCAAAGGTGCTGTGCCAGGCTGGGGGGGAGAGCAGGCACAGGGCTGGGTCCCAGGATGCTGCATCCCCTCTTCAGCTCCACAGAGGAGGCTGGGCGGGTTGAAACAACCTGCAAGTGCCAGCTCTGCCTCAGTTTCCCCCGCAGGATGATGGCAGGGGGAGACACGCCTGGTGCACTGCGGTGGGGACCCTTGTGCCCTGCGGCAGCCTCCCCCACCTCCCCGTACGTCCCGGTTGGCGATGCGGCAAAGTGCTTTGCAGCTCTGGGTTGTAAACAAGGGGGGTTGTTTCCCAGCAGGTGGGCTCTGTGGGTCGATAAAGTGCATTTGTGCAGCTCAGCCTCTTCCCAGCCCATCGATCCCCTTTGCAGCGCATCCTCCTGACTAGGGGCGATGCCCCAAGCGAGAGGGGGGGCTCCTTCTGCGGTGGGCACAGCGCAGCCTTCTCCTGGCTCCAGCTGGCTCCTGCCAGGCTTGTTCCCTCTTTGCTGCAGCAAAGCACTGCCCCAGTGCCAGGAGCTGAGCTAGCCCCAGCCAGTACCTCTGGCAGAACAGCTGTGGTGTGGAGCCAGGAGCAGGCCGTGGGGGCACAGGGTTCCCCACTGCCAGCTTGTGGGGACAACTGCTGGAGGGGGGTGCCCAAAGCGTGGGCCTCTCCTGACGTAAGGCTTTAATGGGGGTCCTGCAGTTGCCCCCCCCCCCGGCTTCCTGGGGGAAGGCACTGCTGCTGGGCACCCAGGGAAAGAGAGAAGCAGTGGTGTGGGGGTCACGCAGCCCCCCCACTGCCAGGCATGTCCTCCAGCCCCCGCGCCAGGCGCTGGAGCAGGGCATGGAGGCACCAGCGCCTGCCAGCACCCGCGCCTCCAATTTAGGCAGCGCGACGCGGCTGTTCGTGACTGAATGCGCTGTGGCCCACTGCCTTCAGAGGGACGTGGTGTCCCTGCCTCCCCAGGGACTGACCTCCAGCAGCGGGGAGGGAAGGAGAAGCCGTGGGATGTGGCCAGCCCCAGAAGTGCACAGCGACGTGGCAAGACCCTCCCTGAGCAGAGGGGAGCTCCCTTGGGCACCTGTCCCGCTGGGGCTGAGCAGCCACGATCCCTCGCAGCCGGTGGAGCTGCCTCTCCTGATGGCCTGATCCTGATGCAGGTTGTGCCAGGAGGGTGCTGGCCCATGGCCGACGTGCCAGATGAGGGCTGATGTGTGTCCCACCAGGCATGTGGTGGGCCCTGGAGAGATGTTTTTGGAGCAGGGCAGTGGTAGGAGGAGATGCAGAACAGTCCCTTGATGGGTAGAGCTGCACTGCAATCTTTATGCGCCTCAGTTTCCCTATTGCTAAGCAGCAACAGGGTCTCTCCCCTGTGGATGATAGGGGAAGAGTAAGGTGTCCAAGCCCCAGAGCACATAGAGACCCCAGGCTGGGGGACGAGGGGGATACCCAAAGGGACCCTGTTCCCTTTCCTGGGGGGCAGCAGGGTGAGAGCAGAGCTGCAGCCTGAGGGTCCTCCCAGACCCAGGGCTGGTGGCAGGGTGACCGCCAGGGCCTTGGCACCAACTAGCCTGAAGCTACATCCAGCACCTACAATATGCAGAATTAAAGGTCACTGTTGGTCTGGTTTTAAGGTTTGGGGTTTTTCTGGCTAGCTTTCAGCATTATTAATATTAAAACTCCTGAGCCTGCTATGCCCTGGCTTTCCAGGAGGCCCCTAGAGCATCGCGAGCTCCTATGCTCTGAGGCGAGGAAACCAGCCAAGTCATTAGCACCAACAGTCTCTCTCCCCAGCATTTTGTTAATTGCTGGAATTACCAACCCACGGCGCAGCTCAGCACTCTGCGTGGCCAGTCCCATGCTTGCCTGGCTTGCCCGCTTGGCAGCTTGCACTGTTGCTGAAGCGCTGCCTGTGGGCAGGAAGACATCCCTGCGCTGTCGGTTGGGGCTGCTGGAGACCTGGGGTGCAGGGGGACCCGTCTGGAGTGCTCCATGCAGCAACGTGTGCTTGGGGTGCTCACAGGAGCTCTGCTTGGCCCTGGGGCTTGGTGTGGGTTAGGCTGGCCCTCCTGTGATCCCCCCCCTGCCAAAAAGCATGCTGTGCCCAGCAGAATGGGTGCTGGGGAGACCGGTGGCCCGAGGCCACCTTGGCTGTGGGTATGCCGAGTGCTGGCCAAAGCCAGGCACTCGCAGCTCCCCGGGGTTTGTATCTGCGTGCTGAAAGCTGGCCTGAAACGGGAGGTGGTGGTTGCTGCTGTGCGGGGAGAGCCTGGGGCGGGGGGCGCAGGCACGTACATGCATGTGTGTGTGCAGGTGTGTACGAGCTTGTGCAGCTGCCGGCATGTCCATGCACACGTGTGTGCATTTATGCACCTATGTGTGCACTTGTGCACCCATACATGTGTGCATGTGTGTACGCGTGTGCTTACGCTCCCCTCCATCACCTTTCCCCACTCTGCCACAGGGGAGTTAACACAGGCCGGCTGTGATGGTGCATCCTCTCTTGAGCTACTAAATGCATCTGAAATACTTCGGAACTGCCCTGGAGTTGTTTTCCCTTCCCCATGTAAATGATTTCACCCAAATGCCCTGTGGCCACTCAGCTCTGGCCTCAACCGTGGGGCTGTGGTGGGGAGGACAGGCAGGGCCGCGGTGCAGCACCCCGCCGGTGTGTAGCAGGTACCTCTGCAGCCCCCCCGGCAGAGCGGACCCTTGCCCAGGGTGGTGATGGTGTCCCACTCTGGGCAGTGCCAGCACCCCCTCCTGCCCCGTGGCACGGAGCCCCCCGTGGCCCCGGGCGGGTGGCCGTGTCACTCTCCCCACCCAGCCCCGTGGGACCAGTGTGGGTGAGGAAGGGGAGATGTGTCCCTTATGCCTTGGCTGCTCCATGTGGATGCTGTTTTGACCAAGAGCCTGTTTCTGGCTTGGGAACTGCATGGCCCAGGTTTCCCTGCTGGGGAGGAAAAAAAGATGGTTTTAATTGACTCACCATCTGCAGCAATGTGGACCCAATTTGCAGCCCCGGGGGGGTGGAGCGGAGATTGGGGGGGGTTCTGGTGCTGTTGGAAGAAACCAAAAGCAGATGGGGGCTGGGATCCCAGGGCCTAGGACCCGTGGCCGCACCCAGCATGGCTTCCCCCTGCCAGGCAGCCGGCTGCACGCCAGGCTGCGTGCCGGCCCCTGGGGCTCTGCCGTGCTGAGCACCGGGCACGGGCAGCTCACCCCATCCCGGGCACTTGGGCACCTTCCAGCACCAGGCTCTCCCAGGGGAGATGCTCCAGCCTCGCAGAAATGCTGAAAGGGGAGGATTTGGAGGATAAAGAAATGGTTTCCCCAGTGGAGCCTTCCCTGCCGCCGGCAGCGAGCCGTCAATCACCTGCCGGGCAGCACCGGCAGCCCTCATGGCACGCTGGGCTGGCACTGGCTGCCGCACAGAGCCGCTGGCAGTGGAGCTGAGCCCCCAGTAGAGAGGGCGAGGGGGCTGGCCGGCGGGGCCGGGGGGCTGCGGGCAGCCAGGCGAGCCAGGACCGGGCTTGATACAGGCAGGGCTGCCGGGAACCCGAGGGCGAGCTGAGCCCCCAAGGGCATTTTAGGCATGGGGGGGGTGGTGCGTGTCCTGGGTGCCTCAGGTTTCCCCTTTCCTGGGGTGCAGCGCGCACCTTGTCCTCTGAGGGGTCCCCACACCCCTCAGTCTTCCTGCAAGGGCTGGCGAGGGGAATCAGGGTGTGTGATTGACAGGCAGGGCATGATTGACAACAGGGTGGTGAGCCGCCATGGGATGCCGTGGGGTGCCAGGGGGTCCCGCGGTGCAGGGAGCGGGCGGTGGTGGGTGCGGGTGGTGCCTGGTCCGGCTCAGGGCACCTCATGGGGGGTCACCAAGCAGCCCCCACCAAAACACCTGGGCCCCTCACCCAGCATGGGGGAGAGGGTTTTGGAGAGCCAGAGGCAGCGTGGCACACACTGGAGTGTGGGTCATGGGGGGGACCCCGAGCCCCCACGCTGCTCTCTGGGGCACCCGCTGGCCCCAGCCCCACAGCTCTCGGCGGGCAGAGGGGGGTGAGCAGCTCAGGCCCTTTGCCAGGCATGGAAGCAGGGGGAGCCGCTCGCTGTCTCCGCTGGGAGGGAAATTGGATGGGAGACGGCTTCACGTCAAAAACGTTTTCACAGGAATTTGTCACCACCTACAAACATCTCTTTCCCCCCTCCCTTTAACAGCAACCAGACCCAAAGGGTGCGTGCGTGCGGGTGCAATGGGGAAATGGGGGCTGGGGTATTTTGCTCCAGTTCCTCAGAAAAAAAATTATTTGTTGCTCGTTCCCCTCCTCCAAAGCTTGGTTTTGGGGGAGAAATTGCTTCCTACAGCAGGAAAAGCCAGGCAAGAGAGGGACAGCATTTCCCCCAGTGTACCCCACTGCCATCTCTGCAGGGTTGACCCTGTCCTAGGCACCCCAAAACATCTGTGGGCTCTGGAAGCTGCTTAAATCCACACAACCCCCCCGCCCCCCCCGGCTCCATCCCTCTTCCCCGGCCCAAATCGGGGTGGGATGTGCCCGCAGCATCATTAGCACTTGTCTAGCCGCCGCGGCGGCGGTTTGAACCCATTTGAAATGCACTTGAAAAGGGCGGATTTGATGGGAGGAATGTGACGGGTTTTTGTTCTCCGAGCCCCCCGGTTGAAGATGTGCGTAATGAAGAGCTGTGACTTTCACTCGGGTTATTTTGGGATGGACTACTTTTTTTTCCGAGCTAGTGGAAGACCATCAAAGCGGCGCTTTGAAAAATGTCCCAGTGTATAAATAACTCTGCTGAGAGCAGAATAACGCGGGCTCCCGCGCGCGGCGCGCCGAGACAAGGCAGACGGCATCTGCCGCGCGACGTTGCATTATAAAAAGGAATTATTCATCCCTTCCTCTAATTAACCGGGTACCGCTCCCCCGTGCGGGAGGGATGGCCCGGCATTAGGAGCGCTTCCGGCCACACCGGCAGAGTGGGTGCTGCTCCTGGGGTCCCCCCGTGTTCCCCCACACCGGACCCCCACACCTCCCAGCACCGGCAGCGGGTGGGAGCAGGCAGTCTGGTGCTGCCCTGCTGCAGGGGAACAGCGAGGCGGGCAAGCTAGTATCGGAAAACCCAAATCTCCAGGGGACTCACTATCGCTGGAAAACACCTGATGTGCCGCCTCGCCTTCCCCCCCCCCGCCGAAATCCGGGCAAAGGGAGCAGGATGGGGGTCAAACCCTCGGCACCCCGCTAGCTCGCAGGTTCCTAGGCTGCGTTTTTATGGTGTCTGAGTCTTGCTCAGGGCTGCGAGTGTTGCGTGGGGCATCCTGCAAAGAGCAGCCTGTGGCCTCGGGAGCCACCCTGATCTGCCCAGGGATGTGGAAATCCACAGCTCCGCTGTGCCCAGGGGTGGGTTTTGGGGAG
This sequence comes from Balearica regulorum gibbericeps, assembly GCF_011004875.1. NCBI lineage: Eukaryota > Metazoa > Chordata > Aves > Gruiformes > Gruidae > Balearica > Balearica regulorum. The sequence goes on from NC_046193.1 coordinate 7,902,168, forward strand.
ATCCCGAGGGGATGGGAGCAATGAGGGGGACCGCGCACCCCCCCAGCCCCGGGAGGGAAGCGGCCACGACGGCAGCAGCCGGGCAGGCTCAACACCACGGCTGTGCCCTGGCAAGGACACAGTGGCCGGGACCTCCCGTGAGGGGAGACTAATTTTAGGAGCGCTCCGGAGGGGCTATTTTGGACCCTTTGCTCTGCGTGAGTCACCTGCTATTTTTCAACCCAGCTGGGGCTATTTCCGTGGCAGAGTGATTTACGTGGGCTGGGACAATGCTGCTGCCACTCGCCGGGGGGCTTGGAGCCCAAAGCGATGCTGGGTGCCCAAAAGCTCTGGGCAGGGTGCAGGCAGGGCGCCCAGGCTGCCTGCTGGGGCTCCCAGCAACTCCCGCGCAGTGCCCGGGATGCCCACAGCAGGGTGGACCAACCTGGACCCCGCCCCACCTCCCTGCCACCTTCTTAGGGGACTGCATGGTTGGGTTTGGAGCCCCTCAGTCCTCTTCTTGCAGTGTTTCCCACCAGAGATGGAGAGGTTGGAAATGGCGGTGGGGTTGGGGCGGTGGTGTAGCTGGCAGCTATGGGGAGAGGGACACCTCCATCTTGGGGGTGCTCGGGTTTGAGCACCCCATGAGCCACCCACTCCCCACCACACCGGGCTCCCCCTCCCCAAAACCTGCCGCTTCGGAGCCCACCAGGCAAAAACCTGGCTGTTTCGGGGTTGTCAGAGCAACGTGATGCACCTTTCAGTTACCACGGCAACCTCAGCAAGAAGTTTTTAAAATTCAGGCAAGGTAATTTCTCCTTGCCGCTGCGATTTCGTTATCGCTCGTCTTGCCGTTCCCCAGGGATGTGGCATCCTGCCTTGCTCCTCCGCCAGCAAGGTGGGATCTCAGAGATAAGAAACGCCGGGGCTGGCTTGGACTATGAGGAGGGGGAGCGAGCGGGTGCCCTCCCTGCACCCCATTAGCAGGCTTGGCCCTGGAGACGTGGTCTGGTACCTAATGAACATTGTGGGGGGAGATCACGAGCACCTCGAGCCAGGGGAAAGCAGAGAGATGGGCAGGAGCAGGGGCGAAGGCAAGGGTGGGTGGTGGGTGGGTTGATGGGGCAGGAGGATGGGTGAAGGCAAGGGTGGGTGGCTGGCAGGGTGGGTGGATGGATGGGTGGATGGATGGATATCCCCGACTACCAGCCAGATGATTAATTAAAAATCCCACCCTGGGGTGGGTGACAGGCCACCCACTCAACAGCAGGTTGAGCTGCAGTCCCCTCGCTTCTCCCCGTGGAGAGTACAGAGCTGCCGTTCTCCACTATCCCTTCAACTCCAGGCCCTCAAGAGACACTAGGTCCCTCTCGTGCTGCCCTGTGGCCTTCCCTGTGGGAGGAGGAGGAGGTTCCTGCAGCGCCGGCAGAACCTTGGCAGCCTTGTGCAATCCAGCCCCCCCCTCCTGCCAGCCCTGCTCCACTCCAGAGGAGAAACCCAAGACTAATATTAGGGTTTGGAGGGTCAGGGAAGCCACAGGGTTGAAGGTCCCTTTCAGGAAGGGGAGGGAGAGCCGGGTGCAAACACAGGGCTGCCTGTTCTCCTGCCTGGACTGCCCCAAGGGCTGCACGGCTGCTGCAGAGCCTGTGGCCCCGCCAAGCCCCCTGGCCCCAGCCCATATGTTGTTTATCATAAAGAACTAACAAGCTTAATTAGGGATGTGTCTGCGATAAGGTTATCAACTCATAAACACCCCGGTCCCCCTGACGGCAGCCCAGCAGCTACCGAATGAGCTCCTCGTCTCCGTGAATCTGGCAGGGAGGACATGCGCTCAAGGAGGGTTTCATTCTGCCTGCGGCGCTGGTGGCCAGGGCAGGGGGTGTGTGGCTGGAGGGGGCTGTGGTGATGGGAGGGAGGAGGCAGAGGGGTGGACTCTGCTCCAGCAGGATGCCTTCCTCCCTGCAGGACAGGCCCTTGCCCTACCATTAGGTTTCAGAGTGAACGTTTACTGGAAGGGCAGAACAATGTATTCCCAGCCCTCGAGATGGAGATGCCCGTAGCAACGGCTGGTTTCCTGAGGGGAGCTTGCGGACATATCTTGGGGGGACGTGGCCCCCCGGGGAGAGGCATGGCCAGGAAGAGAGCGGAAGAGGGAGGCGGTGTGTGGGAGCTCCTGGCTATGGAGGCGGGGAAGGCTCCTTTCCAGCTCTGTGAGCCTCTCTAGCGAGAATCTGACAGCCCTGAGCGAGGCTCCCCATCCTCGTGGGCTGTTGGTGCAGGCTCACCATGCTGCAGGGAGCCGGCTGTTCTGTCTCCTCTGCTGGTGTCTACTCTGGAGCCTAATGGTGGGAGCTGAGGGGGCAGCCAGGGCGTCATCACAGGGACACGTTCTGGGTGGAGGGTGCAAGCAGGGCTGTGGGCAGGGTGCAGGCAGGGTTGTAGGCGACCCACCAGGTCCAGGGCTTGGCACCCCCCTGCCAGGACCATCCTGCCGGGGCTGGCAGATTTATTCCTCCACGCAGGCAGCAGCAATTCCCACTCCCTGTCTGCTTTTGCTAATGGAGCTGGCCCTGGGCAACGGTTGCAGCACGCGGGATGCTCGTCTTCAGCCATCTTCCCTGGGGACTCAGGCTGTCACTGTCCCCCGCGGGGGCTGCCATCAGCCCGGGGGTACAGGCAGCGTCTTGTCACTGGTACCTGCCGCAGCGCTTTCCTTAATGACGAGCTCTGCTTGTCTGTCCCCTCAATTAACTCTGCTGTGCCAGCTCATTAGGCTGCACACGCTGAGAAACACCGCAGCAAAGGGATGCTGCAGTCTCACAGGCGTGTGACGCCGGCTCGGAAATGAATGTGTATATGTATATATCTAGGTGTGTGTGCGCCTATAGATGCACACAGATGCACACGCTCCTGAGCACGTACATATGTGCTGACACATGCACATGTGTGTCCAGACACGCACTGCTGACCACGCATGTCCCAGCAGCACCCCCATCCCTGCCAGCCCATGCACGCACCCCTGCCCGCACCCCAGCTCCTGCTCCTCCCGCTAATCGCAGGAGCTAAAGCCGATGGAAAGTTTTGCAGGGAAAGTGCACGGAGCCACCGTCGCTGAACCGCCGCTTTGCCAGGCTCCATCCCAGCAGCTAAGCCCACGCCGAGCTGAGGAGCTGGGAGCGGGGTGCGTGGGGTGGGACGCTGCTTCGGCACCCATGGCCCATCTCGGGCGTCCCGCTGCCCCCCCCCCAACCAGCCAGAGGACGTGCAGGCAGAGCGGCCACGTCTCGCACATCAGCCGTGCCCGCGGCTCTCTTGGCCTCCGGCCTGGCGGGCAGCAGGTGACGGAAAGCGAGCCCCTGCCTGGAAGGAGATGAAAGGCAGCTCGCGGCTGCAGACACCCGACGCCACCTGCCCGGGGTGCGCGGGCAGGAGCCGGGATGTCCTTGCTCCCGTGGGCAGATCCCCGTCCGGCGGAGGTGGTGTGGGCTCTCCAAATGGCGAGTGCAGGCAGTGCCCTGCCAGGAGCCGCCTGCCCGTCAGGCAGCAGGGGAGCCCCACGCTCCCACCAGCCCTTGGGCGAGCTTCCCGGGACGAGCTGCGGCTGGGAATCCAGGAGCTGCGGAGTCCCCACCTTGGCTGAACCCCCCTGTAACGGGGAGAGGCAGCCCGCGCCGTGCCTCAGTTTACCCTCTGCCAAACGCCTCTCCTCCCAAATGTCTCCGCTGCAGAGGAGAGGTGGATGCCTGGGACACGGGGCCGTGGCAGTGGGGGAGGTCTGTCCCGCCAGCCCCCCGCCGGGACGTACCCTGCTCTCTCCCTGCAGCGCCAGGATGCTTTCTCGAGAACAGGCATGACCCAAGCCCCCATGCTGCCCGGTGGGGCCGTCTCCATCGCTGTGGGCATAAATCCGAGCTCTGGGGAAGGCTGAGGAATTTCTAGCCCAGCCACCTGGGACTCACCCCTGTCCTGCTCCGCAGTCCTTTCCCCTCCGTCAGCGCCTGCCGTGCGTGCCCGGTGCCTCCTCCTCCTGGCTAATCCCTCACTCCATACATCACCCCCGCCCCCCGCACCCCTAGCTGCCCCAGCACCCAACAAGGAGCAGCCAGCACCCAAAAGGGACAGCCAGCACCCAAGGGGCAGCCTGGCTTCATGGCGCTGGCATCGGACATGGGAGCCCTCAGCCCCCTGAGAAGCCATGGCAGCTGACGTGTCTCAGGGGGCCAAGACATCAGCTGGATGAGTTGTCCCCAGCGCTGCCAGCCCTCCTGGCCCTGCAGGCCACCACGGGGAGGTGGCCAAGCCCCTCAGTTTAAGCAGCACTGCCTGGTGCCCCCTGTATTGGGGTCTCCCTGCTTTAGCCTGGAAGGAGTGAAATAGCTGCATGTCAGCAGCCGCGCTGTCACCTCCCCGCTCCTTGTCATCTCCATCCCAGGGCGCCAGTAAACGCCCCGACCCACGGCTGCCCTGGCGCTGTGGGGGAATTTGTTCCTACTATTTGCCTCCTGCCTCCCAACCAGGTGCGACTCTGCCACGGGTTTCCGCACTCTTGGCATCCCATCCCATCGATGCTGCGGCATCCCAGGCCGTCTCCTGCCTGCCTCCCCCCACCCAGCACCCGCTCTCGGCCCTGTGGGATGCGCAAGGATCAGTCCTGGCCGGGAGTCCTGGCTCCCGCATCCCGCTGACGTCACCATCTCCGCCGGGAAGCCCGTGGCTGGTCGTTACCCCTGTGCCGGGACGTGCTGCAACGTTCCCATCCTTGGCGGGGGGAAAAACAATAATAAGCCAGTTTTGAGGCCCATGCCCGTCCTGCAAAGCTGGCCGAGGATTAAAATCGCAACCCTGGGAGCTGGGAAACGTGTTTTCTCTGGGTTTGCGGCAGGTTTGTGGCTCAGGTGACGGCTGCCTGCTCTGGGTGATTCATCCCAATTGCATTTCCCCAGTCGCTTTAGCACCGCTTGGTGCCTGCCCGCCCCTGACAGCGTCTCCTCAAGACGACGAGCCCCCAGGTTGTTTTTCTCCTCTATCCGTTCCCGCGGTGGTGGAGCGGGATATTAGGTAAATCACATCCTTCCTCGCCGTGGCCGCCCACCTCCCTCCCACACTCCAGCCTGGGGCTGCCTGCCTGCCTGCCCCCAGCCTCGGCCGCTTTCATCCCTGCCCCACGGGGTCACCCCCCACGCCCCCCCTGCTGCTGGGCATCTCCTGACCCCCCCAAGGAAACAACCAGGACGGGTGGATCTGGATCCAGCCCCTTCGCCGGGTGTCACGCCGTGTCCCGAGTGGGCACTGTCTCCAGACCCCGCTGCCTCCCTCGGCCCCACGCGTGCCCTTGGCATGGCAGGGGCAAAGCCCTGACCCCCGGCCCGGGCAAAGCAGGGGGTCTCCTGGGGCAGGACCCCTCCCAAAAGGCAGTGGGGAGCATCTGCATCCCCCTCCGGTGGCTTTTCCAGCCTGGGACCGGCGCTAACCTTTGGCGTGGCAGCAGCTCCCCCCACCCGCCTTCCCTGGTGGGTTGCATATTTTTAGCTGACAAAGAGACAAGGGGGAAAAAAAAAAAAAAAAAAGGAGAAAGAGAGAAGAGAAACAAAGAGGAAAAAGGCTCCTTTTTTGTGGGGTGTTGAAAAAAATGGAAATTACCCTGCGGAGGAGGGGAGAAGGGCCAGGGGCTTTCAAAGCATCTTCCCCACCCTGGAAGGGATGCGGAGAAGATGCTCCAGGCCATGTGGCCTTTGGTGGCTTTGAAGTTCAGGCGGCAGCCGGGGAGGGACGCCAGTGAAGGGCAAGGCAGGGAGGCAGCTTCCCGGCAAGGCACGTGCCGGCATCGGCATCGGCTGCCTGGGCCTTGCCAGCCCCTCGCTGGAGCCCGGCCCTGGTGAGGGTGCAGCCCCCCAGCAAGGAGCCAGCCCTGGGGCAATGGGGCTGCGGAGGTGCTGGGAAGCAGTCTGGGGTGGTGGCAGTGACGGGGGTCGGATCCTGCATATCCCCCCCTTGTCACGCCTGCCGGTTGCCACGGCGACCCGGGAGCAGGAGCATCGTTTTTTTGACAGATTTTTGCTAGGAAGGGGAGAGGCAGGTTGTGCTTGGGGGGGGGGGGGTGTGTGGATCCAAAGGCAGCACGGTCACGGGGATCAGGAGGGGACTCTTCCAGCTCCCCCAGTCTCCATGGAGAACCCTTCTACCCACATTCCCACTGTAAACCCAGTCTGTGCTCTCGATTCATGCTGGGATGAACATCCTTTCCCCACCCCAGAGGGATGCTGAGGGTGGCTGGGCTGTGCTGGGTGTGGGGCTGTGTCCACCATCCGTCTGTCCTCACTGGGATGAAGCAGCTATCCCCGGACGCATCCCAGCAAGGGGTCTTGGACCTGAGCAATCGTCAAGTCCCGCAGCCAAAAATCCACTCCAATTTCCTGGTGCTATTTTCTCCCTGCACACTGATCCAGCTCCCAGGCCAACTTCTCCAGGAGGACACACGTGCATCGAGGTGTCCCAGTTTCTCCCAGCCCTTGAGCCACTCTGGCTGCCACCACCCTGTCCTCTCCAGCTCCTCCGTTCCCGCCGATGCCCACGGCTGTACCACTGACCCAGTTACGTGGCACGCCGGTGCGTCAGGGCTGTGCCGCAGAGCTGCTGGCTCCCACTCTCTGCCCATGTTACTTTCCCAGGCTCTCAAAAGCCCTTGGCAGCCCCAGAAAATCGGGAGGTTATCTTAAAAGTGTTGAGCTATGCGATTCTCCCTCTCCCATAGATCGAGCCTCTCCCTGCATTTGTGGGGGCTGGAAAATGGCTCCGTGCAGCAGCGAAGGGGAGGCCAGAGGCTCCCCACCATGGCCGATGCTGCCCTTACCCTGAAGATGATGTTTCTCCTGGCCTGGTGGCTTGGCTTCTGCTGCCGTGACCCATGATGGTCCTCGTGTCACCTCCTGCATGGACAGTGCGGCACTGCCATGGGGCAGGGACCAGCCATGGTGCAAGTGGTCCCAGCCATGACCCCAGCTTTCCTCCAGAGACGGGAGAAGATCTTGTATTGCTCCAAAATCACCGGTATTCCTAAATGTGACATGCACAAGGGATGTGTCAGAGGGAATGTGGCCAAGCCCTGTGGCACAGCCACAAGCTGTGAAGCATCCCTGCCCTCCTGTGCACGTCCCTGTGCCCCAGCATCACTCTCCTGGGCACAGGGAGCTACACAGGGTGCCCAGAGCACCCCGTGGCAAAGCAGGGGGCCAGAACTCGCCTCACTGGGACCCGGGGCCACCATCCCAGGTCTGGTTTCCATTAGCACAGCCCCTGCCTATTTCCATGACAACACGTGGGGTGACATAGATGCGGTCCCACGCCGTTCCATGGCGCAAGGATGGATGACGTTGGCGCTGCCTTCCAAACCGCAGCTGGGGGCACGTGTCCTGCTTGTCCCCCCTGGCTCGGAAACCGGCATGGGGGCAGAGCAGGATGGATCCCCATGGCCGGGCTTGGTGTGGGCAGCGCCAGACATCCCCTGCCCACGGCCCCGGGCAAGGCTTGTGCGCTGTGACTGTCATCCCAAACCTCCTGGGGTGTATCTGGGGAGTGAAACATTCTGGTCATGGGGGCAGCGCTGACTCCAGCAATTCCCATTTCGTGAGGCTCGACCTCTCCCCAGCCCCGTGCCTGCCAGCGCATCACGCCGCAGACATTACCAGACATTACAGCCGTCTGCCCTCCTTCACGAGCTCCCGCTCTGCCTGGGGACCCCCCGGCAGGATCTGCCCCCGCCTCTGCAGGCAGCTATCGATCCGCCGAGAGCCTCGCCATCATCATCGGCAAGAGCCGCTCTTCAAATGCCTTTGCCGTCAGCGCTGGGCATCGATCCGGCACCACCTTTCATGTCCTCGCCGCACCCCCTTCCCAGAAGAGCAGTGGCCGGGCTCTCCTCTGCCCAGGAGACTCTGCTTTGCCCAGTGCCCCTCCTGCTCCCAGCCCCTTAGCCCCCTGCCCCACAGCACCCGCTGCCAGATGGCACTGCCCCCCTGCCTCAGTTTCCCCACCTGCAAAGCGCAGGGCTCGGTGACCCCGGGGGCAGTGCCGGTGCAGGGGCCGGGCTGGGGGCAGCTCTGCCTGATGGCATCTCTGGGTGCAGGGCACATCTGGGTGGACGAACCCGCTCTGCCAGGGGACAACAGGCTCGGCTTGTCCCCGCGCCACCCTCGCCGCATCCACCGGGTCCTTCTGCTCGTCCTCTCGCCTCGCCGGGACCTCACTCTGCCCATCTGGGGCAGACCCCTCCACTGCTGCTGCCAGGGGACCCACTTGGGCACCCGCGCCGGCACAACCCCCCGTTGGCTTTCCCAGCTCGTCACAGTGCGAGGCAGAGGAGATGACATCCCCGCTCCTGCCAAGACAAACACGGCGCCTTCCAAACACGCAGGGCTTGGCAAGCCCGCGCCTCGGCCATCGATCACCAAGCCCGCCACACTCCAGCCTACGACAGCCTGGCCGGGGAGCGGAGCAGGGCAGAAGCAGCGAGGGGTTCAGGGGGGCTCTTGGCAAACCCCTCTCCCTCCCGGTGCTGCTGGCTGAAGGATGAAGTGCCCGGCTTCATCCCTCGCCTGGGACTGGGGGCTTGCCCCAGGCTCCTGGTGCCCACCCGCTGCTGCCACAGGGTGCTGGGCGATGACGGGGGGTCGGTCCCCAACCCCTTGGCACACAGAGGGTGCCTGGGGTGGGGACACCTCATCCCCGGGGTGGCTGTGCCGAAGGGTGCCCTGCAGCTGCTGGCTTCGCCCCAGGCGGAAAGTTGGCCTGAGCCATCTCCAGGCTCTTACAATAATAAACCCCGCTCAGGCAAGCATTTGTCACCGGGACCCGAGCAGCAAAGGCCCAGATATCCCAAACATCTGCGGGAGGGAGTGTGGGAGGCAAAGGGCAATCGGGGAGGTCCTGAGGGGGGCCGGGCTGGGTCTGTCCTCTCCACAGTGTCCTAGGATGGTGGCATCGCCAGGTCAGCCCTTCCAGAGGGCTCGATTCCATCTGGAGGGACAAATCCTGCTCCTTCCTCTCATTCCCTGCAGTGGTTCCTGGGCTGGGAGCTGCTGAAGGCTACATCGGCAGCGGGCTGGCGTCTCTGAGAGCTGCAGCGTGCAGGCAGCTTGCAGGGGCTGGGGGGATGGAGGCTGCTCTTGCAGCAGTGCCAGCCTCAGCCGTGCTGAGAGTGCGTGGCTGTGGCACTGCTGTCTCTGTGCACCGAGGTGTGCCGTTCTCAGCAGCGAGGGAAGGGAGCAGCCGCCCTGGGGGGATCCCACTGCCGCTGCTCCCACTCACCTCCTTTACTGGCCCCCATCTGCAGGCAGACCTGCAGCTGGAGCTCTTCCGGGGGCTGGGGCACCCCCCAGCATCGCTTCCTGCAGTGGGGTGGCAAGAGCAGAGTGCTGGGATGAGGCCCAGCCCCTCACCCCGCACGCCTCTGCCTTCCCTCCCTCCAGCCCTTGCATCCCCCTGCCCTGCACTGCAGCTCCTCCATCCCCCAGTCCCTGCATCCCCCCCAGTCCCTGCATCCCCCCCGGTCCCTGCATCCCCCCTGGTCCCTGCATCCCCCCCAGTCCCTGCATCCCCCCCGGTCCCTGCCTCCCCCAGTCCCTGCATCCCCTGCTCCTGCCGAGCCCCATGCCCCCCTTCCCAGCCCCCAGCTCAGTGTCTCCCAGCCCTGCCCGCAGCGTGGGTGCCCGCCACTGCCCACCGTGCCCCCAGCGCAGCCCTGGCTCGGCCATTGCTGCCAGCTGCCCGCTCCTGCCCTGCTTTCCGCAGGACGGTGCCAGGCTGCGGGCACCCTGGGGACCTGGAGGTCCACTCCCCACTGCCCAGCCAGGTTGGCAGTACAGGGGTGGGGGTCCCTCCTGTGAGTCAAATCTCCCGGGCACAACCAGGGGCAGATGCTGCTTCCCAGAGGCTGCGGGGCGAGGAGCGGGGCAGCAGAGGGTTAAGCAGCCGTCTGGCAGGCGGGAAGGGGACGGAGAGGAGGGGGGAGAGATGGAGGAGTTTGTTTAATAGCTGGAGACAAGCTATGCAGCTGTGCAGGTCGGACGGGCCCTGCAGCCCCCCGACCCCTGCCGCCCGCCTCCCCGGCCCTGCCTGGGCATGGTCCCTCTGGGCTGCCCCAGGGCGGGCAGGCAGGGCTAGGCAGGCAGGGCAGGCTGGCTGGCATGGGGCTGGCAGCTGGGGAACGTCAGCAGGGTTATAAAAAGCAGGAATGCTTCCCCCGGCAGCAGGACACCGAAGGCAATGCCTTCCAGCCCCGCAGCGAAGGCAGCGGGGAGCTGGCACGGAGGGCTCCCAGCACCCGAGCCCCCATCCTGGGGTGCCAGGGATGCTTTGGCACCAGGGCACGGCCCAAAGGGCTGAGCAGCTCCTGGGGTCCCTGCGGGCTCCCTGGGGTGGGTGGCAACCGGTCAGTCCCCAGGCTGGCACTAGGCTGCCAGCATTGCTCAGCTCCCTCCTAGCATCATCCTCCTCGCCAGGAGCACCCACCCGCTGCCCGTCCTCCCTGGGGACACCCACCCCGGTGCCGGCTGGCATCCGCTGCCTGAGGTGGGCAAGCTGGGGACCCTTGGTCCCAAGGAGGAGGCGTGAGACGGCAGGCAGGCGGGGGACAGATGGCCGGAGCACGAAGCTGGCACAGGCTGTGCCGAGGCATCCGGGAGCAGGCTGGGGCCTCTGGCATCACCACGCAGCAGGGGCAGGGAGGAGAGGGGATGGGGAGGGGGAAATGGGGACAGGAACAGAGATGGGGATGGGGATAGGGGTGGGAATCGGGACAGGAACGGGAATTAGGACAAGGATAGGGATGGGGATGGGAATGGGAATTGGGGCAGGAAGAAGGATGGGAATGGGGACAGGAACAGGGATGGGCATAGGGATAGGGATGGGAATGGGGGCAGGAACAGATATAAGGATGGGAACGGGGGTAGGGACAAGAATAGGGATGGGGACAAGGATAGGGATGAGAATGGGGATGGAGATGGGGACCAGGATGGGGATAGGAACAGGGATGGGGACAGGGATAGGGATGGAAACAGGGATAGGGTACCAGATGGGTGGTGGGTGCCCAACCCAGGCCTGCAGGCAAGGGTCAGGGAGGCAAAACACAGCTCACAGGAGCTGGGGCGCACAGGCAGCTGCCCTCAGCAGTGGCGTGAGCAGGGCTGCATCCGGACTTCCCATCCCTGGTGCTCCAGGGAGAGCTTTGGTGAGGGGCAGGGTCCGAGGGTCAGTGCATGAACGGGGGATGCAGTGACCCACCCCTCAGAGAGCACTGGAGGTGTAAAGAGGCTGAAGACCAATTAACCTCACTGGTTAATTAGGACAGGAAGCCACAGGCTTAAACTGTAGCAGGGGAGAAGGAAGTTTATGGAGAAGGCTGATTTATAACGATGGGGACTTGGGAGAGCTTGGCCATTAATGGCTCAGTTCTGGGTTAATGATACACTGGGTGGGACTGGGACCCTTTCCATGCCGGTGAGCCAGGGTTTGTGGGGACGAGGAGGGGGTGATGGGGACCCAGCTGCATGGTCCTGGCTCCTTGGCAGGTGTCTGAGACCCCTGCGCCCAGGGGGTGGCTGGGCACCCCCTCACCTGCCTGGTGTCACCCCACCACAGCTTGAGGAAGCACCCACAGCCCCCCCCCAGCACCAAGCAGGTAGAGGGGGGGTGCTGAGAGCAGCCTACGGCTGCAGCTGCCCCAGTTTAAGTTGCTGCCAAATGTGTGTCACCACCCCCAGAACTGCAACCAGGGGCCGGGAGGCTGCGCCAGAGCCCGGTGGCACGGGAATGCCGCGAGCCCGGGGAGGCCCGGTGACCTGCCGAGGCGCCTGCATAGGGGAGAGGGTACCCCAAAACATCGCCCAACTCACCAGCTGTGAGGAGAGAAAGTGAGATGGGAAATTCAGGACAGCCTTTGTGTTTGGACCAGATCACAAGAGACTGGGGCTCCAGGGGGAAAATAAAACCTCGCCTTAGAAATTCTTTTATCCTGCGTATCGTGTTTCGGGCCATTTATTTGTACTGCTGACTGGGGCCATTGTGGCCGCCCTCTCCCGCACACAGAGTAGCTGGTGATGAGAAGCTGGTGACAAACTCCTCATTTTTCAGAGAAAGCCATAGGAGAAGCATGAGGGTGGAGGATGGAGCTGCTTATTTTCGAGGAGCCATCCCTGGGAAAGGAGGTGGCAGCAGGGTGCGGATCACAGCAGGGCTGGGAGCAGATGCCCCCTCTGCCTCCTCCCCCAGCAGGTGTGTGGGTGACAAGGTGGCCCTGCCTGGTTGCAGACCCTGCCCTGCAAACTGTCCCCTCTCCCTGCGGCGTAACTGGGGGGGGATGGAGGGGCACTGGGACAGAGCGGAAGCCTGCGCTCAGGGGAGGAATTGCTCCAGCAGCAAGGTCTGCTTGCGAGTGCCTACTGCTCTCTGTCCTGCGGCCCTTGCGCCAGGACAGCCCTGGCTCCCCTGTGCCCTGCTCCTGCCCGGGCGCTGGGCTCTCAGGCATCGGGACCACCCTTTGGGGGGAACGGCCCAGGCCCACTCACACACATGATGGGTCTAAGATCAGGGCATCTTCCCGTCCAGCGCTCATTTTTTGTTTTACCGGAATCCTTAATGCCCCGTGACTCTCTGTGGGCAGGGTAGCAGGAGAGTTGGAAAACCTGTGGGTGGGACCTCTGAGGCCAAGGGGGAAGGTCTTGCTAGGGTGGGGGGCATGGGACCAAGTTCCGTGGTGCTTGCAGGGGGGTAGTAGCCGTAGCTGGGGGAGGAGGCAGCTCCTGCCTTTGCAGGCAGCACCACAGATGTCGTCAGCCTGGCGGGAGCAGAGCAGTGCCTGGCATCCGACGGGCTCCCAGGTGCCCAGCTCGGGCCAGGAAGGAGCAGGGCAGGGCTATGGGGCTCAGCTGCACGGCACCTGCCAGTCGCTGCCTTGGAGGGAAGCATGCTGTGGTGTGCAGGGGGAACGGTGCCGGGCAGGGATCACCCGGGGCCAGCAGATCCCGGAACAGAGGGATGCCAGGGGCAGGGATCACCCAGGGGCTGGCAGGTCTTGGGGCAGGGGTGTGCAGGGGGAATGCTTCTGGGGAGGGACACCCCAGGGGCCAGCAGATCCTGGGGTAGCGGGATGCCAGGGGCCCCGAGCAGGGCAGGGATCACCTGTATGCCGTGGGCTGAGGGCTGGGGGTCACCGGGGCTGGGGGGGTAACCGGGGTGGGGGGCGGCAGAAGGAGCAAGGTGGGGCCGGGGGAAGGAGCCCTGCTCCCTGCCCGAGCAGTTGCCGTCTGTGGGAGGCACTTTCTCGCCGGAGCTCTCACAAAGCTGCCGGCTCGCCCGGGCTCAGCTCCCCGCTGCCTCCCGCTGCCTCCCGCCGCCCCGGGCCGCCCCCCGCCGCCCGCCTCGGCAGACAAAGGAGGGACGGCGCTTATTTATTCGCTTCCTTCTCGGGGCCGGCGGGAGGGTGGTGGGCGCCGGAGGCCAACCGAGCCGCCCGCGGCCTCGCACGGCGGGGTGCCGCCGGCACGGAGCAACAAAAGGCCGGAGCCGGAGGTGAGCGGCGGGGGCGGCGGCGGGGCTCGAACCCGCGGCCTTAGGCGGTGGGCGGGGCTGTGTTTGAGGGCGGGGCTATGCAAATGACCCCCCCACGGCGAGCGCACGGACTGCGGCGCCCAGTCGGGGCTGGGCCGCCACCGCCCGCTCCCCCCGCCCCGCCCCGCCCCGCGCCCCGCCCCGCCCCGCCCCGCCGCCGCTCCACGGGCCGGGGCCGCGGCGGCAGTCGCGGCCGCGAGATGGCGGGGGGCCGCGGGTGCTCGGCGCGGCGCTGAGCCCCGCCGCCCTCCACCACCCCCCCCCCCCCCGCCCGCAGCCGCCGCCGGCGGGACACCCGCAGAGGTAAGGGCGGGGGCGGGCGGCGGAGCGGGGGCCCGGCGGGGGGTGGGGGAGGGCGCCCCGAGAAAACTTTCTACCGCTCGGAACTCCTGTGTGTGCCCCCCCCCCCCCCCCCCCCCCGCCGCAACTTGCCGGTGAAGCGGGCAGGTGGGGCGGGGCGGGGGGGCTGGTGCCTGCGGTCCGGTGCTGGGACCCCTGCCCCGAGCTGGCAGCGGCACCGGGGGCTTTGCAGCCCCCTCCCGCGCCTTGCGGGGGGGCAGTACCGGGGCGGGGGGGGGTGTCTCCGCCGGTCCCTCTCCCTGCCGGTTCCCCCCCACCCCAGGGAGCCCGTGGCTGGGCAGGCGCGCCCCGGTCCCGCTCGGTTCGGGGGGGACGGTCACCGGGGGACACAGTACAGGCAGAGACGGAGACTGGCAGGGGACTCCCGGGGGACGGGGGGCTGCGGCAGGGCTCGTCGGCGGGTGGGTGCTCAAGGATGGGGTGCTGTGGGGGGGGCACACATCAGAGACAAACCCCCTCCCCCAGCACCGTGCAGCGGGTGGCGTGGGGCAGCTGAAGCCCACCCCCGTGGGACCCCCGGTGGGACCCCGAACCCCAGCGGGGCTGAGGGGGGCCGGGAGCGCGGAGCGGCTGGCTCCGGGGAGCGGGGGGGGGGCAGCGGGCGCTCCCTGGGGACAGGCCAGGCGTGCCCGAGGGCCGGCGGCGCAAAGTTGTGCAAAGTTATTCCCGGGGTGCGAGGGGCCGCGGTGAACAATTAGCATTATTATTTTATTTTATTTCCTTTTTTTTTTTGGTTTTTTTCCCCCTTCCCGCCGATGGCATCGCGCCTTCGGGCGCCGTGGCCGAGAGGTGGGGCAGGCTCCCCTCGCGCTGCCCATCCTGCCTGCGTTTCTTTCCCCTCCCAAATCGTTTCTGCTCCCAAGGATCTGTCCTGAGGCTGCTGGGACCAGGCGTGCGGGCAGCCCTACCCCCGTGTCCCCCGGGACCCCCCCTCTGCCCCGGGGTCTCGGCCCCCCGAAGGGGTCCCTCTTCCAGCAGAGAAAACCTTTCCCTAATTGCTTGGGCTCGCCGGCGCTCGGTTGACCGGCCTGGGGAGGGGGGGGTGGATAAAGCCGAGCGGGATTTTGATCTTCCTGCGGCAGCACCAGCAATGGCCAAACTTTAATTGCCAAAAAAAAATAAAAAAATAAAAAAAATAAATCCCAACCCCAAGCCAGCCCGGGTGCTGGGGGGAGGAACGTGGCCGCTCTCCCCTGGAGTTTCCAGTTTCCCCAGAGCGCAGATGACCCTGGAAATAGAGATTTCCCGGCCAAGGTGCGCTCCAATGAGCCATTTCCCCTTTTGGCTTCCTTGGAATTTGCCTTTCCCGGCCGGGCCCGGGTTGCCCCCCCGCTCGCCACCGGCCCTTTCCCCCCTCCTCGCCCTGCGCTCGCTGCGCTCCCCTCCTCTCCCTCTTTTCCTTTGTTTGCCATCTCGCTCCCTGTCTCTGACGCGTACGCCGCTCCATCCAAATGCAATAGTGGGATTTGCCAGAATTATTTCCTAAAGCTGCCGGGGGGGGGTGGAGGGGGGGGTGTTGGATGGGGGGTGGTGGTTTTTAACTGCAACCAACTGGAGTTTTGGCTGGCAGAGGAATTGGGGGCTCCGGCTGTCCCGGCCCGGCACTGATGGGAAGGGCAGAGCCTGGGAACGGGTGGGAGAAGGGGGGGGCCAGCCTGAAAGGGAACCGAATGCCAGTACAATGGAGCGGAGCTGGCTGTGCGCAGGGGGAGAGGAGCAAATCGAAATATTTACTGACTCCAAAGGCAAGAGTGAGGGGGGAAAAAAAAAAATATTGAGCCCCAGAGAACGGCGATGTCGCTGCGCTCTGGGTCTTGCCCTGCCGCTCAAGGAAGCGTGTCGCTGGAGGGGCCACGGCGGCGCCCGCATGCCGGTGACAGTCCTGCTGCCCTTGTCCCGCTCGGAGCTGGGGCTGGCCTCGTGGGTGCTGTGCTCCACGGGAGGGGCTGGCCGGACCACCCGGGTGGGCTGTGGACAGAGCCCCGGGGTGCAGGATTGCCCCCCTTGCAGCTCAGCATCCCTCTCCCAGGGTACCTGGCCATCTATCCGGCACCTTCATGTGTGCTTGTCCCCCGTGGGGCTGCGCAGTGGCAGCGGGCAGAGCCGTGGAAGGCACGTCCCCGTGGGGGTGGCATGGTGGGGCCCCCCCCCCCCAGCGCAGCGTGCTGGCAGGCAGCACCCGTCCCTGCGGCGCAGAGCCCCTGTGGCTGGGCTGGCCAGGCGCTCCCCGCACGCCCGAGTCCGCTCGGGTACCATGGCACAGCGCATCCCACCCCGGGCGTGCAGCTCCCTGGGGATGTGAGGGCCTTCCCGCCGCGGGCCTCCTCCCAAATCCTGCCCTAAGCCTCCTGGAGCTCCCGGGAGGGTGCTGCTTTGGGAGGGGGACCTGGGCCTGAGGGGGTGGTCCCTGTCCAGGAGGGGCAGCGGGGTACGCCGGGGGCACTGCGCGCTGTGCTGTGCCGTGGTGCGTGTGTGGCTTGCTGGAGGCAGCTTGGCGGACTCCGCTCAGTGCTGGAGCCCCAGGGAGTCCAGCTGCCTGGCACATAGGCAGGGCTTTTTTTTTTCCTTCTTTTTCTTCCTCTTTTATTTAAAAAAAAAAAAAAAATCCTCTTTTTTTTTTTTTTTTTTTTGGTACGTTCTTGGAATAATGAAGTCCAGATTTCCTTCATGTTGGAAAGATTTGATCCCAGCTTTGCTCACTGTGGCTTTGCTGGGGGCTGGGAGGAGAGGTGGGGGGAATGGGAGAGGGCTGGGGATGGGACCCCTCTGGGTGCTGGGGCGGGGGGAGCCAGCCCGGCAGGGTGGGGATGCTGCAGGCTTGGGGGGGGGGACGCGGAGGGATGCTCCTCACCTGGGCAAGGCTCGCCGGCTTGGGTGGAGGAGCTGCAGTGGTGCTCGCCGCCACGCTCGCCTCTCCCTGCGCGCTTCGCTTGGCACCCAGGGAGGTGAGACTGGCACCCCCTGATTCCTGCCCCCCACACTCAGCCTGCGGAGTGGGGTTCGGCTGAGCCCCCGCCCAGAGCTGGCTCCCAGCCTTCCCTGGAGGATGCTGCGTGCTGGTGGGTGATGGGGAGATGGGTGGGGAGATGTGGGGCTTGTATCCCTGGAGGGGTGGGTGCAGCAAACTGATGTCCCTCCCCCCTGTGCCCTTTTTGGCAGGCTCGGCCCCCCCCGGACTCCCCTCGACCTCGGCGCCCAGGCGCGTGCCCACCATGCCCGTGGTCGGCGTCCTCCTCTGGGCCACCCTGCTGACTCTGGGCTGGCGGGCCGCCCACGCCAAGGACCACGGCTTCGCCACCCCGAGGGTCCAGCTCTCCTTCAAAGGTAAGAGCCTGGTGGTGGGAGTCGGGGAGCGGGGTGGGACCCCGAGAAGGTGAAGGAGACCAATAGCACCCCGGTCCAGGCTGCTGCTCCTCTTGCATCAGCAGGCTGCACCCCCAGAAATCTCCGTGGGGATCCATATCCCAGTGTGGCTGAGCTCCCAGTCTACCCCCCCCCGAGTCTGGGGGGGCTGGTAACCTGCCCAGTCCCCCCAGTACGTTTCCCTTGCAGGTAGGTGGCTCCCTCCATCTGGCAAAGCTGGGTGCCAAGGTGTGGGGAGCCCCCTCCTCCAGCAGCGCCCTGAGTCCAGACAGCAGCTTGACGCTGCCCCGACCCCCCCAGCTGGTATTAACGCCTGGGAGCTGGCAGGGAGCCGGCAGGAGGGGAGGACGATGGGCTGGGGGGCGGGGGGGAGAAGGGGCTTAACCCTTTGATACCAGGGCTGCCTGACCCACCCAGCCCGCTCTGGGAGCTGGGGGGACACCCCAGGGTCAGCTTTGGGGTGCATGTTGGCAGAGGGGTTGACCGAAATACCAGAGACTGAAACACCGGAGCCGCTCCTGCCGCGGGGATGCTGAAAGGGAGCAGGGTGGGGGGCGATGAGGCAGGGCTTGGGGTCGCAAACCTCGAGGAGCAGAACAAAAATTGCTCCCGCCAGCACGGTGTATTCGGTGCCGCCGTCACCCCGGGCCCCACGGGGGTTGGCTGCCCGCTTGGATGCATCCCAGCGCAGGGATGTGTGTCAGGGGGGTGACAGACACACGGAGCCTTGTGTCCTTCTCCCCTTGGGGTCCCAGGGGAGGCGAGCCGCCGCGGGAGAGCCGGGGCCGTGCTGCAGTGCCGTCCCACCGTGCCTTTGCCCTCCAGTCACGTACCGAACCGGCGAGCCCAGGATGCGGTGGCAGAGCCGACAGCGAGCGCGGCAGCTCTGGTCCGGCAGAGCCGGGCAGGAGGGGCTGGGGGGGCTGGCAGCAAGCATGGCGCAGGCAGGGTGAGCTGCTGGTGTTCCAGGCTGGTGTCGGCAGGAAAAATGGCTGGTATGAAGATGCTGGGGACAAGTCCAGGCTGGAAAGGAGTGAGAGGTTCCTCCCAGTGTGGCAGGCACTGCTTTCCTCTCCGGAAGGTGGTTTCAGAGGGTTTTTGGGGGCTGCCAGGGGCACTTTGGCCGCTGCTGTTTCCTGCCCGGAATTGCGGCCGCGGTGAGAGGAGGGTCTGGTGAAGCCCGGGCTGGACCCGGTGCCTACCACCCCGGCGAGGTGTGTGTTAACGCCTGTCCTGTCCCACAGCCACCGGTGTGCCCTGGGGAGTGGGATTAATTCCGGATGAGCGTGGCCAGGCCTGCTGTGCTGCGGGGTGGGGGCTGGCTTGGGGTTGGTTTTTTTTGGCCCTGGCGCGGTGGAGTGGAGGTCCCTGCCGTGCCCAGGGGACATGGGAGTGTCACCCAAGTGCCTGGGTCGGGATCTCTGGTCCCTCTCCCTCCTGCCTGGGGTGGTCTGGCAGGGCCTCGCTGCCCAGAGGCGAGGTTTGCCGTGGAAGAAGGGCCGGTTCACGCTTGCAGATGGAGAAGTGCCGGCGGCGTGCCGGATCTGAGCACACCAGGGTTGGGAAGGGACGCTGCTCGCCCCGGGGTCTTCCTCAGGGGCCAGCCGGGAGCCGCACGCCGAGCTGCCGGTAAGTGGCTTTCCCGAGTCAATAATCTCTACGTGGCCACCATGAAGCCATGGGGCCGCGAGACGTGGGGCGGCAGCAGCGCTTGCCGGCCAGCCCAGCCCCTTCTCTTGCTTGGGGAGCCGGTGCTGGTACCCAAATCCCGGGCCCCAGGTCCCCCAGGGCGGCTGAGCAGGCAGTGGCACTGGGTGGGATGGGAGCCAGGCTGCGGGACACTGGTGTGATGAGTTGGGTTGAGCTCTGCTGGCAGAGATGTGGCCGTGGTACCGCGGGGTGACCCGGTGACTGTTGATGCGGGCACGGCTGGGAGGGATGCTGCTGGGGTTGGGGTGTGGGTCCCCACTAGCAGCATTCCCCACCTGAGGCACTGCCCGGTGGGACAGAGGTGGCCGTGGCCTTGCGCTGGCACCCGGCGGGGTGCCGGGGAAGGAGCCGTGCCGGCAGGAGCCGTCGTGTCCCTACGTCCTCCCCCGGCGCCTCGCCTCGGCCGCGCTGCCTGGAGCCCCGCCAGCCCCAGGAGCGTCTCTGGGTTTGTTTGCCTTTGCTTGTTATCACGCGCCGGAGGTTTGTCGCAGCTCCCCAGGGCCTGCGTCATCCTCTACAGAGCCCCATCGTCTCTGAGTGCTTTTAAAAAAATATATAAAATAATGAAGCAATAGGAAAGGGGCTGGATCCAAGCTCCTTCACCCTGGTGCAGGGTGATGGGCTGGGTAGGGTCACCCCCTGTCCTTCCCCCCATCCCGTGACCCCCAATGGTCCCTGTCCGGCTGTCCTCCCTCTCAAGGCTTTCCTGTCCGTGTGTCAGCAGGAGGAAGGTGACCGGCACGGAAAGAACAGCACTGGGAGCGGCTCCGGCGCGGTTCCCTTTTGCCAACAGCTCTTCCCAGATCCCAGCCCGGTGCCGGCCAGAAATAGGATGGATATTTTTAATCACCTCCTTGCTAACAGTTCCCCCCCCCTCCCGTACACATCCTGCAGCCCCCTCTCCTCCGGGCCTTCCTCGGGGCTGGGGGCTCTGGCACGGGAGAGGTCGGTGGTTTCCCTGCAAGGATGCAGGAGGTGATGATGATGATGATGATGGTGATGGTGATTGATCTCTCCGTGTCCTGCTCCCTGTCCAGCGTGGAAAAAAACGTGCGGGAAGGAAGGGTGGGCTCTCGCCCCGCATCACGGCGGGAAGCCCTCAGGGTCAGGACTCTCCGTGGGGCTTCAAAGGGGGAGCCGCTCCCCCCCACCCCGTGACGGCAGGAACAGCCCTGCCGGCACCTCTCGGAAAAGCCGCGGCAGAGATCCAGCCCGGGGGCAGCCCTGGCCCGGAGGGGCCGGGTGAGAGGCAGGGCAGTTCCTGCAGAGGGGAAAAATCACTTTAAAAAGAATAAATCAAGCGGTGGAGTCTCCTCTTGGCTCTGCCGCCAGCCCCCTGCGTGACCGTGCTCCCGGGCACCTCGTGCCTCAGTTTCCCCTCCCTCCCCGCTGGCATCTCAGCTGGCAGCCGGGGCACGTCGCCACGCTTGATCCGGGCCGGGGGGTGGCAGATGGCTGGAGAGGAGCCCGGCGAGGGGGCCGTGTCCTCGGGGGCCGCCCAGGCGCCCTCCTAAGCTGCCGCAGCTGTGGGCACCGCTCGGCGACAGTGGGCTGGGATAAACACGGGGGGGGGACGGGACACACGGGCAGGGACAAGGGCTCCGGGACAGCCAGCCCCGGGGACGTGCCGGGAGAGCATGACCCGCTGTGAGTCGGGGGGGTGCGCCGGACGCACCCACCCCCCCCCCGGTGCTGCTCCGTGGACCCCTCAAAGGTGGGGGCGATGCCGCCGTCCCTTATCCCACGTCCTGGGGGACGGGGACGCGGGCCGAGCCCTGTGACCCCTAAGAGGATTGCTCCGGCTGGGGCGGTGGGGGGCTGCGGCAGGGCCCCCCCCCCACCCGCTGGGACCGGCTGCCGCCGGCGCTGAGCCCCCGGGGCTCCGGCTGCGAAGCTCCATAAGCTCCTTAAACTCCCCCCCTCACCCCGCCAAAAAATCCTGCGTGATTTCAGCCCCCCCCAAATCAGTACCTAATAAGCTCGTTATCCCTCAAATTAATGACGTTCCTTCTGGAGCCAGCGTGGCCTTGCCTGGACTCCTGGCGTGTGTCCCCCCACCCTGTGTGTCCCCCCCGGTTCCGGTGCCGT
The DNA here is from genome assembly GCF_011004875.1 of Balearica regulorum gibbericeps. Lineage (NCBI taxonomy): Eukaryota > Metazoa > Chordata > Aves > Gruiformes > Gruidae > Balearica > Balearica regulorum. Next base: position 7,923,270 of record NC_046193.1, read on the forward strand.
GGCCCCTGCCTGGAGCACCCCCAGCCACCCCCTTCCCCGCCGCCTTTTTGGCGCGGAGCAAATGGCCGGGGAAAGCGACCGCCTTCCCGCCCGGCGCCTTGGCACACCCGGGCTTTCAGGGGCTGGGAAAGAAAATAATGTAAAAAAGAATTTTAAAAAAACCCCAAATGCGGCGTGTGGGGACCCCTCAGGTCAGCCCTTTGCTTTGGGGGGGTGTATGTGTGAAAGAGCTTCTTCCTGAGGAGGGGGTTCCTGCTGCTGGCGATGCCGGAGTATCCCCTGGACCAGCTCCCCGCTGGGGACGGGGGTCGCCGCTCCGGAGGGATGCTCGGTGGGGACAGGGTCCCCCCTGCCAGCGATGCTCCCTGGGGCACGGTCCCCCACGAGCGCTTCAGGCAGGCTCGCCAGGGGATGAATCAGCGGTTTCAGTTGAAAAAATGTGGTTTTTCTTTTTTTTTTTTTGTTTTTTTTTTCTTTTATTTTGGCCTGTGCCCAACCGGCCGGGCAGTGGGGGGAGCACCCGGCCGGCCCTGCTTTTATCCCAGGGGATTTGAGCCGGGTGGCCGCGGCACCTGTCCCCTGCCGCGGGGGCTGGCGGAGCGGGTGGTGGGTGCCAGCGCGGGGTGATGCTCCCGGGGGGCTGGAGATGGTCGGGGGTGGAAGGCAGCGAGCGGGAACCGGAGCCATTTCATCTCCCAAGCCCCAGCAAGGCGGCTTCGGTTTCCTCCCACCTGTGAATCGGTTAAGTGGGAAAAGAGCTTGGCTGGGGGCCACGGAAACTCTCTTATTACATGTAATTAGCTTAATTACATCATAAATAACCCATCAAGGGGTAGCGGAGTGACGCTCAAACAAATAAGCAATTCTGCTTTCATCAAGCGACCCACCCAGCTCTTTGATCAGCCCCAATAACAACAAATGCCTTAAACGCGCGAGGGGACGCATCCAGCCCCCCATCCCTCTCCCAGCATCGCTCCCCATCCCTTCCCTCCGCAGGGTACCCAGAAAGCTGCATCCCACATTTCAAGCAGTGGAGGAAAAAAAAAAAAATAAAAAAAAAATTAGGGAGGGTTGGGGAAGCATCCTCAGAATTTGAGGTGCCCTTATAAATTTGTGGGATAAAATACTCCGGGGTGGAGCCGGGATTTATCTCTGCGGGGCCGGGCTCCCTTGGGATCAGCCGCTGGGTCCCTCCGTCGGCATTTGGAGTGAATTCATTCCCCCCCACGGAACGAAAGGGCTCCCAAAAGGCGCCGCCGCCGCCAGCCGGGGGGGGAGAGCGGTTATTGAATATAAACACACCGTGTAATTTACATGCTAATTATGTTGAATGCGCTACAAGCTCATAATTAGAAACTAATTAGGTGAGAGCGCCTGTAATTGGTTTTGGGGGGGTGCAGTGATGGTGCACCTGGGGAGGTGAGCAGCTCGGGTCCTAATGGCGTTAACCCTTCGTGCCGGCGCCCTGGTGATGTTTGGGGGAGGTCGGGGGGATTTGGGGGGGCTGGGGTGAGCAGCCTCCCCCCAGGATGCTTGGTTTATCAGGGACCCCCAAAATCTCACCCTTGCTTTGGAGCTCGGTGCCGATGGGTAAGGGACCGCTCGTCCCTGCCCAGCGGGGACGGTGGTGGCGGCCAGCGAGGGTGGAGGTGCGGGCAGCTGGTGGGCAGCTGCCGGGGCCGTAAATTCAGCCCGAATTTGGCTTTTCAGGGGGGGAATTTGGCTTTGCAGAGTGTGTAATCGGGCGGTGCCGCCCGTCGCTGCCGCGGACGGAGCTGAGCATCGCGCCGTGTTGCCGGCCAAGGGTCTGACGGGTTCCTGGCCACCGGCACCGCTCCAAGGTGCGGGGTAATTAAATGTCAACGCCTGAGGCCACCAAACGATGCTGGGGAGGCGAGTCCCCGGGGGGGAGCTCCGCGGGATGCTGCGAGGGGACCGTCCCCAGGGAGGCCACCCCGGCTGCGATGCCAGGCGGCTCCCAGCTCCGGTGCCGGGCAATTAAAATGGGATTAGGCTCCCGGCCAGTCGGGGAAGCTCCGCCGGTGCTGGGGCTGGTGGTGGGAATGTGGGAGGGAATACGCTCGTCAGGGCGCGTCCGCTAACGAGTCGGCTTCTCCAGCCCCGGGGGGCACCCTCTGTCCCGGGGGACCCCCTGTGGCTGCCGGGGGCAGGTTTGGGGGCACGGTGGTGGGGGATTAGGCGGGGAGGGTGGGGGGCTGGAGGTTCGGGAGGTCAGAGGTTGGGGCGGGGGCTCGCCCACCCCTCCGTCCCCTTTGGAGAGGGCGTCACGGGGCAGCGGGTCTGTCACCGCCCTGCTTTGGGGGTGCCCCCTCTGATCGCTGGGGCGTGGGGGGCTGAATGGGGCCCCTGGCAGGGGGCCAGGACCCTTTTGTGCTGCCGGCCCCGTCCCCTGCCGAGGCCCGGGGCCGTCCCTCCTGATGGACGTGGGATATTTGGGAGCGTTTCTGGCACGGGACCCTCCGCCGCTGGTGTCCTGGCGCTGCCTGGCTCAGCCCCGGGGTCCCTGGGGAGGTTGGACGCGGCATCCCCGGGCCAGGCAGCCGTGGCAGATGCGGGGCTGTCCCGGCACGGGGGCTCCCACCCGGTTTCACCACCGGCCCCAGCTCTGTCTGCACCAGGATTCTCTCTGCCCCAAGCGCGGTGGCTGCCAGTGCCGGCAGTGGGTCCCCAGCGCTGGGGATGACCTCTCCTGCTCCTCTGCTGCCGGAGCCGCCCTGCCCTTTCCTGGCTCCGAGCCCCGGCCCACCCCCCACCCCGACACCAGCACCCCTCTGGGGGAAGCCCAAAGAAATTCATCCGGTGCCCCCCACGGCACTGCGTGGGGCACTCGTGCGCACACGTGTGCACTGCATAGGACACAGGCACCCACGCAGGAGCACACACGCTATGGGGCACACCCACGCACACCCACACGCACGCACACGCACTGCGTGGGGCACACATGCATGCACACACATGCACATATTGTGGCACCTGCACACTCACGCACACACTTGTGTACGTATGCACACACGTATGCACGCATGCATACAGTGTAGGACACACGCTGCACGGGGCACACACGCTGCACATGCGTGCACACTGCATGGGGCAGCCACAGGCCGTGGGGCAGGCGGGGGCTGGACCCAGTACGCCATGGGACAGGCAGGGGACGCCATGGGACAGGCAGGGGACACCGTGGGACAGGCAGGGGACACCACGGGTGGCGGGCGAGCCAGCGCTGTCAACAGGGAGCATCTGGAGCCCAGATGGGAGAGGCAGGAGGAGGCGTGTGCTGTGGGGTGGGCAGCCCCCCCCAACCCCACCCAGCCCCCCATCCTTTGCACTGCGCCACCCACCTCCGCCATGGCGGGGGGCACCCCCTGCCCGCAGCCCCGATGGCCAGCCCCTCCACGTGCCTGCCGTGCTCACCCCGTCCATCCAGCCCCGGCGGGCGGGTGCACCCCCGGGCCTGGGGGAGGTTGATGTCACGTCCCGTGACGCCGTTTCCCGCAGCACGGCCTGGCGAGTTTCCACCCCGTGGTGCCCGGCACGTCCTGGCCTCACCGCCGCGGCCGGGCAGTGCTGAGTGGGCTGCGGGCGTCCCGCTGTGGGGCTGGGCACCAGGAGCGCCGCTGCCGGCCATGGGGCGGAGGGGGTTCTCCTGGTGACGCTGGTGGGCATGTCACCTGGGCACCCCTGTGCCCCCTTGGCGTGGGCTCCCATGGAGAATCCCCCTTCCCCTGGCCAGCAGGAGGGTGGGTGCCCACCACGTCCCAGAGGCGCTCGCCCCCCTGCCAGCCCCCCAGCCCACCCCCGGGACGCCAAGCAGGGGGTCCTCAGGGCTGTGTGAGGGGGTCCCTGACACAGCCAGGGTGCAGGGCACAGCCCCCCCATCCCTCCCGTTCCTCAAAGAGGGCAGATCCCCACGTCCCTAGGGTGCCCAGGATGGGAAGGGACCCTGGGGACACCCGTGGGACGTTGCCAGCCCCCCGTGGGGCTGGGAGGCGGGAGGTCAGGGAGATCTGCAGACGCCTGGCATCCCGGCTGGGAGCAGCAGCTGGCCGCTGGAGCCCTGCCCGGAGGCCGACGTGCTCCTTCCTGCTACCGGCCTGCAGGACCCTGCTCTGCTCCTGCCGGGCAAGGGGGTCCCCCCGGCGGGGCTGCCCCCAGCCCCAGTCCAGCCCCATCTGCGCAGGGCACACCCTTGCATGGGGGGACAAACTGTGGGTCAGGATGCTCATGGGGCCAGTGTCCCATGGGGGTGTCATCCAACAGGGGCGGCACCTCCAAATGGGGTGGCATTTGGGGCAGATGGCATCCCATGGGGGTGGCATCCAAAGGAGGTGGCGCATCCAAAGGGGTTGGCGTTTCCAAAGGGGGTGGCATCAGAGGCAGATAGCGTCACATGGAGGTGGCATCCAGTGGCTCGGGGTGGCATCCAAAGGGGATGATGCATCCAAAGGGGGTGGCACCTCCAAAGGGAGTGGCATCCGGGGCATATTGTGGTCCATGGAGCTGGCATCTGATGGCTGAGGGTGGCATCCAAAGGGGGTCACACCTCCAAAGGAGGTGGCATATGGGGAAGGTGATGTCCCATTGGGGTGGCATCTGATGTCTGGGAGCAGCATTTGATGGCTGTGTAGGTGGCATCCAAAGGGATGGCACCTCCAAAGGAGGTGGCATCCAGGTCAGATAGTGTCCTATGGGGGCAGGGTCCTCTGTCTCGCTCGTGCCCTGGCCCCTGCCACGTGGTCCTTGGCACGGGCCCACATCATCTGCAGCACTTCTGCCTTCCATCTGGCTGCCTCATTGCACTTGTGAATATTCATGACCCTCATTATCCTCTTTCATTCGTTGCTCCCACACTCAGGCTAAAAATAACTTCCCGGGGGGGATGGGGTGCGAGGGGTGGGGGAGAGGCTCGTCCCCTCCTGAGGATCCGGCTCCTTGGGGTCCCAACTTCCCCTTCTGAGGAGCCAGTGGCCTGGCTGGGACATGGGGACATGGCAGGAGAGGGACAGCGCCAGAGATTTTGGGAGCTGCGGGCTCTTGGCCAGCGTGCCAGGGAGCCCCCTCTGCCTGCCCCATCTCAGTGAGGTGCTCCACTCCCTGCTGTGGGGTGCTGGGTCTCCTAAGCCCAGGTCCTGCTGCCCCCTCCCTTGCCGCTCTTGGTTGTCCCATGAGCATTGTCCCATGTCCTGCGTAGGGGTGGCAGCGTCATGGTGCTCATGGAGGGGGAGGTGGGCACCTCCTCTCGCAGGACACCCTCCAGCCAGGACCAGGCTTGGACTGGGGAGCAGGGGTGGTGCCGGGGAAGGCGGGTGTCCCCGGGGTGCTGACACCTGCCCCTTTGCTCCCGCAGAGCTGAAGGCGACGGGCACGGCGCACTTCTTCAACTTCCTCCTCAACTCCAGCGATTACCGCATCCTGCTGAAAGACGAGGACCACGACCGCATGTACGTGGGCAGCAAGGACTACGTCCTCTCGCTGGACCTCCATGACATCAACCGCGAGCCCCTCATCGTAAGCTGCCATTGCAGGGCATGGGTGGAGGGGGGCAACCGGGCACCCGGGCAGGCATTTCGGAAGCCGGGGCAAGAGCTCGATGAGCATCGCTGTACTGGTGGGGAAGAGGTGGGGCCAGGTGGGAGCCCTGGTCTTCCCTGGGCTGGTGTCTCCACAGATCCACTGGCCCGCATCCCAGCAGAGGATCGAGGAGTGCATCCTGTCGGGCAAGAACAGCAACGTGAGTGGCCACCACGAACTCCATTCGGGTAGCGACGGGGCAGGTGGTGGCCAGCAGTGGAAGGGGATTCGTGTCCTCGTGTCCTACCCTGGAAAAGCCATGCCCCAGGTCCCCTGTAGCTCGGCAGCATCTGCAGCCATGTCGGGATGGGGAGGCGCTCCAAAGTCTCACAGTGTCCTGCCACCCCTTCTCTCCCAGCCGTGCAGGTCCTGCAGAGCTTCATGGGCAAGCAGGAGGCCAAGCTCCCCACGCTGCTTCCTCCCGCCAGCCAGGGCTGGGCCCTCCAGGGTGCCAGCTCATGCCCGTTGCAACCCCTGACCTGTGCCATCCCATGCCACGTGCCGTCCCAAGCCCCATGCCAGCCCATGACCCACGGCACCGCAAGACCCATGGCACCCCAAAGCCCCATGCCATGCCCCACGCCAGCCCATGCCCCATGCCAGCCCCCCATCCTCCTGGCTCCCTGGCCTGCTTTCCTCCCGTCCCCAGCTCCTACCCCATGCCGGGGGGCTGGACCCCGTGGTGCCCGCCCCAGTGCGGGTGCTGGGAGGCAGTGGGAAGGGGGGGTGCCCCCGTCCCCTTGCTGGGGTTGGCACCTCGCTCTCCACTTCCCAGGGGGAGTGCGGCAACTTCATCCGCCTGATCCAGCCCTGGAACCGGACCCACCTCTACGTCTGCGGCACTGGTGCCTACAACCCCATCTGCGCCTTCGTCAACCGTGGGCGCAAAGCCCAGGTGAGGGGTGGGAGGGATGGGGGTTGCGGTGAGCCGGTGCCCGGCCCGGCAGCGCCAGTGGGGGGACTGCCATGGGACTGCAGCGGGGGGCAGGAGGGCGGCGTGGCGCAGCTCAGCTCTGCTGGCTAGTGCCGGGAGGGTTGCGGGGCAGAGGGTTGGGGGGCAGCGTCGGGCCGGGGGGTGACCATGGCTAACGATGCCATGCTGCCGAGCGGGGCTGAGCCCTCTCTGCAGACCGAGGACTTCACGCCGGAACTGGGCCACCCCGGCTGGACCCCGACGCTGGCTTCCATGCGACATGCCCTCCCACCCTGCCAGCCACAGCCGCCACCGGATCTCTGCCGGGGCGAGGGACGCGTCCTCTCTCAGCTTCCCACCTGCCACCGAGCCCCTCGCCACAGATGTGGAGGACACCCAGCACCGCGCCAGCACCAGCATTGCACAGGCAGAACCACGGCAGGGGCTGTGCCAGCACATGCAGCCATGCAGGGGATGTCCCTGGATGGGTGTCACCCGGTCCCAAGGACCACGGTGTGCAGCGAGATGGCGGCATTGAAGCCACGTGCCACTGGGCTGGATGCGTGGCAGACAGAGGAGCGCTTTCGGGATGGCCCTGGGAGGGAGATGGTCTCTGCAAGTAGCAGCACCAGGCGTCCCAGGGTCCCCGAGCCCTGCGAGGTGTCCATCCCCTCCACACTGGGGTGGCAGGTCCCGGGCTGTGTCCTCTCCTGCAGTTGGAGTGAGCCGGGTGCCGCCAGCCTGAGGCGAGGGAAGAGCACGGCACTGGACATGGAGGATGGACCTCTGCCCCTGGGCCTGGCACAGGCACCGAGAGGCAGATGCTGCTTGGGCAACTCCAGGTTGGGACCAGATTGGGACTGGACTGAGACCAGACTGGGAGAGGATTGGGATCGGACTGGGCAGCGGCAGCATTTGAGGAGCACCAGGGATGCCCGTGCAATTGAGGACAGCATCATTGTTCCCTCCGGCGGAGCCAGCGGTGGTGTGGCAGGGACAGGGTGTCCCGGTGACCCCCGCGGTGCCGGTAGCTTCCCCCGTGCCACAGCTTGGCACCAGGACATTGCTCCTCTGCACGGGGTGCTGCCAGCTGGGTGGCAGGTCCCCTCTGTGCATCTCCAGGCATGAGGCCATCCTGGCTGGGTGCGGGTAGCCGCCTCTCCGCTCTCTCCTGCCCCGTGCCAGGGCACCTCAGTTCTGCGGGAGAGAGCAGGATCCAGCCCGGAGAAGCGCCTGCTGGGGACCAGCCCAGCCTGGAGCATCCAGGGACCCCCACCAGCACCACCTGGGGGGACTGCGGCTCTGCTGCTCCACAGCCACCCATCACCCCAGCTCTTGGGGTCCCGCCCCTGTCCCGGGGGGTCCTTCCTCCCCCACCGGCGCTAACTCTCTGCCCTGCTCCTTTTCCCCAGGGGTTTCCACCGAGCCAGCCGGGAGGCCGGGAAAGCAGATCCGCCGACGGCCCCCTCAGCCCAAGACCAGCACAAAGCAAGGTGGGAACCGGTCTAGGAGCCCGCCGCAGCCGTGCCCACTTCTCCCCTGGGCCACGCTGGAGCCGCGGGCTCCTTCTTCCCACCGGCATGCCTCCGACCCCCAGGCTGGGCGCCCCATGCCATGGGCATCCCCGCCGTCTCCTTCCCTCTCAGCACAGCATCCTCCGGCCACCAGCCTGGCATCTCTGCTCTCCTTCTCTCACTAACTCCTTCCTCCCAGGCCGTACACGGGTCCCTCGTGGGGGACACTGTCAGGGGTGGTGGCTCTCCCCTCTTCTGGTTTTGCCATGGCCCATTGGAAGCAGGGCCACGTGTCGGCAGAGCCACAGGAATCAGGATGGTTCAGGGGAGGATGCTAAGGCGATGTGCAGGAGGTGTTTTGGTAGGGTCTACAAAAACATCACTGAGCAGCTGCTTCGTCCTGCCCCGGGGAGGGGCTTGTCCCATGCCAGTGGGCAAGTGGGCTCGGGGGACACCCAGCACCCAGCCCGCCCTGACAGTGTCACCCCGAGCCTCCCCTCCGGACTAACATGGGTCGGTGCATGGGCTGGGGAGCGCGTGGGGCGCGGACACCCTGCGGCAGCCTGGGGGTCCCCCTGCCCGTCCCTCTGCCCCCTGCTCTGCGGGCAGGTGGTAAGTGGGCAGAGGGCGATGCTCGGCCACGAGCATCTCGCCGGCTGTGGGCAGCTCCTGCTGCCAACTTCCCCGGTGCCAGCCGGGGAAGCACCGTTGCCATTTCAGCCCCTCAGTTCCTCCCTCCCGGCTGAATCTGGCCCCGGCATCTGCAGGGAGAAGCTCCCCGGTGCGGCTCCCCGTGCCCCGAGCGGGGGCTCCCTGGGGGCCGCCGGCACCCGCTTTCCAGCAGCGCCAATGCGTTTTAAGGCGTGTTAGCCAAACGGCAGTGCCGGCACCAGCGGCAGCTCGTGGGTTGGCCGGCCAGGAGGGTGAGGTGGTGCGGCCGGTGCCAGGGCTACGCTGGAGAGCCAGATTGTTCCTGAAAAGAGTTTGCCCGGCTCGGGAGCGGGGCCAGCACCAGGCAGAGGTGTTTGTGATGGTGATGGTGGCACAGCGCCGCGACGGGGACAGCAGAAGCACGGCTGTGCTCATCTCTGGGGCTGGGTGGCCTGGGAGTAGCTGGTGCCAGCAGACCCTCCGGTGGGTGATGTGCGTGGTGAGCATCCCAGCTCCGCGCCCCATCCTGCCCTTCCCAGAGTCGGGGGCTCTGCCAGGAGCCTGCTCGCCTCTCGACAGAGTGACTGGCACTGTGTCCATCACCCCTGCATCAAAGCCAGGGCACGGGGCCTGCGGGTAGCTCCACCAGCCTGATTTTGGTTGTCCCCCCATAGCCGGGCTCCCCGCAGGTGTTGCTGCGCTGCTGCTTTGTCCCAGTGCCAGGGGTCCGTACGCCGGGGTGAGGGGTGACTTGGCTGGGCCAGCCTGGCCCTGCCTGCCCCCCCCAGCACTGGCAGAGGATTTTGCGTGCGTCTCTGGAGGCAGTGTGGGTTTCGCCCCTGGCCGGGGGCTTGTGACGGTGCCGGGGATGGCCGAGGCGAAGGCAGAGGCGACGGTGGGGAGTCGGTTCCTAACGGCATGGGGCAAATGCCCCGACGCATCTCCGGAGCATCTCACTGCGATGCCAGCCTGGTGGTGCCCGCTGGAAAATGGGTCCTGGCAGGAGGAGCACAGTGGATCTGGCAGCCGAGCTGTGCCGCTGGCCAAACCCCACCTGCCAAAGGTGCTGGAGCTGCTTGACCTGGAGCCGGCCAAGCGGCGATGCGTGGCACGGACAGCTGGAATGAAGACGGACGGAGGGAGATGTTTGCCGAGACACGGGCGTGGGGGAAGGATGCCCCGTTTCAGCCTGGCACCTTGGCCAAGTCTGCAAGTGGTGGAGGGCATGCAGAAGCACCCAGTCACATCAGAGGAGTAGCTCGCAGGAGCTTCAGCTTCTCAGGAAACCTGCAGACCCCCGGTGTGGTCCATCCTCATCTGTCCTCGATGCTGGGCTCCATCCCGGAGGAGGCTGCCTCTCCCGGTGGGCTTCGGAAGGTGCCACAGGGATGGAGGGGTGAAAGTCTAACCAGCTCCTGGGTTTGCTTCCTCCTCCAGGATTATATCTTCTACCTGGAGCCAGACAAGCTGGAGTCGGGCAAGGGGAAGTGTTCCTACGACCCCAAAGTTGACACCGTCTCTGCATTAATCAGTGAGTCCTGTAGCTCCCTGGGGCCGGTGCTGCCTGCCTTGGGCAGAGGGAACATGCAGGCGAGATGGGACAACTGCTGCCACCGTCTTCCTGCGTTGCCCAAATATCCCCAAGGAGTCAGGCTCCTGCCCCTGCCACCCCTGCCCGCTCCAGCTGCAGATGGCTGGGCACCCGGATGCCCGGTCCTTGGTCATCTGGCCCAGCAGAGGTGGGGGTCCTGGGCCAACCTCACCAGGTGTCTGGGATGGCTACAGGCGGTGGCTCCTGGTTGCCTGGTGGCTACTAGCCAGGGCTGGGGCTGGATGGAGCCTGGGGCAGTGGGAGAAGGTGGGTGGACGGGACTAGGTGGCACCCCCCCGGCTGATCTCTGCCCTCTGCAGATGAAGAGCTCTATGCTGGTGTCTACATCGACTTCATGGGCACGGACGCAGCCATCTTCCGCACCATGGGCAAACAGACAGCCATGAGGACAGACCAGTACAATTCACGCTGGCTTAATGGTGAGTTTGGGGTGTCATTGGCTCAGGTTCCCTAGGGACCCCACGGCTGCAGCCATAGAGATGAGACCTGTTGTGTCATACTGCATCCTTCTCCCAGGACAGGGACAGTAGCCAGCATGGGCAGGTGGATGGGTGGTGGTGTGGGATGGATGGATGGATGGATGGATGGATGGATGGATGGACGGACAGAGGAATGGATGGACAGATGGATGGAGGGAGGGACAGACAGGTGATGGATGGATAGTTGACGGTAGATGGATGAGTGGACAGATGATGGATGGACAGATGACGGGTGGATGGATGGATGGATGGATGGATGGATGGATGGAAATCTAGGCAGAAGAGCAGAGGGATAGCTGTGTGGGGCACAGTAACAGACGTGCCAGGGGCTTTGCTGGGTGATGAGAGCAGCCAGCTGGAAGAAATGGGGGCTGGCTCTGCCAGAGTCCGTGCACGGGTTTCTGCAGGGCTGAGATGTCAACCGTGTCGCCTGCAGTCGGTGACCCCAAGCGTTCATCCTGCCCCCCTCGGAGCACCCCTGCCCACGGGGCGGCAGCTGAGTAAACAGACCAGAGCAGATGGGATGGTCCTGCCGGGCTGGGGAGCCGGCAGGGCGGTAACCTGAAGAGGGGGAGCTGTCAGCACAGGCTGGGCGCTGGCTGATGGATGGCAGGGAGAAGCTTCCTGAGAAGCTTCCAGGCTGTGTGGTTCCTCCCTGGGGAGGAAGACCAGTTCCCACCACCCTGCTCGTAGAGCTGCTGGATCTTGGGGATGCTCCAAGGGACTTCAGGGGTGCTCTGAGCCCCATCAGAGAGAGCCGGTTCCTCAGCCCTCAGCTCTGGTCCAGATCCAGCTCTTTGCCCTGCGACCACGGCAGTGCTTTTCCAGAAGCGGGGCAACGCATCCCGCCACTGCACAGGGCAGGGGTGCCACTGGGCTGACGGTGCTGTGCCATGCCGTGCCATTCCAGACCCAGCCTTCGTCCGCGCCCAGCTCATCCCCGACAGCAGCGAGAGGAACGACGACAAGCTCTACTTCTTCTTCCGAGAGAAGTCGGCCGATGCTCCGCTGAGCCCTGGGGTCTACTCCCGCATTGGGCGCATCTGCCTGGTAGGTGGAGCGGTGGGCAGGCAGGGGAGCGGGCAGGGGGACAGGCAGGGCTGAGCACGGGGGTCCCTCTGTTGCAGAATGACGATGGGGGCCACTGCTGCCTCGTGAACAAGTGGAGCACCTTCCTCAAGGCTCGGCTTGTCTGCTCCGTGCCAGGACCCGACGGGATCGAAACACACTTCGACGAGCTCCGTGAGTGGGCGAGGGGGGAACAGGGTCCTTCTGTACCCCTGCGGGCTTGGGGGCACCCTTGGGAGGTGACATGGTACCCTGTTTCATGGGGAGGGCTGGGGACCCCCTTGCTGCCCCCCACCTCTTACCTCTCCCATGAGGAGCTGCCCTCCCCACTGCCCCGGCATCCCTGGGTGTGAGGGGGGTCCCTGCCCGCCTCCCCCATGGTGACACCCCCATCTTTCTGTCCCAAGAGGATGTCTTCATCCAGCAGACACAGGACACAAAGAACCCCGTTATCTACGCCGTGTTCTCCGCTTCAGGGTGAGTGCTGACCCTCCCGGCACAGAGCTGTGGAGGGAGGGTGAGTCCCCAGCTGGGTGGGGGTCCCAGTGATGCTGTGGTGGTGGGCAGCGCCAAGCCAGAGGGTGGCAGCTGGTCCTTCCTCCCAGGTCGGTCTTCAAAGGCTCTGCCGTCTGCGTCTACTCCATGGCCGACATCCGCATGGTCTTCAACGGGCCCTTCGCGCACAAGGAGGGACCCAACTATCAGTGGATGCCCTACACGGGCAAGATGCCCTACCCCCGGCCGGGCACCGTAAGTACCCCCGGGCACAGGTGGGGAGGTGAGCTGGTGCCTGCCGGGCAGCCGGCACGCTCAGACCCGTGCCTGGATCCTGGGTCACAAAGTGCTGGTGACGTTTGTGCCGCAGTGCCCCGGGGGGACCTTCACCCCATCCATGAAGTCGACCAAGGACTACCCCGACGAAGTGATCAACTTCATGCGCACGCACCCGCTGATGTACCATGCCGTCTACCCCACCCACCGCCAGCCGCTGGTGGTCCGCACCAATGTCAACTACCGCTTCACCACCGTGGCCGTCGACCAGGTGGACGCGGCAGACGGGCGCTATGAGGTGCTTTTCCTGGGCACAGGTACCCACGCCGCGCACCGCGGGGAACGCAGCATGCTCCGGCGCGGCCCCGGAGGGCACGGGCACCACCAGGGCTGGCCAGAGCACGGTGCCCTCCGCCATGCCGGAGTGGGGCGAGGGGCTGAGACCCCCCCTGAGATCCCTGCCCCTTCTCGAGGCTCCAGCCTGGTCCTTCCCCTGCCCTGGTGCCCATCCCACAGACCCCACCATCCAGCCCGGTCCTTCCCCTAGCCCAGTTCCTGTCTCCAGGGCCAGCGATCCAGCATGATACCTCCCATCCTAGGGATGCCACCATCCAGCCTGGTCCCCCCTGTGCCCCAGTGCCCACCCCAGGGGCCCCACCATCCAGTGTCATCCTTTCCTAACCTTGGTGCCCATCCTATGGGGTCTGTGATCCAGCCTCGTGCTTCCCATTGCCCATCCTAAACCCACCATCATCCAGCCTCAAGCTTCCCCTGCCTGATTGCCCATCCTAGAGGCACCAGCGTCCTGCCCTGTCCTTCCCCAACCCCAGTGCCCATCCTGGGGGCACCGTTGCCCAGCCTGGTGCTTCCCCTGCTCTAACGTGCATCCTAGAGCCCCTGTGATCCATCCCGGTCCTTCCCCTGCCCGGCTGCCCGTCCCTGGCTGCTGTCCCCACCCTGCCCGGGGTGCTGGCAGTCCCTAGCCACAGGCAGTGACCTGAGCGGGTACACCGCACCCCAGGGACAGCCCCCCGCTGTGGCAGGAGAGAGATGGGGATGGCCTTGGGGGGGGGGTCCTTCCTCTCCCCAGCCCCAGCAGGGACCCCCTTCCCAGGAGCGGAGGGTGCAGGTGCCCAGGGGTGGCACTGAGCGCCTGGGCACCGTGGTGTCTTGCAGATCGTGGCACTGTGCAGAAAGTCATCGTGCTCCCCCGGGATGACATGGAGACGGAGGAGCTCATGCTGGAGGAGATCGAAGTGTTCAAGGTAAGGGTTGTCCTGTCCTCCACCCTCCACTGAGTGTTGTCAACCCAGCCAGCCACCCCTTGGGACACCAACCAGCCCCTTGGGACACCAGCCACCCCTTGGGACACCAGTCAGCCCCTTGGCCAGCTCTGGAGGGACCCCAAGCATTGGTCCTCCTGCCTGCTGCCCCCTGACAGCTCCCCCTGCCCGCCCCAGCTGCCTGGGGGGTCTGGGCTGCCCACCCTGGGGCTGCAGCATCAGGCCAGGCGCTCGCCCCTCCATCTCCTTCACTCCTGCTCCTGTCTAGGTGCCGGCACCCATCAAGACAATGACCATCTCCTCCAAGAGGGTGAGTCACGGCGCGTGGCAGGGGCTGGGCAGATCCCGTCACTGGCCCAGCCGCAGCTCTGCCCGGTGTCACCGCGGCACCAGAGCGAGCTGGCTCCCGTGGCCCTGGGTGGCTCCGGTATCTCGGCCAGTCCCAACACCAGGAGGCTACAGCTGATTCTGGGGGGTCCTTGCAGGGTGGGGATGAGATGACGTCTCACCCTGTCCTCTTTGTCCCCCCAACAGCAACAGCTGTACGTATCCTCGGCCGTAGGCGTGACCCACCTGGCCCTGCACCGCTGCGACGTGTACGGGGAAGCCTGTGCCGACTGCTGTCTGGCCCGGGACCCGTACTGCGCCTGGGACGGCAGCGCCTGCACCCGCTACTCCGCCTCCTCCAAGAGGTACGGGGGGCCGGGGGAGAGCGGCAGGGAGGGACCCCCCGGCCCCGGGCTTCCCCGCTCACGTCCTGCCTCCCCACAGGCGGAGCCGGCGGCAGGACGTCCGGCACGGCAACCCCATCCGCCAGTGCCGAGGCTACAACTCCAACGGTGAGTGAGGTCTGGGGCAGAGCCCCGCAGCATGGGGGGCGGCTGGGGGGCATGGCCAGAGCGGGGCATGGGTGGAGGGGTGCCCTGGTGGGTTCATGGTTGTGTGGCTGGGTATATGGGTGGATGGATGGATGCATGCATGCATGCATGGAACAATGGATGGAAAAATGGATGGATTGGTGAAAAAATGGATATATTGGGGAGTAAGATGAACATGGATGGATGGATACGCTGGGGTTGAGGATGAGCACAGACGGATGGGGTGGGTGGGTGGATGGGTGGATACATTGGGGAGTAGGATGAACATGGATAGATGGATACATTGGAGATGGAACACGGATGGATGGATGGATATGTTGGGGAGAAGAATGAGCAGATTTGAATGGGTGCATAGGGGAATGGATGGATGGATGGATGGATGGGTGGATGGACAGATGGACGGATGCCTTTGTGGAAGGATGGCTACACTAGAGGAGGGGGAGCACACTTGCTGGGTGGCTGGGGAGCAGGCAGACCTGTGGCTGGAGGTGGGCAGGAGCTCTCTCTTGGAGAGTGGGTGGGCTGGGCAGGAGGGCAGCAGGGCAGGGGCGCGGAGGCGCACGTGTGACCCGGCTGCCCCGCAGCTAACAAGAACGCAGTGGAGGCCGTGCAGTACGGGGTGGAGGGCAGCACCGCCTTCCTGGAGTGCCAGCCCCGCTCACCCCAGGCCAGCGTCAAGTGGCTGCTGCAGAAGGACAATAGCGACCGGCGGAAAGAGGTAGGGCGGGGTGCCGTGCCGGGGGGTGCCGGGAGGTGCCGGGTGCCAGCCGGCTGAGCCATGCCACCTCTTCCCCCCGCAGCTGCGGGTGGAGGGCCGGGTGCTGCGGACGGAGCAGGGCTTGCTGCTGCGCGCCCTCCAGCTCGCCGACAGCGGCCTGTACTCCTGTACCGCCACCGAGAACAACTTCAAGCACACGGTGACCAAGGTGCAGCTCCGCGTCCTCAGCAGCCGTGCCGTCCACGCTGTGCTGGTCCAGACGGAGACCCCCCCCGGCCTCCCGGGTGCCCCCACTCCCCGCTACCAGGACCTGCTGCAGCTCCTCACCCAGCCCGAAATGGGACTCCTGGACCAGTACTGCCAGGGCTACTGGCGGCACACGGCGGCCAGCCCCCCCCAGCCGCTGGCGGGCCTCAAAGCCAAGGAGCAGCAGGACCAGAAGAAGCCTCGGAACCGCCGGAATCACCAGCCAGAGACCTATGGGCATACATGAAACCATCATCAGGGACTTTGCTAGCACAGTGGTCTATTTTTCCCCCCTTTTAATATTAAAAATATCTATAAATAAATAAATATATATATATATACATCCACGCACACACACACGCAGACACACGAGCTCCCCCTCCCACTGGACACAGTATTTATTTGTAGGTTGTACATAGTCACTGGGGCGATGCAACCCCCGCCTCCCAGCGCCAGGGAGGAGCGGGGACCCCCCGGGGTGGCTGCAGCCAGCATCACGGTCTCCCCCCCCCCGCCCCGGGACCCTGGGATCCTAGTGTGTGGGGACCACCGGGCACCGCGGCCGCTGTCCCTCCCCAACTGGGGCACGGAACCACGTGGGACCGGAGGTGCCGGGTCCTGGTGTGGGAGGGAGCGATGCCCTGGGGAGGGGGACGAACCCCAGCCAAGGGGGATGAAGCAGGGGGAGAGGTGGCACCGGATAAGGTCTGACCCCCCACAATCTGGGCATGGCTTTCGCAGCTTTGTGCCTCAGTTTCCCCACCTGGTTATTGAGGAGCAAGTGCTTTCCATGGGGAAGCCGCAGACCACCAGGCAAGCCTAGGAGAGGGGGTGTGGGGCCAGGGTACAGGGTGCCGTCCTCCCCCCGGGGGCTTGTGGGGGGGGGAGACAGGACCCTCGAGACAAGACCCAGGTGTCCAGGCCGCAGTGGGGGCTCGGCCAGGGTCTCGGGGTGGGGAAGGGCAGGGGCTGTGCCGGGGTGAAACCTCGGGCAGCCGCCGGTGCTCACTGGCATCGGCACCCATGGGCGTTTGGGACACCCAGTCCCTCAGCCGTGCCCCCCCCGCCTCGGGGCACCCTGGCGGGTGCAGGGGTTGTAAATAGTTGTACATGGGGAGAGCAGGGGCTGCCGGGGCCGAGCGAGTGCCCCCCACTGCAGCTGGGGACACCCCCAAATAAACACTGGCTTTGGGATGGACGCAGGCGCCTGCGTGTGCTCTGTTGGGGACGGGGAGCGGGCAGGGAGTGGGCAGGGGGGGCTGCACTGGCCCCCGCCACGTAATCCCCTCAACTCTGCCCCTGAGCCCTGCCGGGGGGGGCGGAGGGCTGGGCTGGAGCCAGGCGGGGAGCGGGGGCCCTGGGGGGTACTGGGAACACTGGGAAGCCAGAGGGGCACGGGGAGGTGGCAGTACTGGGTGGTACTGCCCGGGTGTTCGGGGTGTGCTGGGGGCGTATGTTGGGCTGGGCTAGTGGGCAGTACTGGGTGTTACTGGAGGCACTGGGAACACTCAGTCTGTACTGGGAGCACCAGGGGAAGTACTGGGGCAGTAGGATTTGGTACTGGGAACCGGTACTTGGCGGTACTGGGAGCACAGGGTGGGGCAGTGGTACTGGGCTCTATAGGGGGCATTGGGTGTGGTAGTGGATGATACTGGGCTGTACTGGGGACACCCTGGTCAGTACTGGGGCAATGGGGGTGATACTGGGCTCCTCTGGGCAGTCCTGGGAGGCACTGGGGGCGGTGCTGGGAGGTTCTGATCTAAACTGGGGATAGTACTGGGGGCACTGGGGGTGGTGTGGGACTGTATTGGGGCGGTGCAGGGCTGTACTGGGGACACTGGGCTGTACTGGGGCAGTGCAGGGCTGTGCTGGGGACACTGGGCTGTACTGGGGACACTGGGCTGTACTGGGGACACTGGGCGGGACTGGGAGCTGTGCTGGGTCCTTTCGCCCCCTGGCGGCCGAGCGCGGCGCTGCAGGAGCCCCGCGGTGCTGGGGGGCACTGGGGGGGGGACACTGGGGGGGGGGGGGCACTGGGCAGAGCGGGGGGGGCACGGGGGAGAGCGGGGGGGGCCGGCACACGGGGCACTGGGCTCTGCCGGGGAGTCCGGGGGGAGTCCTGGCAGGGCCTGGGGACACTGGGGGCGTGGGGACACAGGGGGGTTCCTGGGGTGTCCCGTGGGACACTGAGTCTTACTGGGGGGGGCACAAAGGCAGGTTGGGGCTGGGGACACGGGAGGGGGGAACTGGTGGCCTAAGGACACTGGGGAGGGGTGCTGAGGGGCCTGGGGACATCGGGGGGGGGGTCACTGCCGCTGGTGTGGGAGCATGGGGGGTGGCACTGGGGTACGCCTGGATGTTGGGCACGGCTTTTTTTTTTTTGGCCGGGGGGGGGGGATGTCCTGAGGACACCGGGGGGGATACTGGGATTTCTCCTGGGGATACTGGGGAGTGTTCCTGGGGAGGGTACTCGGGCATCCCTGAGGACGTTGTGCAGGTGTTGCTGGGGGGGGCCTGGGGACACCCCGGGGGTCAATGCTGGGCTGGCCTGGAGACACTGGGAGTATACTGGTGGGTGGCTGGGGGCACTAAGGGGTGCACCCGCGGGGCCTGGGGACGTTGGTGGAGGGTGCTGGAAGGGCCCTGGGGACACAGGGTGGGGTGACTGGGGCTGGCATTCGATCGCTGGGGGGAGTGCCCCTGGGGACCCTGGGCATGAGGACCCGGGGACACTGGGATTGCTTACTGGGGGAGCTGCGGACACTGGTTCGGAGCAGGGTGGGGATGACCAGTGTGAGCTGGGGACAATGGGGACATTTCCACCCACTGCCCCCAACCCCTTGCCAGACCCCAGCAGATCCCCTCAGCTCCAACCTCCCTGGGGTCCACAGCAAAGCCAGAGCTGGGTGGGGGTCCCACGTTCACGGGGGTGGCCGTGTCACTGTCCCCAGCCCCGGAGTGGAGGCAAAGCAGGGGGCTGGCCGGCCTTGGCCCCCCCCGGCAGAAGCGCTGACGCTGGGAGCAGCAGGATTGCTGAGCTCAGCCTGCTGCAGATTTAAGGGGGTTTATCCAGGGAGGGGAGGGGGGGCCCCGGCTTAAGCCACGGGTGCTGAGTGCAGCACCCCGCCGGACAGCCCCCCGGGACCTTGGCCCCGTCCTTGGCCCACACTGGGTGGGCGGCGGCGGCGGGGCAGTCGGCGGCAGGCGCGGCAGGCGCAGGGAGGCGAGCGCTGGAGGCGGCAGGGGGCTGGAGCTCGTTGCCCATCCTGGTGCTGACCTCCAAGGAGCGGGTGAGCCGCAGGGCCGCGGGGCCGAGGATGGGTGCTGGGGCCAGCGCTGAGGAGAAGCACTCCCGCGAGCTGGAGAAGAAGCTCAAGGAGGACGCTGAGAAGGATGCCAGGACCGTGAAGCTGCTGCTGCTGGGTATGGGGGGGTGGGGTGGGGGGTGAGGGGTAACACCCCAGGGGAGGTACCCACCCTTTCTGCATCTCACCCCAACAGCCCACCCAATGTTCCTCTGACACTTCCCGGCACCCCCAAACCCAACCAGTCCACCCCAACAGCCCATCCAATGTTTCCCTGCCTCCCCCAGCACCCCTGAAACCAACCACCCCACCCAGCAGCACCCCCATTCCCAGGCTGCCCTAAACCCAACCCGCCCACCTCATGAGCCCATTCAATGTCTTCCTGATGCCTCCAGCACCCCTGAACCCAACCAGCCCACCCCAAGAGTGCCCCCAACAGCCTCCCACTCCCAGGCACTCTTAGAACCAATCAAACCATCCCAACAGCACACCCAAAGTTTTCCTGACTCCCCTAAACCCAACCAGTCCAGTCCAACCATCCACCCAACAGCCCCCTGCTCCTAAGCACCCCTAGAACTGACCAGGTCACCCCAAAAGCCCACCCAGAATTTCCGTTGCCACTCCTGTACCCCTAAACTCAACCAGCCCATCCCAACAGCCCCCAAAATTTCCCTGACTCCCTTGGCATGTCTAAACCCAACCAGCTGACCCCAAAAGCCCCCTCAATGTTTCCATTGCCCCTCCTGGCACCCCTAAACCCAACCAGTCCACCCTAACAGCCCCCCCATTCCCAAGCTCCCCTAAACCATCTCATCTCAACAGCTTATCCAACAGCTCTCCCCCCCACCTAGACACCCCAAACCCAACAACCCATCTGAACAGCCCCTAGCTGTTCCAGGTATCCCCCAAACCCAACCAGCCCACCCAACAGCCCTCCACTCCCAGACCCGCCCCCCCCCCCCCAACCAGCCCATCTCAAGAGCTTTCACCAACACCACCTACCAGCACCCCACCCTGGCAGCCTCTCCCCACCTCACCCCATTCTCCAGGCACCCCCATGCAGCCCACACTGCCACCCCTGTGTCTGTCCCTGCAGCCCCACAGCACTGTGCGTCCCTCCCAGTCCCTCCCAGCTGCCCCAGTGGTGCCCGAGGACTGGGGCATCCTGGATGTGGTGGGACCACGGGTGCCATCGTTGCCCTCGTGGCCTGGCCCAGGGCACATCCTCCTGTGCTACCACAGGCTTGGGGCACCGGGTGGTGGGTGGCAGGATTGCAATGGCACCGTGTCCCCTACCCCTCCCCTGGGTCCCCAAGCACATCCCCGGCTGAGCCGTTGCAGATCCCATTAGCCACAGGAGCTCAGCCCAACCTTAATGCCTGCTGGCACCAGGCTGTAATCCCCTGTCCTGCACCGTGGGCTTGGCACGGCCACCAGTGCCCCCCAGCCATGCCAGGCACTGGGGGTGCCAGGGGGCCAGCGTGGGCACCACCGTGATCCGTGCTTTGTCCCCGCAGGAGCAGGGGAGTCGGGGAAGAGCACCATCGTCAAGCAGATGAAGTAAGTGACATGGGGTGCTGCTTGGCTGTGCCCCACCGTGCCACGTGCCTGCCCCACACCACAGCCATGGGGTGCCCCCGTCCCACCGTGCCTGGCACTGCTCTGTGCCATAGCCATGGGGTGCACCCATGCGTCAGTGCCTGGCTCAGCCCCATGGCACCCAGCTCAGACCCATGCTGCACCCGTGGGTGCCCCCCACCCCATGGTACCTTGCTCAGCCCCATGCCCCCTCCCTGGCCAGGATCATCCACCAGGACGGTTACTCGCTGGAGGAATGCCTGGAGTTCATCGCCATCATCTACAGCAACACGCTCCAGTCCATGCTGGCCATCGTGCGGGCCATGACCACCCTCAACATCCAGTATGGGGACTCGGCTCGCCAGGTGAGGAGCACCCAACGCTGGGCAGGGGGTGCCACCAGCCCCCTGGCCCCGCTGAGCCCCTCTCCCTCGTAGGACGATGCCCGCAAGCTGCTGCACCTCTCAGACACCATTGAGGAGGGCACCATGCCCAAGGAGATGTCAGACATCATCGGGCGGCTCTGGAAGGACGCTGGCATCCAAGCCTGCTTTGACCGTGCCTCCGAGTACCAGCTCAACGACTCAGCTGGCTAGTACGTGGGGTGGGGGAATTTGGGCGGGGGAGGGAGGGTCGGGGGGGGGTGCCAACCCCTGTCTCATGCCCACCTCATGCCTGGCCAGCTACCTGTCAGACCTGGAGCGCCTGGTGACCCCCGGCTATGTCCCCACGGAGCAGGACGTGCTGCGGTCCCGCGTCAAGACCACCGGCATCATTGAGACCCAGTTCTCTTTCAAAGACCTCAACTTCAGGTGGGGGCCAAGCCCCTGGGGAAGGCTGATGCCAGGGGGGTGGGCAGGGGGTGGGAAGTGCTGACCCCCTCATGCCCTGCCCAGGATGTTTGACGTGGGTGGCCAGCGCTCGGAGAGGAAGAAGTGGATCCACTGCTTTGAGGGGGTGACCTGCATCATCTTCATCGCAGCCCTCAGCGCCTATGACATGGTCCTGGTGGAAGATGATGAAGTGGTGAGGAAGGCTCACCATCCCATACCCTCCTGCCCCCCCCCCCATTGCCATCATGATATGTGTGTGGGGGGGGGGGGCGGGTGTCACCATGGGCTGTGTCCCTCCACAGAACCGCATGCACGAGAGCCTGCACCTCTTCAACAGCATCTGCAACCACCGCTACTTTGCCACCACCTCCATCGTCCTCTTCCTCAACAAGAAGGATGTCTTCCTGGAGAAGATCAAGAAGGCCCATCTCAGCATCTGCTTCCCCGACTACGATGGTGAGGGTGGCAGCGGCTCGCCCATTGGGTGCATGCCGGTGGTGATGGGGTGGCAGTGAAGGGTTGGGGGGGCCAGCACCCTGCAGCAGCCACCCACCAGGTGTCCTCAGCACCCCATGCAAGCGATGCTGCACTTGCATCGCTCATGGACCAAGCAAGGTTTGCCCACCCGGGGGAGCGCTGGGCCAGCACCCATGGGGGGGACACCAGCCCAGGAGGGGACCCCGCTCACTGCCACCAGGTCCCAACACCTATGACGACGCGGGCAACTACATCAAGCTGCAGTTCCTGGAGCTGAACATGCGGCGGGACGTGAAGGAGATCTATTCCCACATGACCTGCGCCACCGATACCGAGAACGTCAAGTTCGTCTTCGACGCAGTCACCGACATCATCATCAAGGAGAACCTCAAGGACTGTGGGCTCTTCTGAGCCCCAGCCCCAGCGCCCCCTCCCCAGCCCGGGTCTCCCCCCCCTCCAGCCCCCACTCCACAGCCATCTCCACTTGCCCTGAACCCCCGGGATTTGACCTGCTCAGCCCTGGAGCCACCCCTAGGTGGGGGGCACGGCCCCACTCCCCCTCCCCGCCAGCCCTCCCACCAGCCAGCACTGGGGGCACCCAGTGCTGCTGAGTGCTGGGGGCCCCTGGTACCCTTGGAGCTGGGGGTTACTGGGGGTCCTTTGGGTGCTGGAGGTCCCTGGGGGCTCCAGGTGCTGGGAGTCCTTGGTACCCTTGGAGCTGGGGAGGTGCTGGGGGTCCCTGGGTACCCCTTGGAGTGGGGGGGTACTGGGGAATCCCTTTGGTGCTGGGAGTCCCTGGGTATCCTGGTTTCTTGGAGTGCTGGGGGGTCTCTGGTACCCGTGGAGCTTGGTGGTGCTGAGGGTCTCCAGGAACCTCTTGGAGCTGAGGCGTGCTGGGTGTCCCCAGATGACCTTTGGCACTGAGGAGGCTGGGGGTCTCTTGGGGTGCTGCAGGGTGTTGGGGGGTCCCTGGTACCCCTTGGAGCTGAGGGGTGCTAGGGGGTCCCGGGTACCCTTTGGAGCTGGGGGGTGCTGGGGGTCATGGGTACCCTTTGGAGCTGGGAGGCGCAGGGGGGGTCTCCAGGAACCCCTTGGAGCTGGGGGCTGCCGGTGGTCACTTGGGGGTGCAGGGTGCTGGGGGTCCATGGGTGCTCCTTGAGCTGGGGGGTCCCTGTGGGCTGCTGGGTGCAAGGGGTGCTAGATCTCTCCCTGGGCACTGGGTGTCCCCAAGGACCGTGCAGTACTGGGGCCTCCTGGGTGCCAGGAACCCCTGGGTGCCACCATCTCCTTGCTGCAGGGTCAGGGGGTGGTCATGGTCCCCCCCCAGCAGCATCCCCAGCTGCTGAGCCAACAGCCCTGGGGGGGCGGTCAGCCCCCCAGCAACATCCCAGCTCCCTCCCCAGGGGTCCCACTGCCACCATCACCCATGGCACACAGGGGACGCTGCGGAGCCCCCGAGGTGATGCCAGCCCACCCTGTGTCCCTCTGCCACCTCCAGGGACACCCCCAGCCCTCCTGCTAAGGTGAAGCCCCCACACCCACCCCCGGGTCACGGAGAGGGGGGCGGCAGTAGATACATATTTTTTCTCTCTTTTTTTTTTTTTTCTCTCCTTTCTACATTTTATTATTTCAAACCATGGAACAATTCGGTAAAACATCCTGTGGGAAAAGCGAGGCCGCGGGCACCGGCTGAGGGGGCCCCCCCGGGCCTCGGGGGGGGGGGACAGCGGGGGCCACTCTGTACAGCGGGCTCTCCTTGCCCAACGCAACAGCTAGCCCTACAAAACTAGGCTTAGAAAGAGGGGGGGGGAGGGATGCAGGCAGCGGGCAGCACCGCCCCTGCCCGCCTTCCTGCCCAGCCACTGCCCACCGGGGGCTGCCCGTCCCTCTGGGTAGCAGGACGGGGGGCAGCAAGGCGGGGTGGGTGGGGTGCAGACCTCCCCCCCCCAAGGCACACGGTTGGGGGGTGGGCTGGCCATGGAGGAGACCGCCACCACGTAGCACTCAATGCTTTTAAATAGTTTGGTAAAAAGGTTTCTTTAAAAAGCAACCTCAACCCAGCCAGTGTGGTGTGGTTTTTTTGCGCTGTTTCGATTTTTTTTTTTTTCCCCTTTTTTTTTCTTTCTTTCTTTTCTGGTTTACTAAAAGGAATGTTGTCGGTCGTGTTTTCGGCCGGGTGGGTGTCCCCGAGGGGACCCCCGCGTCCCCCCCATGCCAGCAACACTTGAAATGTAAACAGTGAGAGAGCCAGGGCTCGGGAGCGAATGAACGGGGGGGGGCTGGAGCGATTCATGGATTAAAAAACAAGATGAAAACCTCATTTTCCCCAGGAAGGCAGAAAGGGTGACACCAACGAGGAGGAGAAGGAGGATGATGGGGTGCAAGTAGGGGCGGCGGGGGGGGACACGGGCCCTGCCGCTGTGCTGGCACCCAAAAAGTCTCTTTACGGGGTGGAGGCGGAGGGATGAATCCAAAGAAGCTGGAGTGGGTGGGCGTTGCGGTCCTTCCTTCACCGGTGCGGCCAGGGGTCCTAGGAGAGAGCGGGTGGTGAGCAGGTGGGGGCTGGGGATGGGGCAGGCACCGGCAGGGACAGCAGGCAGCACCCATCCCATGCCCAGAGGGTGCTCAGTGATCCCTCTTTGAGGGGGCCCCCACTGGGACCACCACCCACCTGGGCAGCGCCGGCCCTCAGAAGAGTCCACAGTCCTTCAGGTTGTTTTTGATGATGACATCAGTGACGGCATCGAAGACAAACTGCACGTTCTTGGTGTCGGTGGCACAGGTGAAGTGGGTGTAGATCTCCTTGGTGTCCTTCCGCTTGTTCAGGTCCTCGAACTTGCTCTGGATGTAGCTGGCCGCCTCGTCGTACTTGTTGGGCCCTGGGCAGGAGGAGATGCTGGGCTGCCCTGCAGTCCCTTGGGGACCTCCCCTCCACCGAAGGGGTTTCGGCTCAGGTCCCCACGCTGCCACAGCCACCACTCCAATGCCAGACTGATGCTCCCCAGATACCGTGAGCCTCAGCTAAACCTCCGCAGGGCTGCTGCTCCTTGTTCCCCCCATCCCCTGGGGCACCCCAAACACCACCGCGCCCCGCTTGCTGCCCCAACACGCCGCTCCCCGGGCACAGGAGAGCCACCATCTCCATCCCCAGCATCTCCTGCTACACTGCTCAGACAAGGCTCTGCCCACTCCTCCTGCAAGGGGGACTGGGGGGGGCACTGAGGGACCCCGCGGTACCTGTGTACTCAGGGAAGCAAATGGTCAGGGGGCTGTGCACGATCTTCTCCTCAAAGAGGTCCTTCTTGTTGAGGAAGAGGATGATGGACGTGTCCGTGAACCACTTGTTGTTGCAGATGCTGTCGAACAGCTTCATGCTCTCGTGCATCCGGTTCTGCCAGGGGAGACGGCAGCCTGAGCTGGGCAGGGAGCCCTGGGCAGCGCCTGCCCCACTGCCACCCAAACTGCCGCACCCCCGCTGCTCCTGCCTGCCTGGGCAGGGAACGCCGAGGGCCCAGCTTGGGCCACGTTGGCCAGGGCACTGGTGGCTACCAGAGAAGGGGGTGCTCCCCTGGTCCCCCAAGGAGGGGACGGGTCATGGCACCAGCTCCATCCAACCCTGACTCACCATCTCCTCGTCCTCAGCCAGCACCAGGTCATAGGCGCTCAGGGCCACGCAGAAAATGATGGCCGTCACCCCCTCGAAGCAGTGGATCCACTTCTTCCGCTCCGAGCGCTGGCCGCCCACGTCGAACATCCTGCAGCAGAGAGGTGGCATGGTGCTGGGTGGCAGCTCCCAGCCCCACCACCCTCACCCCACCTCCCTGCCTGTTTCCCCACCTGCCTGGAGCAGGAGCTGTGCCAGGAAAAGGCGCTGGGGTGGGCAGAGCACGGTGCCTCTGCCCCAGGGGTTTTGCTGGTGCCATGAATCTGCCCCAGCACCCACTGCCCATCCCAGGCGGTGTCCAGGCTTATTTCCCAGCCAGAGCAAATCCCCACCATGAGCCAGGGCAGGATCAGGCCACCTTTCCCAGACTGCGTCAGCGCGATGCTCCCTGGAGCCAGGCTCCAGGAGATGCTCTCGGAGACCTGCTCCGGAGCAGGCACTGCAGGGTTTTGCCAGAGACCTTGGACCGAGCCACTGGTGCTCGGCCGAGCGGCTGCGGGCTCAGCAGGATCACAGGCGGCACAAGGGCTCAGGGCATGATCCCAGTGCACTGTGTGCCTCTCCCACTGCAGGCAGCAGAGGATGCCCTGTCTCCACGGAGAAGAGCCCGGGAGCAGCATCATGTCCGCTACCAACCGCCTGGCCGGTGGGGAGGCTTCCTCACTGCTCTGCTCCCCCCCGAATCATCCTCTCCACCCCACTGCCACTTCCAAAGCACAGCCCTGGCGACGCAGGACCAGGCACCGCCATCCCACCCGGGTTGCACAGGGGCCCCTGTGAGCCCCCCACGCTCGGGGAGGACCCCAGCAGAGCTTTCTGCCAGCAGCTGTTGCCAAGTGACTAAATGCGCCGGGATGCGCGCGATGCCAGTTTTTGCCTCGGAAACCAGAGCCCTGACTATTTCCCACGGGTTTTCAGTGGAAAGCAACACTGTGCTGCCAGCGGGCACCAGCGCCGGTTCCCAACACCGTGACCCCCAACTTCCCGGCCAGGGCCCTTCCTGCAGCGGAAGCAGCGTCACGGCACACGGAGACGCCTTCCCCCTTCCCCTCCTCGCCAGAGGCTGGATCCGCCCCTGGGCCGAGCCCTGCGAGGCGTTTTTGAGGCTGCTCCAGCTATTTTGGTGGTTTCCGCTCTCTCTGAGGCAGCAGCTCCCGCCATGAGCAAAGCTGGGGGGACTTGGCGTGTGCAGCGTGCAAGCAGGATCCGGCCCAGCATGGGAAGGAAGGATTTTTTTTTTTTTTTTTTTTGCCTTGGAAAAGGCAAAGGGAAAGGGGTCAGACATACTTGAAGTGCAGGTCCTTGAAGGTGAAGTGGGTCTCTACGATGCCGGTGGTCTTCACCCTGGTGCGCAGCACGTCCTGCTGGGTGGGGATGTAGTCGGCACGGGCTATCCTCTCCAGGTCGTTCAGGTAGCTGGGGAGGGAGCAGAAAGGCGCTGGGGAAGCTGGACCGTGGGGCATGACTCACCCAAATCCCATGGGGCACCCCCCACAACACCCCAGGGTCCCTTGCCCACACCCCAGCATCATCCATTTGGGGTGGGCAATGCCGAGCTGGGCAGCACAGCAGACCCCATCCACACCCTGGGGTCACGCCGCAGCCCTGCCAGACACGGGCAGGGCAGGGCAGGGCAGGGCGGCCAGCTGCCAGGGCGCAAGGGGACGCACGGGAAGGAAGGCTCAGAGGGGAGCATGCCGACACAGGGGGCCAGGCAGGGGATACAGTCGAGGCTGGAGGGCTCCCCCCCGTTTCCCTAGCCGTTTGCATGGGGGAAATGGCAAGAGGAAAGTATTCACTGCTATGGCAACCAGCCACAGCGCCAGCGGAAACAATCGATGGCGCCGTGCCATTTATAGTCAAAAAACACAAAGGGCCGGCATCCTGGGAGGAAGCGGGAGGCGGGCAGCCAGCCGAAGGGACCGGGAGCAGCACGGCCAGGGGGCTGCTGCCTGCCCCAAGACCCCCAGGGTGCTGCCTGCCCTGGCCCTGCCAGACCCCGGCTCCCGGCAGCAGCGGTGCCTCGGTCCCAAAGCTGCAGCAGCCGCTCGGACCGGCTGAGGGATGCTGGGGATCAAGGCGGGTTTTGATTTCTCCAGCTCACGTTGCTTTAATTGGGTTACTACAGACGGGCTTCTTTAAGCAAATTAGGCTTGTGCTAATTAAGGCCTTTGCAGCCCCATAATCTGGTGAAAACCAGATTACAGCTCATGAGGCCACGGGGATCCCCGGCTCTGATGGCAGCACAGCCGCTTGTCAGCTCCCAGGAAACCCTCTGGCGTGCTGGGGCAAAGCTGGAGCCGTGAGTGCCCCGGGACCCCGCCGCGGGGGCAAGGGCGGAGGGGGGCGGCACACTGCCACGGAGCAGCTCAAAAACAGCCGGAAACACATGCGGCCTCCGGCTGACAAAAAACAGGAAACACCGTGGCAGGGCCGTGCGCTGCGCCGGCGGCACTCGGACCTCACCCCCAGCCCCAGGGTGCCAGTGAGCACCCAGCCCTGCACCCCGAGCTCCTGGCACCCCAAGGGGCTGCAGAGGTGGTGGCTGGGGGCTGCTGCAGAGGAATGGGGCACAGGCAGGTTCCTCATCTCCAGGGTGCCCTGTGCCAGCAGCACCGTAAGCGCAGCACCATCCCCACGGGGACAGATGGGGCATCGGCTACTGCACTGGCACGTCCCTGATGCTGGAGAAAGGCTGGAGCAACAGCTCGAGGGGGCTCCTAATTAATACATGTCCAACCCCCGTAATGTGCCAAACACTCCACAAACGCACTTACAGCGATACTCGATTTGCAGACACTTTGCAGATGTATTTGCTCAAACTGCGCGCATGAGCTGCCAGGCACCCACCGGGTCTCCCATGCCTCTAAACCAGCACCCACGGCACAGCGCGGCACTGCTGGGGAAATACCGGTGCTGGCTGGGGAGCCATGGGGCCGAGTGGGACAGGGGCCGGGGAGGGCAGGCAGGTGCCGGGCAGGAGGAAACGAAAGCCGCGGATGCCGGAAGAAAGCGGCAGCAGGAGCTTCTCCAGGGTCAGCGCTTGCTGGGAGCTTTCCTGCAACCTCTTCCCCCCCCAGTGACCTCAGTGCAGAAGAGGGACCCACGGGTGCCAAGTGGGAAGGGACGGCTGGGCTAGCACACAGGGGGACCAAGCAGCCCCCAGGATGGCGGCAAGTCCCAAGGGTGCTTAATCCCCGGCGGGGCCAGCCTTGGTGGGGGTTTCCCAGCACGCCATGAGCTCCCCCCGGCATTGCTTTACCACGAGGGGTCTGAGCAGAGGGCAGGAAGGTGCTGTTCGAACTGAGCGCAGCCTCAGCTGCGCCACGCTCTCTAGCAATCATACTTTAGGCAGATTAACTTATTTATTAAATCTCTTCAGGGATAAACCCAACCAGATGCAGGCAATTTATCTACCTAAACACTAGTTTGCTGGCTAACACACTAGTGTAAGGCCAAGTCCTTCCATGGAAACTCAGTTAAAAAGAAAAGCCTCTTGTGCATCCTACTCATCCTGTTCAGACATAAGGGTCCCCAATACTTTCTTTGTGGTTCTTTCTTGCCTTCATGACCCACAAAGGGCTATGAGGATGGGCAGGACCCCCGGCTGTGCTCATGTGGGGGTGCCATCTCAGGGAGGCCAGGGGAGAGCATCCCCCAGGGAAGGGCAGTGGGCACAGAGCAGTGTGGGGGGGAATGCCCCGCTGCGCCCCTCCCGGGGGATGCAGCACCCCGCCAGAGGAGGAAACAGCTTTCGAAACATCCGCCTTCCCAGTTCTGCTCTGGCTCAGCCCCAGCGCTGGGCGGGAAGTGGCAGCACCAGCCCCCAAGCCTGGTGACTGACAGGGAACAGCAGCCCCCGGGGGGGGGGATTTTCTGTTGCTCAATAAAAGCGACATGGGGCACAGGGCTTGGATCCAGCTGCGCTGGGGGAGAGGAGCAGTACTCACTAGGCAGCGGAGTCATTCAGCTGGTACTCTCGGGAGCGGTTAAAACAAGCCTGGACCCCGTTGTCAGCCCACAGCCTCCGGATCACGTTGGCCAGATCCTCCGGCATGATGCCTTGCTCCTCAGCGGTGCAGGAGAGCGCAAACAGCTGCCGAGCATCATCCTGCAGGGAAAAACCAGGGCTCAAGCATTGGCACAGGGCTTTAGAAGCTCACTCTGCCCCAAAGGACCTGACCAGAACCCACCATGTCCCACCCAGACAGCAGGGCAGGAGCTGCAGCAGTGGATAGGGATGACACCCAAGGAAACAGCTGGATCCCCACCCCTGCACCCATCAGGGGCTGTGCCGGGGCACCCACGGGCTATGCTTTGGGTCCGTCCATCCTCAGGGCCAGGGCCAGGAGGTCATAGCCAGCCAGGGAGCCACCGGGCTTGGGTAAGGCCACCCTTAATCCCAGTCCAGCATTGGGCATATCTGCTTTTGCCCCCCAAGAACCCCCACCCCTGCCAGGCATGGCAGGAGCAGGAGGGCACCCACCGCTCTGGAGGAGTCTCTGAAGTCAATCTGCAGGTTCCCCATCGCCTTGATGATGGCCATGATGGACTGGATGGTGTTGCTGTAGACCACGGCTTTGTACTGCCGGCACTCCTCCTCTGAGTAGCCATCCTCATGGATGATCCTGGGGCAGGGGAGAGACACAGGCAAGGTCAGTCCTTTGCAGGGCACCCTGGGGTGCAGCTCCCCACCCACGCCCTGTGGCAACACTGATGGCAAGCTTTCCCTGGCCACCACCAGTTTCAGAACCCGTGGCCGAGGTCTGCGTGGTGTCAGCCGCGGTGACGGTGAGGGGACCACTCACTTCATCTGTTTGACAATGGTGCTCTTCCCAGACTCGCCAGCACCTGCGGAGAAACGAGAAGGAGGGACGAGCAGTGAGGTGCTGCCCAAAGCCGAGGACCCCAACCCTGTTGGGACCCCCCCAGCCTGGGGAGGGAGGGCGGCGGGCGCCTCAGCCATTGGAGAAGAGCTCCCAGCATTGGCCAGAGTAGGTGCTTGGATGGGCACTGGGAATGTCAGGGCCAAGAAAGGGGGAGGAAAAGGGGAACCTGGGGGCACCCTGCAATAGCTCCCAAGGGGGAGAAACAACACCTGATCCGGGCCAGGAAAACGTCATCATTGTACTAATGTTTGCACTAACGCTGTCCCGGCACGCTGCAGCTGAGATGATGGGCAGCCCCAGCTTCAGCCGAGCTAGGGAGTGGGGAGCCCCCGGTGACGGGGAGCTAAGCCCTGCCTACCACCCAGCTCCATGCAGAACCTGAGCTTAACTGCATCCCACATCCCAAATCTCTCATCCATATTGTGCCGGGGGACGACGGAGCGTCAGCCCCGCCACGTGCCCACGGCTGGAGCCGGCAGCAGCCAGTATGCAGAGATGCTCGTGCCACCAGGTACAGGCAGGGGCCGGGCACCCGAAGCCAAGCACCTCGGGGAACTTGGGAAGAAGCTGCCGCCTCCGCCAGCCGGCTGAGCAGCTCCCGGCAGGATCAGCCACCCCTGGGTTGCTTTTTAAATAGTGTGCACTCTCCGGCCTGCCAGGTCCCACAACCCAGCCAGGCTGTGGAGGCAGCTTCCAGCAGGGAAAGCCGACGGCTCTTGGGGTGGGTTTATTTGTTAGCGTCCGAACACGGGATGCCAGGGGTTCAGAGGGGACGGCTGGGGCACTCAAGGCTCCCCCTCCACCAACCTGTCCCCAAGAGATGGGACCCCCACACAGGTGATGTGCAGCTCCTGGCCCAGCCCTCCCTCCCCGGGCTGGGAGCAGGGAAGGGGAGAAGTCATCCTGGCTGCAAGAAAGGGGAAGCTGAAAGGGGAAGCTGAAAGGGATGTCGCACGTCTCCTGTCCCCGCTCCGGGGAGGGAGTGCCTCCAAGACGAACAAGCGCCTGGCTCACCTCGCCCCAGATCCCCCAGCAGGACAAGCCCCCTTTGGCCAGGGACAGGCACGGTCCCTGCCTCCGGGTGCCAATCCCAGGGGATCCCCCGGAGCCCAGCCCGTCCCTGCGTCCACTCCCACCCCTCTTGAGGGTCCCTCTGCTGCTGCCCTCAGCCATGGAGCTGCCCTTGCGGGGGGCCCAAAGCAGGCAGCGGCAGGACTGTGCCGGCACGGCCGCAGAGGGGAAAGAGAGATTACAGAGGAGGTTAAAAAAAAAGTAAAAAAAGAGATTATGCTAAAATTAACTGGGAAAAACAGAGCCTGTCATGCCAGCTGAGAAACACCAGCATGGAGCAAATGCCTTCTGCCCGTGCCACTGGCATAAACGCAGCCTAGGTGATGGGTCTGTACCCCCACGGACATCATGGTGGGCACTGCTCAGGGCACGGAGCCCCCCGAGGTTGGGGCCATATTGAAGCTATACAGACCCGATATTTACTGCCACGACCACCCCACTCCACAGTTTCCAGGCTCTATGTGCTGCTGAGCACTGAGCGTGGAGGGGGCTCCCCGGCGCTGCCGACCCAGCCTCCTCCGGCGCCCTCGGGATGCTGACGCGGCACCCGGCGCAGCCCGGCCAGCCCTGCTGGGCCGGCATTCGTGGTCAGTGCTGGCAGCTCCTGCCCAGAGCTGGGAGCAGGGAGGGGAAGGACTAAGCATATCCCTTCATTTTTTCCATGAAATATCTCTGATTTCTGGCAACACCACCCTGTACCGCTGGGCTCGGCAGCCAGGGCCGGCTGCATTCACCGTGCCCTTCCCCGATGGGTGCCCAGACAGGGAAACTGAGGCACACAGAAGACAGAACCCTGCTCATCAGCATCCCTGCGGCAAGGGGCCCGGCAGTCGTCCCCCAGTCTCCTGCTCTGCCTGACCCTGCCTGCCATTTGCTCCCTGCCCGGGAGGGAACAACCCCCCCCCCGGGACCTCCTGCCCGTTCCGGGCAGGGCGGCAGTCTCCGGCAGCCGGCCATTTCCCTGGCAAACTTTCCCCACGGCTCCCGGCTCTTTCCCTGCAGGCTGCAGAAAGCAGCCGTGCCATCGCACCCCCATTTCCAGCTAGCACCTCCGCCAGGAGCTCACCGGCGTGCTTGCAGCGAGCAGAAATTCAAGCCCGAATTAACAACATCCCTGGCTGCCCCACCAGCACCTGGGGCAAAAGCAATTGGGGGGGGGGTGTCCCCCAATTTCCCTTTCAAATCACCACCTTTGCCTAACGAAGGGCGGAAGGCAATTGCCGGGGAAGCTGCGCGTTTCCCCCCGCCGTGCCATCCCCCGCATCTGCTGGGGCGCGATGGGTGCCCCAGCACCCGTGACTCCCACACAGCCGAGAGCGGGGGGACCCTTGCCGCCCCCCGCCCCTCCCCGGGTGAGCACAGCCGAGGGGAAGGGTTTCCAATCCCCGGAAAAACCCGGCTGCCGTCCATTCAGCCCCCAAAACAATCCCTGGGCAGCGCGCCAGCTGCCAGCTTCCACCCTCCTGCCCAAACCAGGCGGGAGGCGGGCAGCGCCAGAGGGGCTTCACGTCCTTCGGAGCCCCCTGCGCTGGACAGGCATCGGGGGGGACGGGACGGGACAGAGAGAACCCCCCCACCATGGGCTGACCCCACGGCCGGGCTTCTTCCAGCCCTGCCCGCTCCCTGCCTGTGCTGCCTGCCCGCCGGGACCAGGCAGCACTCGTTCCCAGAGCGGCGCCTGTCAAAAATAGGAGGGGAAGCTCTCTCTCGGGCTGCTTTCCCCCTTTTGTTAAAAAAAAAAAAAATCTTCAAAAATTTAAAATAAGCAAGCAGCTGTCTGGCTCCAAAACGTCCCGTTAATCCACCGGCAAAAAATTTATTTAGCCAACATATATTTTGCAGCCCGTGATTTAAGCTGCTCTCTGGCCAGCATGTATTTAATGCGATATATGCAATATATTTCTAACGAGCATATATTTAATTCCATATATTTAAGGAGCCGGTCACAGGTTTCAGGGTCCACCTCACCCTGCATTGCCAAGAGGGGATTTTCCATCTTGCCACATGGCACCATGCTGTTTTATGCTTTCAAATATCCAGGCGTGGATGGAAGCGATGCACAGCTGGAAAATATTCCTTATTACGGGGGGAGAAGCTGCAATTCAATCTGCCAGCAGGTCCAGGACCATCCCCATCCCCGGCACCCCATCCTCAGCCACTGTACCAGCGAGTTTTCCTGGCCCAGCAAACAGCAGCTGTTATTTGTGCACAGATTTACCGAGGGTTTTTACTGCTGGACAAACCTGCCGATCCCCCTCCCTGCAGGCCAGAAGGACAGCCGGACAGAAGGACGGCTGCGGAGCCTACCCCCCTCAGCACCCACGGGGTCTCTGCCATCAAACAGGATTTTCAAAGGTGTATGTTAAAAGCAGAGTTACCCTAAAGACTCAAAAAAATAATAATAAAAAGAGATTCCCCTCAACATTTTCCTTCCTACTCAAAATAGATGGAAAATTGCTGTAAAAATAATTGCGTTCCTTTAAAACCCCACAGTGACACAGGGCGTTTTTCCCAGGGGCCATCCCATTCCGGCGCAGAGCTGGCCGCTTCCCAGGAGCCCGCGCATCGGCAGCCGGTGGGATGTTGCATCCTGGGAAGGACCCCAAAAAATCAGGGGCACCAGGGAGGTGCAGAACCCCCTCTGCAAGGCAGTTGATGGACACATGGCTCAGCCCCTTAAAAAAACACAAAAATAAATAAAACAGAAATAAATTGGCAGCGGGAAGGACATTCAGAGCACACGGGGTAGGAGGGGGTGCACTGGGGATGCTTTCCCCGGGGGGGGAGCATGGCAAACGCACCCTCACTCCTGACAAGGGCCGTTGTTGGCAAGCTGGACAAAACTAGCCTTGTGCCTTTTTTTTTTTTCCAGGAATCCCAGAACTTTGCTGCTCTATTTCTGCCCCTGCCGTAGCCGGAGCGGGCCCTCTCCCCTCTCTCCTCCACTGGCACCGGG
Source organism: Balearica regulorum gibbericeps (assembly GCF_011004875.1). Classification (NCBI taxonomy): domain Eukaryota; kingdom Metazoa; phylum Chordata; class Aves; order Gruiformes; family Gruidae; genus Balearica; species Balearica regulorum. The sequence goes on from NC_046193.1 coordinate 7,957,765, forward strand.
GGCCTCCGTGCCCTCACCCCCCACACCAGCTGTGCCGGCACCAGGGCGGCTCAGGAAGAGCTCCCACACTGCTCGGTGGTGGTGGTGAGGTGGTGGTCCCCTCCTCCCAGACACATTTGGGGTCACCAGCATCTATTTTGGGGCTCAGCCCTAGAAAAGGGAGTTCCCAAAGACCACCACCCACAACACCCCCCCCCGCCACTCCAGGATGCCGCGATGCTCCCTGCATCCCCACCCAAACACCCGGAGCCTGTACCCCCGCGCCAGGGTGCCATCATCCCCCCCATCCCGCTCTGCCGCCAGCACCCTGCTCCCCCTCTGGGTTTTCCGACAGCGGGGACGGAGGATTACTCAGCTCCCCCAGCTCCGGTGATTCAGCCGGCCTCCGGCCCGGAAACCCGCACTCCGGCCCGGAGCAGGAAACCCAGTGGCTGCGGAGAGGCCCGGCAGCCGTGCTCGGGCACACCGCGATCCCAGCACCCTCTGCCCCAGCACCCGCTGCCCCAGGGGGGCTGGCCCAGTCGTCATGGGACGAGGAGGGTGACGGCACTGCTCCCTGGGCAGGCTCAGCCCACAGGAGACCTTCTTCTGTAAAGATATAGATATATAAAAATATATACGTACATATTGCTCCATATAAAAAAGCAACATGTATATACAAAAGAGCAATATATATATACACACACACAAAAGAAATTATATATTTTTGAATATATAAAATATATTTCTAATGCATACATGTAAATATACGTTTAAAATATATACATGTAAGCCTGCCGCCCCTCCTGGGGAAAGCCTTCGCGCTCATCTCAGAGCAGAGGGCAGCTGCCTGCACCTGGGACGTCACCAGCGGGGACACCGGGGTGACCCGTGCCAGGCTCCTTCCCCCGTCCCATCCTGAGACTGGCCACCAGCTCGGGGGGGTTGGATATGGGGTTCCCCCAGATCTAACAGCACTGAGCTCCTCCCTGCTCCCCCCCACCGTGACACGTCCTGGTCTGTGGCCAGAAACACCGCCGGGGCCTCAGCAGCGTCCCCATTGAAAGGGGGGGGATGCGATCCCCTCCCATCACCCCAGGCTGGGACAGGGGGGGAATGACAAAAACAAAACCCCAAGACAAGACAAAGCGCAGCAAACCCAGCTGCTCACACGCGAGCCCAGGGCAGTGCCGGGGCAATGCAGCCTCCGAAAGTTGCAGCTGGTCCCTCCCTTCCTCTATTTTTATGCAAGCCCCAAGAAAAAAAATATAAAGCTGCCGAGCCCTGCCCCAGCCGCCCTCGCCCCAGCCACCGGCTCACCCAGGCAGGATCTCGTACAGGCAGCTGCCTGCGTGACTTACTCTGGTGTGACCCAGCCTGGGTGGGGTGCGAGGGGAGCATCCTCACCTGGGGTTTGCACCTCCAGCACCAAAAACTGCCAGGGATCAACCCGCCAGCGTCTTCCCCCACCCCAGGCACCTTCACAGCTAAAATGCCTCCCGAGCAGGCGAGAAATCCTTTTGCTTTCCTAATCCTCTGTAGGAAGATAAGGAATTAGCTTTGAACACGGCGACCGCTTGCCTGTCACCGATCCTGCATCGCCCTGGAGCACCCCAGCTCCCACGGGCAGAGAGATGGGCTGGGCAGAAACCGACCTCCGCTGCTGCCCGGCGGAAACAGCCGGCAACTTCAGTGGATTGAGCCCCGGCGATGCCGAGGAGCCGACAGCGGCACCGGGAGCTTCCCGCAGTGCTGCTGCACGGGGCAGACGCTCCAGGTGCTTTCAGGTGCCGCCGCCGGCTCCTGGCCTCTCCCAGCACCAAAACCTCGGGTGGTTTCTGCTTTCCAGCGGCAGGGAGGGGAGAGTTCGCTTCGTTTGGGTCTTCCCCCCATCAGAGAGCGGAGCTTCGCACCATCCGGCACACAACCTATTTGCTGGAGCCGGCAAACGGCAGAGCAAAACCTCCAGGCAGCGGCAGGTGCTGCAGGCAGGAGCGGTGCTGTGCCCACGCCTGCAGTGCCGGGTGCCGCCGGGGGGGTCCCGCCTGCCCCCGCCGCACCGACGGCACACATCCATCACGGCGAAGGAAAGGCAGAAGCGGGCTCACGGCCATGCACGGGGCACCACACCGAGCCGAGGCAGCTTCACCGGTCAGCCCCAAGCCCTCTGCGGTGCCGGTGGCCGGCACGGTCCTGCGCTCCCGCTGCCACCACTGTATGCCGAGACCAACGCTCTCTGCTCACACCGGGTCTTGCCCGGCTGCACCGGCAACTCCAAGTTGCGGCTGTGGGACAGCACGAGTCATCAACAAAAACCATGTGGTGCTGGAAAGAGACATCTCCTCTTTGTGCCACGGGCTGATCCGGCACAAAGGGTGAAACCATCCTCCCTAATTTTTCCTCCCTAGTTTTTCTCTGACTGTGGAAAAAAATTAAGCTGTAGGAAGCGGGGATGTGGCATCTCCCCAGCACCATGTCCCCACCTGGACTGGTTCTTGTGGAGGGAGGGATGCCACAAGCAGCAGCCCCTGGGCAGGGGGGGGCAAGGCCAGCCCCACCTCCCCAGCCGCTCCCTGCCGGCTTGGGAGGATTTTCCGGCCGCGGCTCGGCTCAGAAACGGGCAGTAGTGACCCAAGGCTCTGGTGCTATTTACACCTGAACAGCTGCGAGGGGAAAAAATAAACATTAAAAAAAAATTTCAAAAAAAAAAGCACCATTTCAGTCTATTTTTGGCTTTAGAAACCAGCTGAGATCAGAAGCACCACTCGTAAATGCCGGCCCCGGCAGAAGGGAGTGTGGCCATCCTCCTCTCGCCTCTGCTTCGGCACGGAGCAGGACACGGGAAAGGGATGCGGGCTGGCTGGTCCGCGCTGCAACCCTCGCCAACCGGCGAGCCCCCGGCCGCCCTTCAGCGATGCTGAGCACCAGCTGGCCGGGTTCCCCCAACCCGAGCACCCAGAGCCGACAGTATCGGGGTGATGCTGCCCATCCCGGCCGGTCCCCGGAGCCTCCCGGAGCCCTGCAGAAAGGATGTGCCAACCCCCCCAGCCGGCTGCACCTCCCGGCACCGTTATTTCACGCCAGGTAACGGTTCGAGAGGAGCAGAGCGGGCAGCGAGGCCCGGAACGGGAGCAGCTTGCGGCGAAGGGGGGACCACGTGTTTCCACAACAGCCTGCAAACCCCATGGGGTTTCGCTCCGCCGGCGCCCTCCCCGGAAACAAGCGGGTCGGTGAGCTTGCACAACCGGCGAGACCCCCCGCCTCGACGGCGCAGACTCCCACCCGGCCCCCCAGGATGGGTCTTGCCACTGGCATGACTCACGGCAAGGCAAAAATACAATAAAATAAAAATAAACCCAAAAAACCTAAGCGCTCTGTTAAACGAGTGTTTCAAGGCGTTAACTACGTATTTCTCAAGGCAGGCAGGGGTTGAGCAAATAAAGGGCTGCCGGATTTCGGCGTGACTTCCTGCTGCCGGCGGCTTCCTCTGCCGCCGCCGAGCCGAAAGACATTTTCTGCCGGCACTACCCAGGCAGCAGCCGGGGATTTCTCCGCCCGTCCCGGGTCCCGTCGCCCCACGGTGCCGTGGGAGCCCCGCGCACTGCCGCGTCACACCAAGAGTGAGGCTCTCCATGGGAATTTCATAAAGGCAATAAAAATCCCAACTGGGAGTTATTAAAAAAAAAAAAAATTAAAATAAATAAACGGTTGTCTTGCCCGCAGGCACAGGGCAGGTCTGTGAACGCCCACAGGAGCATCGCCAGGGCGCTTTGAAGAGCGCGAGCGGCCCGTTATCGGTATGAAAATTGGGTATCCGTGGGGCAGAGCACCCGCGGACTGCGCAGGGCCCTGCCTGCTGCAGGCAGCATGTGAGGCAGAGCAGCTGCCCGAGTCCCCCCTGCTGCCCCCCAGCAAGGGTAGAGCGAAGGCGAGACGGAGGGGCTCGGGCCTGTCCCCGTGCCCTGGCAGGGGGAGGCGCGGGGCAGCGGGTGCCCATCGGCCCCGTTACCTCCACCCCAGCCGGCCTAGAGCCGGGGCAAGGGGAGCCCATGGAGGGGCCCCCCACACGACGGGGCAGCCGGGGGTCCCGGGCAGGCAGGACGGGGTGCCCAGGCAGGATGGGGTGCCCAGAGCTGCAGGGTTGTGCTGGAGGCCCCCATTTGCACTCCCAAGGGATGTGTCCAGGCTGGACACCCATGGGGCTGGGAGGTCGGTACCGCAGTGGGGTGGGGCTGGCACCCCACTTCTGGGGGGAACCCCAGGGCCTGGGGTAGAGCTGCCACCCTGCTCCAGAGGGGATCCCCAGGGCTTGCTGTAGGGCCACCATCCCACTTGGGGGGGGGGGGGTTCCCCAAAGCCTGGAGTGGGGCAGGCACCCCACTCCCTGGGGGGGTATACCCAAAGCCTGGCACCCCACTGCAGGAAGGATCCCCAAGGCCTGGGGTACGGCTGGCACCCCACTCCAGAGGGGATCCCCAAGGTCTGCTGCAGGGCCACCACCCCACTTGGCGGGGGGGGAGGGCAAACCCAAGGCCTGCTGCGGGGCCAGCACCCCAGTCCCGGGCGGGAACCAGGAAGCCGGGGGTGGGACAGGCACCTCACTCCTGGGGGGGTCCCTGGGGCCGCAGATGGGGCCGACACCCCACTGGGCAGGGGGGGAGACCCCGAAGGCTGGGCCGGGCCCAGCATCCCACTGCTGGGGGATCCCCGGGGCGGGGCCAGCACCCCCGCGGGCTGGTACCTACAGTCGCTCCGGGGCAGCACAGGGCGGGGGCGGCGGGGCTGCGCGGTTCCGGTAGGGCCGGTGGGGGGATCCCGACGGGGGGTGTCCCGGGGATGGGGGGGGGGGGGGGGGGGGGCGGTGTCCCGGGGGGGGGGGTTCTGGGGGTCTCACCCAGCAGCAGCAGCTTCACCTCCCGCGCCGCCTTCTCGCCGTCCTCCCGCAGGTTCTTGTCGATCATGCGGGAGCGCTCGGCGGCCGCCTTGTCCTCGGCGCTCACGGTGCAGCCCATGGCGGCGGCGGCGGCGGCTGCCTGCGCGCGGCCGCGGCTCTGCCCTGCCCGGCCCTGCCCGCCCCGCCCCGCCCCTGCGTGAGCCGGAGGGCGGGGCCGACGGAAGGGCGGGGCCGGAGGGCGGGACAAGGCGGAGGGCAGGGGCGGGGCCGGGCCGCCGCGGGCAAGCGGAAGGGCGGGGCCTAACCCCTGCGCGGCGGGGAGGGTCCGTGCGGCTGCTGCGGGTACGGCGCGGGGTGCGACCCGGTGTGCGCCGGGCCGGGCGGGCTTGGGGTGCGACCCGGTGTGCGCCGGGCCAAACCTGGGGAGGGAGATGGAGTCTGGGTGCTGGGCTTTAGGCCTGGGGTCCTTTGGGTGCAGAGAGGTGGGTGCAGCCCCGTGGTGCGGGTGCCTCGGGGCCACCCGCTGAGGGGACGGGGTGTCACGGGGGGGTGGCTCAGGCCTTGGGGAACTGCTCGTCCCGCCGCTGGCCACGGGGCTCGGTCCTCGGGCACCCGTGCGCTGCGTTGCGGGAGGAGGGAGCTCCGCGGCTGGTGCCAGGGCTGCGGGTGCCCGTGGGAAGGGACGGGGCAGGACGGGGCAGCTCTCGCCCGGGGCAGGGGGTGCCCCCGGCGCTTGGCCCCATCCCGGCTCCTGGGGCGGCTCCCTTGGGATTGGCCCCCCCCCCCCCCCCCCACGCAGCCCGAGGAGGGTGCCCGGCTGTGCCAGCTGCCCCCCGGGGCTGGCCCGTGCCCACGCAGCCGCCCCCGCTCCGAGCCAGCCCCACGGCAGAGCCTCGCCGCCCGCGTGTGCTCCCCCCCGGCCCCTCCTTACCCCCCAAACCTTCACCCACGGAGCGGGGTGGGGGGCAGCGAGGGATGCTCTAATCTAGAAGCCGCCGTGCCGTTGCAGCATCCTCCCACGCGGCCCGGCCGCGGGATCCGTGGGGCAGCGCCCGTGGGCACGGCGTGGAGGGAGCAGGGCTGCTCCCGTGGGAGCAGGGCCACGGCGCTAATAAGGCTTCGCTAATGAGCTGGCGCTGGGGCCGGCTGGACTAAAGCCCCTTGCGGGCAGGGGAGAGAGGGGCCCGGGCCGGGGGGGCAAGGGGGGCTCACCCCCCACTCCACACCGTGCCACGGGCCAGGGCTGGGGGGCGTGGGGCCGCCCCCCGGGGGGATACTGGGGGGGGGGACCGAGGGCACCTGCTGCCCCGTCACCGGGCACAGGATGCTCCGGCCCCGCATCCACAGGGGTCCCACTCCCACGGGAGTCCCGTTCTTCCGGGGGTCCCACTCCACGGCGTTCCCACTCCCACAAGGGTTCCGCTCCCCGAGGGCACCACTTCCGCGGGCGTCCCTCTCGCCCGGGGGGTCTCACTCCCACGCGGGTCCCGCTCCGCCGGTCCGGCCGCCCTCCGCAGCGCTCCCGCGGGTCGGATCCGTGCGTGGGAGCGCAGCGCCCCCTCGCGCCCGCGGAGCCCTGCACCCCTGCGCGCGTGTCCCCGTGGGCCCCTACCCCCGCGTGTGCGCTGCTGTCCCCGCGTCCCCATACGTGTGTCGTAGCAAGCATCCCCCCGTGTGCGTCCACGTGTGTCTGTCCCCGTGGGTGCGTGGGAGTGTCCGTACGTCCGTGCCGTCCCCACGTATGTCCCTGCACGCGTGTGCGCTGACCCTGTGCATCCGTGTCCGTACGTCCGTGCCGTCCCCACGTATGTCCCTGCACGCGTGTGCACTGACCCTCTGCATCTGTGTCCGTACGTCCGTGCCGTCCCGGGTGCCAGCCTGCGTGCCATCTCCTTGCCCACCCCAGTGACGCCCGAGACCTGGGCACGTTCACATCTTTATTCTCGCGGCCGGAGGCTTGCCAGCCGGCCTCCTGGCCAGCACAGACATCGCCCCCACCGATAATTTAAAAGCGTCGCCCCCCCCCCCCCAGCACGGCGCAGGGGTGGCCACAGGACAACTGGGATGGGGACACCGGGGCCGCGCTGCAGCCGGCAGCCCCGGGGCAATGGTGAGGGTCTGCAGCGGTGACCCTCACTGGCACTGGGTCACGGCCCCCCCCTCCACTCCATATAGATATATACATTATACAGAGCTACCCAGAGCAACGCAACACATTAAAAAAAGATCTACTCTTATATACAGTATTTATAAAAAGCATCCCAGCCTCCACCACCCCGGTAAAAAAATATGTCTCTTATGTACTTCGCTGCAGGACAGCCCACCCCACCCCCACCCGTGCTGCCCACCCTGCCGGGCTGCCCCCCCCCACGCTGGGAAGGGAGACGGGGGTTGGGAGAGCCACTCTCTGGGTTTTGGCATGGTGTGGGGTATCCCAGCGGCATGGATGGATGGATGGATGGATGGACGGACGGACGGACGGACGGCTGGGAGAGGGGTGGGGGGGCCTGGGTGCTGGCCCTGGGTGCAAGGCGAGTGGGGCCAGCTTGGGTTGCAGGGGTGCCCATCACCCTGGCGTCTGGGCACGCAGACAGGGGTGGCTCTGGAGCCCCGAGCTGGCCCCCAGTGAACGCTGCTCCCAGCCCCCCGCACTCCCCATGCACCCCTTGGGGGGGGGGGGGGTGGGCCCCGGGCAGCCAAGCTGCAGCCCAGGCAGGATGCCAGCGGGCACCAAGCCCCCAGCGAGTGTGCCACCTCCCCAAAGCGATGCGGCCGGTCCCCAAGTGTGGCCTGGGGGTCACCAGGGGTCCCGTCCACGGGCACCGGGAGCCAGCCATTCCCCCAGCAGGCTCAGGAGCAGCAGGCTCGGTACCGCCAGCCACGGGGGCAGAACCACACTTGCCTGTGGGGGCTGGGGTACCCCCACGATGCCGGGGCAGCAGGGTGGCATCTCTCCGGGGGACGGCAGGGGGGGAGGGCAGGTGGCTTGGGCATGGGTGCTGCCATGGGTCGGACCAGCCCCCTGCAGACACTGTTCATCAGGGCTCTCGATGCTGTCTGGGGGGGCAGGAAAGTGCCTCAGTCCTCAGCCCCCATGGCGGGCAGTGCCCCGTGCCCCTGGCAGTGTTCGCTGCTGGCGGCTCTGGGTGTGCAGAGACAAGCTCCAGCTGACAGCCAGCTCCCGGTGAGGTAGGGCAATATTATTCTCCCCATTTTACAGATGGGGAAACTGAGGCGCAGAGCAGGGAGGGTACCCAGTGGAGCGGGGGGGGGACACACAGCACATGCCGCGGGCTCACTGCCCCATCCCGGGCACAGGTCAGAGGGTCCCCGTGCCTGCCATGGCTCGTGCCCCCTCACCACCACCACGGGTGATGGGCAGCGACAGCGGAAGGTCCCCAGGGAAGCCCGATGGGGCCGTGGCTCGGGGGCTGAGCCCAGGGCCCGCTCTCCCTGGGGCACCAGGTGGTGGTGGGGAGGTTGGCGCGGGCACCCGGTGCTGGCTAGTGGCTGCCGCCGCTCTTCCCCCCGCCCGTGGCCCAGTCGATGATGATGAAGCTCAAGCTCATGATCATGAAGAGCACCCCAAGGAGGGCGAAGCAGGCAGCCTGCGGGGACAGGGAAGCGGGTCAGGGATGGCCAGGGTGATGGGGTCCCCCCAGCCAGCCCCAGGACCCTCGTCCCTGTCCCAGTCCACCCACCCCCCACCCCGCTTACCAAGATTTTGGGGGTGGAGCGCAGCGGCTCCTTGTCCTTGGGCATGATGCGGATGTAGAAGATGGCGGGGAAGATGAAGATGAGGCAGGGAGCAGAGGTGGCACCTGGAGCAGACAGGGACAGAGCGGGCAGGGGGCCCCCCGCCCCATGGCTCAGCCCTGCCGGCCCCACTGTTGGGCCATGTCCTGTACCCCCCCCCGCCACCACCGGCCCTGGCAAAGCCTTCCAGGAACCCGGGGACGCTGTGTCCTGGCACTGTCCCCGCACCCCCCCCCCCACCACAGCCAGGGCCTTGGCACCGAGCCAGGTGCCGAGCAGGGGGAGCCGGGCTTGGGGGATCAAGGGAAACACCCAGGGGAAGAGCGAGCGCCGGCAGCCGGCACCACCCCCGTGGGAACCAGCTTGTTGGGACAGGGACAGGGCCGGGGACCCCCACACGCCACCTGGTTCTGGCACAGTGAAAGGGGAAACTGAGGAACGGGGGGAGGGGGTCAGGCAAAGCCCAGCGCCAGGCGGGGCCAGGGGCTGCCATGCTGCCCACGACGCCCAGAGCTTGGGGGGGGGGGACAGGAGCGGGGCGCTGCCACGCACCGATCATGCCGAAGATGCCAAGGATGGAGGGGGCGAAGATGACCAAGAGGTTGATGAAGGTCAGCAGGACCACAGCGATAGTGACGTGGCGGATCCAGCTGAAGTCCTTCCCTTGGAACAGCATCTGCTGGATGGCCCGGCGCACCTGGGGATGGGGATGGGATGTCACGCTCCATCCTTGGACCCAGGGCCCATCTCACCCATTGTCACCGCAGTCCTGACAGTTCCCATCATCCCCTCCCAGGCCTGTCCCCATGGTCCTGCCAGTCCCTGTCACCCCTTCCCCTGCCCCAGCCTTGTCCCCACAGCCCCACTGGTCCCCAAGACCCCTGCCCCTGCCCCCCAGCCTGTCCCGTTCCCCAATCCCTGCAGCCCCGCTGATCCCTGACACCCTGTCCCTGGGCCTCAGCCCCATTGCTGCCTCAGTTTCCCCTCTCAAAGCCTGGTGTCGAGGTCCTGTTTCAGCTGAGGGGTGGCGGTGCCACCTGGCATCCCCACGGGGCCACTCACCGGGAAGAGGACGATGGGGACGGTAAGGGTGACGGCCGTCAGCACGGCTACCCGCACGCACAGGATGAGCACGTCAAAGGGGTCCACCTTGTTGTACGTGTGCAGCAGCTCTGACTCCACCCGGCCTGCGGGCACCGGTGGGGAGCCACTGGGTCAGCCCCTGCACCGCCACCCCCCCCCCTCCGGTGCCGGCATGCCGGCAGGGCCCCCGATCCCCTCCCCGAGGTCTCACCGTAGAATGTGAGGTAGCCGAAGAGGGCGGCCAAGAAATACATGAGGTACATGACCGTGATGGAGATGTTGGAGATACACTGCATCTTCTTCTTGGAGGGGCTGTGGGACATGGCGGACTCATCACGGCCCCCACCGCCCAGCCCACCCCGTGGCACCCGCCAGCACCGAGCACCCACCCAGCAAGGAGGGGTGATGCCGGAGCACCCTGGGGTGCATGGGGGCTGAGCGGAGAGGGGTTGCGTCCCCCTTCCTGGGCTGCGTGGTAGGTCAATCACCCACCAACAACCACCCACCCACCCATCCTGGGTCACAATATCCACCTTCCAGGGGTCCTGTCACCCACCACTCATCCTGAGTCATGTCACCCACCTCCCAGGGATGATATCAGCCACCACCACCGAGCCGCCCACCTACCCCAGGTTATATTACCAATCTCCTGGGGCTGATATCACTCACCACCCACCCACCCATCCCACGTCCTATCACCCACCTCCCCACAATGCCCGGGCACAGGTCCCACACACTGCTTTTGGGTGGGCACCGGATGAAGCCCACCCCTCCCCGTGGGTGCCCCCACCCAGGACTCACTCCTTCAGCTCGGTGTAGATGGGCAGAACCTCAGGGTGGCAGACGAAGGCGAAGGCCATGATGGGGATGGTGTACGCCGTCTGCACGAGAGGAGGGCGGCTGAGTGCCGGGGCCAAGCCAGCAGATGCCACCAGCACCACGACCAGCCACCTTCATGGGGTGGGGGCTCACCCAGAGCCCCAGGGGTGCATCCCAGGTCCCTACCTGGGAGTTCAGGGTGAAGAAGCTGGGGGTGCAGGTGCCCTGGTCAGGAGCCTGGAGGACAGTGTAGCCATTCTGGTAGTCGCTGGTGCTGATGAGGGTGGCGTTGAGGCTGCCCGTGAGGTTCCCCTCCTGCTCGGGAAGCGGGCAGGGGACATGGAACTTCTTGTAGATGACCTGGGGTGGGGGACACACAGGGACCGTCAGCGCCCAGCGCCACCACCGCGCGCAGCAGGAGGGTGCCCCTGCAGGGACCCTTCTATGGGGCACCCTTTGCTGGCGGTGCCCCATGGCGATGCTGGCCCCCCAGCCTGTCCCCACCAGGGTGGGCAGGGGGCAGAGCAGGGCAGCAGCACGTGGAGGGGCCGCACGCATGGTTCCCCCCCCCCCGCCACCCTCTCCCTTCCCCTTTCCCCGGCGCTCGGCTCCTTCAGCCTAAAATAACCCAGCAGCATGACAGCACTGCCACAACATCTCCGCAGCCCCGAGCACCCACTGTCCCCGCTGTCACCACAGCACGCAGCCCGGCCGCACGCTGGCGGAGCCACGCACCCTGGCAGAAGGGATGCTCGGCATCCCGAGCCGCCGGCTCGTGCCTGGCAGGTGCTCACCGAGATGAGGAAGAAGCCCATACAGCTGAGGGAGAAGCCGCTGGCGTAGCCAAGGTAGCCTGGGGAGGGAGGAGAGTGGCCCGTGGGTGCGGGCAGGACCCTCGCGCTGGCTGGGCACCCCCTCCTTGCCCACCGCCCCCAGGCTGGTACCGTCACCCTGCAGGAGCCCCGGGGTGCCAGACACCGGTGCCACACACAGCATCACCCTGACTTACCCAGCTGCTTCATGAGGGCCAGGGGCAGGATAATGGTGATGGAAACCAGGATCACCAGGTAGTTCCCGTTCATGTACCAGTCCCTGGAAGCAGAGGGCCTGCTCACTGTCCCGCTCTGCCAGGGCACGGGAGGCACAGGCAGCCATTGGCGATGGGGGCTGTCTGCCATCCAAGGGACCCCACAGCTGGCAGCTCCAGGGATGCCGTCATCCACCAAGGCTGGCATCCCTGCTGTGCTCTGAGGACCCCTGAGATGGCATCCCTGGGGACCCCGGAGGCCAGCATCCCTGGGGGCCCTTGAGCCAGGGTCCTGCCTACCCCCATAGTGGCACACCCACAAGGGCTAGAGCTGCTGCAGGCAGGCTGAGAACTGCTGTTCTCAGCACACGTTTGCCCACGGGCAGCCCAGGGCACCAGCATCTGCAAGGGGGCTCAGCCAGGTCCTCGACGCCCCAGGCAGAGGAGGTTGCCCCTGGCCACCCCTGCCCAGCCCTGGTCCCACGCGTGAGCATGCCAGAGCAGCCGGAGTCGAGCCTGGCTGGGACACCCGGCCCCAGACTGGTGGAGGTCCCAGCGGCAGCTCTGCCTGGCATCTGCCCAGCTCTCACCCCCCGTGCCACTGGGTGGGGATGTGGGCATGGGGTGGGGGGCACCCCTTCCCAACCAGAGTTCTCGTCCCCCACCCTGCAGCCCCAGGCTCTGCTCAAGAAGGAAAGCCTGATCCCAAGGGGATGTGAGGAACAGGGATTGGAAGTTCAGCCCAGTTTAATCCCACCCGGGGGCTTATTCAGCACTGATGGTTATCAAAAATAGTAGTGGCTTAACGGCAGTAAATCCCTGCCATGGGCTGCACAGCTGGAGCCGAAGCCCCGGCGCCTGCCCGGGGAAGGCACACAGGCAGCGCAGGCAGGAGGCACTCACGTGGTCTTCTCCTCCAGGTTGAGGAAGGTCTGGATGACAAGAGGCACTTCCGATTTGACGATGTACAGGTAGCTGGACATAGCTGCAGGGCAGAGCAAGGTCATGCTGCAGCGGCGTGCTCCGGTCCCAGCCTCATCGGATCCCCACCCCAACCCCATCCTCACCTCCGATGTTCTGCAGCGTGATGGCGATGGCTGCAGCCAGCTTCCCCGGCGTGCCAAAGGCTCGGTAGCCCAGCTGCTCGTAGGCACGGATACCTGCGGGACGGGGAACGGTGGCGGGGTGAGTGTCGGGAGGGCACTCCCCGGCACAGCCCCTCTGAGGATCCGGCACTCACCCACGATGCCGGAGGACTTGAGCAGCAGGTGGATGGAGTAGCTGGAGAGCAGGGCCACTGCCGTCAGGAGGAAGCTGCAGGAGGACAGCGCCATCACCAGCGGGTCACAGCACCGGGCTCAGACACAGCCATGGGGCAAACCCCACGCGGGCGGGCTCTGCCTGCAGGCAGCCGTCCTGGCAGGCCACCCGGCCCCTCACCTTGGCACCAGCTGGGTGCTCGGGGGGCGGATGGGCCGCAGGGTGAGAGCACCCCACAGCCACGGGGCTACCCCAGCCCTGTGGGGTCCATGGCCCCACACCCAAGGGGAGCCGGCACCTGCGTCCTTTGGGCCACGTGGGGAAATCTGGTCTTGTATTAAGGCAGTCAAGCCTTCATCCTCCTCCTCCCCAGCGGGGCACAGTGCCCAGCAGCAGCAGACAGGCTTATGCCAGGGACGGTCATTGCTCAGGCAGCAGGACACCGGTCCCCGCATCACCCCAAGCCAGGGGCCCTTTTCTCGCCTGCACCCCTGGCACCCACCGATCCCCTTGGAGGAGCCCACACCCAACCCAAGACCCCATGGGCACACGGCACTCACAGGAAGAGGATGATGCCGGTGTTGGCCATGGCGTAGGCCAGCCCCAGGATGCCGCTGCCCATGATGGCGTTGCTCAGGTTGAAGACGGACATCCCGAAAGACGTCTTCCCTTCAAACTGCATGCACGAGACACAGCGGGGAGGGGATGCACTGGTCGCGCCGGGAGCTACCCCCATCCCACCACCACCACGGTGCCCGTGCCGATACTCACGTCGGTGAAGTGCGTCTGCTTCTTCTCAGCGCCATGGGGCAGGAACTCCTCCATCTCCGCCGCACCGGACTGGTTCTCCTCAAACCTGGCCGCCGGAGGGAGGGGGGGTGAGGCCAAAGCAGAGCCAGGGGCTGCCATGCCACCCTCCCCGTGCCCGGGCAGCACCGGCTGGTATTGCAAGGGCAGGGAGCAGCCAGGAGGACCCACAAAGCCCCTAGCACCCCCACTTGTCCCAGGGCCCCTACCTGTCGCCCGCCAGCGAGGGGACGGCGGAGGCGGTGAGCGTGGCCGCATGTTTCCCATTGGGCACCAGCTCCACCATCTCGGCCTGGAGGGGCACGTCCGTGGCGTCCATGGCAGGGAGGCGGCTGGGCTCGCTGCAAGCTCTCCTCAGGCTCTGCAAGAGGGGGGCAACAGGGCTCTGGCTCTGGGCAGGAGCACTGGAGGGGCTGGCCTGGGGTTCCACAAGTCCCGCATCCGCTGGGGATGCTGGAGTGGGGCTCAGCACCGGTGCTGGTGGCACCACAGGGACAGGCACCCGGGCATGACAGCGATGCCCAGCCAGGCATCACCGCGGCTGGACTTCTCCCTTCTGCCAGCTCAGCACACATCCCTGACCCGTCCCCTCGCCCAGCCAGCCGTCCCGCAGCCCACCCCGCAGGACCGCCCCGCTCCTTTGCCCGCAGCACAGCCCCAGCGCAGCCCCAGAGCCTCCGTCCGTGACACCTGCCCACCTCCCTTCCCCTGCACGCAGCTCTCGGCTGCACGCCTCAGTTTCCCCTCCCAGAGACGGGCACCGACAGGCGAGCGGGGACGTTTGGGAGGGCAGCTGGGGACAGGGTGGGAGCTCAGGACCCTCCCAGCCACCACCGTTACGTAAAACCTGCGGCGCTGCTTAGCACGAAGGGCTCGCCCGCATCCCGCCACCCGGGGCCCGTGCTGCCAGGGTGCCAAGGCAGGGGGCTCGGGGGCACGTCAGGGCTGGACAAACGGAGCAGGAAAGAGTGCGGGGCCGGGAGACAGCTCCTTGGCAGGGGAAGGCGGTCGGGCTGCCGAGCGCAGGACGCCTTGGCACGCCGCACAAAGCTGCCTCTGTGCGAGCCCCGGCCCTCCCCGCCCCGCTGGGAAACGGCACAGGGTGGTTTTCTGGGGCAGGCTGGCAGCCGGGGCAGGGTCCCCCGCCACCCCCCACCATCCTAGGGGGCTGGGGTCCTCCCCGTGCAGCCGGGGGTCTCCACCTCAGGGTCACAGGATGATGCCACCCGGCCCAAGGCGAGGGCTGGCTAGGATGCAGCGCGGTCCCCAATCCTGGGAGGATGCTGCTGCCCCATCACCCCAGTGCCTGGGGTCCCTGTGGGACGAGTCTGTGTGTTCCCAGGGGATCAGTGGCCCTGGGGACCAGTGAGTCTTCCCATGGCACTGCTGGGCCAGGGAGACGCTGGGGACAGTGGCCCCCCCCAGCACGCAGGGGAAGCATGTCACAGTGGGGTGCAGGCACTTTCATGCTCCTGAGCTGCTGCTCTGCCTGTCCCGGCCCATCCAGGCCACCAAGGAGACTTGGCAGGGTCTCCCAAGCCATACGCCGGCTACCGGCAGTGCCAGGGGGGCTGAGACCCTAAGGCTGGCCCAGGGTGGGGGGCACACGGCTGGGTGGCACACGGCTGGGCCATCCAGCCTGCAGCACCCAGCCTGGTGGGGAAACTGAGGCAGGGCGCAGGCCAGTGGGGACCAGAGCAGGGAGGCTCAGCCATGCGGCGGAAGAGAGGGAAGCGCAAGGCGGGCGCTGGGTGATGATTTATCCCCTCTGCTAGGCCTCCGCTTGGGCTGGATCCAGGCACGAACAAGGCTGCCAGCACGTCCAAACGCCGCCGTTAACTCTGCGCCTTCCCACCGCCGCGGGCAGGCATCGCCGAACCCACCGCTCCCAGTGCCGGGCTCAGGGGGGGCCGCCAGATCCCCAGTGCTCCATCACCTCCCCGAATGCCCCCCCAGTGCTGCCAGACTGCCCGTAGGCAGGGCTCCGCTGTATCCCACTGGCGGTGGGCAGAACCTGCCCCACTCCCCCTGCCCGCTCCCCCGTGGGCGCCGGGGAGGCTGGGCGCTCTCCTCTGCAGCCCCTTTCTTCTCCCAGGTTATAATTACACCTCGCCGGGCGGCTCAGGAAATACCAACCTCTTTCCCCAAGCGCCTCTCGGAATAGCAAGCGGCACAGCCAGGCTCATTTCGCATGCACCAGGGTTAGCGCCGCCACCCAGACGCTTCCTCCCGCCGGGCAGCGCTGGCACAGTCCTGGCACAGTCCTGGCACAGTCCTGGCACCGCTCACCGCCACCTCGTCGGCCGGTCCCGGCCTTTGCCCCTCGGCCAGGGTCTCCCAGCGGCAGCCGGGGAAGGGGGGGGCAGATGAAAGGGGAGGGAACGAGCGACGCTTCGATCGGGCAGAGCATGCCCTGCCTGCCGCTGTTTGCCTTGCGATAAGGCTGGGCAGAACAACAAATACATGCAGTGGCGGATGGCCCTGGGGAGGTGGGGTGGGTCCCCCCAGGGCTCGGGGTGGCGGGTTCAGCCCCGTCCCTGTGTGCTCGCCTCAGTTGGGGAGCCTCCGCTCTGGTCAAAGAGCATCTCCCTGGGGATCTATTCCCGCAAGGTGCCAGTCCCGAGAACCCCAGCCCACCGCAGGGCTGCCGTGGCACCGCACAGATGGGATGCTGCCATCCTCACTGCCACCTCGGGCAGCCTGTTTGCCGCTTGGCATCGTCCCTGCTGACTGCCAGCCCCAGCGCCCGCTCGCCCACCCTGATGGCGTGGGCACAGCCACGTGCGTGGACACAGAACCCCCCCCCCGCTGTAGCACCCAGGGCTGTGTCCCTGGGGGTGCTGAGCCAGCTGCGCTGATTTCCCGGCATGCGTCTCTCCGCTGCCTGCCGGCTCCGGGTGACACGGACGGTGACAGCCCTGCTGCGCCGAGACCTCCCATCTCTCCCGGCTGTCCCAGGGGCTGCTCCCGCTGTCCCACTGCTCAGTGACACCGGGGACATCGTCCACCTCACCAACCGTCCAGCACAGCCAAGCAGCCTGAGCTGGGCCCCGGTGCCGTCCCACCGCTCCCCCCGCGGGGAACGCCAAGCCGTATGCGTGGGGCGGCACGTACCCTCCCCGCCGGCCACGTCTGCGCACCAGGGGAGGCTACGTTTGGTCTCGCACACCGCGTCCCAGCCTGCGCAGAGGCCTGCTCCCCCCTCGCCAGGATGGGGACACGTGTGGGGCGGCAGGCCTCCCACATCCCTGCCCTGGCAGGCAGCAGGCAGCCCTGGGCTCGCCCCAGCCCCTTGCCAGCCTTCCCCAGGCACCGGGGCACCACAGTGGGGGGGATCCGGCCCTGGAAGGGGCTGCATCTCACTGCCCAACACCTTGCTTCCACCCGGACTTTATTTACAAGTTGGAAAATCCTAGCTGGGAGCAAGGCACAGCCAGGAGCAGGGCAGGGGGGGCAGAGGAGCTCTGTCTGCAATGCCAGCGGGACGTGTCGGATGGAGGGTCCATCGCAGCTGGCAGCATGATGAGGAGGATGCGTATGACCCCAGGAAAGCCCAGCCCTTGTGCTGCGCCGGTTCCCCCCATCAAGCCTCGCCACAGCACAGTCCCCACCGGAGCACACTGTGCCGGTGGGAGTACGGCACAGAGGGGGACCGGCAGCTGCTGCCTGCCAGCCCTGCCTGCGCCACACAGTGCCAACCTGGGGTGCGACAACCCACTGTGTCCCCACAGCCCGTGACACCCATCCGTGGGCACCCACTGCTCTCACCCACCGGGAACGAAGGCCCTGGGTCTCCCTGGCAGCAGGGGGGGTGCTCCTCCGGGCTGGGGACCACCGCAGGGCAGAGACCCCCTCCCCATCTCCTCTCCCTCCACAGATGAATCCTGGTTAATCCGCCCCAGCTGGGGCCGCGGGACTATTCCGGGTGGTAATCCGGCTTTAGCGCCAAGCCTGCTGCAGCTGCTGGCCTGCGTGCTTGCAGCCAGGTACCCCACTGCCACCGGTGCGTGCCGGGGGGCCGGCAGCAAGGCCCCCCCCGTCTTTGCCTGCCTCCCCAGGCGGCTGTTCGGGTTTCAGCAGAGCTGGGCATGCACAGGTCTCATGTTCCCTGGGGCTGTGCTGGTGACAGAGCCCTCCTGGAGAGACTGGCAGCATGGGCAAGCAGGCAGGGACTGCCATCAGGCCCCTTGGGGTTAGCCCCGACATCACTGCTGAGCACCAGGTGAACCCCAACCCTGGGTCCCTCATTAGTCCCCTGGACTATCAGGGATGGGGTGACCCCCAGCTTGGGGTCCTTGGTCAGACCCCAGGACCATTGCTGGGCACAGGAGACCCCCAACCTGGTGTCCCTGGTCAGCCCCCGGCACCGCCGGGGCAACAGCTCAAACCTTGGGGGTCCCTGGGCATCACCTCCCCAGCGAGGCGGGATCCCAGCAGGGCAGGGACAGGCAGCGGGGAGCCCCGTGTACAGAGAAACCCCCCCCAGGACAGCCCTGGGAGCCCGGGTGCTGGGAGCAGAGCCAGCCCGACCCTGCAGGAGCAGGGCCTGCCCTTCCCCCCCAGCGCATGCAGACGTGGCTTTGCCCCTGACCTGCCTTCCTAAAATTAGCACCCCAAACCTGTTTTTAAACCTACGGTATTTCTCTCCCGCCACCTCCCAGCCAAGCAAAGGCAGTGCTGTCATCCCACCTCCCCCGGGGGCAGCAGGCATCCAGAAGAACAAACCCAGCTGCCCAGGGGTACGGTCAGGCACATCACTTTTGGGGTGAGGGCTCCAGGGTACACCCCCATGTGCACGGGGACACCAGCAGCCACATGGAGGGACAACGGGAGACAACCTGCCCAAGTGCATGGCTGGAGAGCCTCTCTGGGTAGCCCCACTATAGACCCTCCCTGAATAGACCTGCTGGAGACCCTCATGAGATAGCCCCACCAGAGACCTTCACTGGATAGCCCCACCGGACAGCCATGCCAGTCAGCCCCACTCATGGTCCCAGCACAAGTTGGCCAGTGAGGTCACTGCTCCTGGGCTCACCTAGCGCTGGGGCGACCCAGAGGTCCAGCCCCAAATGCCACGGCGTGGCCTCAGGCCAGGCAATGCCCCCAGCGCTCTGGCCAGGGCGGAATTGGCCGCAGCAAGAAGCAGCGAGCAGCTTTCTAAGCCACCGTCCTGGCTAGCAGGGCTCCAGGCAGCTTGCCCAGGCAGCTCAGGGCCATGCCTGCCGCGCTGGGAGCAGTGTCCACCTGGGGTCTTCCCTCAAAGAGCACAAGCGGCACCCACGTCCTCGGGGACAGTTCTCCCGAGCCCGGGGACGTGCCTGCAGGCAGAGCGTGCCAGTGCCTGGGCTGGCTTGTGGCCACCAGTCCCAGCACCGTTCTGCAGCAATGGACGTGCCGGGGTCTGGGACACACTGGGAAGGGGAAGGGTACGGTGTGGAAGGTGGTGGCAGAGCCAAACATCACATGGGGAGGGTTTTCCAGTGCCAGAGCCATGGCATAGCTCAGCCATGGCAATCCCTGCCAGCCGCACACCCCGGGATGGGGCCACGGGGGGAACAAGGGACCGCAGGGTGGGTACCAGCCACCACCGTCACACCAGGTCCTCCCCCATCCAAGCACCAATGCCAAGGTGAGCTGGGAAGAGCGGTGGGGAAACTGAGGTCAGGCAAGGGGAGCTGTGCCCAGCACCAGCACAGCCCAGGCTGCCACTGGCACAACCGGGCATGGGAGGAAGGGGTTGAGCCCATGCAGGAAAAGGTCAGGCAGCAGAGGCAGCTGGCGACATGGGGACAGGGACAGGGAGGGCACAGGATGAGGCCGCTTGCACCCAGCATGGCTCTAGGGGAGGCCAGGTAAGATGGCAGCTTGAGCCCAAAGCATGTCAGCTGGCTTTAGGCTAGATGTTGGGTTTTGCTTTAAACTCCTGCCTGTCAGGAGCTCAGGGTCACCCAGGGAGGACGGTGTCATGGATGGTGGCACTGTGGGGACTGATGGGCAGGTAACACCTGAAAAAGCCACGTTAGGTTTTCTATCACACCCTGGGAGATGCGTTTTGCCTTGGAAGCGAGATGCTTTCCAGGAGTTCCCACTCCCTAAAACCACCCAGCCTTGGTGGGTGGGATGACACCAAGGAGTCAATGGCAAAAAAAAAAAATCTAAGCTGCCATTTGCTGTGGCAGCACCAGGGACACCGGGAAGGACCAACCTCAGCTGTGGCCTCGTGTATCCCCCATCACCTCAACACCCCCAGCAGAGTACCCCGTCCCAACCAGGGACCGTGATCTGCCTGCCATCAGGCCACCCCGCCAGCCTGGCATCTGCTCCCCAGCCTGAGGACAGCAGGACCATGCTAGCTGTCCCCCCGCCGGCACAGGGGACCCAGCCAGCCCCGGACCTGCGTCAGTGGCCGGGGAGGCGCACAGCGGCTGAGACCCACGCGGCGAGTCGGGTTCGGGGCATGGGGGGCCCGTCCCATCCCCGTTCCGCCTCTGTTTTCTCAAGGGCTGCATTTCCAAAGAAGCCCGTGGGATCCCACTCCTTCCCCCCGTCCCCACGCGCCAAGGAAAATAGGCTCTGCCGGTGCCTGTTTGTTTGCCGTGGCTGTGGCCCCGGCGTGTGATTACAGCTGCAGCGCAGCCGGGCGCTGCGGAGCCCTTTGCGCCTCGGCCAGGCTCCCCCGCGGTGCCGGCATCCCCCCACGTTGCCCCCTGGGCCGGCCGGGGTGCCCCCACTGCGCCCCAGCATCCCTGGCCACCGGAACCATGGCACATTAGCGCTCGGTCCCCGGTGAACAGGGCAGCATCCTGGGGCACGGAGGGCTTTCTGTGGGGGTGCCCCCCACAAAGCCGGGGGGTGAACGCATGCTGCTGGCCAGCAGCAGGGACCAGGCAGGTCTAACAGCTCAGCTTGGTCTGGATCCAAACGCCAGTGGAAAATTCCCCGTCTCCTCTGTGGCGGCTCAGCGCAGCCATGCCCTCCACAGCCAGCCAGGGCTCAGCCCCGTGCCGGGGCTCTGTCTCCCCTCCATCCCACCTGCCAGGAACTTGTCAGGGTCCCCTGGCTTGACCGTGCCACCACAGAGCCAGCACAGGGAGCCACAGCCGCCTGCTGTGCCTCAGTTTCCCCTCGGGGAAGGTTTTTCTCTGGCGGGACATTAGCAAGAAGCCTCGGGCAGAGCAGGCCACCGTGCCGGCTGGCATGGGACACGCGTGGCCGGCAGGAACGCAATGTGCCGCCTGCCTTTCCGCGCCGCCGTCCCAGCCAGACGTGCTCTATAAATACCCCGGGCCTGGGGAAGCGTCGCATGCATGGCCAAGCCGAGCCTCGGCAGCACCCGTGGCGGCCAGCATCACCGTCCCCAGCCGTGCCCCCTGCCGCGCACCACTCCTCGCCCCAGCACCCTGACACCCGATCCCGGCCACGACCGCTTCCAGCCTTAAGAAACATATGTCGTTCCCACAGGCAATTAAAAATTAAAGCGGAAAAAAAAGGGAAAGAAAAGGGGGTTTGGGGGTTGGTGTTATTATTATTATCAGCAAAGCAGGTGATGATGCCAAACCCCCCCGGCACCACGGGCAGGAGCTTTGCCTGGGCGTTAGGGTGGAAAAGCAGCTCTGCCTTCCCTCTGCCCTCGCAGGATTTGTTACCCACCCGTGGGAGGGTTTCAGCAGCTGGAGAGGGAAGTGCCAGGAGAAAAGGAAAGCAAACAGCCCCGGGGAGCTGCCACCTGCCAGGCTGCCGGAGCCCCGGAGCCTTCCCCGGTGCTGCCGGGGCAGTTATCCGGCTCCGGGAGGAGGAGGAGGAGGAGGAAGAGGGGGAGGAAGAAGAAGAGGGGAGCAGGGGATTTCGGAGAGCGCCGGGCTGCGGGAGGAGAGCGGGGCCGGGCGGTGGGGCGAAGGGAGATGAGCCGGGGGAAGGGGGGGACTAAGGGGAGGCGAGAGCTCCAAGCCCTCGGCAGCCTTCAGCCGCGGAGTTTCCCGAAGGCGGCAGCAAAAAGCAAGGGGAGGCGGGGGGGGGGGGGGGGGGGGGGGGTGCGTGCAATTGGGGAGACTGGGAGGGACTGGGGGGTTCTTACCTACCCCCTCTCCGGCGGTGCCTCTGCTGCGGGCTGGGGCGAGCAGCCCCCGGTGACCAGCCCCGCGGTGCCGGAGATTAGAGACTATCCTGCGACCGTAATCCCGGCGGAGACGAAGATTAAACCGGACCCGGGCCCGCCCCCAGCGCAGCGGCTCCCAATCTCCACGCTGCCCGGCAGCGTCGGGGGCTGGGGCCGGGGAGGGACCGGCCGCGGAGGGGAGCACACCCGGCCCCGGCCCCGGCCCCGGCCCCGCCTCGCCCGCCGCCCCATCGCCTGTCGGCGTCCCTCCGGGCATCGCCGCCCCACCGGGCATTGGTGCCTCACCGGGCACGGCCACTCCCCGGGCATCACCCACCCACCGGGCATCAGTGTCCCCCCGGGCATCATCACCCCCCCTGGGCACCGGTGCCTAACCGAGCATCCCCACCCCACCGGGCATGGCCACCCCACTGGGTATCAGTGCCCCACCAGGCATCACCACCCCACCGGGCATTGCTACCCCACTGGCTGTCGCCACCCCACCGGGCATCACAACCCAGAGCACCAGTGACCGGCACTCAAAGCAACGGGGCTGCCACAGTTGCTTTAATGTAACCTGAAGGGCTAAATCCAGCAGGCATCTAGTGCAGGCGCTGGGTTTTCTCCCCTCTTAGTGAGGGGCAGAGTCACCCCACAGCTGGGGAAAGTCCTCCCCAGCTCCCCCCCGCAGCCAGCTTCTCTCCCCGGCCTGGGGAATTCAAGCCACACTCAAGTTAAACCAGCCCAGCTGGCTGCCCTGCTTGGGGGTGACCGCCCTGGTACCTCCCAAAACTGGGAGCAAACAATCCGGGTGGGACTATCCCAACGTGACCCAGAGTAGGGGGGACACTCCAGTCCCCTCCTCCGGTCTCCATCAAACATCCCTGCTTGAGCTGAAACACCTCTTTTTTCATGGAGACAAAATTTGGCGGTCTACCCCCACAAAAGTGCCCCAAAGAGGAAACTACTTCTCCCAAGAGCATCCCACGTGGTGCAGGGAGAGCCAGGAGCTCCTGGCCAGCCACCAGCTGCGTCCCTGCAGGTTTCCTGCCCCTTCCAAAGGCCTGTCCCCCCAAACTGCCTCCTGCCCTCCTCAGCAGGGCACTCTGCTCCACTGCCCTGCCTGGCTTTTACTTTGGAGGAAAATCTTTGGGGTCCACATGACGGTGAGGTGGGGGCTCGATGCACCCGCCTCCCCATGCAGAGCAGGGCGCCCTGTGCAGCACATGGGACGGAGCCGGATGGTCGCTGCCACACGTTGGCAGGATGGCTCCGCACGTTGCTGGGAGGCTTTATTTGTGTTACACATATCTTTCATAAATCCTCGGGAAGCCTCAGGCGGACTGAGATGGAAACGACTCCGGCAGCAAGCGTCGCCATCGGGCTGGGAGGAGGAAAACCTCCCCTTGCCCCGCAGCAGCGGCAGCAGTGCCCTCTCGCCCGGCCGTCGCGGGACGTTAAATATTCAGCGGCAGCTCTGCCCTCATGCTCCCGGCAATCCCACGGCTCCTGTTACTGCTGCTCTCCTTTGGCCAGAAACATCCATTAACTAATTTCTAATAACAGCAGCATGCGTAAGTGCTGAACCAGCGCTAGCTGGCACGCCGGGGGGGGGGACGGGACCGGAGGCGGCCAGGTTTGGCAGGGTGGCGAGGGGGGAGTCGGAGCCACCCAGAGCCATGGGCATGGCTGGGCTCAAACCATCCGCTTAACCCTTCCCCGGCCCTGGCACAGGCGGGCACCAGCCACGTGGCACCGGTGTGGAGACGTCCCCCGGGATGGGTGGCAACGTGCCTTGTAAAAGGAGGCTGAGAGCTGCCGCCCTGTAAGCAAACACGGCGCGGGCAGCTGGGGACGGGCAGCACGGCCCCGTGGCACACGGGGTGCAGTGCCTGCTGGTGGGGTGGGCATGCTGGGGGGCAGCGGTGCAGGCAGCAGCTCAGAGCCTGCCCACTCCTTTTCCTTTTCTCCTGTTGACACAAATAGAAGCCGTGCCCCCTCATTATCGTCCCCTCTCTTGTCCTCTGGCATGTGACACCCCTTTCCGTCACCTCCTCCCTTTCAGCTGGGCAGAGGAGATGCCCTCACCATCCCCACCGCGTCCAGCTGAAGCTCTGCAGAAAACCAAAGCAGTGAGAAGGAGAGGAGGGAGAGGGAGTGCAGATGTCCCCAAACTTCCCAGAGCTGGCCCAACGGGTCCCTGCACCTCGCAGCCAGCACACGGCAGCTCCAGCCCGCTGCAGCCAGGCTGGCCACAGCGGGGACTGGTCCCCTTGCTGTGGCCAGGGGCTGCCTGGGAGAGGGGTGGGCTAAGACCCTCCTCTCCGCCTCCCGAGCCCCCGGCCGATGGTGCTTCCCTGGCACAGCCCGGGACATTTTTGCCGCCGTCTCTGGTGGTGTCAGGCCTGTGCCCGGGCTCCAGTGGATTGCAAAACTGCAGCCGTGCGGTTTTCTCTGGCCGGCTGGAAAGTTTGACGCCGGATTCCCAGATGTGAGGAGCCTTCGGGGGAGCACGGCACGGCGCGTCCTGCCAGCAGCATCCTGCCTCGCTGGTGGCGGGAGCTGAGCGCCATGCCGGCTGTGCAGTGCCACAGCCCTCGCCTGCAGCCCACCCCCGTGCAGTTTGCCCTCTCACCAATCCCCCCAGCCAAAAGCTGCCCTATTTTTTATCCTTCAACCACACTTGGAGATCAAGCAGATTAGAGTGAGCCCATAAAACCCCTCAGCCTCAAGAGCATCCCGATGCAGGATAAGGCCGGCCAGGACCCAGCCACGAAGGAGCAGGTGCCCTGCATGGCCAGGGCGTGCTCTCCTTGTCACGCTTAGTTCCCTTGCCCGGCCCCTGCGCCTGCTGCCTGCTGCTGCCTGCCACTGCCCGCTGTTCCCAGGGCTGAGCTGGGAGATGGCAGGAAGATATGGTGGAGATAACAGTTAGACCCGCATCCAAAGCGGTGTTCCCCCCGCCACCACCATGGGCTCTCCAGCAAGAAGCCTCCCGGAGCTTGTCCTTGCTTGGAACACACCAGCGGATGCCTCTGGTCTGCAGCACCGGCCATCCCGCAAGCATGACCCCAGTACCCAGCGGGGACTCTGAGACTGCCGCTGTCCCCCCAACCCCATCACTGGGAAGCCAGCGAGGCACAAAAGGGGCCAGGAATGCCGGTGGCAGGAGGAAAGGGATGCCTGCGGCCAGCAGCGTGGGCTGGGGGGGACTTCGGGGTGACACCTGCCCTAGGCTATGCCCAGGTCAGGACCCTTCCTCCTCCTAGCCACCTCCTCCACAGAAGCCCCCCCGATGCCAGCAGCATGGCGCCTGGGCCTGGAGCTGGCGGGGGGCAGCTCGTGGCCCCCTCCCTCACCCTTGACCGCCGCCTCCCTCGCAGCACATGCTGTCATGTGGCAGGGCACAACAACAACAAGGACTAATTGGTTAATGCGATTTCAAAACATGATTTGCAATTATAACTCACCAGAGAGCATTCAATGATCCCGCACATTGGGAGAGTGGGTTTTTCTCCTTCGCTTGTTCCTGGAACCTCGAAACCAATTAACTTTACAGAAGCCAGAAGCAAAGTGCTGCTCAGCAGACCTGAAGGGTGGGTTATCTCTGCGCTCAATCACTTCCCTGCCAAGTGCAGCACTGGGAACCAAGGAACCGAGGACGAACCCCGGGGTAACCCCGCTGCTTCTCCCTGCAGCACTGCAGGGCTTGGAGGATGGTCCTGGGACCCCCCAGCTCCCGCAGTGCCTGCCAGGATGCTGGTCCCACACAAGCTCCTCCAAGTTCCAGCCATCAAGCACCAAGTCTGCTCGGAAAGTGCTTGAGGGCAGGAGGATGCCCTGAGCCCTAAGAGATGGGGACAAACTGTTCCTCTTGGCCTAGGGGGACCGTTACCGCTGTCACCTCTGGAGATGCCAGCATCAGCCCGCTCATCTCTGCCACCCAGGCAGGGCAGCCGTGTCCCCGCTGTCCCCGCTGGCAGCACCCCACAGCCCCACCAAGGCCAGGGGCTTTGCTCCCATGGGCTTGCTGTCTTGCAGCAAGGGCTTAAGTGCCTTTAAGGCAATTAAACAAAGACTTAGCAAGGACTTTAATGCCTTTAAATGCAACTTAAACGCCTTTAAAGCCAAACAAGCCCAAGTGGCCGTGATGCACCTGAAATATCTGGCACCCAGTGCCCCGCTCTGGGCTAGCTCCTCTGAGTCTTGGCCCATTTCCCCAGTGTCCCCAGTTGCTGGGCTCTGTTGCTCCCCACGTCCCACTGGAAAGCTGGGCATAGGGCTGACAGCATTTTCCCTCAAGCAGGCAAAGAGGTGCTGGAGGGATGCTCTGGCAGCGATACACAAGACGGTATCAGGCCCCCAGTCTGCTGGGGGACCCATGCTCACAGGGGGACCTGGGGGACCCGCCAGCCCACAGGGAACACTCCTATGTGCACGGGGCCTGAGGGTCTCCAGGCCACGAGCTGCCATCCATCGGCTTCCCAAGCCCCAGGGTCCTCCATCCCACAGGGAGCTCGGCATCCCACATTGCAGCCACCCAGGCTCCCTGAGGACAGGGATGGACCCCAGGCAGCTCCCAGAGCCTCCAAGGAGGCATGGGGCAATGCTGGCAGTGCAGGACAGCAGGGCTAGGCTGCCCTACACCCCAAAACCCACCTGGGCTGGGTGCAGGGCCAGACCCCCAGCCAAACCCCCCTGGGACGCCAGGTCTAGGACCAAGCTACAGCTGGGACGGGCAGTTAATGTTCAGCAGAGCAGGAGCAGGGCTCTGGTGTGGGGCAGTGGAAGAAAATGTGGGGCAGTGTTGGGGATGGGGTGTCTCCTGTTCAACCCTGAGCTCCCTAGCAAGCTGCCACGAGCGTGGAGCTGGCTGGGGGAGCCCCGGGGGGGGGTCGGGCACATTGCCCAGGGCCTGGGCAGCAGATGGCTGGGGAGCTGGGGACCGGGGAGCAGGGGAGGACCAGGGATGCCTTTCGGCCCAGACGACTGTAGCATCCTTGTTTAAAGATATAAATAACCAGGCCAAAAACGGAGACGTGGCCACAGCCGTGTCCCTCTTCTCCCTGGGGGGGGGCAGTTGGTCCGGAGCCGGCCCAGGAGCAGATACAGCTCATGCGGCCCCGGTGAAGCCGCAGTCTGCTCCAGCTCCCCACGGGACGCACCAGCAGGGCTGTGCTGGGCCCCCACCCTCGCCGGGGTGACTGGCAGTCCCAGTGCCAGACGGCGGCACAGGGTCCTGCTGGGTGTGATCCGGCCACGAGGAGGAGAGGGGATAAAGGCCCTTTCATGACCTGCCAGGGAAAAGGATTCAGCGAGAGAAGCACAAAAGGACATGCCGGCACTCAGGACCGAGGCTGCCATGTCCCCCAGCACCAGGGTCCCCGAGCACCTACAGCAGTGGGATGCAGGGGGGTGGCCACCCCAACCAGGGGGCAGCTGGGGAGCGCTGGGTGCTGGGGTTCTGGTGGGCACCTCTGAGTCGCCACCGGCATTACCCAGCCTCAGGCTTGGGTGGGCTGAGCCTGGCACCATTTCAGGCCAGGCAGCGCTGCATGGCGTCCTCCTCCACGGTTGGGAAAGCCCCAGGGCGGCTGCCCCTCTCCCTCCCCTCTGAGCTGGCCGACAATTGGCTGCCCAGGGGACGCCGGCCTTGATCCGCATCGCTGCCCGTCCCCACGGCCGAGCAAACAGAGAGGAAAACAGCCCCAGCCGGCCCCCGCCACCACCGGCACACAGCCAGGCACCCGGTAGCCCCTGGCACTCCTGCCCCCAGGACCCCCATGGCTGAGCAGAGCCAGTGGCACCACCTGCCCACAGCCAGGGGACTGCTGGGGCTGAGCCAGGGGGGGGGAGCCGGAGCCAACAGCGGCACCCACTGTGCTGGCAGAAGGCCGTGCCAGGGCAGCCAGCATGGTGGGGAAAGTGCCGAGGTGCAGCTGGGGCGGCCCCGCAGCCATCGGCCCTGGGTGCAGGGCAGTCCCTCCTTGCCCAGTACAGGGGTTGACTTGCCCAGTTCAGCGCTGTTTGCCGTGGGGCTGGGCCAGTCCCCGGGGGCTGCGGGCCAGCTGGGACCGGCCGGTTGGCAGCAGACAGCCAGCATGCGCCAGGGGCACGTGCCCGGGCCCTGCCCAGCCACCACACGCGCTCCCACCACAGCCCCGTCCCCTGAAACCTTTCCCTATCAGCAGTGTACGGTGCTTCATGCAACTTCCACCCCTGGCCTCCTTCTCGGAGCTCCCCTGCCAGAGGGGCACCCCGCTTCGGTCCTGTTTCCCCCTGCGACACCCCAGGACCCCCACCCTGCCTGCGGTCGCCAATGGCGGGCTCGGCTGGCTGCAGGAAGCACGGCCGGGATGGGCATGGGGGATGCCACCAGCAGCACTGCTCGTGGTGGCACCGCGGCCGGTGTGGGCACAGGGACACGGGCTTCCAGCCGCCCTGCTGGCACCGTAACTCCGGCTGGTGCTCGGGGAGGACGGGCCGTGGGTGCCGGCCACGGGTGGCTGCGCCGGCTCTGCCGAGAGTCTCGCGCTGCCCGCTCCCCGCCCTGCCGCCGGCAAGGTGAGCGCAGGGCCGTGGCCGTGGCCGTGACCGCGCCACACCCCACCCCACCCCACCCCCACACACACGCCCCGCCGGCGGCCAGCCACCCCCGGTTCCCACCGGCTGAAGCGCCGGGCACGGCGCTAGTGACCCCGGCACTCCGCCCACGCGGGACTGCCGCCATCCCGTGACGCCGTGGGCAGGGGCAGCATTGCACGCTCCCCGCGGCCGGGCCTCCTGCGCCGTGCCCGGTAACGGTCCCGCCCCGCCACCGCGGGCTCCGGCCGTCCCGCGCCAGGCTCCGGCCCCGCCCCACGCCGCGCCCAGCTCGCCCCGGCGGCCGCCACGTCCCGGCTCGGCCCCGCCCCGCCCCGCCCCGGCCCGGCCGCGCGGGCCCCGATCGCCCTCTGACGGCAGCGGGCGGCACGGCCGGGCCTCGGCATGCACCGGGCCCCGCCGGGCGCCACGGCCCCCCTCGTCCCGTCACACTCGTCTGACCCCAGGCCCGTGTCCCCCCGAAAGCCCTCCCTCCCCACGTCCCCATCCCCCGTTCCCACCTCCCCGCAAGGCTGCTGCTCCTCGTCCCCCGGGCGGGAGGGGCTGGCGGGAGGGTGCTGGCCCTGCTGTGCCCCGGCCCTCCCTCAGAACAGGCAGGGGGCAGGGGGCTCCTGCCCATCCCTGCGGCCAGGCAGGGTGCTGGGGCAGGGCAGGCAGGAAGGGTGCGGGCAGGGGCTCTCCCTGCTAGAGGTAGGGGCCGGCCCCCCGGAGGTGGCAGCAGAGGAGTTTGGGGGGGGCCAGCACCCTGGCAAGCTGCCCGCCCCACCATGGGGCAGCCCTGGCCCTTCTCAGCCTCTTCTGCGGGGAGGGGTGGCCGTGCCACCCAGTGACTCCCCGGAGTCACCTGCACCCTGGGACCCCCAAGCCTGAAAGATGCCCGTGGAGCTCGACATTGCACAGTGCCCTGTGGCTTTACACGGCGCGGCACGGTGTGCCATGCACCTGCACCCGTCAGCTCTGCAACGTGCTGTCCTGCGGCCACGTCGGCAAGAGCCCGGCTCTGCACGGGCAACGTCCCAGGCTCCACATCCCCCTGGCCCCTCTTCTCCCGCGTGGGGCACAGCAGGTCCCAGAGAGGGAGCCTGGGGTCTGGCCCAGCCCCCCAGTGCAGCTGGTGTGGGCAGAGCCCCCTCGCTGGCTTCCCGGCTCCACGCCATGGCAGGAGCGGCTCAGCTGGCGTAGGCTGCCCAGGCCCAGCCGAGTTTGCCTGTCTCCATGGCTGGAGGCTCCGCAGCCTCTGGGGCAGCACCTGGCCACTGCTGCAGCAGAAAAAAAAAAAAAAAAAGTATTGCCTTCAGATAGAATTTCCTGTGTTGTTTTTTTATTAAATTGGTGCCTGTTGCCTCCCGTGCTGGTGGGCACCGCAGAGCAGAGCAGAGCCTGGCTCCCTCGCCCTCACGCCCCACCAGCGTGTCTCCGTTTCGGAGACAGGCAGGCGTGGGTGGCGGGTCAGCCTCCCTCCTCCGGGGACGGGCTTTTTCCCGTCCCAGCCCAGTGCGCTGCCCACTCCGCTCCTTCCAGCTGAAGTCACCCTGGCGTGTCCAGCTGTAAGACAGACCCGTCGTCTCTCTCCTGCCCTGGCTGCACGGCTCCCGACGTGGTAAATCTACTGCATCTGCAGCTCCCGGCATGCCGGGTGGGCGAGAGGAGCTATGCGGCTCTAACCGCCCCAGCCCAGCCAAGAGCTCGTTACACATTTACCCCGCATTAATGAGGCGGCACAGGCTGCTCCCGGCCTTCGGACCACAAGGATGCTTTGCAAGCAGCCACCTGGCCCCGCAGCTCTGGCATGGCAGGGCTCTGGGGGTCCCATGGGGTGAGTCCCCCAGGCACAGGCACTGCAGCAGCAGCCGTGTCCCCTTTTCCTCACCCTCCGGCCTTGCTTGGCTGGGCTTTGCAGGAGCAGATGAGGCAGGGGGACGGCGGAGAGCGCTTTCACCCTGGCACCCCTCCAGGCAGGGAGAGGACCAAGCAGGCAGGGACGGGTCCTTGGGGACATCGGGATGCTCGGCAGCTTCGATCTGGGTCCCAGAACTTGCCCACACCTCTCCTGCCTTCCCAGCACAGGTGGAGGGGGTGGCGGCATCCTGGGGAGCCCCGGGGTCCCGAGGGGCTGTCCCCGAGCAGCCGGCCAGGTCGCTGGGTGCATGGGGAGGACACGGGACACAGTCGCCTTTTGTTGGTGCCGGCCCCAGGAGCAGGGACTGAGGCTTTGCGTCCCCTCCCTCCGCCCCCGCTGCCGGCAGGACTGGCGCCCGGCACTGGGGATTTGGGGTTTAAAGAGCAGGCGGCAGCCACAGCCCCAGCTCACCAGCCAGGCGAGGAGCCGGGCGAGCTCCAGCAGAGCCCACGCACCGCAGCAGGTGAGACAGCGGCCGTGGGGCATCGGGCTGCCCCACCAAAGGGGGCTGCAGGGTCAGGGGGCCGGGGCGGTGGAGCTCCCTGGGGGGATGCCAGGTCCCTGTCTCCCCTAGGTGGGTCCTGGGTACCAGCAGGCTCGGACACGGTCTTGAGAAGGAAGCGGGGCCATCGTCACATGTGCGCTGCCTCCTTGTCCCCATCACCCTGGGTCTGAGTGGGGACCCCCTGAGCCCTGTCCCAGCTGGGGCAGCTGTGGAGCACTGCCATGCTGGGGGGTTTCCCAAGTGATGCCCCTTCCCCAGGGTGCTGGTTTCTGGGAAAGGGGGGTTCATTTGGTGCCCTCCCACCCACAGCTCCTCCACTGCACTTGCTGGCTCGGCCCTGGGTAGGGCCTGCCCTGGCTGGCACCTGGGCGAGCTCTGAGCCGTTTGGGGAAGAGGGAAGCCCATCGCTGGGCATGGGGCTGGGCAGGAGCGGGAGCTGGGCCAGCAGACAAGGCCCTATTGTGCCTCGCCGGGGCCGCCGGCTCGCCTGTCAATAGCCGCATTATGCTCGGCGGCGGCCCCCCCAGCCTTCCCAGCCGCCGCGGCTCTGCGGGAGCACCGTGGGAGGCGATCTGAAGTGGCTGTTGTGTTGGGGGGCCAGGGTGAGAGGAGGAGGGTGGGCAGGGTGCCTGGACCCCTCTGCCACTGCCCAGCTGGGCGCTGCTGGGCGCCGTGCTGGTGGGATGCTGTGCTCCCTGCTGCCACCGGCTTTGGGGGAAAGATGCCCTGGGTGGGGAGCAAGCAGGCTCGGGGGGCACCCGGGCACTCCTGTCCCCGCTCCCCTGCCCTCACCGTCCTGCCAGGCGTCGCCCATGCCTAGGGTGGCCATGGCTGGGCCGCATCGCTGGGTGCTGCCCCGGGGCAGGGACAAGCAAGTGGGCAGCGAGGGCTGACATCAGCCCCGGGTGTGGATGCAGCCGGGCCAGCAGGAGCAGATGAATGGTCCAGATGCTTCCTGGCTAGACACGCCCCAGCTAAAATTACTGACCCCGTGGCAGGGACACCAGCCTATTTTTAAAGCCCGGAGGAGCTGGATGCCACCAGTCGGTGTGGCGCAGGGCAGGGCCGGAGGGTCTGGGGCAGGGCAGCAGGCGATGGGGATCAGCCAGCGTCTCTTCTGCCCTCCCACCGGGATGGGGAGAAGGCTGGGTCAGTGGCAGAAAGCCTGCATGCTGTGTCCCATGCACCGTGGCTCCACTGAGACTCCTGCCCCACTGGGATGGTTTCGAGGAGCTTCAAGCTCAGCAGTTTTCTGTGCACATGACGCAGCCCCTCTGCCTGTCCCAGACCCTGGCTGCCAGTGGCCACAAAGCTGAGGGCGGCAGGGTGGGATTCTAGAAGCCCAGGATCCCTCCCTTTTCCCAAAAGCCATTGTGCTGCACCGGGAGGATGGATGCCTCTTTCTTTATCACCACCCCAAAGGTTCACTGTGCACCCCACGGCTCGGTCCCACAGCAGGGACACCTGATGATGGCACCCCAGATGTGCTCAGGCACTGGGGTGCACCCAGCACCCCACGTGCCCTGGGCAAGCCAGCTCAGCCCGGCACGGGGTGGGGACAATTAAAAAAGGATTAGCTGGGCTACACTGGCATGGTGCTGCCGGGAGCCGGTACCTAATCCTGGCAGGAATGTGCCGGGGCCACGCGGGTCCCTGCTGCGGGGGTCTTGCACCAGTGTGCTGTGATGGGGGGTGGATGTAGGGTCAGGGGGCTGTATCCATAGATGGTGTGCGAGCCCTGAGCTGGTGTCCCTCCAGGACATCACCACCACACCACACTACAAGGATGTAGCTGGCTTGCGTGCGTTTGCTTGCCACCAGCCAAGCCCTGGTGCTGGCACGCTTGGGACCCTGTGGGCTCTGTTCCCTGCCTGGCACATTGTCCCCTTGCACCAGGGATCTGGTGGCCACCTGAGGCCTGATGCCAACCCATGGCCTGACACCATGTCCCACAGGGACACGCAGCCTCTTCCCTGCCTTGGTGCACAGCCGAGCCAAGCGTGCCAGTGAGGGGACACCGGCAGTGTTTGTTGCACGGCAGGGTTCACCTTGTCCCCCTGGAAAAGCCATAGGCTGTGGTGGGGAGCGGAGCTTGGGACAAGGAGCCAGCCTGGCCAGGGATGGAGGAGCCACACAGGCAGCCAATAAGGGGTCCTGTACCAGGGGGGGACTCCCAAAGGAGCCCTAAAGCCACGTCTTTGGTGCCATCACAAACCACTGAGGGCTTTTTGGGGTACCCAGGCCCAGGAGGTACCAGCTCATGGAGGGAATCCCCATTCCCAAGCGATGGGTGCAGGCTGGGGTGAGAATGCCTCTCCTCCCTCCTGTCCCCCCGGCAAGCCGGCAGTGTCACCAGGAGTGCTGGCAAAGGCCACCCTGCTTGCACAAGCACCTCTCTTGGCTGGGGAGTAGGGCTGAGCCAAGCCCAGGTGGCACGGGGACACCTATGACACCAGTTGGCACGATGCAGCTCACCTTGTTCCCCTGGGTTTTGGCCAGCCGCAGCCTTGATGCCTCCACCAGGGCAGAGGGATGGACCCCACCCCCCAGGGAGACAGGGGGCCACCCTGCAGCCACCTCGCTCTGGGTCACCCCACAGGTCTCCCAGCAAGGTACTGCTCCTGCTTGGGGTGCAGGATGTGTCCCCATCCTGGTGGCTAGCAGATGCCCATCCTGGCCCGTCTCGCTCTGTGCGGGCTCTCCAGCAGCCACTGGTCCTGGTGACCCATGGCGCGGATCCATCCCACGCCACGCTGGCGCACAGGAGGTGCGGGAGCCGTTGGCCACTGCCTGCCACCCCACCACCCCCGGGAGCCCTGCGGAGGTGGAGAGGAGCCGTTTCCTACCGCAAACACCGCTGGGGGCTCCGGTGCCGCCAGCAGAGCTACTGATGCTCGCCAGGCTCGGAAGCGCCAGGGGAGATTTGGCCGAGGCAGCGATCCCCAGGCACGGATCCACCATCGGCAGGGAAGGGATCAAAGAGCGAAGGTGCCAGCACCTGCTCATGCCGCCAGCGGTGACACCCCCGCGCTGGTGGGGAGCCAGGCCACCAGCACCTGACTGCACCGCGCTCCGCGGGCCTGGCAGTGAGTGCGGGGATGAGGACGGGATGCTGGTGGCGATGCCTGTTCCAGCTGGGGACCGTCCCTGCGTCAGTGCCCGGCAGCTTTGGCGCTTGCCGGGAACACCCGTCGGAGTGGGAAGGGGTGGCCGGCAGGCGACGTGGCGCATCCCTCCCGCACCGTTTTTTCCGGGATGGAAGCCCAGCCCTTCTGACGCCTGATGGTTTCTCCAGGCGGAGCCACTGCGGGCGAGGTCCCCGCAGGGCTCTGGGGCTGGGGTGATGGTGACACCACCCGGCCACCTCGCCACGTCTGCCGGGAGCGGCACCCGGGGGAAAGGTCCCAGCTGGGTGGAGGGAAACTGAGGCACGGTGCTGCACAGCAAGGGAAGGTGCCCACTGTGCAGGGTTGGGGGCCACCCAGCCCAAAGTCCTGCCGTGACGCCCGGGCAAAGTCTTTCAGCAGAGTAACCCCTGCCGTACCAGTGCCAGCAGCTCCCCTGCCACCCATCCCCTCATAGTCCCCGTCCCCCTCGCTGCCCGGGATGCTGGGCTGGAGCTTGGCACCGTGGTGCGAGCGGGAGGGGAATGGGTGGTGGTGCTGGGGCAGAGGGTGCTGCCAGCCTGCCGGCACGCCAGTGCACCCGGGCCGGCAGCAGGAGGGTTACCGGCAGTGAGACGGAAGGGCATTGCCTGGGCACTCTGCCTGGCACGGCTCTTCCTGCCTGCTCCTGGCCTGCCTGTGCCTGCCTACATGGCTCCCACTGCCTGCTGAACCCACTGCCTGCCTGCACCAGCAGTCTACCTGCACCTGCACCTGACCTGCCTGCGCCCACTGCCAGGTTGCCGGCACCTGCTGCCAGCCTGTGCGTGCTGCCGGCCTGCCTGTACCCGCTGCCGGCTTGCCTGCACCTGCTGCTGGCCTGCCAGCACTCACTGCCGGCCCACCTGCACCCGTTGCCTGCTGGCACCCGCTGCCTGCCTGCACCCCGCCTCCCCACTTACCCTGCACGTGCCTGCACCCGCTGCTGCCTGCACCCGCTGCCTGTCTGCCTGCACCCCCTGCCTCCTCACTCATGCTGGACCTGCCTTCCCGGACGCCCGCACCCGCAGGTAGGGACAGCCAGGGGCGTGGGGGGGACAAGGCAGGGGGTGGCCCCAAGCCCTGCTCGCCACCGCGTGCGTGGCCCCGCTGCCAGCACCGCTCGGCACTTGCTATTCTTGGCAGCGGCAGCTGGAAAATGGGAGGCAGCGGAGGAATTTTGTTTGCTCCGGGCTGGGCCTGGGCCAGACATCTGGACTGCAGCTGAGCGGGGCGCAGGACCGGCCCACCACCACCCCCGCCGTGGCCCCCAGTGCCCGCCGGCATGGCCCCAGCACAGCCCCTGGCACCCCACACGCGGGCAGGCGGCACCTGGCTGGCAGCTGCCCGCCCCAGGGACAAGGCAGCCTGGCCACTTGTGTGCTGAGTCACTCGTGTGCCGAGCGCGGCGTGCTCAGCTCTGCCCGGGGGTGGTGGATGTCACCGAGGGCCAGGTGGAGCAGCAGCATCAGTGGTGGGGTGTGCGTGAGCGTGCCTGGGTGATTTCACATGCTTGTGCTTGCATGGGAGTGTGAGTGGGTGTGTTTGCACGTGGCTGAGTGTGCCTGGGTATTCTTGCATGTGTGTGGTTTTGCACACGTCTGTTTGCACGTGGCTGAGTGTGTGTTTGCACACACGTGTGAGTGTGCAAGTGTCCGTAAGAGTGCTTACACTGGGGGGGGGGGGGGGGCGTGAGGGTGCCTGGGTGTTTGTGCATGCGTCTGTTTGCATGTGCGTGCGTTTGCACACGAGTGTGCGTGTGCGCGTGCCCCCCGTGCCGTGCCGCGCCCCCGCCGCCCCGCCCCGCCCCGCCGGGGCCGTCCCGCTTACTCCCGGCGGACGTGGAGGGCGGGGCCGAGCCGGGCCGGGACGAGCCGAGCTGGGACCCAGGTGGGTGCCGGGGGCCGGACAGGGTGCAGGAGCTGGCCGGGACCGGGGGGGGGGGGGGCGGTGTCCCGGGCCGGGGTCTCAGGGCTGCCGTCGGGGGTCTGCCCGGGCTGGCACCGGGGGCCTGGCACCGGGGGGGCTGGATCTGCTCGGGCTGGCACCGGGGGTCTCGGGGGGCTGGGTCCGTGCCGGGGCTGGCAGCGGGGGCTGCGGGGTTTGGCGCCGGGGATCTCCGTGGGCTGGGGCTGCCGGCGCTGGCACCGGGGGTCTCCCGTGCTCCCGCTGCTGTCTGCCCCTCCAGCCTGCCCGCCGTTGCCAGCATCGGGCCGGGGCAGCCGGCGTGGGGGGGTCGGTGCCCGGGGGTCCGCCCCGGCCCCCGGGTGGGGGCTGGCAGGTGCCGGGCAGGCGGGAGGACCCCCGGCGCCCCCCCCGCCACGGCCCTCGCCCGCCGGCAGCCGGGGGGGGGGCTGGCAGAGCCAGGCAGGGCCCCCGCCTCGTCCCGGCGCCTCTGGAAATGCAATTAGCGCCTGCCGCCCTCGGGCCAGGCCGCCGGGCAGCCCCAGCTCCGCGGCACCGCGCCCGGCCGGGGCCCCTGCCCGCTGCCTTGCTGCCTGCTGCTCGCTGCCTGCTGCCCGGACCCACTCCCCACCCTGCCTGCCCGGGAGGGGGCTGCCCCTGCCCGCAGGAGCCCAGCGCAAGCCCCGGCTGGCCATGCCGGGCAGCAGGCAGACGTGCCCAGATCTGTGCCGGGCACTGTCACGCGTGCGTGCCCCCCTGGCCTGGCTCGTGTCGTGCCTGAGTAGGGCGGCAGAGCCTTGGGTGATTGAACCGAACCCCGGTGCCGTGGTGGGGCTTCTGTCCTCACCGGTGTCCCGGTGAGGCCCCGGCGGCCACAGCACAGGTGAAACCCGTCGGCCGTGCCGGGGGCCGATGACTGGCTTGGCTGGGCTTGCGCTTCGCACGCGGCACGGGGAGGTGCTGGCTGGCAAGTCTTGGCTGCTTGCAGCTACCCGGGGTTGCTGTGGCGTGGCCGGCGGGCAAGGCGGCGAGCTGCGTGTTGGCGCGATGCTCGCGATAACCATCGCCTCCCACTCCCTGGGGGGGAGCGTGCGGGTGCCGGCGCCAGAGGAACTGTGCCCCTGCGCCGTGGTGGGCACGCCGGTGTGGGCCCCTTGAGGGGATGTGGGCACCTGCTCAGCCAGATGCCCCCACCCCACCCCAGCTCCTGTTTGCAGGGTGGTTCGAGAAGGGCCGGGGGCCAGACGGCGGGGGCTGTAGCAGAGAGGGAAACCGAGGCACAGGACCCTGTGACTCCCAGCTTCCCTGGTGCTCGGGAGCCTGCTGCCTGTTCAGGTTGCTCTGTCCAGCTGGCACCACCCTGGTGCTTGCCCCGTCCCCGCAAGACAGCTCTGTGCTTGCAGGCAGGAATGGGCAGAGCCCAGCGCCCTCTTGCCAGCGGGGCTCGGGGAGGCGTGGGAGGGCTGGGTGCTGCTCAACCGGGCTGCCTCAGTTTCCCCTCGGGCAGAGGCAGGAGTACTGCTCCTGGAGCCCATTTAATTTGGTGTTGGATTAATGGGGGCTTAAAAACTGGGGAGGGATGCGATTGGCCCATGAGCCCCCCCCCAATCACTGGGTCAAGCCAGGGGGGATCCCTTCGTGCCGTGCCAGGGTTGCCCTATGCCAATACTTGGGGGTCTCCAGATCCCGTCAGCAGCGCCGGGAGGGATCGTGGTCTGGGGGCTGCGGGGAGGGGGCTGTAACCTGAGCTGAGGTCTCGCTTCTCTGCCCTAGCCGCGGGGCCACCAGCCAGGCCCCGGCCATGAGCCGCACGCTGCTCCTGCTCCTGCTCCTGCTACGTGGCCCCGCCGCCGGCCACCCCCCGCCCGCTGCCACCCCCCGCCTCAAGCTGGCCTTCCCCGGTGAGCGTGGGGGGCACGGGGTGGGGGGACGCAGGGTTGGGCATGGGTGAACCAGTGCCGTGTCAGCACCCGGCATCGTCCCGGGGGAGGGGAGCATCCCGGGGGGGCGGGGGCTGCACGGCAGGAGGGGTGCAAAACCCCAGCACTGCTGCCTCACCGGCACCAGCACTGCCTTCCCTGCAGGCTGCCAGGTTCCTCGCCTGATGCCAGCCCCCCCAAGGGCCACCTGCCTGCCCTCGGGGCCGTGCCTGCACTTGGGCCTCTGCTCTCAGTCCCGGCGTGTGCCAGCTTAGGTGTCTGTCTCCCCGCGGTGCGCTGTGGTGGCACTTCCTGGCCCCGGCTGTGCCGTGCTGTCCAGGGAGCTGGTGCCGTGTCCCAACTGGCCACCCCATGGGCTCCAGCGCAGCATGGGGGGGCTTTGTCCAGCAGCGGGTCCCAGCAAGCGCTCTCCTCGCAGCCTGACAAAGGGCTGTTTGTTCCTGCTGCGGTGGGATTAGCTCCGCAGGGCAGGGAATGGCCCCTTCTCCCCCACCGCCTGCCACCGGGGTGGGCAGTGCAGGGATGGGTGCTGGGGCCATGGGGATGGGTGCTGGGCTGACTCAGGGTTGGGTGCTGGGCAGTGCAGGGATGGGTGTCGGGATGGTGTGGGGATGGGTGCTGGACCGGCACCGGGTTGGTGAACCCAGTCGAGCCAGTGGGACAGGTCTGGGGGAAGGGGTGGCACAGCGTGGGGGCCATGGCCAGACCCAGGTCCGTCTGGGGCAAGGGTGCGTGCCGGGCAGCGGCGGGTGCCACAGTGGGGCTGGGCTGAGCAGTGCCGGCGGGTCCCAGCAGAGCTGCGGGCTCGCCACGGGCTGCGCCTCTTTGCCCTGGAGCGCTCGTGCTGCTACGAGGCCCTGCTGCTGGATGAGGAGCGTGGCCGCCTCTTCGCCGGCGCCCAGAACCACCTCCTCTCCCTGGCCCTGGATGACATCAGCCAGCGGGACAGGAAGGTAACGGTGGGGGGGACACGCCGGCTGGGCGGCCCTGGGCACACCCCAGGGCTGTGAGTGTCCCCTTCTCCCCCCGCAGATCTACTGGCCGGCACCGGTGGAGTGGAGGGAGGAGTGCAACTGGGCCGGCAAGGACATCACCGTGAGTGCCAGGGGGTGCCAGGGGGAGCCTGCAGGGTGCCAGGGGGCTGCCCCAGCGCTGCCTCCCTATGCCTTCCACCCCCAGGCTGAGTGCATGAACTTCGTGAAGATACTGCACCCGTACAACCGGACCCACCTGTACGCCTGCGGCACCGGCGCCTTCCACCCCGTCTGCGCCTTCGTGGAGGCCAGCCAGCACGCAGAGGTGAGCCCCCCCAGCCAGCACCGCCACAGCCCCCGGCTGCCACCGCCTGCTCGCCTCCCATCCTTACCCCCCTCCAGGAGCCCTTCTTCAAGCTGGACCCCCGGCACACAGAGGACGGCAAGGGGAAGAGCCCCTACGACCCCCGGCACGCAGCTGCCTCCGTCCTCGTGGGTAAGGGAGAGCCGAGCCTGGCGCCGGGGGACAGTGAGGCAGGGGGGTACCGGGGGGTTCCCCGTAACGCTTCCCTCGGTGCCTGCCAGGCGAGGAGCTCTACTCCGGGGTGGCCACCGATCTGATGGGCCGTGACTTTACCATCTTCCGCAGCCTGGGCCGGCGTCCCTCCATCCGCACCGAACAGCACGACTCCCGCTGGCTCAATGGTCAGTGCCGGGGAGTGGGAGGGTGGCGGGGCTGCCGGCACACTGGTGTGGCATCGCTGTTCCCTGGAGGCATCGGGGCAGTGAGTCCTCTTGGCTTGGCCGCACTCTGTCCTGAGCTGCCTGCAGAGGGTCCCTGTGCCCCTCACAGATTCCCGGTGCCCGGTGGGGTCCCAATCTCACCGTGCCTGTGCCCCGCAGCCGAGCTGGGGGGGGTCTGTGCCCTCCTGGGATCCCGGCAGGTGCCTCAGCACCCCCGGGGAGCAGAGCTGGCGGGAGCACTGGAGGTGGCACCCCTCTGCCCCCAGAGCCCAAGTTCGTGGCCGTTTTTTGGGTGCCGGAGAGCGAGGACCCTGACGATGACAAGATTTACTTCTTCTTCCGTGAGACGGCGGTGGAGCGGCAGCAGGGGCTGGGCAAGATCAGCTTTGCCCGCATCGGCCAGATCTGCCGGGTGAGAGCATCCACAGGTGGGCTGGGGGTGCCCGGAGGTGCCACCTGCTGCTGCTGACATCGGTACCCTCCCTCTCCCGGCAGAATGACGTCGGCGGGCAGCGCAGCCTGGTGAACAAGTGGACAACATTCCTGAAAGCTCGACTCATCTGCGCCGTGCCGGGAACCGATGGGACGGACACTCACTTCGATGAGCTCCGTGAGTGTGGGAGGGGGCAGCCCCCCAGGATGCCCACAGGCGGCCCTGGCACGTCGTGGCTGCGCTGATGCCCTCCTGGCTTGCAGGGGACGTCTTCCTGCTGCAGACAAGGGACAAGCGCAACCCCCTGGTCTACACCGTCTTCTCCACCTCCAGGTCAAGCCCCCTCCCCGCCAGCCCCCACCCCCGTGCCCAGCGGCATCCCCCTTGCCTCTCACACTGTCCCCTCTCTCTCCCTCCAGCTCCATTTTCCAGGGCTCGGCAGTCTGCGTCTACACCATGGCCGACATCCGCCGGGCTTTCCTGGGCCCCTTCGCACACAAGGAGGGTCCCAACTACCAGTGGGTGTCGTACCAGGGGCGTGTGCCATACCCCCGCCCGGGCATGGTACGTCTGCCGTGGTGTCCCGGCTGGTGCCACCGGTGGGATGCCGGTACCCGGGGTGGGGGCGGTGGGGAGTGAGACCCCACTAAGCCAGAGCCGCCTCCCCGCAGTGCCCCAGCAAAACCTTCGGCACCTTGGGCTCCACCAAGGACTTCCCGGACGAGGTGATCCAGTTCGCCCGGCACCACCCACTGATGTACAACCCGGTGCTGCCCCACGGCCAGCGCCCTCTCTTCCTGCAAGCCACCGTGCCCTACACCTTTACCCGCATCGCTGTGGACCGCGTCACTGCTGCTGACGGCCACTACGATGTCCTCTTCATCGGCACAGGCATGTGGTGACTCTGGGGCTGGGGCAGGGGCAGAGAGCTGGGGGACACCGGGGCTGGGACCCCCGTCCTCATCCCTCCCTGCCTGCAGATGTGGGCACGGTACTGAAGGTGGTCTCGGCGCCCACGGAGAGCTGGCACCGCATGGAGCCGCTGCTGCTGGAGGAGCTGCAGGTCTTCCAGGTGAGGGGGGGCTCCGCACCCCCCCAGCACCCCCTTGTGCTGCCCATGTTCTGGGTTGTGCCAGGGCTGAGACGTGGGAGCCGGCAGCCCGGACGCCTGGTTGCCCCCTGGCACACTCTAACTCCTGCCTGCACTCTGCCTGCAGGATGCCTCCCCCATCACCAGCCTGCAGCTCTCCTCCAAGCGGGTAAGGGAGGACCCCGGGTGGGTCCCCGTGTCCCACCATGGCTCTGCCCGGCCCCGTGCTGCAGCGTGGGGGTGCTCAGGTCTGGTCTCTCTCACCCCCCCAGCAACAGCTCTATGCTGGCTCAGCCGCAGCGCTGGCCCAGCTGCCCCTGCACCGCTGTGGTGCCTATGGCAAAGCCTGTGCCGAGTGTTGCCTGGCCCGGGACCCGTACTGTGCCTGGGATGGCACCACCTGCACCCGCTACGTGCCCAACACCAAGAGGTAGGTGATCCGCCGGGGCACGGCTCTGGAGCGGTCAACCTGCCCTGAGGCCACGGTGAGGGGCGCAGGTTGTGGTCCCGCAGCCCCTGCTCCCCTGCCACCTTCCCACAGGCGTTTCCGCCGGCAGGACGTCCGCAACGGTGACCCCAACGTGCTCTGCTCTGAAGGTGAGCCGTGACCCAGCTGGGGGGGGTCAGCCCTGCCGGGCCGGGGGGGCTGACGGCCGGGCCATGTCCCCCCAGACCCGCGACGGGGCAGTGTGCCCCAGAAGCAGCTCTACGGGGTGGAGGGCAGCACCGCCTTCCTGGAGTGCGTTCCCAAATCCCTGCAAGCCCACGTCCTCTGGACGTACCAGCGCACCCCAGATGACCCCCAGCAAGAGGTAGGCTCTCCCCAGCTGGGTGCCGCTGGCGGGGCCGTGCCCTACCGACCTCACCACCCATCCCCGCGGCTGCCGCAGGTACAGGTGGACGAGCGGGTGGTGCGGACGGAGCGGGGCATCCTGCTGCGCAGCGTGCAGCGCGCCGATGCCGGTCTCTACCTCTGCCACGCCACCGAGCACGGCTTCACCCA
Source organism: Balearica regulorum gibbericeps (assembly GCF_011004875.1). Taxonomy (NCBI): domain Eukaryota; kingdom Metazoa; phylum Chordata; class Aves; order Gruiformes; family Gruidae; genus Balearica; species Balearica regulorum. The sequence continues at coordinate 7,999,725 of NC_046193.1, forward strand.
GCCCCTGCTGCGGCTTTCGCTGGAGGTGATCGGTGCCCGGCAGGCAGCGGGCACGGCCCCCGCCGGAGACCCCCAGCTCGCCGCCGGGTCCCCCGGCCGCAAGGTCTGGTACCGGGACTTCCTCCAGCTGGTGGAGCGCCCGCCGCTGGGGGCCGCAGACCGGGTCTGCCAGCGGCTCTGGAGCCGGGGGAGACCCCCGCAGCCCGCCCGCGCTCACGCCGGACCCCCCGGCCGCGGGCAGGGCGAGGAGCCGCGCAAAGCCCGCCACCGGCGCACCCACGAGGGGCAGCGGGCCGAGCGGGGCCCCCGCAGTGCATCCCCCTGGTGACCCCGGGGCCGGCCCCGGGTGCCGGGCTCGGCCTAGGAGCGGGGCTGCGGGCAGGGGCGAAGCCCCCCGCCGGCCTCGGCAGCGCTGGAGCTGGGCGCAGGCAGCGGCGGGGGGCTGCAGCTCGGGGGCCGGGAGGGCAGCCAGGCTGACCGCCCCCCCCCCCCCCCCCGAGGGGCCGCCGGCTCCAGCACCAGTGGCGGGGGGGGGGGACGACACCCAGCTGGCTGCTGGCACCGCAGAGTCACCGAAATATTTATTAACAACTGTTACGGATTGAATGTAAAACTGCCCCAGCGGGGGGGCAGCGGGGCCAGGCTGTGTCCCGTCCCCCCCGGGCATGGCACCGCGGGGGGATGGGGCAGTAGGGCCACCCTCGGGTCCCAGGGGGGCTGCGGGCAGGAGCGGGACCCCAGAGGGGCAGGACGGGCGCTGGCGGGATTGCGGGGGGCCCGGCAGGAGAAGGGGTGCCCGGGGAGGGGGAGATGCGCGGGGGCACGGAGGTGGTGCGCAGCGCCCCGGGTGCAGAGCAGTGGCGCGGGGGGGGGGGCGGGGGGGCTTGTACTAATTGAGCACAATAAAGCTGAGGATTCAGCCCAGGGTCCCGCGTGTGCCCCAGAACCCCACGGAGCACTCGGGGTGGGCAGGGGGGTGCCCTACAGCGGGGAGCCCCGCTGGCACCCTGAGCCGGTAGAGTCGGGGGCTCGGCAGCACCCCGGGGGCGGGGAGGGCAGCGCAAATCCCGTGGGAACATCGCCAAGTCCCTCCAGGCTTACAGCTCCCCCCCTCCGCTGGCGTGGAAACCGAAACTTGGCTTGGTGGTTCCCGGTGCTGCCAGCCCCGCGCTTAAGGCGGTGACGGGAGGTGACCTCGGGGCCCCCGGTGACGCTGGAACCTGCCACCTCTCCTTGCCTGGGATGACATCAGCCCCTCCCCGTGACATCAGCACCAGCCGTGTCCCAGCGCTGGCTGCACCCCAGCCCGGACACTTGAGCCCCCCCCCCCCCGGCATGGGCACAGGCAGGGCACCCCCGGCCCCCGGGCAGGGCCTGGCGCAGGGTCCCCGTGGTGGGATTCTGCCTCCGGACAGCTGGACACCCAGGGCGGACCCTGTGCGACCACGGGCACCCCAGGACGTGAGGTCCCGCAGCGCCCCAGACCCAGCCTGCGGGCAGCTGCCTGCGCTGCCACCGTCGCTGGGGAGAAGCGAAACCCCGGGGCCGGGACCACCTTAACTTCCCGGCGGTGACGCCAGCGGGAAGTGGCGGCCCGGGAAGGTTTAAAAGCTGCTGCAGGCAGGAGCAGGCAGATGGAGCTGGTTTTTTTCCTGAGGTCCGGTTGGCACCCCTGACCCCACCGGGCACCCCAAGCTCAGGCAGCACCACTGCTCTACACCCACGTGTCCCTGTGCCACCCAGCAGCTGGTGGCATCGAGGTCCCCCCTCATCCCAAATCCCCCCTGGACCATCCCCCTGTGCCACTTGCACTGTCCCCAACCCAGCAAGCAGCACGAGGATCTACCAAGGCATTTATTTGCAGCACGGTGGTGGTGGGGGGTGGGTACAGGGGCATGGGCTGGTGCCAGGGATGATCCTCAGGAGGGTGGGCAGGCAGGAAGCTGAGGGTGCCCAGGGCCTGCACCCCCTCGGAGCCGCAGGAGCATGAAGATGGTGCTCCTGGGCTGGATGTCATAGTGTGCCAGCGTGTACCTGTCCTCCAGCTCCCTGGAGCCGTGTGTCAGGCGCTGCTGGTCAGCAGGAGGCCCGTGCCGGGTCTGGATCTGCTCCTTCAGCTGCCGGACGGTGTCAGTGGGCAGCACCGTGTAGGTGGTGGTCCGGTTCTTGTCATCCTTCACGAAGACCTCCATCGCTTGGGGCTCAGTCTGCAGCAGGATCAGTGTGGTGCTGTAGAAGATGCCGTAGACGGCCAGAGTCTTGTCATCCTGCAGGACGAGGCTGCTCCCGTTCTGCTCCTGCTGCGCCAGGCGCTGCTTGTACCAAGGGATGCTCCACTTCTGCTCGATCTCTTCCTTCAGCTTCCGGATGGTGATGCCTGGGCTGACGGTCTTGCTCAGGCTGGTGCCTGTCATCTGCTTCACCTCAATCGTCACATCCCGGGCCGGCTGCGGGGACAGGAGGGTGAGTGGGCAAAGCCAGCAGGGGCGGGGGGTTGCAATGCCTGCAGGCACAGGCAGCCTTACCTGCACATTCCAGGGCTGAGCAGAGCTGACACAGGGCAGAGAACAGTGGCGGCCAGCTTCATGTGCCACCTGGCCCCAATTATTGCCTTGGCCCAGGATCCCCGTGGGGTCAGCAGGGTCCAGGATGATGGGACTGTGAACACAGAGGGTGGGTGCTGCCATCAGTCCTGGGCAGTGCTGCAGGACAGGTGGCACAGGTCCCACCAGGCATGGTCCTCACCGGGATCTGCGCAGCAGTTCCTTCACATGGGCACCAATCTCTCTGTGCTGGAGTGAGTAGTATGTCTCCCAGTAGATGCAGATCTCCTGGTACCGGCACAGCAGCTCCAGCACCGTACGGAAGCCCTCAGCCATGTTGAAGGACTCAGAGCAGTTTGTGCCCACCTCCCAGGCATAGATGGTCAGCAGCTCCAGGGCATACTTGGGGGGCAGGTCCGCAGTGGGGTACCGTGGCTTCAGCATCTGGGGAGAAGATGGGGGTGGGGGTGAGAGCTGGCTGGGGCAGGTGCCCAGTGGGTGCCAGGGAAGCTGGGCAGCCCCTCACCTCCTTATACCAGTACTTGATCAGGCGCAGGAGGTTCTTCAGCTTGGCAGGGTAACGCTTCACAAACTTCTTCTGCAGCTCAGTGAAGCAGGGGGAGAACTCCCCAGGGCTGTTGCTGGCTCTCAGGAGATCCACGTACACCTCCGCGTTTGGCAGGATGTTCTGGGTCACCTGCCCTGTGGTGAGGAGAGTGAGAACCACCCCGGCACTGATACCCAAGCCCCGCGCCAGCCTGCAGCCCTTACCCAAGGCATCATAGGCGGGCAGGATGTCCACCTCGATGGATTCCAAGGTCTCGTTGGAGCGGAGGGTGAGGCTGAGGGAGCGTGGCGTATTGCCAGGACCCTTGTACCGGGGCTCATCAATGTTCACAGTGAATGTCAGGTTCTGCCTACAGACATGCAGCCTCATCTTGATCAGATCCAGGATATACTTTCTATTCTGCTTCTGGTCCTGGTAGCTGGAGAAGCAGCTGAGGAAGAGCACCACGTCGGCATCGGATTTGTTCTTTAGGGCCGTGCCCTTGCCTGCCGAACCGCCCTGTGGAGAGATGCCCTGCCTGCTCAGCACCGCTGCCCCTCGGCACCGGGATTGCCCTGGGGCTGCCAGGGGAAATTGAGGCAGGGCATGAGCTGGAGCAGCAGGACAGAGGGAAGGGTGGCAGCAGGGGTGCCGGCTGGTTCTGAGCCAGGCAGTGCTCACCTTGACAGTCTTGAGGACACGGATTCCAGTCTCAAAGCAGTTCTCCTTCAGGAAGTCACAGATCTGCTTCACTGTCTGCTTCACCTGCTTGCAGAAAGCCGGGCTGGGCTGCAGGACCTCCGCGATCCAGCCATCCAGCCTGTTGGCAGCCACCGTTGTCAGGTCGCTCGTGAGTATCGCCTGCCCCATATCCATCCTGCCAGGTGCCGTCGCTCGCTATGCCCCCTCCTGACTTGCTGTCTGCCCACTCCTGCCTGCAAACCTCCCCTGCCTGCAAACCTCCCCACCGCTAGCTGCTGCCTGCTCCTGCCTGCAGCAGCTTTTAAACCTTCCCGGGCCACCACCCCGCTGGCGTCACCGCCGGGAAGTTAAGGTGGTCCCGGCCCCGGGGTTTCGCTTCTCCCCAGCGACGGTGGCAGCGCAGGCAGCTGCCCGCAGGCTGGGTCTGGGGCGCTGCGGGACCTCACGTCCTGGGGTGCCCGTGGTCGCACAGGGTCCGCCCTGGGTGTCCAGCTGTCCGGAGGCAGAATCCCACCACGGGGACCCTGCGCCAGGCCCTGCCCGGGGGCCGGGGGTGCCCTGCCTGTGCCCATGCCGGGGGGGGGGCTCAAGTGTCCGGGCTGGGGCGCAGCCAGCGCTGGGACACGGCTGGTGCTGGCGGCACAGTGTCCCCCCAGGCCATGGGACGCGGCCAGTGCCACGGGAGACCCTGGTGTCACCCCCGTTAACGGGACGTGGCTGGTACCAGCATCACCGGAGGCCCTGGTGCCCCCGCCCGCCGGCAGCGGAGGCGGCAGGCGGTACGGGCAGGACGCTGCTGCCCGCGCTGCCTTAAGCGTCGGCTGCGGCCAAGCCGGGAAACGGGAGTTTCTGTTTTCTTCTCTGGTTTCGGTTTCTGACTCCCGCTGGCTGGAAACGAAAGTGCAAGAGGCGCCCGCGGGGACCGCCCCGGTGCCTCCCATTCCCCACGCGGGGCCGTGGGCAGCCCGGGTGCCGCGGAGTGGGTGCCCACGGGTAGCCCTGCTCGCCTGAGCTGGGTCATCCCGGGAAACTAGGAAGAGCCAAAAAAATGAAACTCAAGCCTGGAAACTCCGGGCAGGGGCAGGCAGGCAGAGACAAGGGATGGGCAGGGGGCAGGGAGAGGGAGCAGGAAGGGGCAGGGATGGGGCAGGGACACGCGTAAGGGTCGGGGTGGGCATGGGGTGCAGTCGGGGTCAGGGAAGGGGGTAGAGATGGGGCAGGGATATGGGCAGGAGCAGGGATGGTGACATGCTTAGTGTTGGGGGACAACAGGGCAGGGACCAGGGCAGGGATACAGGCAAGGATGTGGGCAGGGTGTCCTGGTTTCCGCTGAGAGGGTTAATTTTCTTCATAGTAGCTAGTGTGGGGATATGTTTTGGATTTGTGCTGGAAACAGCTTTGATAATATAGAGATGTTTTTGTTATATAAACATGTTGCTGCTGAGCAGTGCTCACACAGAGCCAAGGCCTTTTCTGCTTTTCATGCCACCCTGCCAGCGGGATGGCTGGGGGTGCACAAGGAGTTTGGAGGGGACACAGCCAGGACAGCTGACCCCAACTGACCAAAGGGATATTCCATACCGTATGATGTCATGCTCAGTTTATAAGGCGCTTGGGGAAGAGGAAGCGGGGGGGTGGCAGTGTTTCAAGTGATGGCGTTTGTCTTCCCAAGTAACCGTTACACGTGACAGAGCCCTGCTTTCCTGGAGACGGCTGAACACCTGCCTGCCCATGGGAAGTGGGGAGTGAATTCCTTGATCTGCTTTCCTTGTGCATGCAGTTTTTGCTTTACCTGTTAAACCGCCTTTATCTCAACCCATGAGTTTTCTCACTTTTACTCTTCCAATTCTCTCCCCCATCCCGATGGGGGTAGTGAGTGAGCAGCTGCGTGGTGCTCAGCTGCCAGCTGGGGTAAAACCATGACACAGGGGTAGAGACAGACAGGAATATGGGCAGGGTTACAGGCAGGGATGGCAATGGGGCAGGTATTTGGGCAGGGATGGAGCAGGGATACAGGCGGTGCAGGGAAAAGGACAGAAGCAGAGATAGAGGCAGGGGCAGGAGTGGGGCAGGAGCGGGGAAAAGGACAGAAGCTGGGCTATGGGCAGGGACAGGGATGTGGGCAAGGAGAGGGGAAAGGACAGGACCAGCAGCAGGGACAGGGGTACAGGCAGGGGCAGGGCTGTGGGCAGGGACAGGTGTCAGGAGCATTTCGCACCTGGCCTGTGCAGCCCGAGGAGCAAGGCCAGGACGCTAAAGCAAGAACAAGAGTCATTCTTTATTTGCCACTCATGGGGTGTGCCAGCCAAATCAGGGCACCCCAAACGTGGTGTGACACATGGCTCTCACACACTCCGGGTGCTGGGGTACAGCATGGTTTGACCAGTCCCCTACTCACACCCCCTGCTATGTAAAGCCACTGCAATTCTATGGCGGTGTCACTCTTCTTTCCTCATCCGGGTGTCCCTGGAGTTGCTCTCACTACAGGTACGTATCTGTGAGGCCAGGCAAGAGGAGGGTCTCCGGGAGGTGTTGGAGGGGCTGGGGTGCCGGCCTCATCTCGGGAGGCCAGGGGTGGCCTTCATCCTTCAGGACAGGGCTGTCCTCCTCCTCGCAATGAGCTGGGGTCCTGTAGCCGCGCCTGCTGAGCCAGAACTATGCAGTATACAACGTAAACTATAGATACGGGTGTCTTAAGAAAGCTCATACAATTTCATACTGCAGGTGCAGGCCAGGGGCAGGGGCAGGGCCAGGGGCAGGCCAGGGGCAGGGCCAGGGCCAGGGGCAGGGCCAGGGGCAGGGGCAGGCCAGGGGCAGGGCCAGGGGCAGGCCAGGGGCAGGGGCAGGGCAGGGCAGGGCAGGGGCAGGGGCAGGGCCAGGGGCAGGCCAGGGGCAGGGGCAGGCCAGGGGCAGGCCAGGGGCAGGGGCAGGGCCAGGGGCAGGGGCAGGCCAGGGGCAGGCCAGGGCCGGGGCAGGGGCAGGGGCAGGGGCAGGGGCCGGGCACAAGGCCGAAGTCCATCCCGCATCACCGCCTGCCAGCGCGCGCCGAGAGCCGGAGCCCCCGGTCCTGCCCGGGGCGCATGCGCAGTTGGAGAAGGGAGCTCCCGGGGGGCCGCGCGGCGGGGGGCGGGGCCGGAGGCGGGCCCGGAGGCGGGGCTTCCCGCCCAGGGAGGGGCGTGGGGGTCCGCGCGCGCCGGTCATGCCGCGCTCCCGCCGAGCGGCGCGCCGTGAGTGGGGGCCCGGGCGCGGTGCAGGGCGGGAACGCGGCGGACCGGGGAGGGCGGCTGGGGACGGCCGGGCTGGGAGGTCCCGGGAGGGCCGCGCCACGGCGGGGCCACGGGGCCGTCGGGCCGGGCCGGGTCGCGTCGCGTCGTGTCGTGTCGCGTCGTTCTCCCCTCCCGGCAGCGGGACGCCGGGGGCCGCACAGGCCCCGTGGCCCGCACAGGCTCCGCGCTTCCGCCTCGGCGGCCCCCGCGCCGCCTCCCCTCTCCCCCACCCCGTGCGGCCGGGGCCGGGCTGACGGAGGCCTGTCGCCAACCACCCCGCAGGTGGCCCCGGTAGCGCCCGGGCGGGCTCGCCCGCCAGCGAGGAGGAGGCCGGCAGCGAGGCGCTGAGCCACTGCAGCAGCGCCAGCGAGGGGGCCAGCCCCGGCGAGGAGGGCGCAGGTGAGCCCCGGGGGCTGCCCCGCTCCACCGCGTCCCCCTCCCTGTGTCCCCGGGGGCGGCCGCGCTGCTGTTGCGTTCCCCCCCCCCCCCACCCCCGTGGGCCCCCCCCACCTTCCCGCCCGGGCACCTCTGTGATGGGGGTGCCGTCCCGGCAGGGAGCGAGGCGGCGGGTGAGCCGTGCCAGGAGGAGGAGGCAGAGGACAGGCTGAAGGAGCACATGGACAACCTCCTGGACAAGAGGTGAGGAGCGGCTGTCACCCCCCGTGGGCACGCTCGGCACGCTGCCCGTCCCTGCGGGCGCTGCCAGCCGCAGGCAGGGCCGTGCCTCGTCCCGGGCCACCCCGCCCTGTGACCTCCCGCGGTCTCTTGCAGTGCCAAGATGCGTCAGGCGGCACTGCAGAGCCTGCGCGTGGCCTTCTCCTCCAAAACCCTCTCCGAGTTCCTGCTGGAGCGCCGCCTCACGCTCACCGACTCCCTGGAGAAGTGTCTCAAGAAAGGTCTGGGCGCAGGCGGGTGCCGGGGCTGGGGGTGGCGGGGCCGGTGACCGGTGTCTGAGGGAGGTCTCTCATGCTGCCCGCAGGTAAAGGGGAGGAACAGGCGCTGGCGGGCACCGTCCTCACCCTCCTCTGCCTCCAGATGGGCTCCGGCCCGGAGGGGGAAGAGATGTTTCGCAGCCTGAAGCCCTTGCTCATTAGCATCCTGACAGACAGCACGGCCAGCCCCAGCGCCCGGCAGAGCGTAAGGCCCGGTCCCTTTCCTCCTGGGCGCGGGAGGCACCTCGTTGGTGGGGAGAGCCCAGGCGATGCCTTTGAGGGCCCCTGCAGTCACAGGAGAGTGGCAGGATTGGGTGCTGTGGGGAGCAGTGGGGTAAAGCAGGGGCATCCTGACCCTGCTTCCCCTTGGGTGGGTGCTGGATCTGGCCCGACGCTGCCTCCTCTGACTGGCTTTTCCCCACACCTCTCCTCAGTGTGCTATGGCCCTGGGCGTGTGTTGCTACATTGCTGCTGCTGACCTGGAGGTAACTGCACCTGGATGTAATCCATACCCCTGCCAAAGGGCACCCCCAGGGCTGCTGTGCCACCCACCCACCCAAGGGCAGCTTGGAGCTGAGCTGGGGAAGGGGTCTGGACTGTCACTGATGTCCCTGTGCCCCTTCCCCAGGTAGCTTGGAGCTGAGCTGTGGCGGGGAAGCCCACCACGCAGAGATGGGGTGGCCGGGTGGAGGGGTCCCTCCTGCCCTGGGAAGCTCCTGCTGCCCCTGGGCCGGGTGGGTCCCCTTCAGTCTCCGGTGCGTGGCTCAGATTTGGCATCTTCCTGGCAGCTGTGGCCTGATGGTTGGGTTTCCCCCTTCCAGGATCTGGTCTCATGCCTGTCCTGCTTGGAGACTGTCTTCAGCCCCTCCAGCACAGGCGAGGGGGGCTCGGCACCCGCCCAGCACGGCCCTCTGCACTGCAGCGCGCTCCAGTCGTGGTCCCTGCTCCTCACCATCTGCCCCCCTTCCCACATCAAGAGTGTCTTGGACAAGTGAGCTGGGCATGGCGGGGTGCGGGGGCTGGTGTGGGGCAGCCAGCTGTGGAGGGGGGGAGCCCCTGGGGTGGTGCCTGCCCCTGCTGACTGCCCTCCCGCCTTCCTGTCCCAGTCGCTGGCTGAAGCTGCTCCCACTGCTGTCCAGCAGCAGCGTCACGCTACGCATCCTGGCCGGGGAAACCATCGCACTGGTCTTCGAGCTGGCCCAGGACATGGAGGTACAGTGGGGCACTGCAGCGGCAGGAGCCAGCGGGTGGGTGGGCAGCAGAGCAGCAGGGAGCTGCCGGTGCAGGCACCCTCCCTGTGTCCTGGCTGAGCTGGCACTGGCAGCGTTGGGAGACTTCAGGCTGGTGTCACCAGCAGGTGCCCAGGCAGAGGGGCTGGCCCCGGTGATCCCCCAGCGCTGTCCTAGCGATGGCAGCGGTGGGCAGTGCCCAGAGCTGCGTCCCCTCCAAACCTGCCCTGTTTTTTTGGCAGGAGGACTTGTGCCACCAAGATACAGAGTTCCTGCGAGCCCAGCTCAAGGTCCTGGCTACCGAGAGCAATAAGTACCGAGCCAAGACAGACCGACGGAAGCAGCGCTCCATCTTCCGCGACATCCTGCGTTTCATCGAGGTACCGGAGGCTGGTGGTGCCCTTCCGTGCCGAGCTCCTGGCTGTGTGGCTGCTGCCCAGCTGCCTGGCGATTCCCGTCTGTGAGAACTGGGGGATGCGCAGGGCTGGTGCCCAGATTATTGCTGATGCCCCTCTCTCCGCTCAGAGCGGGGAGTACCAGGAGGAGACCATCCGATTTGGCCTGGAGTGCATGTACCTGGACAGCTGGGCACGCCAACGGACCTACCAAGTCTTTAAAGAGGTTCTGGGCTCCGGCATCTGCCACCACCTCCAGGTAGGGGCCGGGCAGTCGTGACGGGGGGTGACGGGCTGGTGCTGGCGGATGCTGACAGGCCTCTCTTTCTGCAGAACAACGAGCTGCTACGGGAGATCTTTGGCCTTGGGCCCCCCTTGGTGCTGGATGCGGCCGCTCTGAAAGCCAGCAAGGTCTCCCGCTTCGAGAAGGTGAGTGCTGCCATGGGCTCCGGCCAAGTGCCTGAGTGTGGTGGGTGCCGGTGGGGAGGTGGCAGAGGGAGCACCCCCTAACCCATCTCCTTCTCTCCCCTCCTAGCACCTCTACAACTCAGCTGCCTTCAAAGCCCGCACGAAAGCCCGGAGCCGGGTGCGGGACAAGCGGGCAGACGTGCTGTGATGGGCGGAGGGGGGCAGAGCCCCCAGCCCACCTGGACTACAGACCCAGCACTGTGAGGGGCAGGTGCCCCCAGCCCTCGGGCTTTTATTCATGTACAGCAGAGTATTTAATGCCTGGAGCTGCCCCACCAGGGGCTGCCCCCTCTTTTATTTTTTTAACCAAAAAAAAAAAAAAAAAGGCAAGATAAAAGAAGAGCCAGGGGGAGCTGGTGGCGTGCGGCTGTGTGCCCGCTCTGCGGCTGGGGCTCTGCATGGCGCGGCAGGAGGGGGTCTCACAGGGCTCCCACAGGTCCTTTCGCAGGGCTTATGTCCCCCTTCTCCGGTCCCGCAGGGGCACTGGGGTGGCCTGGTGCAGCCTAAGGGGCTGGGTGGGAGGGCAGCTGGCCCCGGGGGTCCATGCCTGCGGCAGGAGTGACCCCCCAGCTCCCCCCACTGCCCTCAGCATGGCCCCTGCCTCCACAGCTGCTCTGGCACCCAGGGGTGGTGGCAGAGTGGGGTGGGGTGGCAGGTGCTGCCCAGCTCTGCCAGCTGCCTGCTCTGAGCCCTTTTCCGGCCACATGCTTTATATGAAATAGTTCTCTTGTGGGAAATTAATTGCAGGGGGGTGGCACAGCAGGCGAGTCCCCGTGCTGCCCGTGCAGCCTCGGGGCCACTGCCCAGGCAGGCATGGGGCTGCGCCAGCTGGGAGTGCCTGCTGCCCCGGGAATGTATCTACGGTGGTGATTTTCTAAGACTTTGATTACAGGAGGTAATTAAAAGGCTAATTGGAGGGTGCCTTCTGCCTTCTTGTGAAGAGGAAGGGCTGTCGCTGGGGCGAGTGCCGGTCCTTGAAGCCCCATCCCTTTCTCTCGCAGCCTGGGGTGGGGGTTGGGACTGCCCACCCCCCCCCCGTGGGATGATGCTGCCAGGTCTAGGTGGGATGGGGGGGTGCTAGGATTGCCCAGTGTCCCTTCCTATGGTGGCCTGGTGCCTGCGGCGGGGCTGGGAGCGGAGGAAGAGCTCAGTGGTGCTCGCCGGGTTCGACGCTGGCGTTGAGGTGAGCCCAGAGCTGCCTGCTGGCTGCCCGCAGCTGGCGCACGGCGTCCTCCTGGCTCTCCAGCCACTGCACCAGCGCACGCACCGACTGGCTCTGCAGGACTGTGGGGAGAGGACGGGGGCATGCTGCGGGTGGGCCGTCCGGCTCTCCCACAGCCCCCCCAACCCTGCCCAGTGCCACGTACCACTCAGGTAGATGGCCAGCGTGGCCAGGACCAGGCTTGCCAGCGCCAGGAGCCCCAGCAGGGCCAGGACCAGGGGGTGGCCGGGGCTGAGGCAGGGGCAGGGGCTGGCGGCAGGCACGGGGCGCAGGGTGGGCAGGAGCAGCGGGGGACCGGAGGGCACAGGCGGGGGTGGGTGCAGGGTGCCGGAGGGAGCCGGGCCGTTGCCTGCGGGCAGGGGAGAGAAGAGGTCAGAGCTCAGCCACCGGCACGGTCGCGGCTGGCATGGGCCCCCCACTGGCCCGCTCTCACCCTCGGCGCCCTTGTGCCCGCCGGAGGCCCAGTGCAGGTCGCTGATGGACTCCACGGGGCGCAGGCTGATGGCTCCAGGCTCGCTGCCGTCAGGGTCCCCAGGCTCTGCTGGCGCAGCCCCCTCGGCCCTTCCCATGCTGTCTGCTGGGAGCAGAGGCAAAGGGTGAGCGTGGGCCCTGCCCGCAGCCCCTGTGGGGACCAGACCCCTCCCGGAGGTGACCCCGGCTTTGATGACGGTCCAGTGCTGTGCCAGGGCGGGCAGCCAAGGTCGGTGTTCCCTTGGCACAGCCCTGCGGCCACGGGCGGGCGAGCGCTGGCTGTGACCCCCAGCCCTGGTGCTGTCATCGGAGCTGTTAGCGGGTGCCTGGTGGCCACGATCCCAGAGCCTCGTTAGTGGGGCTTGGAATCTGGCCCTGGCTTGGGGGCAGGAATGTGCCACCCCCCCCCCGCCTGGGTAGCCAGGGCACCACGGGGCTGGCTGGGGCTACCCCGGGCCAGCTGGGAGCCGGCAGGCAGGGGCCGGGCAGCGTCAGCTCCAGCCTGTGGCACGACTTGGCTTGTTCCATGGGCACTGTGCTCATGTGCTGCTTAGGGGTGCACAGAGAGAGATGTGGGGTGCGTGCTGTGCCCGGGGACCCTGTTGCCCACTGCCCAAGTGGGCATGTCCCCCAGGGAAGCGAGGGGGCTCTTTGGAAGCAGGCACGGCTCCAGCACTGTCTTGGGAAGTAACCATGCCCATGCTGGGGTAGAGGGAAAGGATTTTTCTTCTGGGCATTTGTGTGTTTTTGAGCAGCAAGCAGGGTCCAGGCGCTGTGCCCGTGGTGGAGCAGGGCAGGATGGCCCTGTGCCCACTCCCAATCCCTCCCAGGGTCAGGGGTGCATTGCAGGGCAGCGTGGCGCCGTGCTGCTCCCGTTGGGGCTGGGGGGCCTCAGCTGGTGCCCAAGGTTCCCCCCAGCCCCTCCCCAGGGCCCTGCCTTGGGCTGGGGACTGGCACACGGGTACCCCCATCACCCCTGCATCCAATCCTCCACCCTGGCTGGGGTAAACGGTGGGTCATGTAGGTTTGGTGGGGGGGGGCTGTGCCAGCCAGCTGCCTGCCCCCTCCCCAAACCCTGCTGCCCTGTGCCTGCAGCCCTCCAGGACCCCTTCCTTCCCCGGGCAGGCATCTCTGCCTGCAGCCCCCGGTGTCAGGCCACTGCTTCCATCCCAACCCCATGGTCCCACGCTACCTGGTCCCCCCCGGGGTGCCAGAGTCCCCGCCAGCCCCCAGCTCACTCCCCAGCCTACCTTCTCCAGCCTCCCTGGGCATGGCTCCCTGTGCCCGGGCAGCGTGAGTGGGCAGCGAGGCAGCACGGGGCCCCCAGGAGCCAGGCACTGGGTTCCTGGTGCGCCAACTGCACTGCTTAAAATAGGACAGTGAGAAACACGTTTGTGGGGGGGTGATAAAAATAGCTGTGGGGAGGGGGGCCTGGCGGTGCAGTCAGGGCTGCTGGCAGCATGGTGCCAGCATGGCAAAGGGAGAGCAGCCTGTGGCAGTGCCCTGTGCCCCCTTCCCAGGGAAAAGGGGCTGCCAGCTCACCATGGGATCAGGGCTGAGCCCATGCAGGGAAACTGAGGCACAGGTGGGCCCAGCCAGAGCCGAACTGGGGGGCTCTGCTGCCTCTCAGCAGCAACAGCAATTGCAGCCAGCCTAGGGGCACCACGGAGCCCCCCCCTTCCCAGCTTTGCCCACAAGGACCATGCCAGCTGTGCCAGGAGGATTTATTTAAGTTAACGAGACCATAGGAAGCGCTGGGTAGCAGTGCTGCCGGGTTAGGGGACCATAGTGGTCCCCAGCCCTGGTCACCAGCCCCACGTGCCCCGTGGTAGGCAGGTGTCGGAGGGCAGGAGGTTGTGCCTGTAGAGATCATGAGCGTGGGTGGGTGCCAGGCAGGAGGTGGCAGGGCTGGGCTGGACCCGTCGGGCACAGTCCTCGCCGGCCCAGCCGCGGTAGCAGTGGCAGCGGAAAGAAGTCAGCGGGCTGGCGCCAGGGCCGAGGTGCAGGAGGCTGCCCAGGTCGTGGGGCTGCCGGCGCACACAGCGCCCATGCCCGTGGCACTGCCCATAGCTGCACTCCTGGGCTGCCACTGTCACATTGGCCACATAGGGACCCAGGGTGGACACGAGGTAGTGGCGCAGGCTGGCACAGCTCTCCTGGGGGGGGGAAAGAACCAGTGAGAACCCACCCCAGCACTGGGGTACCTCCAGCCACCCCTCCCTGGTGGGCACAGGGGATGTGGCTGTCCTGTACGTCCCATGCCCGTGCCACCTCCTGCTGCCCACCACATGCCGGCTCTGTTGCCCCAGTGCGGCGAGGGGCCGTACTCACAGCCGAGCGGGAGTATGACATGTCTCCCCAGAGCACAAGACCGGCCGCACCCAGCGCTGCGCTCTCCCCGATGGTGTGCACCAGGTCAGCCTGCCGGGGGGAGAGAGATGTGTGGGCTGGGGGGCACGCGATGTGTCCTAGCACCCAGCAGGACCCCCGGCACTCCGCCGCCCTGACCCCGTGGCGCTTACCGGCTCCAGGAATCGGGGCGAGCGGCGGAAGGAGAGGCGGGAGTAGGCAACGACGGGCAGAAGGCCGTCAGCCCCAAACGTGGCCACGCGCAGGGCCTCGCGCAGCCGGTGGTGCACGTAGCGGTGGCGCAGGGCGGGCGGCAGCGCCGGTGGCAGGTAGATGCTGGGGTAGAGGGCAGCTGAGGCAGCCCAGAGCCAGCCCAGCCGGTTGTTGCGCTGCACCTCTGCCGGCCGGCACCGCCCGGTGTAGTTGGCCTCCTTGGCCCAGTTGCCGTTGAAGCAGTCGGGGAAGCGGTAGAAACCCCAGAGCCCCCCTGGGCGCAGGGTCTGGCCCAGCAGAAGCGTCTCCTCCATCAGAGCCTGCGCTGCCTGCTCAAACTCTCGCCGGGCCAGCCGGAGCCGACGTCGCGCTGGCAGGAGGCCATGCTGGTCCCGCACCCACTGCTCTGAGGCCGCCCGGTAGATCTGCTTGGCCCCCCAGTTTTGGGCCCAGAGGGGCCTCCACTCCTCCCAGTCCACCACCGCCAGGCCATGGAAAGTGGGGTGCAGGAGGCGGCGGATGTCCCCGGCTGCCCTGGCAAGGTGGGCGCTGAGGGGAACCCGCTGGGGGATGCCCCCATTATGGGGGACGCCCTGCCGCGACAGGTAGGGGTACAGCCCAAACTTGTTCTTGTAGAAGATGGTGATGTTCTGGCCGGCGAAGCGGCCGTCCCGGTTCTCCACGATGCCATAGTCGCTGAGGGGCAGCCCTACACCGAAGCGGCGCTGGCAGCGGCCAGTGGGGATGTTCCACACCACAGCGAAGGGCTGGCCACCCACCAGGGGCTCCGGTGCCGGGCTGTCCCTGCCGGCCGTGCCCAGCACCAGGCAGGCCCACAGTGCCAGCGCCAGCACCATCCTGCGTCGCTGGCTGCCTGCGGGGCCGGCACCCTGCGGGGAAAGGAGAGTGGTGGGCGTGAGGTGGTGGGGCAGGTGGTGGGCTAGAATCAGCCACCGGGGCCGTGCTGCCCCACAGGCATGTACTGCCCACCCCAAAATCCCATGGGACTGAGCAAACTTGGGGGTTTCAGACACCTCCTGCCTCAGTGCTGCCAGAGGGCACCTCTGCCTGCTGCACCCTGGTGCCCAGAGCCCCTGCCTGCACCACCACAGCCATGGCATGGCTCTGCTGTGGCACTGCAAGCCGCCAACCCCAGTGCCTCAGTTTCCCTGCCAGCTCCTATCCCTGTCTGTAGCGGGGGCACTGTGACCCCCTCTTCCCTATTTCGTAGCAGGGCCGAGCCGGGCCAGGTGCCCTGCTGAGGGGCTGAGCCCCCCCGAGAGGCATGATGGAGCCAAAGGGGCAGCTCCATCCACGCCAGGCCAGGCAGAGCCAGAGGGGGCCAGGTGCCCTGCCCGGTGCCGGCCAGCTGCCCGGGGCAAGGGGATTAGACAAGGGATGGGCCCGGGGGCTGCATGACGCAGCAAGGACAGCACTAATCCCCCGGCGCGGGGCCCAGCCGCGCTCCCTGACCTTCCTGCTACCATGCCTCTGGCCCTGGCTGCCGCCGGCTGCCTCGGGGGGGGGGGGGGGGGGGGGGTGTGACGGGGGGGAGGAGGAGAGGGAATGGCTGGGCTGCCTGCCCCCCTCACGGTGCAATGAGGGAACCCTGCAGCTCGCACCACCCTGCCCTACTCGCCCTGGTGCCCCTCCAGCCATCGTGTGCCTCAGTTTCCCCAGGCTGCTCAGCGGTGAGAGCGGCAGCCATGCTGGCGGACACAGCGTGCAGTCAGCCCCAGCCGCCCCACAGTGAGTCCCCTGGGTGAAGGAGGCACTGGTGGGACTGGGCGGCACTCCTGGGACCACTCCCAGCCCCACTGCCTGAGGTGGGCCTGGCTCCCTGCCACGCTGGTGGTCCCAGGGCCAGGTGAGCTGGGGGCCACATGGGAGTGGAGCCAGTGTGCCCGGGCAGGGCATGGGGACCGTCTCCCTGCTGGCCCACACCACCAATGGGGCCAGGGTAAACCGGGGAGGCTGCGGGAGCTGGTGCCAGCCCTGAAGAATAGCAGGCAGGCAGGCAGCACCAGGGCCAGGCAGCTGCTGCCCGCACTGCTTTTAATCACCGGCTCAGGGCCCCGGCCCCTCAGATGTCCTTCTTCATCCAGAAGATAGGCAGCCCTTTGGCATCACGGTGGGGGGTCTCCAGGAGCTTCTGCCCACTGCTCTCGGCCAAGACTCCCCTCGCCCAGACAACGGTTGGCAGGGGGGGTGGCGGGGGGATGGCGGGGGGTGGGAGGTGAGGCGGGGGGGTGGAGGCGACCCTCGGCCTGGTGGTGACGGCGGTGGCAGCGCCAGGAGGGGTGGAGAAGAGCCGGAGCACTTTAGCGGGTATGGCGGGGCTAAGGAAGGCCACGCTCTGCACCGGCTCGCCCAGGACGAAGCCCAGGTGGGCGTAGAAATGCTGCTTGTCGTGGGTGGTGAGGTGGAGGCAGCCGAAGCCCCGGGCCCGGGCCCACTGCTCGGTGGCCTCCATCAGCCGCCGCCCGTAGCCCTGGCCCCGCAGCGCCCGGGCCACCACCACGCTCTCCACGAAGAGGTCATGGGGACGGCTGGCCACACGGGAGAGCCGAACGTGGCCCACAAGCTGGCAGGGACCTTCCTGGGCGGTGGGGGCCTCGGCGGGGCCCCGGCTCCGCAGTAGCAGCAGGCAGGTGGGGAAGGCATCCGAGGAACGCTGGAGCGTGTGGAGCCGTGATGCCCGGCTCTTCCCCCACTCCTCGCCCAGCAGCTTGGCGCAGGCCTCCAGCAGCTCCGGCCTCTGGTGCAGGGGGACCAGGGTGAGCTCCTCCGACACGGAGCCCATTCTTCTCACTGACAGGAGACCAAGCAGGCCACAGCTTAGAGGTGGCAGGGTACAGACCATGTGTCTCCCTCCCATCCCGGCACCGGCTCTGGCACATGCACGGCTCCCCAGTGGCATGGCCGGATAGGTTCGGAGGGGTTAGAGGCGGGTCCGAGGTCGAACGACAACACCTTGGTGGGGAAGTGGCGCATGGTGCTGGCTCCAGGCACCCGTGCCATGAGACCCACCGGCAGGTCTGGCACTGCCAAGCTGGCAGAGGGGCAGGGACAGGAGGCACAGGGCTGGCCTTGCCCCCTCCCCAGCCCTGCTGCCACCTCCTGCCACCTGGGCACCTGCCTGAGACCAGCTGGCTTGTCACACTCATGTCCTCAGCCAGCGAGAGAGGGCTACAGCACCACAACGATGAGCAGACCCCAGCCATGCTGCCCCAGTGCTGGGGCTCAGAGGGGCCCTGCCAGCCCACAAGGGGCCAGGAAGCCTCTACCACAACTAGTGCGCAGTGGGGACCCTCTCCCGGCCCAGTGGCTGTTCCCCTTGCGAAGAAGAAGCCGCAGGCAGCGGGCAGGAGGAAACGCCATGCTGGCTTATCAGCTGGGGTTGAGCAAACTGCTCTGCTTCCCCATCTTGGGGGTGGGGAGAGCCTGGCCTGCACCCTCAGGGTGCCCCTCAACGTCACCCCCCCAGCTCCAAGACCCCCGGCTCCCAGCTCAGCCCGCACTTTTCCCTTCAGGGGCCAGTCAGTGCCCCAAGGCCCCACCAGCACCCTCAGGCAGCTGATGCTTTTCCTTCCGTCTCCCTGGCTGGCATCCCGCCAGCACCCCTCTCCACTTGGGGGGCCCTTGGGTGCAGGGGGAAGCTCCCTTCATGCCTGCCCTCCTGCCCGCTTCTGCCTGCAGCACCCCGCCAAGCTTCGCCCACCCTGGTGCCCATTTCCACCCCATGCCTGCCCCTCTCCAGCCCCTGTCCAGGGATGCAGGGCTGCTCACCCTGCCCGCTGCTCCCGCTGCTCGCACTCACCCTGCCCGCTGCTGCCAGCTCCTGTGCCCTTGGTGCCTGCGCAGCAGCGCGGCAGGAAGCAGCCCGAGCTCGTCACCAACCGCAGCGCCTGGTTCTGCTTCCCTGGCATGAACGACACGTCTGTCCAGGGCCCCACATGCCCCCCCCGGCACCCAAACCACGCTGCACCCCCGCACAGGGCACCCCCCGTCACTCCAAACCACAGCGCACCCACGCGTGGTGCACAGCCCGGCCCGGCAGCACCCAGGCGATCAGTGTCCCCGTCCCTCCCGAACACACGGCCCTGCCACTGATCTCATCACCGACCCGTTACTGACCCCGTCACCGACCCCTTCATTGACCCACCACTGACTCCATCACTGACCCATCCCGGATCTCATCACCGACCCGACCACTGACTCCATCACTGACCCAGGACCGGACCCCTCTCCTCCTGGCCGTTCCCCTCCTTCTCCCCCCGCTCCCCCGGCCCCGTCCCGCCCGTACCGATTTGCCGGCCCCGCCGCCGCCGCCGCCGCCACTTCCGCCGCGGAGCGCTCACTTCCGCCGCGGAGCGCTCACTTCCGCCGCCGCCTCGTCTTGGCGTCCCAACCGCGCGCCCTGGCGGCCGGAGGCTAGGGCCCGCCGCACTCCGTGTGCGCATGCGCGGGGCGGCGAACCGCGCGGCCCGGGGCCCGGGGCCCGGCACCCAGCTGCGGCGGGGAGTCTGGCGGGTCCGCCGCTGTGGCCTGCCCCGCTGCTCCCGCTGCCCACGGGCCCCTCGCCCCCCCCCTCCCGCCCGTCCTCACACCCCCACCTCTCTGTGCCCACACCGCCCTCGGGGCACCGCCGCCGCCCAGCGCCCGGGGCCGGTGCCCCTGCTCCCCCTCGGTACGGCTCGGCAAGCCCGGGCTGGGTCCGGCGGGGCTGAAGCGTGAGTGAAGGGACACCCAGCACATGGGGATGATGGGGGCTCGCACTGTTCCTGAGCAGGGACGAGGCCAAGGCTTGACCCTCACCGTCGGTCTCCTCCCTAGTGCAGCCCGGCTCTGCGTTCCGTTCTCACTGCACAGCCCAGATGCTCTGGGTGATGCTCTAGGTGACAAATCTCCCTTCTGCTCCTTCATCCTGCAGATATTCACAAAATACCTCCAGCCCTCTGACCGGGTGGACATCATCCTCATGGCCATCAAGAACTTGAGAGACCCAAGAGCCTACAGCATCAAAGTGGCTGCCCACATGGTGGACGTCCTTGTGGCAGACTTTGCCTTCCAGTCGAGGCAGGTGAGTAGCCCGTGGGTGGCACGGCTGATGCTCCAGCCCACTGGGGGACCGTTGCTCCCCCAGCAATGTGCTTGTCCAGCACTGACACCGTCTCAAGCCGGCGTCCTGCAATGGGCACGGAAGCAGCTGCCAGTGGGAGACAGGGAAACGGCCGCGCTCACCCTGCTGACATCCCCACTCCCTCTCGTGTCTCCCCTCCAGGTGCTGAACATCATGTGGGCCATCTACAGAAACTTTCCCTCCATCAAGGTGGTGGCAGCCCTCAACAGCTTGCACAAGGCCCTGCTGTTGCTGACGGACAAATCTACCAGCGAGGTGGTGTCCAGCCTGCTGCAGTGCTCCCCGATGTGCAGCAAGTACGGGGTCCGCCAGCCTTTGGGGCTCCTCTCACACTGGGAGAGGGGCCCCAAGACCCTCCCGAGGGACTTCAGCCTGGCCATCCTCTGAGGTGTCCCCACTGACAGAGCCCTGGGTCTCCACAGCGTTGCCGTGGCCATCTGGAAGGTGATATTCTCCGAGCCCCCAGTTGCGCAGAAGGTGCTGCAGGAGCTGGTCAGCATACTGATGAAGCAGTCGCTGCGCAAGACCTCCACCTCCACCAAGGACAACCCGCGCATCCTCTCCCTGGCTGTGAGTTGCTGGATGAGGCCTCGCTGACCTCCGGGGCTGCTCTCAGCTGTCCAGGGCCCCCCCCGCTTCCCTGCCCACCCCAAGTTTTGACCTTCCCAGGGCCACGGGGACATCTCGGTGTCTGGGTGTCTTCTGCAGGCAGCCAGGGCAATGAATGAGATCCTCCCGCAGTCCGTCTGCCTGCTGCAGGCAGTGGAAGAGATTTTCCCCCAGCTTTTTCCTGGCACTGCTTTTCCAAGTGTCGTTCACCACGGAGCTGACGCTGCAGGAGGTGCACATCTTCTGGAGCGAGCCTCAACAGGACTGCTCGCTCCCATCAGGTGCTCCATCCCTGTCCTCTCCCCCCTGCCAGCTACCCAGCACCAAGCCAGAGGGAGCTGAGCATTTCTCCTTGTGCAGGTCTGCGGTGCAGTCCCATGAGACTGCTGCTCTGCAGGATGGGCTTTGAGAGCCATGTGCTGGCCATCGAGGCGCAGGGTGGCTGGCATGCTCTGCTCAGCACCCAGACCCACCTCATGGGAGTGGTCACCGTGGCCAGGTGAGAGCCCCTTCTCCCCACTCCTTGGGAACCAGGCACCACATGCAACCCCCTCTCTTGGGGCTGATGGCAAGGGGGTCCCCATCGCTTGGAAAAAAGTGCTGCAGACTGGTGATGTCCGGACTGGTGCAAACCCCAAAGAGATGTGCCCCGCCTGGCTCAGGCCTGATGGTGCCTCCTTCCCCTTGCCAGGGAGATGATGAAGACCCCAAGATTCCTACGCTCCACCATCGTCTGCTATCTGGCAGAGCTTCTCGTTGTGGAGGACCCCAGCTGGGAGATGATCGCCATGGTCTTCCTTGTTGAGGTGAGCCTGCTGGCACTGCTCCAAGCTCCCTCCACCGCTTGGCTCTCCCATGCCCACCACTGCGGGAGGAGCTGGGGCAGTGGGTGGGCTCCGGTCGGTACCGTGGAGGAGCAGATGAGCAACCAGTCCCATGTGGTGTGGGGCACAGGGGCTCTCCGCAATCCCTGCTGCCTCTGTCCGGGCTTGGTCTCGCCCTGGCATCTTTTCCCTGAGCTGATGGTTAGAGCCAGCACCGTACCTCGCCAGCTCCTGCTGCGTGTGTTTCAGATGCTGGGCTGCACCGACCTTAACGAAGAGCTGGACCGTGTCCTGGCAATCTTCCCCACCTATCTGCAGAGCCAGTGCCTGGGGATGCCCAGACTGGCGCTCACGGGCATCCTCAGGCTCATCAAGAAGCCTGACATGGTGAGTAGGGCACAGCCGGGACAGCAGCCCCGGGGTGGAGCAGCGGGCGGTGGGTAACGTGGCAGCGCAGGCTTTTCTGAGTTTCAGGAGCTGTGCCGGCTGCTGCCAGCTCTCCTGCCTCCCCGGCCCTCTGCCTCACGGCTGTGCCGTGCAAGGAGAGAGGCACCAGTGCCGAGGGGAACGGGCTCCTGCTGCCAACACGTCCCGGCAGGGGTCTGAGCCGGAGCGCGGGGTCTGCAGAGCCTGGCCATGGGGTGCTGAGCCCCAGGGGGCTGCTGGCAGCGCGGGGCAGCTTTCCAGGCGGTGCCGGTGGCCCACCAGCCTGCCCAGGGGTTCTGGTGGAGAAGGGGGCAGCCGAGGGGCTGGCAAGGAACCAGCGCTCTCTGTCCTCCCCCTCTGCGCCCCGCTCTTCCCGTGGCCGTGCTGGTGAGCCCTGTCTGCGGGACCTTGCCCTCGTAAGCCATGCTGCCTGCCAAGAAGCCAGCGGGGAGGCTGGTGTTCGCGGAAAGGGTTTTCACCCCTGTGATCAGTTGCTGCTTTACAAAAAGGAGGTGACGTGTCTCACGCAGGCAAAGAAAACCCTCGTCTTGCTGCCGTACATCACGGAGCAGCTGCAGGGTGCCGACGATACCACTGCCGCGGCCCTGCCCGTGCTCTGCGAAATGCTCCAGCTGCTGGACAGGAAGACGGCCAGCCTCACCGCCCTGGCGCTGGCTGGCAAGCTGCATCCGTTCTTCAGCGACGTAAGGCTGGGGGAGAGCCCTGTGCCCCCTCACCAGGCACCTCTGTTTGCGCCTTCCACTGCAGCCCCCGTGCTCTGCGGGGGGGACGCTTTGTCCTGCAGCCCCCACACCCCATCGCTGCCCTCAGCTGCTCTGTGCTGCCTCTCAAACCCTCCACGTGGCTCACCCTGGCTTGGCCTGCCTGCTGCGGGGGAAACGGTGGTGGCAGGATGGGGGCAGGTGTGCTGAGCCCCACCGATGTGCACCCTGCCCTGGCAGCATCCCCCAGCCCTCCGCAGGTTCTCCCTCTCTGGCCCCCAGCCCCGGGGACTCCAGCCCCCCCCGGGGAGACCTTTCTGCAGGGCTGCATGCAGCCGTTCTGGGGATGTCCATCTCCACGTCAGCCCCTTGCTCGCCATAGGCTTGGGGCTGAGGTCCTCCTCCCCTCCTCCCCCAGGAGCTGGACACCACGCGGGAGCTCTCCATCCGTCTCTTCCAAAACACGATGGAGCTTGTGGTGGGCGCTGAAAAGAAGCTGATGAACGAGGAGGTGTGGGACAGCCTGCTGCCGCTGCTCTTGCACCTGCACGACCAGAACAAGGGTGTGACCAAGGTGCGATTCCCCAACCTGACCAGTCCTTTGGGCAGGGCAACGCTGACACCGGACCCTTTCAAATATGTGTCACCGTGACGTCTAGCTTGCCGAGTCCCTAGGACCAGGCAGAGCCCCCCTCCCTGCCCACTGCTGCCTTTCTCCTCCTGCTGCCCAGATGGATGGGGAGGTGGGTCCCTTTTCCACCCAGCTCCCTCTGCACAGCCCCTGGCATGGGTTCCTGCAGCCCCAGAGACTTGGCTATGGCTCCGCACCAGCTTGGGGCCACCAAGACCAAAACACTGAAGCTCTGACGGGCTTCCAGCCAGAGAGGGTGCCTGCCCTTATCTTCCCCTGGGGTGCTGAACCTGGTGGCAGCATCAGTCCTCAGCCGGTGCGTCTTCCCTGCACGGGCTGGGACAGGCTCTGAGCCCCGCCAAGAGGGGGGACACGGGGTCCTGTGCCCCTGGTGCTGGTGGTGGCATCTCTGCTGCTCCCTAGGCCTCCCAGGAAGCCCTCCGCAGCGCTGGTCGGTTCCTGAAGTGGGAGCAGCTGGCGCAGCTGGACGGGATTGAGCAGGGATGGAGGATCTGCGAGTGCCTGGTAAGCACAGCCCCAACGCCCCCGGGACCTGCCCTGCGCGAGCCCTGCCCCATGGCCAGCGGCGCGGGGGTACACAGAGGGCTCTGCCCCCGTGGCTGCGCCACACCTCCCAGGAGCAGGCTCTGCTCCAGGCTGTCCTCCCCCCTGGGGTCCCAAAGGGGACCCTGCCAGCAGGATGGCACCCCAGTGTCCCCAGGGATCCTGGTCAGGGGGATGGCCTGACTGGTGGGCAGCTCTGTGCCAGCTCTGTGCCCTTCTCCTCTCTGCAGCTGGCCAGGAGAAAGAGCAGGGCGAAGGACTCCCTGCACCGGTGCCAGCCCTACCTGCAGAGCCCGCAGGAGCTCCTGCGGCGGGAGGCTGTCAGGTTCATCGGTGAGGCGCAAGCCCAGGGTCCCTTCCTCTCCCAGGGTCCCAGCACAGGACCTGTGGGGCACCCACTCCCACCCCTGTCTGCACAGGTGGGGCTGGCAGGAGGCTCGTCCATCCCCTCCCCGATGCTGCGCCCCAGGGTCAGCCCTCCCTGGGGAGCTGTGCGGCCAGGCGGGCTGGGCGGTGGGGTTCTTGATGGGCAGCGGGGTCCCCGACAGGGAGCGGGGTCCCCCGACACGCTGTGTCCCCCGACACGCTGTGTCCCCTGACACGCTGTGTCCCCCCAGGGCTCATCGGACGGCAGGTGGATGAGGACGGGAAGAGGGAGCACATCGGGGCAGGTGAGTGGGGGCAGTGGGGAAGAGGAAGGACCCCGGCATGGAGCTCCCCCCCACCCCAGGCGAGGGGGGCTCTGCTCCCAGGGCACCTAGGGGAGGGGGGTGTTTCTGGAGGGGGTTATTCCTGACCAGCAGCCTCCAGCCGAGCCACCTGCCCCCTGGCTCCCTCCTGGCCCTGGGGATCACGGGGTGCAAAGCGCCTGGCTGGAGGGGACACGGGGCGTTCGCCTCACCTCTGCTGCTTTGTCCTCGCAGTCCTTCAAAGTGCAAAGACAGACGTCAGCCCCCTGGTCTCCTCCCTGGCGACTCAGACGATCCTCATCCTCAGACAAGAAAGGCCAAAGTCAAGGTTTAAGCCGGCACTGCTGAAGTTACAGCTGCCAAGGGCGTGGATGAGGCGGCGCTCGGCCCCCAGCAAGGACTCTGCTCGGACAGAGATGGAGCAGCAGCCCCAGCCCTAGGACGCTCTGCAAGCTGCAGCGTCTCCCCTTCCCAAAGTCTAATAGGAAAGTAGAGACCTCGGCCCCAGGGGAGCTGACATCCTCCAGGGAGCGGCAGGACAGCTCCGGGGGCACGGACGGACCGCCGGCGGCGGAGCCCCGAGGGGGCGGGGCATGGCCCGAGGGGGCGGGGGCATGGCCCGAGGGGGCGGGCACAGCGCCGAAGGGGCGGGGCGGGGCCGGCGCGGAAGTGAAGCACGTCCCTACCCGAGTGACAGCGCGGCCCGCCGCTTGGAGGCGGGGGCGGGGCAGGAGCGCGCTTCCGGGGAAGGGGAGGCGGGCCGCAGGAGCGGCGGGGGCGGGGCCCGGCCGCCTGCAGTCAATCGGTGCGGGCGGGGGCGGGGCTGGCCTCCAGCCGCCGGCGGGGGCGGGGCGGGGCGGGGCGGGCACCACGTGCGGCGGCAGCAGCATGGCGGCGGCGGCGGCGGCGGGCGGCAGGAGGGGCAAGGCCCCGCGAGGGGCGGCGGGACGGCGGCGGCCGCGGGTGGCGGTACGGGCCGGGCCGGAGGGAGGCGGGGAGCGGAGGGGAGGGGGGGAGGGATCTCCGCCGCGGCGGCGGCGGCGGGGGGTCTCCGCGCTCATCGCTCCGGTGCGTCCCGCAGGTCCCGGGCGCCGAGGGGAAGGCCGCGGGCGGCGACCGGCCGGCCCGCTGACGAGGAGGTGTCCAGCGACTCCGAGCCGGAGAGGTAAGGGCTGCGCCGGGGAGGGTGGCGGTGCCGGTGCCGGTACCGGTACCGGTGCCGGTGCTCACGCGTGTCCCCGCAGCCGTCGTTGCGGCGGCGGCGGCGGGAGCGGCGGCGGAGGAGGAGGTGGAGGAGACGCCGCAGGAGAAGAAGCTGCGCCTGGCCAAGCTGTACCTGGAGCAGCTCCGCCAGCACGGTGAGTCCCGCCCGGCCCCTCGTACCGGTGCCACCGGCGGGGCGGCCACCGGGCGCTGAGCCCGGCCCTCATGCACCGTGTCCGCCGCAGAGGAGGAGCGGGCTGCCGCGGAGGAGGAGGAGACCCAGCCGGCGGATCTCATCGGCGACCGGCTGAAAGAGGACGTGGTGAGCAGGGGGGTGGGGCACGTCCCCCCCCGGTGCCGGTGCCGGCGGCGGCAGGCTCTGTCCCCCTCCTGCGGGGCCGGGGCCGGGCCGGGCTGGGGCCGCCTCCGCTGAGCCTCCCGCTTCTTCCCCAGCTCGAGCAGAAGGGCCGGCTGCAGCGCCTGGTCGCCAAAGACGTAAGTGCCCGGTGCTGGGGGGGTGCTGGACCGTAGGTCCCGGCGTCGGGCGACGCTCTGGCGTGGTCACGCCGGCACACGGAGCTGCCGTGCTGGCGGTGGGACGGGGGCCCTTCTCCCGCGTGGGGTGCCGGCTGCTGGCGCCCTGGGGAAGGGAGGGTGCCGTGCTCGGGTGCTCCCGTGCCCGGGGAAGGGATCGGGCGGCCCGGCTCACGTCCCGCTCTCCCTGCAGGTGCAGCCTCCGGATCCAGCCAGCATCCGAGTGCTGCGGGGGCACCAGCTGCCCGTCACCTGCCTGGTCATCTCTCCGGATGACAGGTTCATCTTTTCCGCTTCCAAGGATGGCTCCCTCATCAAATGCAAGTGTTCCCTTGGGGCTGCCCCTGGCTGTTCCCCCAGCCTGAACCCCGTGGGGACCCTGCAGCAGCAGGACCGCGGGCGCCCGTGCAGGTGGCTTGGCCCTCGGTCCCCGGGGGCGTGTGTGTGGGCATCGTTTTGGGCTCTGTGGGAGGTGTTGGCGCTTTCCAGAGTGGTGGGAGGTTCCCGGAGGTAACGCGATGCCTTTCCCGCAGGGGAGGTGGAGAGTGGGAAGAGGCTGTGTGCGGTGCCCGGGGCAAGAAGGGCACCGAGGAGCGGCACATGGGGCACGCGTCCCACGTCCTCTGCATGGCCGTCTCGTCGGATGGCAAGTACTTGGTACGGGGAGAAGGGGCTCGTGCCGCTGCGTGGGGCGGAGAGGTGGCTGTGGGGAATGCGTCTCTTCCCAGGGTCCTGGGGCACAGTGTCTCGTGCCCAGGTGTACCTCGCTGGGTTAAAGCAGCCCCTATCCCTGCTGGGGTCAAGAATGGGTCCCCGGGTTCCCCCACAGGCATGGGGTGGCAGTGGAGGCTGGGGTGGGCCGCAGGTCCCCGAGGGGCAGGTCTCGGGCATCCCCTGCTGTCTGCCAGGCCACGGGAGACAGGAACAAGCTGATCATGATCTGGGATGCAGCCACCTGCAAGCGCCTGCACATCTTCACCGGGCATCGTGATGCCGTCTCGGTGAGTCAGAGGAATCGCCCGCAATGCCTGCGGGGCCGGGCGGCCGTGTCCCTGGTGCCCCTCACTGCTGTGCCCATGTCCGTCCATCTGCCCGTAGGGCCTGTCCTTCCGGAAGGGCACGCACCAGCTGTACAGTGCCTCCCATGACCGCTGCGTGAAGGTCTGGAACGTGGCAGAGAACGCATACGTGGAGACCTTGTAAGACCTGGGGGGGACACCCCGCTGACCCTGCCCCCATGGGACGTGCCGGCAGCCCCAGGGAAGGCGAGGCGGCAGAGAGCCGTGCCCCCGCTGCAGCTCTTTGCCATCTCCCCCTCCAGGTTCGGGCACCAGGACGTCATCGCAGGGCTGGACAGCCTGAGCTGGGAGTGCTGCGTGACGGCAGGGGGACGGGACGGCACCGTGCGGCTCTGGAAGATCCCCGAGGAGTCGCAGCAGCTCGTGTTCTACGGGCACCAGTAGGTCTGGGGCGGGAGAGGGGCTGCGGGCAGGCGGGTCCGGCTGGGGCAGCAGCGTGTGGGTGCCAGGCATTACCGGGAGCCTGCCGGCACCCTGGGGATGCTGATGCCCCGGTGACACCTTGTCTCCTAAATAGGATCCCAACTGATGTAGCTGCCTCTTCTCTTCGTAGGGGCTCCATCGACTGCATCCAGCTCATCAACGAGGAGCACATGGTGTCGGGTGCTGATGATGGGTGAGCACGGGACCGGGGCAGTGCATGGGGTGGGCAGGGTGCCTGCGTGGCCCCCTCACCCCTCCCCTCCCTGGCAGGTCCGTAGCCCTGTGGGGGCTGACCAAGAAGAAGCCGCTGGCGCTGGCCCGGCAGGCGCACGGCGTGCAGGACGTCCGGGGCCTGCAGCAGCCGTACTGGATCTCGGCAGTGGCTGCCCTGCGCAACACTGACCTCCTGGCTACAGGTGCGTGGCAGCCACTTTGGAGCAGGCGTTTTGGGGTGCAGGGGGGCGCGTCCTGCTCCAAAGGTCGGGGTGCATGGCAGTCTCCTCTCTCCGCCCCAGGCTCCCACAGTGCCAGCGTGAAGCTCTGGAAGTGTGGTGAGGGATTTCGGAAGCTGGAGCCCCTCTGGGACATCCCCTTGGTATGGATGGGGAGGTTGGGGAATGCTGGAGCTGGGCTGGGGGGGTCTCTTGGCAGGGGCTCCCCTCCCTGGGTGGCAGGAGGAGGCTGTGGGAGCCCCTCACCTCTGCCCTGTCCCCGCCAGGTGGGTTTCGTCAACAGCCTCGCGTTCTCGGCAGCTGGCGACTTCCTGGTGGTCGGCCTCGGGCAGGAGCACCGGTACTGTCCCCCCTCCCTGGCCCTGCCTGGGGGCAAACCCCCACCTCCTTTTGGGCTCAGCAGAGGGTGACCTCCATCTCTCTCGTCTGCAGGCTCGGACGGTGGTGGAGAGTCAAAGAAGCCAAAAACAGCATCTGCATCATCCCCCTGAAGAAGAGGGCCTCAGCCCCCAGCCCCGAAGCCCCCGACAGCTCCTAGCCCCCTGGCCCCCAGCGGGGTCGTTAAACCCTGTCCGTGGAGCTGCACCCCGCGTCCTTCGTGCACCCACCTTCCCGTGGCCGGCAGGACGTGAGCAGGGGCTGTTGTGTGGTCCCTGACCCTGCTGGCCCCCGTATCGTGATGTGGCTCTGCCCTCTGCGAGGGTCTGCTCCCAAAAAACAAAAAAACCCACTTTATTTACATAAATTACAAAAAAAAAAAAAAATCACACTCTTGCTCACAGAAAAAAATCTACTCTTAAAAACTCGGTTGGGCTCAGCTACCTGTGTCCTGTTACTCACCCTCGGCCCCAGCTGGACCCCCCTGGGCTCTGCAGGGGCTGGGGGGCAGCGGGTGTTCGCCCCTGCTCCTGCCCCATCTCCCACAAGGGTGAGAAGCACTACGCACAGCGTGGGAGGGATGGAGGGGGCTTGGGCCCAGCCCCGCAGCGCTCGGCTGCTTTCCTGGGGCCAAAAACGAAGAGGAAAAGGTGAAACTGTGCAAAGCGCCCGAGGGAGGGTGACCCGGGGCACGGCTTGGCACAGGGGGGTGACGGGGCAAGGGCCTGCACCAGGAAAGCGGGGTGGGCGATGGGGCAGGGGCGAGGGCAGCGTGTGCCGGCACAGGGCTCGGCGGGGAGCGGGGGGGAGGCGCAGGGCGGCTCGGTGCAAGCAAAGCGGGAGTTGCAACGAGGGGGTCGGGTGAGCACCGCAGCTCGGTGCAAGGGATTTGGGATGTTCACCGTGGCTCGGTGCAGGGGACGAGGCAGGGGGCTTGCACCACAGTTTGGGGCAGGGACTGGGGGACATGCCCTACAGCTCAGTGCAAGGGACATTCACCATGCTCAGAGCAGGGGACGGGGTGGACACCACGGCTCAGTTAAAGGGATTTGGGATGT